>NC_142121.1:10593750-11212500 GCF_056152115.1 Neolamprologus brichardi | reverse complement strand
AACAAGACACAGGTGCGCATAATCAACATAATCACAGAGGAGGAAGACGCGGACAACAAACTGGCAGCAAAGTAAAACAGGAAGTAAGTAACAATAACTTCACAGGGAAACTCACAGACAAAAGGAAAATTAACATGGGGAAAAGCCATAGACTTAAGTCCAATACAAACCACGTGAAACTAAGAACTAGAAACTAGAAAATGCTAAGGGACATGAAGATGTAAATAAACATGGAGTCAAATAAAGAATATTAAAAAAACATTTTTTAAAAATCCACACACTCCAAATCGAAGACCATTAGAAAAAAAATTCTAAATAAAATGTATAGGACATGGAAAAAAACACTTCTATATATTTTTTGGCTTTTTTTTTTTCTTTAATTTTATTTCTCTCATGTGAAATACTGTATAAAGCCGATGTTTGAACTGCTCACAACATGCAACTAAATCTGTGATTACTTTCTATAATTAGACCCTACAAGTATAATGGTGTGACTGTTTTGTCACAACAGAAGAATTGTGCAACAGGGAGGGTCCAGAGGAACAAAGACGACAACTCAGAGGGGTTACTCTGGGAGAGAAGAGTGTCGGTCCTCACTGAATCTAGAGATGAGGCACTTATAAAAGGTTCCAGCTCGTGTTTATGAGTACTAGTGATGGTGCTTACTTGGGTAGAGGGAGGAGAAGGTGGTGCAGAGAGCCGATGGTCAAATCTCTGTGGGTTGCTGGAATCGTTGGTGGGTGGACAGGCAAGTAAGCTGGTGATGTGTGTTTTTAGCCAAGGACTTCCAGAAGGTATGGATTAGCTCAGCGGGGACAGGTGAGTAGGAGTTGCAGGTAGTTTGTCCTTGGGCTGCACAATTGTACAAGGACTATGAAAGAGCCCAATTACCAGTCTGCTGTGGAGTACTGTCTCTGGCAGAGACTGGGTGGTGAAGCTTTTCCTTAAATATCAGCAGATGATGAGACCAATGAGACACAGGTGTGACAGCTGACAAACGACCAAGACTCCACCTGAAACAGAGCTGAAAACAACTCCAAACCGTCCTAGACTTAAAAAGAGATAAAGACATGACCTACACATGACATAAAAGTCATCTCAACGTTGATTTTGTGTGTAATTTGGTTCTAAGTGAAGCCTGATTCATCATTTTGTTCTCAACAAATTGTGTAGTTTATGTTAGTGAAGAACTTGAATATTTCATTCACAAAAGTCCAACGTGTGATTTAAATCCCCCCCCCCTTTTTTTTTTTAAATTATTGTTATTATTTTCAAAAGTCATTCAGTTTCCAAGCATTACAGTGCATTTGTGAATCTTCAGGCAGTCTTGTTCCAGTTTTACCAAGAGATAATTAATTTATTCATGTTACAGATTTTACTTTGGCAGAACAGTACAAAAAGTTTCCAACTGGCATTCAATTGCCCAAGAGTCACAGTGTTGGCTGCCAACACACTTTGATGTAATAATTTCTGTCTTTTTTTTTCCTGGCTAGAAATTCAGTACTATCCAAACTTTTAGTTATTGAAAGCAAACTAATGATGCTTTCAGAAATATATTCCATGAATGGTGAATTATATACAAAGTGCAGTAAATCAAAAATAATAATTAAAATAAAAAAGCACTTGTCTGTAAAACTGTACTTTACGCAGCAGGGGACCTTAAAGTAGATTAGTTTAACAGGTTCATAGATCAGACACTTGACCTCCCAGTACAGGTTGCAAGCTCATTAATGTGAACTCAATAAGTTCCCGCAATTTAATGAAGCAGAATTCAGGCACAGGGGGGTAAAATGTCATGTGGGACATATATTAAAAAAAATGGTGTGAAAGGCAACATATGGCAGGCCTTATTAACACTAACTGCTTAATGATAACTTGTGATTTGTAGTGCCTCAAAGCACTTTATAACCTGTGATTAGCTTCAGTGTCATGATTGAACACTCATGTTCATTTTGCTGTTTCACACAGTGAAGGATGAACAACTGTTTCTTGCCTCTGCACACTGCTAACACAATGAACCATCCTATAGGAAAACAAGAAAAATCCACATTTTATTGAATTTGTTGGTGTGGACAATGTTTTTTAGTGGTTGATGTGGAAATGTAATGTGGACACTACAGCAATGGCTATTTGGACACTATTTAAGCATGTACGCAGTTACTTCTGCAGTGGCAGCCTAACATTTACTTTTCATACTGTGTGTTTATCTAGTATAGTCTGGCATACTGGTTGATAATGCCCCAGCAAATCTGCAGCTAATCCAATCACCAAAAGATTTCACCGCACCTATGACTTCTGGGGCACCTGGCTGCCTCGAGCTTGAGTGGGAGGTTGAATGTGGAAGGAGTCTGGGGAAAATCTAATCTCTTTAGAAAGTCATATGTGAAATCTTTGCAAGCCTGCAGAGTGAACACCTTTAAGGGGATGTATTACTAACCCAAACAACAAGCCAGCGATCATTATTCCAGTTTGTCTGGGGAACTTGATGCTTCATCTACAGACACAGACAAAACAATTGTGATCTTGTATTTCTATTCTGCTCACATCTTTTTATGTGACGGTGTAGGGGTAGTTAGAGAGCACCGGGAGCACATGCTTCGGCATCGGCAGATGTTGTATAATGACTAAGAGATGATAAAGGTGTGGTGGACTTTAACACTGAGTTCAATACTTTATAACAAATATATTTATAATATTTCACATGAAACATTTTACATTTTTAACAACTTTCTAAAATGTATTATTTAATTATAATGCCAAGGAAATATATTTATCGATGAAACATGCTTCCCTAGTTTTGTGTTTTATAAGGATATAACAGAGGTGTAACTGTAACTCCATAAACTTTCATAGTCATTTTTCAGTACTGATATTATGTACATCCCTATTATTATGAAAACAATTATTATTACAATAATTGTAAAGATGATGACTTTATTTTTGCCTTTTAAGTTCTCCCAAACCTCCCACATAACAATGAAACCATTTCTTTTCTTGGTACCAACAATATTTTCCTATAAATAGTGCATCTGGATTTGATGGTCTTTTAACACTATATTCCAAAGTACAAAGAGGCATATCAACAATATATGATGAAAAGTGGCTCCCTGTCTCCAACCAATTTCTGAAAGAAAATATGGTGCAAAGCTCCGGTTTGCTCCAGACTTTGCTTTTAAATGTCAGATGCTTGCTGAGCCTGAAATTTGAGTTTATTTACTTTGCAGAGTAAATAGCAGAGCAATAATGACAAGGATCCTGACACATGGTATTACTCATTTATGCTCACCAAACAAGAAGATTAAGTTCAATACATCCAACCTAAATGTCAGCAGTGAACAGCTTTAATACGGGTTTCCCAAGAATAATCATGTTCCAGTTTGTGCCTTTCATGTCTTTTGTGAATTTTATCATAAATAAGAACATAAAGCTTTGTTAAAGACCCAAACAGCTTTAATTAATTGCCATGGAATGATTTTATGGATGCTTTCAGGATGGATTCTTTCTTAGACCCACCATGAGACAAAAGTTTGTGATTTTAAAGGAGTTAGGTCAACAACAATTTGGCAAATTATTATGAAATTTAGCAGATACACTTTACTATGAGTTGTATTGAACTTTATTATCAGTTAACCCTACTACTATCACTGGGGCTGTCACAAAACAGCCGGAGGCCGAGCACCAAAAATCAAACCCACGTGCAGGAAACCCAAGGCGGAGGCAGAGTAAAGGGTTTAACAAAGGTTTATTAACTAACACCAAAATGACGTTCACGTTAGTACTTGATTTAAGGCTTGATATATGGGGCGTGAGGGTCTTGGCCAGGGGAGAGGGACAAGCAAGGGGACAGGTCCAAGAAAGCAACGGTAGCTGACTGGTGATTAGGTAAATACTGGAAGAGAGGAGAGCAGTGTTAGAGCGGTAGCCAGTGAGGAGTTCTGGAGAGAGTGGAAGCTATGAAAATCTTCGTCTTACTGTGCAGGTGGGAGATGGAAGCGTTGAGGGAGAGGTGGTGCGGTCCAGGTGGGTTAGGTGGTGTGTGGCAGCTGTCCTGAGTGGTGAAGGTCCCGAGGTGGTGTAAGGGCAGGAGGGCAGGCAGGTGAGGCAAGGAGATGATTCCAAGAGCTGGTGGGTTAACCAGATTTCCAAGATGAGTGGTTAGTGTGATGGAGTTTTCCTGGAGTAACTAGAACACGAGATTACAAGGTTAGTAGAGCACTTGAGATTCATGAACATGAAGCGTGAGGCCTGGTTACCAACATAGGGTAGTTAACGAACTGGCAAGGAAGCAGTGTCAGCAAGCAGCTTAAATCTCCAACCTGATTGCCTCAATCAGCTTCAGGTGAGGGGGGCTGTAGGTCCTGCCCATGGGTGGATACCAGGGAGGTCCAAACCTTCAATGAAATTTTACAGCCACACACCCAGACCATGACAGGGGCTCCATTGTTGATGAAAACATATGTAAATAATGAATAAAATTCCCATCTTTTGCACTTTTTGCATTGCACTAGCACGTTATGGAAAATCTGGACCCAAGAAATGCAGACTCCAAGATAGGTATTAATGAACAAAACAGACTTTTATTTAAGTGAGGCAGCAACTCCAGGTGGCTGAAGAAAGCAGGGATCAAAAGTAATTCAACGCAATACACGGCGAAAACACTCAGGCAAACAAACAGGATGACGCAACAAATAACTAAGGAAAACTGAGCAACAGGGGAGCTGAGCAATTAATGAGTAAGAAGGGAAGCAAAATTGATAATAATAGACGAGGCGAGAGACTATCAAAATAAAAGAGGAAGCTTAAACACTGGGACACTAGGGCACAAACCTGACAGACCGAACTGACAAAAAACTTGTGAGACCTAATAGACACGCGGACTAGGAAAAACACAACGTAAGCAAAGGTAATACTCAACTGAAAAAACAAACAATAAATATTTTACAAACGTTTCCTCATATATGAAACTGAAGTAGCTCTGTGATTGTTGGAGGTGAGGCTGACCATAATCACTAAACATGACTGCACTATCTTCCCTGACCTTCCCTCACCTTGTACAACTGCTCCTGGCTGCTGCTATAAATATGTATATTGCTTTAACATGATATTGTTAAAAACAGCCTGAAGGTGTTTTGTAAGCCCGGATTTACGAAACCAGGCCACAAAAGACAGGAGATCCAAAAGGCATTAGAAGTGATCTTGGTATAACATTCCTCTGTTTTATCCTCGAAACACTGATATTAGCCAGCTGCAGACGGCAGCTTCGCTAATCCTGTTGGTTTGTCTTTCCGAGCGTTTGAGGTGGATTTTGTTGTTTTCGAAACAAAGCTGATGTGATTGGCAGCAACCTCCGAGAAACATCTGACAGTTGAGGTTTTGGTTGGTTCACCGCAGTTCATCTCTTCCAGGAATTAACATTGCTTACTGATGGATTACACAGCAACAGACAGCAGCTCTTACACATCACAGAGTACAAACGTCTCACATTGTAATAAAGCCAACATGTCACAGTCTAATCCATGCATTCGTAATCCTAAACAAACAAATATCAAAATTACAAAACAGAAAGACTGAGCAAAGCAGAATTAATTCTTTATGATGCTGGAATTTAATAGAATAATTTGTTGATAGTTTTCTCTTAGTTAATACAATAATGTTAATCCAGTTGGTTCGTTTATTTATTGTTTCCATTAATAAATAAATACAAAATGTCATCCTTTGTTTCTGACAGTGACAAAAGGGAGCTAAATGACCAAAAGTATGATTTATTGTCAGAATATTGTGTGTTTTTTCTCTCTGTCTCCCACACAAGCATTTTATCATTGTGTGTCTTTGCTTGTATTTCCTGCTCCTGCAGTTCTTTCTACCCCAGCTTTTCCAGCCACTTTTTTGCCAGACTCTTATGTTACCCATAGTGGTTGTCTATTGCTCTCAGGCCATCTTCAGTATTTTCTATTTCTTCTGTGCATTCTAGCACCTGCCTGTGCTTTTTATTGTGTGTAGCTCATTCCCACAAGCAATTCTGATATACATTTACGTCTTTGCTCATCCCTGTCTCCACTAAACTCTCTGGTGTGCTCACTCACCCTGTATTGTCTATCATCAGCTGGCTTGCTATGTTGTATATAAAAACATATATATGTGTACTTGAATATTACTTAAAATTAAGGTTCTTTTTACAAATATGTGTTGCCATCAACATTGAAGGAAAAATACATGGCATTTGAAGAATCCTCAACTGAAATATGAGAGATGGTGACAGAAGTATAACTTAAGTTAGTAAAATTTAAAAAAGGTTTTGTTCAGTTTGATGATGGTTTCTGTTCTTTTCAGCAGCATGAACTGGGTGACTAGTCAGGGTCAAGGGAAAGATGAATGCAACAATATACAAAGACATCCTTGATGATAACCTGCTCCAAAGGACTCCAGAGGACCTGAAAATTGGTGAAGGTTCATTTACCAACCGGACAACAGCCCCTGACAACACAGTCAGGATAACAAAGGAGTGGCTTTTAAGCCACCCTGTGAATTTCCTCGAGTGATTCAACCACAGCCCAGACTTGAATCCGACTAAACCTCTCTGGAGAGATTTGAACATGTCTATGACACCAACAGTCTCCGCCCAACCTGGAGTTTAAAGATTGGGAGGAACTTCTCAAAAATAAGTGTGCCAAGCTTGTATATTGTACTCAAAAAGACTTGAATCTGCAATTACTACCAAAGGAGCTGAACACATTATTGAGCAGAGGCAAAGAATACTTATGTACATGTTATATTTTATTGCATGTTTTAATACATTTGCAAGAATTTTAAGCAAACATGTTTGACTTTGGCATTGTGGGGTATTGTTTATATTTTTAAAGGGGGAAAATGTATTTAATTTATTTTAGAATAAGGCTGTGACATGACAAAATGTGAAAGACTGAATACCTTGCCAATGCACTGTATGATTACAAAGTGACACAGTTTCTCTTCAGGAGAATTACATAAAAAATATAACTTTTATCATCTTATGATGATAAAGCTCTCAGGAAGCTCTGCATCATTATAAAAATTGAATATTACAATTTCTCATAACCTTATATACGTACTTTTCTCCTTTCCTATAAATACCTTCACAGCAACATGCAGTTAATGTAATATATTCTAATACAGGAGATATAAATCATTAGGTTGTAGCCTACTTTGATTCCACCTGCGTCTCGCTATTTTTATTCATTAATGACCTCATTTGAGAAAAGGAGGGAAATAGGTTTTCACTAACCCCGAAATAGCATTTCAATTTACCATCTTCATTAAAAATCTGAGAACAAATCATCCATTATTGAGAGCAACAGCTTAACATTGGTAAGGAATTACCCATGCAGATCCACCTGAATGTTGGCTGTAATCTCCCTCTCTGTGTCTCAACAGTCAATGCAGAGAAAGAAGTGAGTGTGTCTAATGTTGCATACATTAAATATGGATTAACTTTTAATTGCATGATGCTTTTTAAACTGTTGATGTTGTTCCTCGTTACAGTCACTGCTGCTACTTTACAGTTCCCCTTCACTATCAGTACAGCTATGCCATATTGCAGAGAAGAAAAAACATTTATCCAAAATAGCTCAATTACCCAGAATATTGGCTGGTTAACATGGGGAGCAGACATGCAGGAGGACTGAAAAGAAGCCAGATAGACTGAGAGCTGTATGGGTGGGCAGCCAGCAGAGCCGGGAATGGATGAAATTATTCTGCAGGAATTCAATTCATTTCTGCCACAATCTTATCATCAGTCGACATATACAGTGGATTATTGCAAGGGAAAAAAATACTGTTACCAGACAGAATAGGAGACAGATGCACAGCAAACCAGACACACAGTACGCATGCATGGGCTTAGGAATTCATGCGTGTTTGTCCCACAGTTGCTCCTACAGGAGGCTTTCTTCTTCAAGTCATGTCTCCAATATACCACACTGCTGAAACAGCGTTTGTCCATGTTTACAGGTCCAGGTGCAGTTAAGGTGAGTACTGAGCATAATTTGTACTTCTGTGCTGAATCTATGTAGAGCCTGATGTAGCCATTTGAGGTAACTGAGGCCGTTACCAACATTCATATTTGTTTGTTGCTCTGAAATTTTGTTATGTTGTTTTTTTTGTTTTGTTTTGTTTTTTTGTTGCACTCAATTCGAAAAATGATTGCAGAATAAGAAGTAACCGGAAATACAGGAAAAGAAAGGTACTGAAGGGGCCACAGTCATTGTAATTTCAGTATTTCTAGGGAAGTTCACCTCAGGTTACCCAGAAAGGTAAGGCGTAGATTTCAGAAGAATTTGTGGTTAAGTTATACCTATGGTGTAAGTTTAACACAGCAGCATAAATCCCGCTTTAATCACTTTAACCTCTTAAGCCTCAACGCCCCCTGATACGGGGGCAAAAGGCAGGAGGAGATCAGTTGGCTTGGGGCTTAAGAGGTTAAAGTCAAGTCAATCCCTGCTTTTTACAACCCCAGTGAACATAACACTGCTTCTTATGAGCCCAAGTCAACAAAATTTCAAAGATTTATATGTGGTAGTTTGCTTAAGCTAGCCGTATAGCGCTTACCTTTGCTTTAATCATGAACAATTTGTTGTTCTTCACCTCTCACACGGCAGCATTGTTTACCCATCCAAATAGGAAATACATGTAGCTGTCTGTACTTTGAAAGCTTTCCTTTTGGATGCAGTATAAGAAGAGAGATTCTCTACAAGATGAAAATACATAGTAACTACTGAACTGGGAGAGATGTAACCACTTTAAGGGATTTAAATAAAGCTTTTGTGGCAGAATATAGAGCATAACTCCACAAAATTTGTAGTTTCTCTTCACGTATTTGTTTTTCCTCCACGGATAGATCATTCAAGTAGTCTCGGCTCCACTACTGGCCATCACGATGGAGTAATGATTTGCCCGCCAAGGTAGTGAGTCGCTATGTGACTGAAAATTGTGCATTGTGCATGTAGTTATTTAATTTGTATCTCAACCCTTTAAATTGTCCTAAAGCATTAAGTTATTAGTTTTTAAGGCTGTGCCTGCTTAAAGGATTCAGTAGAGTGGTTTTTAAGTGTGTCTGTTGCTCTTTAAAATTAGCATCCCTGTTAATATCTGAATGAATTACCAATGCAGCTTGCAAACCATTCATTAGCTTATTACCCAAACAGGATGTAATCCAGCTGACTCAGGGAAGGTGAAAAGGACTATTTAAGTATTTCTAAATATATATTTTTTTGCAGCTGAGATGACCTCAGTTACATCGATACTAGACATGTGTTTTCCTGTTTGTCTAAAAAGTTATCATTCCTCTTGTATACTATTAAAAACTATTTTCTGAAGACTATTAGTATCTATTGAATTTATTCAAACAGTCTAAACAGGGAAATGTCAAAAAATGGCTGCAGGTCTACAAACGTATCTGATTTAATCTGAAAGGCTTCAGACATGGAAATGCTCTTTTATTTGTTAAAGCTGTGGTTCAGATCTTCAATCATATCAGATTTAATCATCCACTGTCCAGAGGTGAAAAAATATACATGAGAATGGTGCGCATTGACTTACAGTAAGAAGCAGTGTTTGGTTTATCTTGCATGACACACTGACAGCTCTTTCAAGATAAGAGACAGTAAAGCTCTCTAAGCTTTCTCAACTATATGAAGGATATACAATTACTTTTCTTGTTGTCTGAGATCAGGTAATGTGACAGAGTTTCTGGTGCTTGGCTGAAATGTCATGTTGATTCAAAGCTTATCTCACGGCGTGCAAAATACTTTCATTTCTCTTGATGTAAAGGGGACTCCTGAATTGAGGTTTAAAGGATTTAGCATTAACATGTGTATCTGCAGCCACAACAGCGTCATCTATTTTTTCCATTTTTATTATCCATGTACTTTTATATTTAGCTGTTTGGATTAAACTCTCTTTTAAGCTGAATGCTTTTTGCCTGGGACATTCAGGGCAGAAAAAGATAAAAACGGATATGGAGTTGGTAAGGTGCATTTTGATGTTTTCCACAGAGAAAATAAGATGTTGCAATAGTTTTACAAAATTTCTCATGAGTGTGTTGGTGGTGGGAGAGTGAGTGGTAGAGATTTAACCGCTGATAAGCTATTTCTAGCTAGGCAGAGAAGAGGCATGATGATCAGCATGAAATCTTCTTTCGGCCACTTCCTTTATGGGCACCACAGTAGATCATATTCCTCCATCTTACCTTTCCTTTTCACTCCATCTTTGCCCAACATCTCAAGCTCTGCCAACTCCACCTCCTGTCGTTTTGTTAGTGCTATTGTCTTCAAACCAGGTATTATTGCAGGTCTCACTACCTTCTAGCAAATTTCCCCTTTCACTCTTGCTGCTTTTCATCACAAATCACCCCTGACAACCATCTCCATCCACTCCACCCTGACTGAACGCTCTCTACTTCTTGACACCTTCATCTCATTCACACACACATTATTTTTTTTCTTTCTTTTCTTATACTTCAGCATACCTCCACCTCTCCAGGCTCTCCCCCATCTGATCCCTACTCACACTTTCAATACACGGAGACTCCTGCCTGACCTTATCTGTCAGCCTGTCCATCAACTCTTCAAACACGGGGCTCAGAGCTGATCCCGGATTTAAGCCCACCCCCACCTTGAACCCATCTTTCAGTCCTACCGCACAACTACCCCCCTCTGTCTCACTCTCCTCATACAGTACATGTCCTGCACCACCTTCACATACTTCTCTGTCACGCTTCACTTCTTCATACAGTACCACAGCAAACTATCAAATGCTTTCCATGAGCATCGTGAGATAGTAAACGAAGGTGCATCACTGCTCTTACAGTTTCAGTATGCGTTCTCTTTGAATAACTAAGCTGCATGAACAAATCAGGTTAAGCTTGTTTGTGCAAGTGTGCTTGAAATACTAAACACATTCTTTACCTTCTTAAGCATTCAGGAATTGATTACAAGCAGGGGCACATGGGCATATAGGTGCTTTTTTTACATGCAGATTTAGTCTGAATCTATTAGGACTAAAAATTTATTTTCATAAACAGCAAGTCCTGCAAAGACTAATTGTTGCTTGAAAAACTAACTGATCTATATTCAGCGGGCGGATGGTCTGTTATAGCTCAAGGTTGGAGGTTCGATCGCGAGTTCCTTTCATCCACTTGTCAAAGTGTCCTTGGGCAAGACACTGCACCACAGACTGCACCCAATAGTCATTTAAGCATATTGAGCTGTGTGAGTGCGAGTGAATACGAAGCAAATTGTAAAGCATTTTGGATAAAAGCACTAGATAAATCCAATCATTTACCATTAACTAGGCCTGTCTATTTAAAGAGCTTGTGGGGGACAATGAGATCAGATAAATTAAAATGTCTGTTGAGGACAGACAAATGTATTTCCACTTATCTTTTCTCTGGAATGAAGCCAACGTTTTCTGAATTTATACTCTCACTAGCCATTTGGTTAGGCACAGCTTGATAGTCCTGGCTTGGACCCCGTTTAGCCTTCAGAACTGGCTTATTTATGTCGTTGTTGCAGTTTCTGCAGATTTGTCGGCTGAATCTCGGATTCCTCCACATCCCGAATTATTTGAGCTTTGTGTCATGGCGTCTTATCCATCACAAGATTGGTAGACTGTTGCCATAAAGGGTTGAACAGCAATAATAATCAGTAAAGATGTGGCATTTAAATAATGCTTGTTTGGACTAAGGGGTCCGAAGTGTGCTAAGACACCAGTACACCACCACCACTAGCCAAAACTGGTTTTGGATGGGTCCTACTTTCATGTTTTTATGCCAAATTCGGACCAGATCATCCAAATGTTACAACAGAAATAGAGACTTAGACCAGGCAATGGTTTCAGTCTTATCTTGTTCTTATTTTTTGATGAGCCTATGTGAGTTGTAGCCTCTGTTTTCCATTCTTATCTGTCCAGACTGGCATCCGTATGGTCTTTTGATGGTGTAACCCATCTGCTACAAGGCTCTACCACATTTCTTAGTTGTAATGAGAGGTTATTAGAGTTATTGTTGCCTTTCTATTAGCTCAAAGAACTCTGACCTCTCACAACAAGGCAATTTCACCCAAAGAACTGCTGCTCACTGGACATTTTCTCTTTTTTTTGAGAAAGTTGTGGGAAAACCACAGTAGATCAGCAGTTTCTAAAAGATTCAGAGCAGCCTATTTGGTACTAACAAACATTTCACATTTAAAGCAGGTCTTCCTGACCTAAAATAGTAGTTAAGATGGATTCGTGCTGAGATGGATTCATGGAGCAGTAGGTAAGAAAACAAGTGTAGTTTAGAAACTCTTTCATGTGTTGAAAGATCTCTATCTATGAAATATATATACAATTATAAACTATCCTATATAAAGAAGTCATTTTATCTTTATCTTCTATGAAAATAAATGGTCTTTTCCCTGTGTAAATTACAGTCCATATTTTGCTTTTTGAATTGGGAAAAGCTATTTTCAGTGCTTTAGGATGATAGTTCACCAGCTTGACTTAATATCATTGTTTTTTCTGACTGATGAATGAAATAACTGGCTATTTTCATGGCAGCAGGATGCTGAGAGTGTTGTGGAGCATGACATTAGCCCTGAGCTTCACTGCAGGGCTGAGTGAATGACTGAGCGGGTGACTGCCTGTTTGACTGACTGATTTTTGAGGTTTGTATCCAGCTGGGGCGCCTGTTGAGTGTTGTGAAGCGTGATATTAGACCCTGAGGTTCGCAGCAGGAGGCTTCAGAGTCCTAACAACCTCTGAGCATCTCCAGCCTGTCAGCTGTGACTGGCGGTTGCTCTCATCTGAAACAAAACTCTGCTAAAAGAGAGAAGCTGCCCAGAAAGTGTGAAAGGACAAGAAGTTGGTGAGTGGACCAAACCTGCTATTAGGAAAGTGATTGTCCACAGGTTATTGAGCACCCTGAAAAGACTGGTGGATTTGGTCAAGACCAGGCTATAAACCTGCTAAGAGGACAGTGTCCACAGAACGACAGAAGTGGAAGTGGAACAGTGGTTTTTGATGTAGCGAATACTTTCAAGTCAAGTTATGGCTACAAAAAGATTTGCTCCCACAAGCTGAAAAGAGAGAAAACTTCAGTTGTCACTGGATGGGGGTAAGGACAAGAAACTGGCTTGTGGGACACAACTAATGTCACAGGTTTCTTCAACACAGGCCTTACTGTTTTTTTCTGAATGGTTGAAAGGGTGCGTAACTGCCTTTAAGCAACAGCTGAAGCAATATTGTGACAGCATTCATCTTTTAAAGAGCAATAAGATCTGTATTTGGAGACTGAAGGTCTGTTGGTGGAGTAAATCTCAAGGTTGTCTCTCAGGAGGCCATGGTTAGTTTTCCATTTGGGAAATAATTTGAATTTATTATCCTTTGCTTTCCTATTTTATTCTGATATATAAACACAAGGTACACATGAAAATATATTTATATTACTAACCTTGTGTCTTTGTTCTTGCTCCCTCCTTGTGTCTTGTTTCCTACCTTTTTAACTGTCTGCCCCACTGTAATCTTTTCCACCTGGTTCCAGTCAGCCACCATATGTATAAATAGCCCCGGCTTTCCAATTATCTTTTCCATGTTATTGACCACCAGTTCTTTTTTGCTCTTTCGTTGGTCTCCTCTTTGCCTTGGTAGATTTTGTTTTCCTCTTTCCTGAAACCTTCCTATAGTGCTCTTTGCTGAACCTTTACTGTGTCCATGGTGTCCTACTTCTGCATCCTTTTTTTCCTTCCTTTTCTATAGTAAAAAGCACCTGAAAGTAGCTATTTATTACATTACTACTTTCATTAAGTTTAGGGCACCAAAATCTACTTAGTTAGGTTTAGGAAAAACTTGTGGTTTGGGTCAAAATATGTCTTAACAACATTAATCCTGCACATGAATAAATAATGCGCATCCTGTCTTGCTATTCATCTAAACCACCTGAAATGTCAACACTGGACCAGTGTACTAAGGTTCTTTGTCTGTGCAAAGTAAATTGCTGGCTCCACTCAAATTAAGTAAGTTGCATTCAAACCTCTAGTTTCTAGTAGTCTGATAGAAATTATCCCAGCCCTGCCAAGTGAGCAAGAAAAAATCCACATATCACTTGGCTTATTTAGTGTAGCAATAGGTCTGTAGAGTCTCAACCTTAGCCTCTGTTCACCAACAAAACTCATGCACTTAATATAACAGAGAGGAAGGGAATCATTTCATTCTGAAGGTATGGATTGCTGATTGTTCAATGTATTCTTAGTAGTAACTGCATATGTTGCTGCTGGGCCATTAGTGACAGCAAGGGTGAGGTGAAGAGTTATAGTATTTGATTAAAATATGGTTGAACGTGTGAAGAAGACTACAGATAAACAGAATAGTGCTTGATTCATTGAAATGGTCTCACTGATGTGTTAAAAATAGCTAAAAGGGAGTAAACACAAGCACGGCACCCAAAGGTTTTATATCACTGACTTCTATAGAGGTTCATTGTAATAGCGTTCACCTAAGGCATGCGTGCCACCTCTGCCAAGAGGGCTATATGATTGGTTTGATTTGTCACTTACCTAGCAGTGTTACTTACTTAGATTATTGTGGATTCGCAGACCAGATCCCGGCACTTTCCATTCATGATGTGAAGTCACAAACTGCTCTTGACTGCTGTTGTAGTTTAACCATGTTACAAATTATAATTAGAAAAGCTGTTTCGACTGTTAAGTGTTGGCTGGAAGAGTCCTGTAGTCAAACTGTTCAGAAGGTGTTGCATGACAGGGTGGTTGGAGTTATTTTATAAAGCTGGAGTACTGGCAGACTGGTTTCAGGCCTCAAACCTATGAAAGGGAAATTGCCCACATACACACTTTGACAGCTACTCATTCTAATAACCTGCTTCAGACTCTTTGGTATTAACATGATGTCCAGCTCTTCACTAACTCTTAATGCATTTTGCACTGCCTTAGGCTACATTATCCATTCAGATTAAATTTCTGCTTTGCATATGTAATTTCCTCTTGTGCCTCTCCTCCTGTTGCACCGTCTACACTGTCTCTTTACTGTCTTTCTGTCTCTCTCACATCAGCTCATTTTTCTTCTTTCCCTCACTCCTCCTTTTCCTGTCTTCCTGTCTGTCATTTTTCTCGGTCGGGCTTCTTGCTGTCACAGCAGACACTTGTCTCACCTTCACCAATCTTCTCTACTGACAGTAATAGAGATGATCTGAGCAAACCATTCCTTCTCCCGTGTAAACATCCATTACTGACCACCGAGAAAGGAGGGGGTTGGGGTGAACTGGGGGATGTACGATGTCAAAAGGTGTCCATGCACTGCTGATGTGATTTCAGGTGTACTCCACAAAACACATCTCATGAAATCTTGAAAGCTTTGACCTCAATTCCACAGCAGGTGAGAAGGTTTCTGCTCCCATTATCAAAATTCTTAGCATTAGTCATTGCCTACAGAGGCAACACACACAGCAGCAGCAAAAGAAAAGGCAAGAGATGACAAGATGACTAGAAAATACTGTATAACAACCGAAACAATAAAGTTATTAGAGCAACAGAGACACATCTGCTGGTCTGTCATTTATATTAAGATAGATTGAGTATTATGCGTGGTGTATCCTGGGGCAGGATGTTGATGTGGTGGTGGAGTACAAGTACCTGGTTGTCTGCGTTATGCAGGACATGAAAACCAACAGCGAGGGAAGAGATGAGCAGGCTCTATTTCCTAAAGATTTCCCATCTTTGCATACAAACTGAAATCAGCTGATTCTCCTGATGGCATGAAGAAAAAGGGACACTTGATGTTTTTGTTCTTCCATCTGGCCATCATGCAGATAATTTTACATTACTACATTTAAAAACAAATAAACAAAGAAAACTGTACACTAGGGCTGCCACGATTCGTCGACTAGTCACGATTACGTTGACTATCAAAATCGTCAACGACAAATTTAATAGCGACACGTTGTTTGAAGCTTTGTAAGATCTCGAAAGACGCAGGAATAAGCAGTAGGATTTAAGAGTGTAATAACGGACTGAAACAGAAGGTGGCAGCACTGCATGTACAAGGATGCCAGCTGCTGTTAAACCCCCAGAAGAAGCAGCTGTCTCCGGTAGCTGTGTACAAATTTAGGGGCTGCATCCTTCGGAGGCTGCATTTGTAGGCCAATTACGTTACAGCAACGGGACGAAGGCTGTCCAAATTTGAAGACGCCTCCAAATGCAGTCGACAAATGCGTCCTTCATTTCCCCAGCGTGGCCCAACCTATCCCAGGATTCATAGCGCAGCCCAGCCAATTTCCAGTTTCCAACAATGGCGGGCGGTACTAAGTTTTTATATTATTCTTATTACTCTTTCTGGGTCACTGAATAAACTTTTAACAGATTTTCAGGCGAGAATGTAGCTGTGTAAAGACATGTCAAGACTGTGTCAAGACATCACATATTTGCAAAAGTGCTCCGACGTTTTCGGAGACGTCTGTTACCCACCAGCTCGATAGCTAGCCGGGGGCAAGGCTCACTAGATCCGGCGAGAACAGCGAACTCCCGGCAAAAAGTATTTCAAACCCCCCGCGATCTTTCGCTGCTCAGGTTAAACATGATATATAAGTCACTTGGATAACTTAAAAATGTTATTGTTTGGCTATTTTTAATGTTTTATTTGTTCCTGAGTAAATCGGTTTGGCTGAGATTAAAGTTACAGTTTTCACAGCTGAATAAACGTCAAATAGAAAACTGATTAAACAGAGATGTGAGATGGTAGAGATTTTACTCCAATGTCCTGTTAAATTTTCGGGACCAAAGAGCAGACGGCTGAGTTTATTAAACTCTACCGAGACAATCGGCAAATTTCATTAAAAGTTTAATAAACTATCATCTTGTCTTTATTTTTAGTTAGCACATACCTTAAACACTTCAAGCTGTAAGCTAATGATAGTTATATAAGAGCAGATGCATGCTGGAGCAATAAGCTGTACGTTTTACGTCCAATGGATGCATGATCTGATTAGTCGACTAATCGCAAAAATAATCGGTGACTAGTCGACTATCAAAATAATCGTTTGTGGCAGCCCTACTGTAGACTGAACCACAGCTGGTCAGCTGTAGTGAGCACAATGCACTTTGCTGTGGTATCCTGGAAGAACAGCATGGGAGCTGGTGACACCAGAAGACTGAAAAACTGAGGTAAGTTGTGTGTTTGGCTACAAACTGGATGTTTTGGAAAACTACTTAGACATTACAGTTTCCCAGTGCAATTAAATATATATTATAGGGGGTATTTTAAAAGAATCACATGTAAAGAGACAGGAGTGAGAGAAACCCACTTCACCGTTGTCGTAAACGGAGGAGCACACCTTATGCGTATCTATGAGAAATCAGTGTGTATTGAACGTAATGGTATTATTTGCTGCTTTCCAGTTAAATAGTGCGATGATGAATGCTAAAATAGTCCATAGATGTGTTGTTTCACTATGAAATTAACAAGTAACGCAATTGACATGGGAAACTTAGCTCTTTTTGAATATCAAATATTGATTAGAGTAGCTTTAAAGCTAGTTTGATGCCAAACTACACATGTTTTTACAGCCAAAAGACTCGAGTTTGCTGCTAGAAATAAGATTAAGACTGTGAGAAAAATATCTGTTGCTTTACTGATGGCCTCAAACTCTGAAAACTGTTGTGATTATCTGCTCCTCCTTATTCTATGCTGTCATTGCCAGTTCATCTAAAACATTTACATCTTTGTTGTACGTAGGATCTCACTAAGCCCAAGGTTTTACTGAAGCCTGGGGTAATGACACCTTGCACTGCAGTTTCTTTGAAGAAGAATGTGATGCTTTTAAAATGATAACACTGTAAAACTGTCAGGTCTCTGTCATTCTGCAGCTCAGGCCCGCCAAAGGTCAGACTCAATCTATGCTGACACTAATGTTCAGACTGACAGAGAATAAGTTAAACACCTCATTTTCCATCAGCACTTTCCCACAAAAGGTCAAACAATCATAGAGAAATTCAGCAGTTTTATGGGCAATCTGCACCATTTCTCAGCCCTCTGGTCTGTCCCAGGCCACAGCATCAAAATGTCACCGTTCCTCTGTTGATTCAGCATCATGATATTTTACCTGCACTGCTGTATTTGAATTGTGACTTTCCTTCCAAGCCCAACGTTCAGAAGAAGTAAATTATTTTGCTGTAATGATCCTTGGCAGTAACTGCCGACCTGCTTGTTTAGTCCACAGGTCGTATGAATTGTGGTCTGCAGCAACTGAACTAATTATTGCTGAATTAATAGAGATACTAAGGACTATATTGAATTAGAGCGAAGCTGTTAGTGCTTCGGTAGCTACAGGTTCAGTGTTAAAGGATTGTTTCTTCTATGGATCCAGGGAGGAAAATCATGTGCTGAAGACCAAGGAAATGAGACAGTTCACAGACAAAACCATGAGAAAGTCTTATATCTTGTCTACATCTTCTCTTTAAAATATTATCTTAAGTTTCCTCCGTCTCAGTCTCCTATAAGGTGTTGAATAACATCTGAGATTCAGCAAGTCGTTTAATCACAGCTATACTCATTTATGCTCTGCAAAGACTAATTAGCTGCTTAATATTCACTTTTTGTCACGGTAGAATTAATTGCTGCCCTGACCCAACCGAAGAGGAAAAAAATCCTTCACCACGTCATCTGTTTCTTTCGGTAATGAATAAATATTGAAATGAAAGCTGGGACCATTATGTTGACGTTGAGCAGATCAGAATCTAATTGTGATTGAATGACTGCTGTGTTCAACAATTAAGAACTCGTTTAAGTGATTTTGGAATGAACTCTTGCGAGCTCAAGGCTTTATGGAGCAAGCTTAAAGAAATATTAAAGGGTCAGTTCACCCAGACTACAGTCCTTAAACCCTAAAATACATTTACAATGTACAGCACTGCTAGGTGGAGCTAAGTGAAGGAAACTCAGGATCTCATCACTGCTTTTCGTGGAGGACATTGCTCTGGTGGCTTCATTGGAGTTGTTTTCTGCCAAGTACGAACCAGCAGTAACTCAGCACCTCCGAGGCTGAGGCCATATTTCTCATCCAGAAAAGGATGGAGTGCTCAATCCGGTTGAGGAAGTTGCTGCCCAAAGTGGAGGAGTTTAGGAATCTTGTTCACGAGTGAGGGGTGAGCGGAGAAGGAGACTGACAGATGGATTGGTGCTGAATCTGCAAGTGAAGCTGTACAATTTTCCCTCCCTCTTTTCCCTCCTTTACATCTAAAGAAGCTGTTTGAAGTTGCTCTGATCTCATTATGATGCCTCTTGGGTGAGACTAATAGACATGTCCACAAGGAGGAGGCCTGGGGTAGCCCCAAGAGATGCTGGAGGGACCATGCTAGCCTTGAGACACCTTGTTGTTCTCCTGAATGAGCTGGAGGAGGTGGCTGGGGGAAAGGTCCTTCTGCTTATGCTACTGCCTAGTAACACAGCTGCAGAAAATTGAAAATATTTCCCAATGTGACTCCGGTCTCTGTGTTAAAAGTGAGAAACGTTTCTATCTCAAACCCCAACCTGCCTCCGATTTTATTAGTGCTTTTTAACTGAAAATGTTTGAAAAGTTGTTTACAGAAAAGCTTGGGCACGTACATGTTGTTGTCTAGTTTAGGCAACAAAAACACTAGTACTGCCACACAGATACTTCTAGTTTTATCAGAGCTCTTTCTTCTACAGTAAATCAGCTTACTGCCTTAACCTCAGAGAATATACAAGTTTCTCCCTGTTGCAGATGTGGTAATGACTTATGCTGCAGTGCTGCAGTGTGTTTTTGTATGCCCCACTCCAAGGCTTTATCATCCCAGAACCTTGCGTGATAGTACTACGTACAGAAATATGTTGAATTTAAGGGACTGCTAGCAGCTGCATGAATGATAATAATTGGAAATTGCACTGATGTTATCACTTGTAAATTGAGTGAAAAGATCATGGTATTCATGGTATGGTAATTCAAATACATTATGGAGATTTTGAAGTTTATTTAAAAGTACACAGGGGTGCCATTTATTTAACTATTTTCTTTAATTTTCTGCATCTTTTTTACCTCACCTTTTTTGGCTTTGTTGACCTGGAGTGCTGTGATGTGGTGCGTCCAGCCTTAATTAAAAGTTTACAATGTTTAAATTAATGATGCAAAACACACTATATTTGCTGGAACTAGAAAAAGGTTGTTGCATTTTTGAACATCATGCATTAAACTCCCATTTTCTATGAGTAATTCTAAAATAACACGTCTCAAATATAACTCAGCAGCTCTTTGAAGTTCAGTGGTAAGCTTTTGGCATATTTGAACTCATTACTTTGCTTTTTCTGCTCACAAATGTAGCGTTTTGGTTTACTCTGACCTCGCTCATCAGGGTCAATTCCAGGCACCTGCTTTGAGCAAAACAGGTTCAGATAAATCCTCCACCTCATCAGTACCAAAAGGCAGACAGACACAGTTGAAGACAAGTTAGCTGAGCATTTAACAGCCAAAGAGCAAAATGTTTTGCCCAGGAATTAATGGAGTCCACACACTTGGATAAAAGGAAAAGAGTACAAAGAGTTCAAGCATCATAAACAAGTACTACCAGTAGATCCCACTGCTGTGCTGGATGTGCAAATCACAGACCTTTTTCAAAATAACTAACTGTGGCATTTGCTTTGCTTACAGAAATATATTTTTCTTTGCTGCTACCAGTAGTGCCAGTTTATACTGAACTTTAGGCCAGAACTGAGCTCATACTGTAATTAAAAGCTATTGTTTTTTTCCCCACAATCAGTAGCTTTTGACTGGCTGTGTATTTTTTATAAATGTTAAGCTACACAGAAAATATCAGAAAACATGAGTCTCAGCTTCATCTGAAATCACCCAATGGCAGTCTGTTGCTGCAATGAAACATAGCTATGGTTTGCATACTGTTGGTATTCTACTACTCCTCCCATCCTTAGTGCTGGACAGGGCTCAGTCACATCACATCGGCTGTGGGACTCTCTCCGCTCTGTGCAATTATTACCCATTTGACACAGTCTGAGCATCACGTCTGGAATGTGAATGAGGAAGATAAAAATACAGAGATCACAGTGAACCGGAGCCTTATACCTGAAAGAATTATCAACGCTTCGACTCCCATCATTGTCCTCACCGAGCGTTCTCTAACACACAACAATTATCTCATTTGTGGCCACTTTGCTTCCGTCCATCTTCAAGCTGGTCATTTACTTCCTTTGAGAGTTGAATCCCTGCTGTAAATCCTAAATATCAGGCAGTCTTGCAGGTTTGGAGAGGCTGTATGGCACAAAGCCCAGACCTGCTATTGATGTGAAAAGCTTTTAGTGATGCAGCTAATAAGAGCTTAATGATTTGTGTGTGTTGTGTCTCACGGGAATCTGTTTCCCACATATCAGAGGTCAGCTACAAGCACTTTGTCGTCACATGCTGACCTTTGACAAGCCAAAGTAGAAATCAGGCCTTTCAAATATCCTCTTTAGCCTTGACCTTCGTAAAATATGCTAATCCAAAACCCACAAAGACAGCCTTGTAAAAGAAATCCTTTGGTTTCAGCTTCTTCTAAATGCTCATACCAGACAAAAGAAACCAAATCGCTTTTGAAGTAGCTGAAGGGAAGCGTGTTAATTGCTGTGGCTGTTTTGGCGGTAAAGGTTGAAAGACGTATCAGAATAATGTGTACCACTGGTATTTTCAGAAAGATTTATAACCATCGCCGTCTAAAACCGTGTCCTAAATTAGTCTTTTTTATTTTTTCTTTGTCAGCTCTGACTGTAGTTTTAAGAAATAATGTATTTCCAAGATCAGCTGATTCTGACAAGCATCATTAGGCCCTGCAGTGAAAAACAGCGGAAGGCCCCCGCTGCCTCGTCAAGGCCGGACTGGCAGGCTAATGGCCCTGCTGGCTAATTGGACCTCAGAAGCTTCTATTTCAGAGAATGAAAATTAGAAGGATGCCATGTCTCAAGTTAATTTGGCCGGCAATCGAAAAAAACACGGAAAAAAAGCACACGCATGGTGGAAGAATCAACATGCTGCTGTGTGCTGTGGTTTGTGTAATGAAGAGTAACCACTCCTAACAAAGAAAACAAAACCAAAAAAAACTTGTATTGGGAACATGCTGAAAAACAAGGTTTATTTGCTTTGATTAAGCAGATGCTGAATGATAGATTCCAGTAACAAATTTTATATGCAAGTTTTCTCATTAGTTAATGACACATGCATCACTGCAAAAACTCCCAATGTAATGACTGTTATGTAACATAATAACTGCAACACTCGCAAAACCCAGGACATCATTCCTCACTAGCCTCCCACCCACCAACAGGACCAGCTGCGTTATGATAATGCCAAGCTGGGCCACATGGCACTTCAGTTTTAGGTTACAGACTCATGGCTGTGGATTTGTTTTTGCTGTGGTACAAACAGTCAAAGCTGTTTCACACAAACTTTATCTATCACACTTAGAAAGTAGTTGCTCATTCCTGACTGATGATTAGTAAGAATAGCTGAGAATTATAAAACAGGTTATTATTACAGCAGAAAATCAAAAAACTGAAATTGCTGGGAGGTACATACTCTCAGAGATTGCAGAGGACACACACGGCTATGAGGGATAACACAACAATAAAGAATGGGAGAGTGAAACAAATAATGAACGGTTGAGGAAATGGGTGGGATGGGACATAAACAAGGAGAACAACCAAAGTTAGTAAAACTACCCACATCAAGAACTGAAGTGCACAAAGTAAATATAGGAACTAACTAAAGATGGCAAACACAGACGAGACCAAATACTAAACATGACACCAGAATACGATGCATGAAGACTACACATGATGACAGACACAAGGGAAAGCTGAAAAATAAGCAGAGAGAAGACAGAAAGTAAAACAAGGTCGAAACACAAAAAGCAACAAACTAAATTCCAGCCTAAAGTCAAGAGTAACAGAAGACGTCAATAACAAAGCAAGGCAGCAAACTACAAGGAACCCATACAAAGCACAATATAAATAGATCTTATAAACAGAAGGGAATAAAACAACAACCACCTAAATAATAGGAAGCTAAGTACTAAACACACAAACCCATAGAACTTAAATAATAAGCTTAAGCAAAGCAAAGCTGCACTAGCAGGCCAGAAAAACTGATGGGTCCACAAAAAGACCATTTTCTCAATCTGTCAGCACTTAAGAATCGTAGACAGTCTTCTATAGATTTGCATTTAAGGTTCGCAGGTCAACGACTCTCTACCCAGACAACCCAGAGCAAACTGTAAAATATAATGTTCAGTATCACAGGGCTGCCAGGAAGCCTGCCATGACTGCCCTTTACCATCAGTCCTGTTTGCACTTGAGTCAGCAATATGTGCCCTGGAATCTGAACATCTGGAGGAACATTATCAGTGATGAGTCCAAATTCTATCCTTGGCAGTTGGACTGTAGGAACAAAGTGTGCTGATTGCTTCACTAATACGGTAACAGCCTTTGGTGGAGACAGTGTGATGGTGTGGGTGGGCATCTCCCTAATTGGAAAAACAAGGCTTGTCATCATTAGCCTGGGCCCAAACTAAGAGTCTACCTCCATAATTTGTGAATGGAGAGGATGGAATGGCCTGCATCCATTCCTGACCTCGACCCAACATAACACTTGTGGGATCAGCTTGAGTGTGATGTTTGTGCCAGAGTCACCAACACAACCACAATGGCTGACTGATGACAAATGCTGTTTGAAGAATGGGATGCCTTTCAATAATGGTGTGTGACCAAGCTGGCGACCAGCATGAGGACTTGGTGCCATGCATATGGTTCTTCCACATGCCACCGAGGCCCCTGTTTGTTAAATTAATAAACTGCTAAATGTCTTGTTTCTTTTTATTCCAAACATCCAATCCAATAAACAACACCGAACAAGAGTCAGTAGTAGAATAAGCTGTTTGGCTTAGGTTTTATTTGAACTGTTATGATTAGGGATGGGTACCGGTATCAGAACCGGTGCCGACATAAACGGTAGTAACCAGACCGAAAAGCAGTGCACATTTCGGTGCTTTATTTCGGTGCTTTTTTTTTACTGAGATGTCATACACTTTAAATTCTAGCCAATCATTTTACCTTTGCAAGCGTAGTAGGCGGGCCCAGGTACGTACGTTCTTTTAGAGCAGAGCTACAAAAAATAAAAATGCCCAAGGCGAAGCGGTCAAATTCTGGCCGGACTTCATAGCAAAAATGCAAACTCAGCAGCCTGCAACAAGTGCTTTAAGGTGAGCACTCTAATATTCATCTTCTATCTTGTTAATGTAAACAAGGTTTACCAACAGTAATATTTTACTTTTCTCATTGTGAATAAGTATATCAATACCAAACAGAACAAACATGCCAATCAATACTGTAGCATGGACATGTACTAGTGAGAAAATGTCCCCTTTAATCATGACTGTAAACTAGATATTTAAAAAACAAAAATACTGCACTAACACACATCAAACTGTGAAACTAGCTGCTACTATCAGCTGTCTGAGCTGCATTGGCACAGAAGGCAAGCGGGAAACTTTTTAACGTTAACAAGCAGCTTGTCGCAATACTTCATACAATACTTAAGCATCATATCTTGTTATTATATGTTATACAGCTGTAGTATAGAGCCATTCACATTATTTCTAAATTTAAAATGAGTGAGACAATTTAATTTTAGTAGTATTATTAATGCTTCCAGCACTTCAGTTATCAGTTAAATGCCTCAGGAGGGTAGAAAGTTTATTAAGTTATTCCTGTCTCTAATATCAGATATTACTCCTGAGAAGAAAGGACATATTTCAAGTTTCATAACTAATTACTTTCATGATTCATTTTGAAACATATGAAAAAAAATGCCATAGGTGGGAATTGGGGGAGCTGATAAGATGAACCAGATGCACAGACGGGAGGTGTACTCCTTAAAAATTGCTGACACCAAAATCAATGAACAATAATTATGCATAGCTGCAGAGAACAGTCCATGAAAGCAGCCAGCAAGCCATCAACATGCTGTACATGTACTAATCAATCATGTTATAGGCATCATCGACTGCAGATAAAGTCGTGCACTGACTGAGACAGAGCCACATCAAAAGTCAAGCAGCAGGCCCCAAAGCTTATATGAGTGACAAAAACTACAGTTCCCAGAGTGGGTGCGTGAGGTTGGCTCCAAAAGTCACTCAATCCCAATAAATTCTGTTTTAAAAACTCAACTTTACTGCAGAAATTAACATGTTTGAAGCCTAACACAAAAAAGGAGGATGGAAAAAAGGAGCTAAAGTTACATATGGTTAAGGTGAGATAGGTGTTGTTTCACCTTGTTTAGCATTCATTTGTACTAAAAATGCTAAGGACGTGATTCATAAACTCATGGGCCTTGAAGGTACTTCAGCTGGACCACCACATTTTGTTTGCAATACCGCAGAAAAAAAAATCTGAGATTGTTAAATTTTGTACCTTAGCGTAAATTTG
The DNA here is from genome assembly GCF_056152115.1 of Neolamprologus brichardi. Classification (NCBI taxonomy): domain Eukaryota; kingdom Metazoa; phylum Chordata; class Actinopteri; order Cichliformes; family Cichlidae; genus Neolamprologus; species Neolamprologus brichardi. Next base: position 11,186,997 of record NC_142121.1, on the reverse strand, counting down.
CTATCAAATATTTAAAAACAAAAGAATTAGAACTAGACTAAAGGTTTTAAACCATAGGGATACTGTTGTTATTGTCCTTCATTTTCTGACCTGTTTTTGATACTGAGCTGGTCCCACATCTATTCATTAGCTGGAAAAAATAGGACTGTCTATTATGTGGTAAATGTAAACTTGTTACTGAAGAGAAAACCTGTTCCAACAGGTTTAAAGAGACAAGCACAACAGGTCAATATTTTACAATATATTTTCAGCAAATGAATTGATCAGTGACGTTCTTGTTTGTTTCTTTTTTCTTCATTTTGATTCCACAGACCCAAAGGTGGGCAAATTTCCAAAATCACTACACAGATTTGTTTCCAGCAAGTGTGCTCTTCGGCAGGGAGCAAAGGTAAGTCGGGCGAGGTGGAAGGCAGAAAGGCAGACAGACCGGTGTGGCATGTAGGTTTCCTATGGCACACTAACAAGCAAAGGTAAGAAATGGTAACAAAGCAAGGTGAAGTTTACATAGCAAATCAAGATGGTGTGAGCCAAATTTATAAACTCCAGATGAGCACTTAAAGTCCATGGTTAATCAGAGGAAACACTAGGGAAAATACTAGAAACTCTATGAAGCTACAACAAGCAGAGGCAAACGAAGGGTACTATACATTCAGAGACACTCAGAGAAGGTGATGCAGGAAACACAAGTGTAAATAATTGGGCAAACAAGATTAGAGGAAAGTAACTGAATACAAAAACTGAGACAAAAACATGACACCTAACACAGGGATGAGGCCAGTTCAAGTTCCTGGGAGTCCACATCTCCGAGGATCTCATCTGGACGACCAACTGCTCCAAGCTGGTCAAGAAGGCTCACCAGCGCCTCTTCTTCTTGAGGACTCTGAGGAAGAACCACCTGTCCTCAGACATCCTGGTGAACTTCTATCGCTGCACCATCGAGAGCATCCTGACCAACTGTATAACAGTCTGGTACGGGAACTGCTCTGCCTCGGACTGGAAGGCGTTGCAGAGGGTCGTGAAAACTGCCCAACGCATCTCCGGAGCACCACTTCCTGCCATAAATGACATCTACAGGAAGCGGTGTCTGAGAAGGGCTGGGAAAATCATCAAAGACCCCAGTCACCCATCACATGGACTCTTCACCCACCTGCCCTCTGGGAGGCGCTACAGGAGCCTCCGGACTAAGACCACCGTAACAGCTTCTTCCCCACAGCTGTCAGACTCCTGAACTCTGCCTCCTGACATCTGACCCACGTTAACACATGGACTGGACATACACACAACCACCTACACACACAATGGACAACTGGACAACTACACACAATAATAACATGGACTGAACCACCACTCACAACCACCAGCACTTTATATAGCCTCTGTAGAAATTATCCACATATCTCATTTATCTTAACTGCACTACTGTATAATTCTGTGTAAATAATCATTCTGTACAATACAATAATTTTTAATCCTACAACTGTTTATAACTTGCATAGTTCACATTTCTGTATAGCTGTATATCTCATATTCTGTATAGTTTTTCATATTTATATCCTGTTCATAGCTTGTACTCACTACAGCCTGTACATACTTATAGTTAAAGCATATTCATAACATACTTCAGACTGTGTACATTATAATATACCATAATAGACCCATTTCTGTAATATACTTACATATCTATATTATTGCTAATATATATTGTAATATATCTATATCATGGCTAAAGCCCTTCTGGATGGATGCAAACTGCATTTTGTTGCCTTGTACCTGTGACATGTGCAATGACAATAAAGTTGAATTCTATTCTATTATATTCTATTCTATTCCAAAAGTACACAAAACGCTGGGTCAAGGATCCAGCAAAACGAGGACAGAGTGATTGCAGGCAAGCACCAGGAGGTGGAGGAACCATGACAAAACCCCCAACAAGAAAACTGTCACAAGAAACAGAATAAATGAAAACACAGAGAAGGAAACTGTTCATCCTGGATGTGATGGTAAGAGTTGTGATTTTCATTTCACTATGATAGTCTTAAGTGTAGGAGTGGCTATGCCATTCACACAGGGACCAAAACGGGCTTTCTAGGGGAGCTCAGGCCTATATTTCCTGTCATATAATTCAAACACTTTTGAGGCTGGAAACACAGACTTCTTGTTTCACACACAGCCCACACTGTTTGTTATGCTTTAATGTTTATGGAAAATAAATGACATTCATCCCGGGCCATATTGGCAGAGCTGTTAGAGTTGCTGACACTTTGGCTGCTTATTGTTGTTTACACTGTCAGTTGTGTGGTTTCAGCCTGATCTGTGCTCAGAACAGCCTCACAGAGAGGTGTTAAGTGTGCGCTGATATAAATTCTACAGGATTCAGTATACAGTAAGCACATTCAACCGATGGACATAAATACACCCCAGTTTTGACATAAACACATTCACCTGCCTTGCACATCAGCACTGAGCTGACAAGAATAAACAAGCGATTATGCAACACTTCAGATGCTGAGGGACTAAATTTAAGGGGAAAAAAACACAAATAAATTTTAGAAAGTCCAAAAACCTAACTGCCAAATTAAATTTAATGCAAACAGATGATGTAGACACACACACTGAAGCACAATTAAAATTATAAGAAGAGATTATGCCAGGATTGAACAGACTTTAAGCCAGACAAATGTCTGTCTCTTTCCAATTAAAGCGCAGAAGAGTTTGCAGCAGTGCTGAAAAGACAGACAGCTAATACTGTGTGAGGAATTAAAATAAATCCCAGACAAGCAGAATGTGGTACAGAAGCAAAACAAAATCATTACATCTTCATCTCAACCATGACCTTTATCCACCAAGCTCCAGCCTACACAGCACTGTCTCTCTGTCCAACCATCTGTCTGAAGGCAGAAGCGATTAAATCTGAGAAGTTTTCCACATGTGAAGAGGGGCAGGAAACAGACCGGGCAAAGAGTGGAGAATCAAATTGAAGCCATTGTAAAGGTGGCTTTCTTTCTTTTTCCATCTCCTGTGCAGAGTTTAATAGTTGTGGATAAGTACAGGATAAGGGAATGTACATTTGATGCTGGTGCTTTTGCTGTACTTTCTTACAAAACTCAGCCCCTTCTTTGACAGCAAAACAAAGAGTTTATGATTTTTTACTTGCAAATTGAGATTTAGCTTCTTAAAGTGGACCTATTGTGGACCCATATATTTATTTTGGAACTCTACTGGATTAGCTTTGCATCATACACTGCTTCATATTTATCTTAAGAGTGTTTTCACACCTGTAGTGTTTAGTCCGTTTAAATCGAATTCTGGTTTGTTTTCCCCCTTTGTGGGCTTTTGTTGCTTACTTAAAAAGATCTCATTGTTTGAAACACTGGGCCATGCTGAATATTTGTATAACAGAAACTTAGAAAAATGGAAATACATTTTAAATGACATTATTTTGTTGTTCTTGTTAAGACTGAGCTGAGAAGCTTCACTTAACTCTAGAGTGAAACAGTTCTGGCATAAAAACATATGGGACTTGTTGTAAATTGCTTTGGTAAAAAAACATAATACAAACAACAATACTAGATTTTTCCCCCTAAAATACCAACATCATCTTCAAAATTGAATCATCTTACAATTGTATTATTTATACCCATATGGAAAAGATATATATAAATCTTATAAAGTTTGTATCTGTCTTGTGTGAAACTTGTATGAAAAGCATACAAGAGTAAAAACATATACAGGGAGTGCAGAATTATTAGGCAAATGAGTATTTTGTCCACATCATCCTCTTCATGCATGTTGTCTTACTCCAAGCTGTATAGGCTCGAAAGCCTACTACCAATTAAGCATATTAGGTGATGTGCATCTCTGTAATGAGAAGGGGTGTGGTCTAATGACATCAACACCCTATATCAGGTGTGCATAATTATTAGGCAACTTCCTTTCCTTTGGCAAAATGGGTCAAAAGAAGGACTTGACAGGCTCAGAAAAGTCAAAAATAGTGAGATATCTTGCAGAGGGATGCAGCAGTCTCAAAATTGCAAAGCTTCTGAAGCGTGATCATCAAACAATCAAGCGTTTCATTCAAAATAGTCAACAGGGTCGCAAGAAGCGTGTGGAAAAACCAAGGCGCAAAATAACTGCCCATGAACTGAGAAAAGTCAAGCGTGCAGCTGCCAAGATGCCACTTGCCACTAGTTTGGCCATATTTCAGAGCTGCAACATCACTGGAGTGCCCAAAAGCACAAGGTGTGCAATACTCAGAGACATGGCCAAGGTAAGAAAGGCTGAAAGACGACCACCACTGAACAAGACACACAAGCTGAAATGTCAAGACTGGGCCAAGAAATATCTCAAGACTGATTTTTCTAAGGTTTTATGGACTGATGAAATGAGAGTGAGTCTTGATGGGCCAGATGGATGGGCCCGTGGCTGGATTGGTAAAGGGCAGAGAGCTCCAGTCCGACTCGGACGCCAGCAAGGTGGAGGTGGAGTACTGGTTTGGGCTGGTATCATCAAAGATGAGCTTGTGGGGCCTTTTCGGGTTGAGGATGGAGTCAAGCTCAACTCCCAGTCCTACTGCCAGTTTCTGGAAGACACCTTCTTCAAGCAGTGGTACAGGAAGAAGTCTGCATCCTTCAAGAAACACATGATTTTCATGCAGGACAATGCTCCATCACACGCGTCCAAGTACTCCACAGCGTGGCTGGCAAGAAAGGGTTTAAAAGAAGAAAAACTAATGACATGGCCTCCTTGTTCACCTGATGTGAACCCCATTGAGAACCTGTGGTCCATCATCAAATGTGAGATTTACAAGGAGGGAAAACAGTACACCTCTCTGAACAGTGTCTGGGAGGCTGTGGTTGCTGCTGCACGCAATGTTGATGGTGAACAGATCACAACACTGACAGAATCCATGGATGGCAGGCTTTTGAGGGTCCTTGCAAAGAAAGGTGGCTATATTGGTCGCTGATTTGTTTTTGTTTTGTTTTTGAATGTCAGAAATGTATATTTGTGAATGTGGAGATGTTATATTGGTTTCACTGGTAAAAATAAATAATTGAAATGGGTATATATTTGTTTTTTGTTAAGTTGCCTAATATTTATGCACAGTAATAGTCACCTGCACACACAGATATCCCCCTAAAATAGCTAAAACTAAAAACTACTTCCAAAAACATTCAGCTTTGATATTAATGAGTTTTTTGGGTTCATTGAGAACATGGTTGTTGTTCAATAATAAAATTATTCCTCAAAAATACAACTTGCCTAATAATTCTGCACTCCCTGTATAAGATCCCTTGAAAAATTATATAATGAAACTTGTATGTTTTGGATACTTACTAAAACAATATATGAAAGTAATGAGAAAGTGGCCACTTTCATGAGTAAATCATGTAAGCCTTATATGATTTACTCATGAAAGTGGCCACTTTCATGAGTAAATCATATAAGTTTTTACTATTTCTTTTCCATATGGGTAAGCTGAAGTATGGGATGTTTGATCTTAAATGTAAATAAACAGCTATAAAATATTTACCCACAAATGCAACATCACAGGGTCAAAACAGGTGATTTGCAATTAAGAATGAATGCACAAGCAAGGCTATAAAATAACTTAATGTTGCCTTTAAAGGAGCGTAATTCATCATGTTAAGGAACTTCCTGAACAAGATTTAAACCAGAGTGAGATACTTGATAAAGATGGGACAGGCTGTCTGAGAATGACAGGGCTTTCAAACATAAGCTAAAACAGAGCTGCAGCAGTGGTTCTGCAAGAAGAGTCATATCGCCAAGATTAGAATTTAGATTTACCACTCTGAAAACATTGTGCATTGTGCAATCTATGAACCTTGGGGATTTAAAAAACCTGTAAGTGCTCTTTGTTGCCAAAAATACTGTCAGTGGAAACTTGGGTTTTATTGGTTGGTCATTGTGAATGACAAGCTACAAGGACAAGGTCTGCAGATAATGTCAAAAAAGAAAAACACTGGTCACAAAAGTGTAATATGAACTGGAAAACATGAAAAGAAGCCTGATGAATACTGACAGCACTATGTTTGGACAGAGGAAACAAAAATCTAGCATGAAATGGGGTTCAGTGATGGCACGGACCCGGCCGTGACCACCGCAGTGGCATCATCTTGAAGCAGGAGTGTGTGCACATGCGAGCCTGTCTGTGTAAATGGGGTGTTGGTGAGATGACATTAATAAATACATAGTACTGTGAATACAAATTTGTTTACCCAAATACTGAAAGAACAGGCTTCCAGTCTGAAGACGCTTGGCATGTGAAAGACTTGCTCTGATCCCAAACACACTGCAACAATCACAGAAAAGCAGTGATGCTGTTTTAAAATCTACACTTACTTCTTCATCGCATAGATCAGCGGTCCCCAACATTTTTTTGCACATTTTTTCATGTCCATTTTCACGGACCAGCCATTAAGGTGTCGCGGATAAATACAACGAAATAAAATGATACGACCAAGACAAAAACTGTGGTATTTTGTAAATATAATAATAAACACGAATTCACTGTGTAATTGTGTAACTTTATCAGCAGCATCCTCCTGAAATGTGCCAACAACATCCTCCTTTCCAACCCTTAATGCTCTCTGGTTGCTATGGTAACCTGTAAATATTTCTTTCAAGATAAGACAAACAACTACAACACGAGAAAAGACCCAGGGAAACAGAGTTAACGATAAAATCCCTAAAACCCAGCCTCAACTCCCCCGGCCCGGTACCAAACAACTCACGGACCAGTACCGGTCCATGGCCCGGGGGTTGGGGACTGCTGGCATAGATTCAACAAGGTGATGGAAATATTCCTCTTTACACAGTTGCTGCAGATTTGATGGCTGCACATTCATCATATGAATCTCCCGCTCCACCACATCACAGAGGGGCCTTTAGATCTGCTGACTGTGGAGGCCATTTGATTTGAGATTATTTTTCAATTCAATTCAATTCTATTTTATTTATATAGCGCCAAATCACAACAAAAGTCGCCTCAAGGCGCTTCATAGATACAGAGAAAAACCCAACAATCATATGACCCCCTATGAGCAAGCACTTTGGCGACAGTGGGAAGGAAAAACTCCCTTTTAACAGGAAGAAACCTCCGGCAGAACCAGGCTCAGGGAGGGGCGGCCATCTGCTGCGACCGGTTGGGGTGAGAGAAGGAAGACAGGATAAAAGACATGCTGTGGAAGAGAGACAGAGATTAATAACAGATATGATTCAACACAGAGAGGTCTGTTAATACATAGTGAGTGAGAAAGGTGACTGGAAAGGAAAAACTCAATGCATCATGGGAATCCCCCGGCAGCCTACATCTATTGCAGCATAACTAAGGGAGGATTCAGGGTCACCTGGTCCAGCCCTAACTATATGCTTTAGCAAAAAGGAAAGTTTTAAGCCTAATCTTAAAAGTAGAGATAGTGTCTGTCTCCCGAATCCAAACTGGAAGCTGGTTCCACAGAAGAGGGGCCTGAAAACTGAAGGCTCTGCCTCCCATTCTACTTTTAAATACTCTAGGAACAACAAGTAGGCCTGCAGAGCGGGAGCGAAGTGCTCTAATAGGGTGATATGGTACCACAAGGTCATTAAGATAAGATGGGGCCTGATTATTTAAGACCTTGTATGTGAGGAGCAGGATTTTGAATTCAATTCTGGATTTAACAGGAAGCCAATGAAGGGAAGCCAAAACAGGAGAAATATGCTCTCTCTTTCTAGTCCCTGTCAGTACTCTTGCTGCAGCATTTTGGATTAGCTGAAGGCTTTTCAGTGAGTTTTTTGGACATCCTGATAATAATGAATTGCAGTAGTCCAGCCTGGAAGTAATAAATGCATGAACTAGTTTTTCAGCATCACTCTGAGACAGGATATTTCTAATTTTAGAGATGTTGCGCAAATGGAAGAACGCAGTCTTACATATTTGTTTAATATGTGCGTTGAAGGACATATCCTGGTCATTTGAGATGATTTGAGCTTTGAGCGTTATTCTGCTGGAAGCAGCCATCAGAAGGTGACCACAGTGTGGTCACAAAAGGATGGACATGATCAGCAACAATACTCAGTTCCAACTGAGCATCATTTAAATGCCACAACCTACCTACGGGGTCAGAAATATCCCTCACAGCATTGCACCACCAGCAGCGTGAACAGCTGATACAGTGAGAGGGATCAATGCTCCCTTGTTCTTTACACCAAAATGCTGAACCTGCCCTCCGAATGCAGCACAAATTGAAACTCATCAGACCAGGTAATGTTTTATTCTGAGCCTGTTCTTACCGGTCCAGATTGGCATCTTCTGTATGCTTCCATTAGAGTAAGTAGTTATTTGAGTTATTGTTATCTTCCTATCAGCTTTAGATAGTCTGGAAGTTATTCCTCTGATCTTTGGCATCAACAACTTATTCTTTCACACAAAAATGCTGCTCAGTGGATATTTTCTCGTTTTTAGGACTGTTCTCTGTAAACCCTAGAGGTGGGTTAGAGTTAACAGAGAAACTGCTCATCAGCAGTTATGAAATACTCAGATCAACCTTTGTGGCACCAACAACCAGGCTAAAATCAACTTTCTTTACCAGCCTGTTTCCTGGTTTCAGCTTCAGCAGGTTGCCTTGAGCATGTCTACATCCATGAATGCACCGAGCTGCTGCAATATGTCTGATTAGCTGCTTAGAATTTTGTGTTAACAAATAGCTAAAAACAGATGTCCCATGAGTGTACTTAGGTGTTTTTGTTGAGGCTGTATTTTGGAGCCTGTATTTATTTGGCATTTTATCAAACAACTTTGTTTTTTCACTGGAAAGAAGATCAACTGTACCCTACACTTCTGGTTATTATATTATTCAGTCACTGCAGTGTGATATCATTTTAAATAACTTAATACTGGTGTCAAATTATGATGTAGTACTCCATGTTGCAGTATATATGTGTCATTTTCTTTTTCATTGTTCAAGAATACAAAAGAAGTTAATTCATCATTAAAAATAAAATAAAATAAAATCTGCTGAAAAGTGGCTAATTTGAGTGGGACATGTAACATTGTTGCCAAACTCTAGCGAGGTATACTTTAAGACATTTTAGCAGATTCACACATGTTTTTTTTAACATGTGTGTCTAATGTGGGTTATAACAGCCATGGCCCCACAACTCTATCACACTCCTACTGCTTTGAGGTATAATAATGGATTTCCAACCGGAGGAAAGGTAGAGAAAGAAAGGGATAAAGCACAGATTTCAGGTAATAAGAGAAAGAAATAGACACCAAAAGGACAACATTCAGCCAACTTTCCTTTAATATATTACAACATGAACAGGATGAAAGAGTCACAGAAACGCAGAAGAGACAGAAGGAGAGGAATAAAGGTTGTTTTTGTGCAACACATCAGCCTTCAAGGTGCCTGTGTGGAAATAAAAGACTGAGCAGATTTCATCTGTTGGCAGGAGGTCAATGAAGTGAGACAGGACACTGGAGCTGTGTGTTCAGCTGGTGAATGGAGTTCCACGGGGAGATCACACACACATTTATTCTCTTTCTCTCTCACGTTTATCAAGGTCACATCTCAGTCATCTAATCCTCTGATGAGCTCCCCGTGAACCCAGAAGCAAGGCAGTGATTGTGTTGGAGTGAAAAGACCTGAGATCTCACCGAGTCTAGACAGTCTGCTGCTATAAACACTTTTACTGTAAACACATTACCGACTGCAGTTACATGAGATAGCCTTTCAATGAAATCTGACTCACCATTAACACGAAATAATCTACAAGAGCTTTAAAAAAGAGGATTGGATGATGTGTCTGATTTATTTACATAAATGTGCAGCAATGTCCATCTTTCAGTTTTGTTAATTGCTTATCCATTTAAAGGTCCCGGTGAGGCTGGAGTCTATCTTAGCAGGAGACAGGGGATGCTCTGGACAGGTAAGCAGGCTATCTCCGAGCTAGCACGTAGAGACAGACAGTGTGTAAGAATGACAAGGACAGTGACAACTCGCAACCAACATCGTCTGATACCTGACAACTTCTATAGCCCTATTTGTTTTAATCAAATGCCTTCTCAGGGACACATAATAGCTTCAAAATTAAAGATTGCTCCTTAATGAAATGCAAATAAATTTCAAAAAATAAAAATAAGCATGCTCTATACAGAATCCAAGTAAAAGGTTGTCGGGATTAGACTCAAGGCAACCATCACAGAAGGGCTCATTCCAACAATAACAGGAATTTAGACAGGACCCCCCGGAGTCTAGATGCTGGTGACTGTGAAGATAAAGATGGAGACTTAGATGAGGCTCTGGGAGAGCAAGGTGAGGTGGAAATGGGTAGGAGGTGGGCTGAAAGGCAGAATGGTAGAAGAGCACTGAGAGTTAAAGAACACAAAAGAGAGGATGAGTAGCTCACAGAAGGCAAGCAAAAAAGAAGATTGGACTAGACTAATGTGACTACTAAGTCTGACAGTGTGGCAAACTAAATGTCATGTAAAGAATAAACCAGCAGCCTCAACACTCAAGAAAGCAACGAAATGAGTAAATACAGATCTTTGTTATTGAACTTGCTTCTTCATTATTATGAATAATTAATTTTACAACAAAATGTGAGAATTTCAAAAGCTCATTTACAGCACAAACATCATACTTTAAAACTGATTCTAAGGAACTGAAAAAAACCAAAATGCTAAGTCTGGGGTTTAGAGTCATACAGCAGTGTTTTTTGGCCCTGGGTGTCTGGGCCAACTGGCTCTGTGTCGCATTGGCCTTCTAGTTGACAACCTGAGATGTCACGTAAAGGTTGTGGGATCAAGCCCCACCCGTGTCTAATTTTATAGAGGAAAGCCTCTTTCAAGGGCTCTCTGTTGACTAGGAATCCTTATGATGGCTTCATTCAGGGTGAACCTGGAGAAACACGCAAATGCTTTCTACACTTTTCACTCTTCATTCACTGGGAAATGGCCAAAGCTTACGCAAAAAGCTCCCACTGGACCATTTGTGTCCATTTCCTCACTTTAGGATGTGATGACAGAGTCCTAACAGATTTTCTCGGATCTTGTTTAATGCATAAAAATATTTTCAGATGCAAAAAAATCTTTTTCCACCTGTTCCTGAGATCATTCCCTTCTTTGTCCTTGCCCCTTTGTGTTGAATGGTTGCTGGCATCCTTTTGTTTGGCAGTTTAACATTCAGTTTCTGTCCTCTGAGACAGAAGAGGCTCTGTGTCAGTTTAGAGGTTTGGCTCAATCAAAGAGCTCTGATTACATTTTAGAAAAAAAAAATCTGCAGTGTGTGCTACTGAAAAAGAAGCTGCTCTGAGTTGTGCTTGTGATTCTATTGTAGATTTAAGTATTTTTAGATTCTCTGATTGCTAAAACTTTCTTTCATCATCTTCGTCATCTCTTGTTAGATTCTTAGGACCCTCCGCCGATAATAGACAAGCAGTTCGGTTAACCCGTGATTGGGATCGCCACTCAGCCTGAAAAATAACCTTGATGTTGTCATCAAGCTTCTCAGGTTTCATTTTAAAGTCTACAAATCTTTGCAAATTGAGTTTTAATGGCATGGGTATTCACCATCCAGGCAAAGTTTCAGAGATGCTGATTTGCATTATTGGAAAGCCAAGATAATCAGCATAATCCTAAGCTTGATGGGAACTTTTAGTCAGTCTGGTCTTATTTCTTTCAAAGCAACACCTTTTGAGCTTTCCTTCTTTAAGGCAGAGTGTTAACATATTGCTGCGTATCAACAGTAAAATGTGTCACTTTGATATGTAGATGGTAGTAATATTGAAAGAAGGGTTTCACTGCCCTCTTGGGCTGAAGGTTTAAATTGTTACACAACTAACACCATTAATTATTAATGGGAACAGGTCCACCACAGTCAACCATTCTTACACTTTTACAATAAATGTGCATGCAAGGCTGTGGTTATGTGGTCACTATAGTTATGGTTGAGAAAAGGGGTATCGTGATGGGATCAGATATTAAACTACAAGACCAGTTCAGATAGATTTTACATTAACAAGTTATAACTAAGCCAACTTGGGTTTGATTCTTAATTAAATGTTTTTGAAAGATAAAAATAGCTTGAATCTAATATGAATTTAACTGTTCTGCAAATTATTATTAACCAATGAAACAACCATCATTTTGCATGTGGTTCGAAGACAGATTTATCTGCACCATATAAAAATTTTGAATTCTGGTGTTAAATTCTGACACAATTCTGAGCTTTACCACCCTGTTTGACATTAAACCTTCCCCACACACATAGATTTTACTTACTGTTACATGCAAAATACATGATATTACAGGTTATACAGTATACACGGCTGTTTTCACTTCAAGCTGCTGCATCACTTTACTTTATGACATCTTGTGTCCTTAAGTTAAACTGAAAGAGAGTTTACTTGCAAAAAAGTGTAAAAAATGAAATGGATTTTATTGAAAACAAAAAACAATATCATACAAAAAATAAGTTCAGCCTCCTTTATTTTAATAAAACATGGCGAATCTGAGGGCAATCTGCAGGATATGACAGCTCTTTTAGTGTCTGTGAATTTCGTATACCGAGCACGATATTTGTTTAAGTCAGGAAACAAAAAGCCTGGAAAGGATTTTTTAAAGTAAAAACATCCTTTTTTTTAATACTGGGTTAACTGACAGCTAGTGAGACAAGCTCACTGCAAATAATCTTCATGCTGTGGCAAGCTGACACATTCAGGGTTTTAATAAAAACAAAACTTGCACTTGCTTTTGTGTAACCTCCGTTAGCTCATAGCTAAAGCCAACATTTTTCTTTTTAATCTCTTTAACTCTTTGATCCTGATAGCTGCTTGTTAGGGTTACTATTTATCCCCAAACTTACCTGATTATCTCTTAAACTACTGTGATGTAAGAGTCAGGGGAAAAGAATCACATAAAAGCTCAATTGTAACCACAAACAAACAATGGCGTAAAAACTGCATATGATTTACCCTCTCTATATACCCTCTATTACATAAATGTTGTTGCACAGGAATGGAGGACATAAGCAGCTGGAGATTATATATATCCATCATTACACCAAAGCTCATAATTATCTTCCACTTTAGCATCTTACTACATCCAGTCAGATGACAGAGATTCAGGCTAAAAGTGAATCAGTGAGTTTGTTTATTGCCGTGTTGACAGATGTTTTCAGTTTGAGCACTGCTTACCAGCATGTTGACAGAATGTCTGCGTGGTCTGTTGAAGCATGACACTTTCTGCGTGTAGCATCTGTGAGGCAGCGAGGAGAAACACATTTCCTGCTGAAACAGCTCTCTTACAGAGCTGTAATCTGAAATGGTCCGAATACTGTTGCTCTTTACTTTCCAATTAATTATTATGCTGACAGATGAATGTTTGTGGTTTTGGGGAATATGGTTCTTTTTCAGTTAATCCCCTTAAGTTTGAAGGAATCACTGACTTAACAACAAGGTGGCAAAACCTTAATCAAAGCAATTGGAAGTGGGGGTTTTTTTGTAATCATTTCCATGATTTTTTCTTTAAATCTGCAGAGTTAATTACTACATCTCAATGCTTCATAGTGCTGAACTCACAATACAAAATACAAAGGTAATAGAGCTGCATCATGTTAAGATAAATAGTCCAAAACAAATGTTTTGGATGTTTCATGGCAGATAACCCCTAGACACTGAGGCTACGTTCACACTGCAGGCGAAAGCGCATCAAATCCGATTTTTTTTGACCCTATGCGACCCATATCCGATCATGGTATGACAGTGTGAACGGCACAAATCCGATATTTTCAAATCCGATCTGGATCCCTTTCGTATGTGGTACTGAATCCGATACATATCCGATGTTTCAGAAAGCAACTGCTGTTTGAACGGTCATATCGCATTAAATCCGTCTTTTACGTCACCGACACAAGACAGACGCCAATTATTAGTGCCAGAGAAGCGCCCGAGAAGACATGGTGAACGCTTCCTGGCCATCCAGTGTAGATGTCAGTGAAACTGTTGGGAAGACAACGTTGGAGAAACGTGAACATTTTATTTGTAGTGTATAATCTGCAGATTCTGACAGAAATCTGCAACTATCCTTTGAAGCACCGCTCCTCTAAAACAGCAATAAGGATCATTATTAGGTTATCTACATTATTATGTAAATAACAAAATAACTTAAAGCAAAAATTGGGAAACGTAAAGTCCAAAGTCTTTATATTAAGGGCCATCAGTCAAACAATACTGTTTGCTCTGGGTCTAAGCAGGGCGCGTTGTGTGTGTGAGCGTTCACACTAGAGCGCGTTTGCTGTCGCATTTTATTTGTAGTGTGAACAAGCAGACAAAAAAATCGGATTTGATCAAAAAATCGGAATTGAGCATTAAGACCTGCTAATCATCTGGCCCAAAAGCAGTTGGGTTGGTGTGAAAATAATGAATATCTATACAAAATACGTAATAAATGGTTTAATACTTTCCACAACTGCATTCATATCTGCACAAATTTGCTGTACTTATAATCTGATGTATCATAAAATGTTTGATTGATGTTTTTGTTTTTCTGTTTTTTACCATTTGTGGGATCTAGACCAAGCACAACGCACTTTTTTTTGTTTTTGTTTTTTTAAAGCACCAACTTTCTGCTATTGACTCATTAGACACTTCCCACACAGTCCAACAAACTGTCTCCCTACCGCTGATCCAGATTCAGCACTCTGTTAGAGGTAGATTGGGTTTCCGAGTGTCTCTTTAGCTTGTGGTATCATGTTAGCCAATTTCTCTGACAGATGACCTATTTGGATTGAGGCCTGGTCTGGTTTAAGCCAAAAAAGGCCAACATAAATCTACAAGGAGTCTAGTGATTTGTCTGAACGTGAAGCAGCTTTGAAGGTAAGGTCATATTTTGCCATCATAAAGGTCTGTTTGATCTCCTGCTTGTCAGTACAAAGAAGTGATTTATGTGTTTGTTGTCATTTAGTCAGAAACAGCTCCTTGTCATGTTTAATTCAGCTCATAGTATAAAACAATTTAATTGCATTTGCCCCTCAGAGGAGTCAAGCTTTGTGTCAATGAGCTTTGAACACCAGACCTCAACATGGAGAACTTTCTGTATGTTCACAGCTGCAGGGCCGAGCACACAGCCACAAATGAGAACACATGAGTCCGTACACACAAGCACTCACACACAGCCTGGGCTCTGTGGGAGTCGATTTGATGCAGGCTTAATTAATGATTTCATAACTGTTGAGGCGTTAAACGGTATGCGGGGAAAGGCGAGAATTCGAGATGAGGAGTGAAAGCAGAGAGCTAAACTCGCTGCTAATATGATGTGTTGAATATGAAGCGTTTCACTGCACCTGCTCCAACACATGCTGTTTCTCTTTTTTCTTCAATTCCACATCAAGTCAGGCTTTTTTTGTGATCCCATTAAGCACTTTTAAGCTTTTCACGGCTTTCAAACTCTAAGAACACATGCTCAGCTCCAAAAATAAATGAATGAATAAATAAATGAAATAACTTAGGAGAAACAAGAAAGAGAAGAAAAATCTGAACACTACACTACAGCTTACTGATTGGCAACTAAACAAAGGACATGTCCTTTACTATAACCCAACTGTTTTTATGCTGAACAACATAAGGAAAAAAGCTGAACCACTCGACCCCCTAATGCTGGCTGTACACTAGCAGTTTTGCTTTAACTTCGATGAGATATGACTAAATAACTGGCAATCAACATGGCAGTTCTACATCACACAGTGAGAGAGGATTAAAGTCGGTTGTTGTAATTGTCTTGCAACACGCTCAGTAAATTATAGCTTTGGCACAGCTGGGAATGCAACATTAAAATGGTGTGCTCGTCGTTTGGAGTTCTAACTGAGAAAAAACTCTAGGTGAGGTGTGGCACCAAAAGCTTGTTTGTAATAAATGTGTCAAGATTCGCCTGAAATACTCAAATGTAGTTTTAATACACAACTTTGATGAACAGTGGCAAGGAATATTATCAGGTAGCACAACAACAGGGATTCAGATCAGGTAAGTATTGTTTACAGTTAGCCTTCAGTTCAGAAATTGTCGGGATCCGGGCCTGGTTTCACAGATACATGGATAAGTAATTTTCCAGGTAATGGGGTTAACTTGGATGCAGTTACAGTTTTCCTCTGTTTCCTAGGGTCTTTAGTTTGTGAGCAGATAAGTTATTCAGCAGTCAAGCAGGTATGCAGGTAACCATGAGACAGACTATCCAGTGGGTTTCCTGAGAAGGAGGAGTAAGTACAAGTCTCATGAAGATTCAAAGAAGCAGGTAAGTAAAGCAAAACAGGCCCAGAGGCCTGAGGGCACCCCACCCCCCGGAAGGGGCCCAGCCGGGCCACAGGCGCCAGGTCCCGCCAATCGGCCACCAGGAATGAGTCGGTACATACATGGTGGGTACCCGGACGCCCAGCTCCAGACACCAAAAACCACCAACACACCAACGTCTGAGGTGTGTTGGTGCTGACATATAGACACAGACGAACAGGTGCACGCAGACACAAATGTGCATTCCCACCCCCATATACACAAACAAATACTCAGCACTCACCCGACGTGGAGACAGACACAAATAGACACTGTACACACATTCACACTCCACAAACTCTATATCCCAGGTCCGGGTACCCCTGCCCCCAGAGGGGCAAACCGTACCCGGACCCAGGAGATGTAACCCTTCTCTCTGGGGTAGAGGAAAGCAGACCGCCTCCTTATCTGCAGTAGCAGGGAGGCCCCGCATCCCAACAGCCTCCCCACCAGTTAGCGAGCCCTCCAGTTGGGCCGATGCACCAGAGGTCCCCCGTACCGAGACTGGTTAGTTTCCAGTCACGCCCACACTCACAGACAGGAGAGAGAAACAGCAGTCAGAGGAAGGAGAAAGGTAGGTGCTGCACCTCGTCAGGTCAGGAGGGACCATGACAATATGTCCACGAGCTGACACGAGGAAGTGGCATGAAAACAAGCGGCAAAGAAAGAACAGTTGTGCGTCTTGGTTTTCACTGGGTATTATCATCAAACAGTGTACATACATCAGATTAGATGTCCCACTCGTGGTTGTTAAATCCATGTCATAGTTTGATTTGTCATGAACTCGAAAGATGAAATCACACAGTGTGGTAAAATACTGTGCATTTATTAATCACACTGAAAAAAAACTGAATTTTTTTTTATTGTTTTCTCTTGTTGTCTGAATAATATAAATTATTCAGTTTGCATAATTCAAGCCTCACATATGATCAGCAAACGGTACGTTGCCTTTTGGCTGCTGCGTTTCATTTGTTTCATCTCTTTTTTTTCCATCTTTACATATTCTATATCAAAACTTTTAATGGGTTTAACTGACTTTATGTTGCAAAAAGAAACAAACAAAAAACCCTAATTCGCTGGCTTATATTTTGCTTATCACCTGGAAAGTTTTCTTGAATCTTGTGTCAGAAATGCCACATTTCTTTTTTCTACAAAGAATTACTCTAATGTGTAAATGCTTTGGTTGAAGCAGAAGAGGATAATGGGAATAAAGGTTCATGCATTGAGGAGTGCAGCATGAAAAAGCGTGCTGAAACATCTGGATCTATTACGGCTGATTACATCAGTGCGCTAGCTAACAGCAGTTTATCAGCGAGCCTACTGAACCTTCAGTCGTGTGGCTCTTCTCTGCTGTCATTAACAACTCCACCGCAGCTCCGTTCTGCACTCTGAGCTGCAGGCAAAGTCAGTCAATAAAGAAACAGGACAATTACACACATAATGAACGCTGCCAAGAGGAGAAATTAAAATTTAAAGTGAGGCAGGTGAACTGCTGAATGAGGGAAAGAGTCAAATGTGTTGCCAAGTTTATGAAATTAGACAGAAAGCATGACCAAGAGGTGGGACTGAATAAATAATCACACTGAAGAGAGGTGGGAATTGGCCTGACACTTTATGAATTTCAATTTCTCTTCATCAATGGCTGGTTCCAGATCAGACAGGAGAGGTGATGGATACAAAGAGATGAGAACACAAAAGAAAATTTCTCTTTATGTTTAGTGTAGTTAAGAGCAGTTGGCTGCTTTCTAATTCAAACATTTGTACAATTGTTTTTCGTTTTAAGTGTCTGGGTTTTACAAAGGCTCCAACTGATTAAACACAGTCCATAGTTTTGTAATTATGTAGCTTCAGACATTTGGAAATCTGACTGTTTGAAGATAAAAGCTTTTTTTACATTCAAGAGTAGAAAGCTATGCTCACTGCAGGGAAAGAACTGCCTCATAACTCATTGCTTCGCTCTCTGATGACCTTATTTTCTCTAAACTATAATTCAGAGGTTTTCAGTTAAGCGGCCTTTTGATCTAAATTATGTTATAAATCACCACCCGGAGCAGTGGAACCACTAATGACCTTTATAATGAGAGGGTTGGAGTCAACATGCTGCTTCTACTCTCCTCATCACCTCCCACTGTGCACTCGTCCTACTCAGTCGTTGCCGTTTTGTTCTTTCTTCTCCTATCTGTTCTTTTATTTTCAGCCTAACTCCATCCGTCCCCCCCACCTTTTTTCTTTTCTCATTTTGTTATTCATGAAACTATCCTTCTGGTGCAGGTGTACAGAGACACCTTCATAACTTAAAAATTAGCACCACCGCTCTGCTGATACCTTCATGCCAACTTGTTTCTACCACTTTCCTGCAAACAAGCCGTTTATATTGAACAAGAAACTCTGTTTGTCCATTTCTTCTAGAATGACACAATTTCAAATCTGACACGTCAATCATCAGGACATGTTGGCAGAGAAAATCTGCTTTTCATAAGATAAGATAACTCTTTATTGTCATTGCACAGTCATACATAGTACAGTAGTACAATGAAATTGGAAAACTGTCCTACGTCGGGACTACATATAACACATCACAACGCAAAACAAACAACACAACACAGTATAATAACTTAGTAATAAAAAAGATCTTAGTGAAGACCCCAGCCAGCTGGTCTGCACACTCTTTTAGGACCTTTGCGGTTACCCCATCTGGTCCGGCGGCCTTCCTGGGGTTCACTGCCCTCAGTGTGCGCCTCATCTCGCAGTAGTATATTTTTGTTTTGTCTTTTTTGGCCAAATTTATGACTTAAGTAGGAGAAGATCAGATTTGAGATTGGAAGAACTACCCTGTTATCAAGCCACTACTACCTTTGCTATTGTAGATGGAAATAAAATCCATTCCTTTGATCGTCAAAGCTTTCTTACTTCAGCGGAGGTGTTACTGTGTAGTATCCAATGCTTTTTTTGTATGAGAACAGTGTAGTGAAGCCACTTCAATGCGACCTAATGAGATTTACTCCAGCTATATGCAAACCATGACATTTCCTTTCTGTGCAAAAGTAAAAAAAAAAAAAAGGTTTCATATAGTTCACTTGTAAGCTCGTGTTAACCGAGTGGTGGGCACAAATTACGAAATTACACACATCGAAAAACTTTTTAATGACCTACAAAACTGAAGAGCATTAAGATGAGAAGGTGTGAAGGACATTTTTAGCCTATGTCCTGGTCATTTATGCTGCAGGATCGAGAATGAAAACTCCCTTTGATCACTGAGATGTGAGACAAATAATGACATGCTGCTGTGCGTCTGTTTCTACCATTGTTTCCAGTGTTAGGGTAGATGAAATATACTACTGGCACTGCAGGTTAAAATAAAGATTTTAAATGGTAAATGGCCTGTATTTATATAGCGCTTTACATATCCAGTCATCCACCCATTCACACACTGGTGATGGTAAGCTACATTGTAGCCACAGCCACCCTGGGGCGCACTGACAGAGGCGAGGCTGCCGGACACTGGCACCACCGGGCCCTCTGACCACTACCAGTAGGCAACGGGTGAAGTGTCTTGCCCAAGGACACAACGACCGAGACTGTCCAAGCCGGGGCTCGAACCGGCAACCTTCCGATTACAAGGCGAACTCCCAACTCTTGAGCCATGATCGCCTCAAGATCGTTACATTACATTTGGTGAAGCGTCATCATCCTGCTCAATAAAGGTTGTGCACATGGATGCTGAAATAAAAAGCATGAAGCCTGAATGTCACTCATATACGAGGTAAGCAGTGTATCTCAGGCCTAATGGTTATTTGCCAATGGTGGAAACAGAAATGGTTGGATATATGTGCGACACAGCTTTTGTTCTGGGCATATAGTTGGGGTGGAAAACTAAGGTTGGTCCATTCATACCCTTTTCTTGGTGAAATCTTTGTGCCTAACTAAAGAGTTACTGAATACCAAGCAGAGGTGACAAACAAAGTCAATGTAAAAGGCGGGTTTCTGGTTTTCCAACATAGTCTGCTGATTAGTACCTGCTGGGCCATACTGTCAGTTGTTTTTGAGGTGCAGATCATCCAAGAAGTTTATGCTTTTCAGTTAATTAGCTAATTAGCCGGTGTGTTTCTCTGTGCATTGCTCCATACAGTTTATGGATGTAACTTGCTAACCAAGCTCCATAGCTTTAGCTGAGCACTCCACCACTCGTGCAGCCGAACCACTAAGGTTGGTTCAAAATGCTGAGACCAAAACCAGTGGGTGTTACATCAAGGTTTTATACACGCTATGCAGAAATCAAAAACAAATCTAAGAAATTATAAAAAATAATGGTCCCACACTTTTTGCCTCAATTACTCATCATGTGAAATCTGTTGCTCACTTTCTTTTTGCAACGAAAGAAAACTTCAGAGTCATGTAGCTCTTACATTTGGATACAAGACTGTGTTGGCGGCACACGCATTGCCGGCCACGTTCCCTCTGCTTGATCTAGTTTGCTGGCGTACATTTTGTGTTGCTGTTTTTCTTTCTTCTTTCACCTCTTACATCTCCTTTGGAATAATAATAACTCTCAAGGTGCCAAAGACATTTGTGCTCTTATCAGTCACTGTCCCCTGCATCCTGCTTTTCTGTAAGTAATTCCAGTGACAATAAAATTCTTATCCTGGAAGTGTATACCTCTTGCTTGACCCTACATGTACAGAAAACATTTATCTACAAAGCTTCTGAAACATCTTTAACAGCAGTTTTTTTTTTTTCAAATTTTCCTGTTTGCAATGAAAAGGTCACAGTGTTATCCATAACAGCAGCTTTGGTATTTGCAACACCCAACACCAAGAATACTTCACCAGCATGTTTAAAACTGACTGATCAAATCTCCAAAACCTCTCACGTGCAGCGCATAATCATTTAACATCAACTGTTTTACTCCTCTAAGCAACTGTCTAATAGTTGTGAGACCTGAAATAAACTGCTTTAATCACAGGCAGCGTTTCAGCTCTTTCCTGCCGGCTCTCAGCTGAGTCATCATATTAAACGTGAAGCAGATGCGGGACTAAAATGTGTAAAACAAGGAAACAAGACTTGTTTTTGTCATGTTCAACATCACAAAGGGGAAATAAAAGACAGAAGATTGTACCACTGATTCTACCACTTGGCTGGTCAAACTTATTTTCAAATGCTAAATTACTAAGTACTGAATATGAATTTTTTGGATTGCCCGTGGTGATTTGCTGCATGCTGCACATGTGTCACCTTCCCGCTTATGTTGATGGCAGATGAAAGAGATCTGCAGCCCCAGTGGGAAAACGTGGTTAAAGAAAATGTGGGTGGAAACTCAGGCTGTAGGCTAAATGGGGGCATATCTAATTCACGGAGTATGTGGTCGCTTGTCTTGGCTTTAAACTTCAAAGCACGAGAAAAAGGATGATACAGAGGGAAGAAGTGCAATGTTCAACACATATATATATATATATAAAATATAAACGCTGATTTATTTATTAGTTGATGAGATTGGCGAGCCCATAACGTGATAAAAATAATCTGCCACCACAAAAGAAAGGAGGAGAAGAAGGAAAGGTCCTCTGGCCGTGCTCCTGTCCATTCATGGTTCCCATGGAAACAGAGCGAGCCAATAACTGAGGTTTAGCAGCGAACATGGTAAATCAGACAAGAGTGACCCACCCAAAATCCCAGAATAAGAAACATTTGATAAGATAAAACCTCACAGAATGCAGTGGGAAAAGTGAAGTTAGAAATTTCTGGGGTGAAATGTTCATAACCTCCAACACATAATGATAGCATCTCCCTGTCAGGTGGAAGGTTTAGTAACACTGCCAAATATTCAGCAGGGAACTAGTGAAACAAGCAGATATGAGCCTGCTGGTACACACACCAGACGCACTGCATTCAAGTTAAGGTTCAGTTTGTAACCCGCAAAGCTGTCAGGACGTATCACTCAAAGCTTCAAACCTTAACGTACTAGACAAGCTAGAGGAAAACTGAGACATTTACATCTAGTATTTAATGAAATGTTTCAATACTGTGCAAAAGTCTTGAGCCACCTCTTTTCTCTGTTTTCTGGGAAAATTTGAAATTATTTTTTGAAACGTGCAAACATACATGGAAATACAGTATATAAGGCAACAAACACTTTACTAAGCTTAAAATTCATTATTTAATATGACCACATTTATTCTTCAACAAACTTTCTTGAAATTACTCTACCGTTGGCTAGTAGTAGAAAGGAAGAGTTCTCCAGGCTTGCAGGACATTCAAAGCTCTTCTTTGGATGTAGGCTGCCTTTTGATCCATTTTTTGTCAAGATGACCCAACATTGCTTCAACAATGTCAGGGTCTAGACCAGGGGTGGGCAATTCCAGGCCTCAAGGGCCGGTGTCCTGCAGGTTTTAGATCTCACCTTGGGTAAACACACCTGAATCACATGATTAGTTTGTTACCACGCCTCTGGAGAACTTCAGGACATGTTGAGGAGCTAATTTAGCCATTTAAATCAGCTGTGTTGGTTCAAGGACACGTCTAAAACCTGCAGGGACACCGGCCCTCGAGGCCTAGAGTTGCCCACCCCTGGTCTAGACTCTAGGGATGCTTACACTGATATGGTTAAACATTAAGACATTATAGTATGAGAAGTATTTTTTCATAGTACTGTATGCATGGATTATAATTCTTTGGGAATTATCTTGTTGGTGCAAAAATACTATTTTATATGTGTCAACCTGTGTTAACTAATAGCTCCAGGTTAACTTTAAAAAAATTACGTGTTTTTCAGACAGGCTGCCTAAAGATACAGTTTAAAAGTGATTTTTGCCAAGTTGTCTACTTTCTGTAGACGACACTGGTTTATCCCTTGACTCAGGCAGTTTTCATGCTTGAAAAGATTCATGTGTCAGCATTAAGTGGCTTAACAAACAAAAACCTGAAGATATTCAGGTATAAGGACTGGGGAGAAAAATGTGTGATACCTCCAGAAAGCCTGGAGAACTGTTGTTCAAGACCACCATAAAAGTTACAAGAAAGTCTGACTTCTTGGAAGCAAAAATAAAGAATGAGGATCGGCTCAGAACTTTTGCACAATGCTGTAAGAAACCCCACACGTTATAAACTCAACTGATTCTGAGATGTCACAGTATTTTAAAAAAATCCCAGGGGAGCTTTAATCCAATCAAAGTCAGAATCTTTTTCCTCTTTAATTATCCACTGTCTAAAATCAAAGTCTCAGTTACTTAGAGATTAAAGCGGCAACAAAGAACTGCATTTAACTCACATCAGCTCAGCAGGGCACTTAGCTCTTCATCAGCAGCTCCACCATCAATGTTAATCTTCCTCCTCGTCCTGAGTGTTTGTTTCCTGTGCGTCTGGCTAGCTGATTCAGTCCTTATCAGTCAACATCAGAGGGCTTAGCGCTGATTTATTTATTTATCTATTTATTTTCAGAGAGGTATAAAGAGGTATAAAAGAGGCCCGAAATTCAGGTCCCAGCACTTATATTGAACCAGTTACATTGAATGTTTTTCCACGACTACTGTGTTAATATGACAAGAGCATGTATCGCTCATTGAATGACCATTTAGCTGTTTTCTGTGACTCTTTTTGAAGTGATGTTTGAACAGGCCAAAATAACATGGGACAAAAAATATAGCAGGAGTGCTATCACTTGGCTAAACCAGGATAAATAAACATCACCAGCAGCTCACTCAGTGAAAAATCAGTGAGTGCCTTTGTCTACCTTTTATAGTGCTCACTTACTCAGTATTTTGGGGACTTTTGTTCTTTAACCTCCTAGGACCTGCCGTCCACATATGTGGACATCACATTTTGGGTTATTTAGACCAAAATACTAAATTTTGCTCAACAATGGCCTGATATCCACTTATGAGGACATTACACTGCTACTGTTCTATCGAAATTTTAAACAAATATCCTCATATGTGGCTCTCATTTTTCTTAGAAACAAAAATCAGGTAAAAAAAAATCTGGTAATTCTTTGTTTTTACATTCATCAGGTCCCAGATATCAAAGAGAAATTAAAAATGCATGCCATGGAAGAGTTTGGGTCTTAGGAGGTTAAGTAAATAGAATCTCATATTTAACAAATTGGCAAGTGTTAAAATATGACTATGTTAGAAAATGACTCATGTCTAGAAAATGAGCTGAGGTCTCAGATGGCCTTTGCTACACTGATGGATCAGAGACCTAATGCAGTTCGTACACTTGGAGATAAAGAGATCAACTTTGAAAGGATCATCTGACAAGTTTTAGAGGCTGGCAGTGGAGAGTATTTGGTCCTATTTATTTTAGTTATTATTTATGTTACTTGTTTATTCAGATAACTTGATTATTAAGTTTTCCCTTACTGTCTTCTTCTAGAGTTGGGTTTTGGAATGTTTTTTTCTTATTGACATGTTCACTCTTGTCAAATTATTAATGTAAAATTTCAAATGTTGGTTAAAAAGAGACCTTATCTATGCTATAGTTTATTTGATCAGCCACTTTTCCCACATGGTGATGTGACCATAAGGGTCCAAACAGAATGTGGTTGAATTGAAAGTTTTCTCCAGTGATTCCTTTTATAGAAAACAGATAAAACACAGATAAAAGATTTCATGGTTTTGTTTTGTGTTTTGCTGTTTTGTTGTTTAACTTTACGTCATAGACATTAAGTTTGTGGAGTTTTGTTATCAAAGGTATTATATATCCTATCATAGTGATGTTCAAAGTTTCTTAGAGAAAAAGTTGTCCTGAACAAAAACTTGGAATGATTGTAAATTGATTTGGTTGCAGCTTTTAATGGACCCTAAATGTGATTTTCAGTCTTGAAAATCCCATCTTCTCCTGCACTAATGAATTTATCAGAGTTAAAGAAAATGCTAGAAAACATACAGATTAAAAAGTGTGAGGGTCTGTAATTCAGAACATTTTAACAGTATTACAGTAAGGTACTATTTTGCATGACTTCATTATATACTTCAGTAATATTAACAGCTGAAAGTATTTTACAAACAAATAAAAGGAATGTTTTGCATGACCCTTCTCTAATGCAGTTGTTTATGCAGTAATGTGAGTATGTACATTACTCAAGCCTGAAAAGGCCACCACGAACTCTAAAACCCCTGTGAGTCAAGGCACCGGAGACAGCACTGCAGTTTAAAAGCATACAATTAAGCATTCAGCACTTCACCTCCTTCTAGCACTGCACGCAGCAATGCAACAAGCTAACTACACCTGTGTGAGTGACTCACTCTAACCCAGTGGCTTTGTTGTCAGAAGTGGGTCTGACCAGGTGTGAGAGAAAAGCTGCAGCAACAACAAAGAGATGAAAGTTGTAGTGGTAGTCAGCTGAGGCTGAGCCGAGACCAAAGGAGTTACTGAGATCATCATAGTCTATGGAGCTCGGAAAGAAAATCGACTGGACTTCTTTAAGTTTCTCGAAGATGTTTCACCTCTCATCTGAGAAGCTTCTTCACTTCTAAGAGCATTTGATGGAGAGTCGCAGATTTTAAGCATTATTGGGAGTGTCCCTAAGAGGGTCATGAACCCCCTATTGATCCTCTGCCTCATCACACGAGCCAAGGTGTGAAAACGTGTGTGGGTCACAATCAGCCATTTTTACCCATTGTGAAAACTTCACTATCATGTGACTGAGATCAAATGACCCAAGATGTGAGTGGGCGTTAAGGCACCTGGGAAGGGATCTCAAAACTGGTTAATAGATGGCTCTTACACATGGATCTCCATCTCACCATATTCTCAGCATCCTCTTCTTTTCATGTCACTAACCAATCCTCTTCAAGTCCTCCTTAACTACATTCATAAACCTCTCAGGTCTTCCCTTTTTCCTCCTGCCTGCCAGCTCCATATTCAGCATCCTTTGGCCAACATTTGCCCACTTCTCCATGTCCAAACCATATCGGCCATGCTTCACGAAATTTGTCTTCAAACTTGTCAACCTGTTACAGCTGGCTCATAAGGTCGCAACACAAGGAGGAATATAAGAGCTGTTTACTCTCTGATGAATGTCATTTATTAACAAAAGGAAGAAAAACATGCAACCAAAAAAGAATAGAGACCAAGCACAAAGGCTGGGCAGCAAAAGTGAGGCCAACGGAGAGAGGCAGGGGTATGGAGGAGGCCACACCCCCTATACTTCACACATGTCTATCATCAGAGGGTGACCCCTGTGAACTCAGGAACAGATCACAACCAACGAGTCATCCGTAACAGTGAGCTGTGCCTCTGATTGTCTTCACCTTTGCCACCTCCAGCTCACCTCCTGTCTGTTTATCAATGCCGCCGTCTCCAAAACATACATCACTGTGATTCACGCTACCATTTTGTAGACCTTGACACGTGTCTCCACCCACTCACCCTGCCTGCAATCTCTTCCTCGCTTCTCTCGTGTGCTGTCCATCGCCTTGGATTGTTGACCCCTGGTATTTAAACTCTTCTACCTTCACTACTTCTGCTACTGCAAACATCATAGTCCACGGAGACTCCCACCTAACCTCATCTGTCAGCCGTCCATCACCATCAGAAACAAGAAGGGGTTCAGAGCTGATCCCTGATGTAATCCTAACCCCACCATGAACCCATCTGTCACTCCTACAACACACACCTCACCACCATCTCGTTGTGTTTCTGAGATTTCTATTTACGGATAAATAAAAATCTTTTCTTAATGCTGTTATAAAAAACCAAACTAAAGGCCAAAATGTCAAGATTGCAAGTACATGTGCAGCTGAAGATTGCAGATATACTTCTTTAAGTTCAGGGGATGCAGATGTGTTGAACAGATAGAGAGAAAGAGAAAAACAATGTCACTCCTTCAACAGAAACCTATCATAGATCAATCAAAGTTAGCAGAAATGTAATTCATATTCAAGGTAAGCTGACTTCAAAGAGTGTTCAGACTGTTTTAATTTGTGTACACGTAATATTGTTCATTTCGCAATAAAAATTCACATTAGTTTATACAAATGCTGCGAAGGTATTAAAAATAAAAAAGTATTTGCGTCACTCCGAGCTGAGAAAGTTGCACAGGAAACACCTCGACTGAAGTGGCTTCAAAGAAAGATTGTCCTTGAGTGTACCTGCCAAAGTCCAGACTTAAACCTTCAAGAAGAAATGTGGAGAGACCAGAAGATGTCAGTTCACAGATGGTTCCTATGTAATCTGACAAAGCTTGACAGGATCTGCCAGGAAAAATGGGACAAAGTGCCAGAATCCAGTTATGCAAAGCTTTAAGAGACTTATCAAAGAAGACTCAAAGTTGTAATTGTTGCCAAATTGCAAGTCACCAAAATAAGGTGAAGAATACTTTTGTGGATGTTTTTTGGGGGGAAAAAAGTGGGTAATGTAATCAGGCTGCCTCCTGGCTGCATGCCAAATATCCTTGGGCAAGATACTAACCCCATGTCTGCCTACTGGTGGTGGTCAGAGGGCCCGGTGGCGCCAGTGTTCGGCAGCCTCGCCTCTGTCAGTGCGCCCCAGGGCAGCTGTGGCTACAATGTAGCTTGCCATTGCTAGTGTGTGAATGTGTGTGTAAATGGGTGAATGACTGAATGTAGTGTAAAGCGCTTTGGGGTCCTTAGGGACTGAGTAAAGCGCTATACAAATGGAGGCCAGGCCATTTAAATTTCTGTAGTCAGTTCATTTTAAATCAATTACAAAAGTTTGATAAAGCACGTCTGATTATGGTATTACGGTTTATTGGCTGTAATAATCAAAATGTTACTTAAAATTTTCATCTATAACTTGATACAGCTTACAAAAAGTGCATCTAATTAGAAGTCAACTATTGCTCTCACTTGCAGCTCTGAAGCCTGAGCTTTTGGCTGATAGTGATTATTTGTACATATGCTGACTTTATTATTTGCAGCTTTGTTTTGCTTGTATTCTGTCACATTTTGTTTATATGTTGAACATGCATGACTGCTTATATTAACTACAGCACTAGAGAAAAGTCACAATATCACCAAAGTCAGTGAGGATTCTTCCTCTGAGACTACAAATGTCTGCTAAGACAACTCGTTCAGACGTTTTTGAGATATTCTGAGTTTAACTAGACCTGCATAATCTAAATTCACCATTGCTCAGCATACTGCTACTGCTGCAGCTTCCTCTCAACCCTACAATAACCTCCTCATCTTTCCTTTGAGCACTCCCCCCAAAAGCTGAACCCTTTCCACCCACTCTCCAATCTAAGTGATGTTTAATTCAAACCTGAAATTGCAGCACTTCGTGGTTTTTAATTTCACACGGTTAGCCTTTTCTGTGAGTCTTTTTTTCTCCTTCTTTATTTTAGATCACAGCGGCGGTCGACACATTTTTACACATTAAGTAATTATGAAATAATGACTTTGCCCTGCAGTAAACAGAAACATGCCTCTGGCTTCCTCTAGGCAGACAGCAGGTCTGGGATATGTTACCATCCTCCGTCTGTTCTCCGGGGCTGCAGAATCAGTTTCACTTTGCAGCAAAAAGACTTTGGTTTGCAACTAAAGTTCTAAAAATGCACTGAATAAAGATTAAAGTGATCTTGTGTTCAGAATACTTTTTTCTTAGTGCACATATGAACGTTAACTGACTTTTAAATTCAGCCAGCTTGGCTTTTATCAGAGTGCATCCTGTTTGCTCAGACAGTGAAGCTGGAGTTTAGCCAAGGACATCCGTCCGCTCCAACAAGCTCCAGTCGCAGTACAAGTCTAACTCCCACAGGACAAAAACAACCCCTGTTGTTCTTATTGCTCCGAGTGTCAAATGACCTTGGACTTTCAGTGCACGGAGAATTGGAAACAAAGCTTTTTAATGCTTGCTGTCAACATTCAGGTGTAGCAAAGACTCCTCAGAGAGCCCGACATCCACCGTCTATTTCAGCTTTAACTTTTGAGCTGCAGGTGTGGTGTTTAGTACTTGGGTGAAACAGCTGCTCCATTAGCTGCCAATCATGCTCCCTAATGACATAATTATCAGCTTAACAGATAATGGGAGGCAGGTGATAGTTAATAACGGCGTCAGCTCTGTCTCTGTCCATGGTGCTGAAGCGTCTCAGAAATCTGCTTAGACTCACAACCCCCAGAGTATGTGAAAGTGACAATGGCGCAGTTAAACTATATTAAACTATATGTAGTTTCATTCTGGGAATTTACATAGAGTTTGGAATGAAATCGAAAAAGGAAAGCATGCAAAAAAAATACACAGAAGGCCATTTTCTGGTATAATACTATAAAATTTAGGTATTTTACAAAAAAGACTATGAAAGGGGGGTTCAGACTGTTGCCTTTGTAACAGCCAGCAGTGCATTGTCCCTTATTTGTTAAATAGGCATGAATCTTGAACGCTTTAGCGTCCTGTCCACTCTACTGTTGTACAGTTTTAATTATTAGCAATGCCCATATGTAGCATCACTTTAAGCAAAGATTTGTACAATACAGCTCCCCAAGTCACCGTGTGCTGGACACAAATATTTAAATGCTCAAAAAGATGATAAACTAATACTGCTAAATTTTCCAATTCATTCAAAACGATTTGGCCCAGGTCAGTCAACAGTTTCATCTTCTGACCCACCACTTTCCATGACAACCTTTCAACACCATGTTTTATCACATCCCTTTATGGCCAGGGCCTTTGGAATTATTTCATCCTGGCTTCACCTTCATCCATTTGCCTTGCATAACTGCCACCTATTGCTGCCTGCATCCTAGACTCATACTTTTTGTGCTACAAAAATCACAACTTTTATTATATCACTATTACATGAATGTATTACCATTGTATTTGATGTCACCTACATATTAATAACACCACAGCCTGGGATCGAACCACCAACCTTCCAGTTAGTGCTCTACCATGTTTCCAAAAGTCTCCTGAGTTAGCCATACATGCACTCTAGTTGACCTTTGACCTTAATACAGTTAGAAACAGCATTCTAAGAGCTGCTGGCGGGAAATGAAAAGCTTTCTGGTCTTCTTTTTTTATTTGTTTGTTGTCTTTGTATCCAGCTGACATATGTAAGCCCTAAACCTTTAAACCCTCCCTTTTAACACTTTGTTTGGTCTCTACCCATGTGAGAAATGTGTCTCTTTTATTCGCCAGTTGGCCCCTGATAGTGTCTGTCTGACATTTCATACTGAGCAGGTTGTATTTTAGGGCTTTTACTCTAAAAGCAGCTGCCTGCTGGGGCAGCAATACGACATCAGCAAAAACTGTTGCGTTTCCACACAGCTGAAACGTGGAGACGAGCGGATTTAGGTAATAATTACGCCTGTAGGTGTCTTCACACAACATCGTTACACTGTCATTTTATAGGGTATTGTAAAAAATATTTATTGAAGCCACTTTGAAAGGCCACCATCAAGAATCCTTACAGGTTCAACCCTCAAAGGCTGCGAACCTGAAATCACAAATACCTGCTGAGCTTGTTCAGCACGCTCTCACTTTGATTGCCCAGAGTGACTGTGACTGTAGAGTGAGATAAAAAGTGTAAAACTGATTTACTTGAGGATCAGAGAGAGTTTATTAGTTTCCATTAATTATCCTAAATTACACTCTTAATGAGCTCATATTATTTTAGCCACTACACTGCCGGAGAGCCAGCTTTGATCCAATCAGCCTATACTCACACCCAACTGGGTGGGTTGCTAATAGTCTCTCTGTGTTGGATAATAAGAGCCTTCTGTCTGTCCTCTGAAGTGATTCACTGACTCTCCCCGGCTGAGAAGTTTCTAAGCTTCTCCACGTGGGGTCTGAAATCTGCACATTTATGTTTCTGTGGATGTATTCCTGCAGAAAATGAGGAGTGGCTCTGCAACACATGGAGCATATCTTTATTCAGATTAGTATTATACATGGATGCCTTTTGAGTTTCTTGGGAGTTTTGGAGGAAACATCAAATTGATACACTATGACTGTAAAGACACAAAATGACAAAAAGAAAAGAAAATCTCATTAAACATCGAGCCTTCTCCTTTAGAGCCTGAGGCAACTTTTAGGCATCTACCTCTGCCTCGTTTTGGATCTCATTTCTTCTTCTTAAATCTGAATGTTGTTTTTAGTTTAATTTGTATTTTAAATGCTTGCTTATACATTATGTAGACCACATAAAACTGCCTTTGGGTAGTTAATGTGTGATTCATTCTTTCCATGTATTTGTGTATAGACTAATTCTCTGTTTTGTCTCATTGAGCTGCATCAACTTTAAATACCGTGAGCAAATCCTCTTAGATCATATTTCTGAAAACGTTATTTCATTGTGTAATTAGGAGCCTTTGAAATCTCTTTGGTCCTTTGGAGTAATTATAAGTATTCATCTGGAAATGGCTTAACGCCACCAAGTCATCAAAGTACATGGTCCTCTGCACAATGCCTGAGTAAACCGGACTTATTTGGTCAGGAGGATTTTCTTTTAAAACCACTGATTAAAGCATGTTGGATTAAAGAAATGACTGAAGAGGAGACTCTGAGGATGCTGTGGTTCACTGTTCAGTGTGAATTAAATACAGGTTAATTAACTTTCTTTCATTAACGTTTTCAATTTGTTTGAGCTAGGTTTATTATGCACATTAGAGCATGCAAGTCCCTCAATGTGAACATTTGGCCTTGCTTCCATATATACTACATATGTACATGTAACAAGAACAAAAGAAACACCTTCTACATTAGTGAAAGCAACGATGGCAGAACGCAGCCTGAAGCACTTAGCTGGAGCTGGGCTTTCTGATTTTCCCTTAAAAAGAGAAACCAAATTCTTTAGTTATAAAGACCTTTGACAAAGACATGTATCAGCGACGGGAGCATTTCCAAGTCAACTCTGGTTATGGCATTGTGTGTTTTGGTCAGGTTGTCAATGTTCTCCAGTTCAGAATGCTTTCAATAGCCAACCTGTTCTTATCTTGGGGCACTTCTCTTTCATAAGACGCACTGGCTGTGGTTAAACGGTTGGAGGTTGCAGGTTTGTTATCTTGGAGACCACAGTCTCTATCCTGTCGAGACCTTTGTGTTTTTTTACTTTGTTTTGCTTTTTTACCGCTTGCTCATGTTCCGGGTTCCAAAACTGGTTGTATCACAGTAAAATTTCCTCTTATTACAAAGACTCATAAAAACTAAATGAATGCACAAATATTCCCTTTCCCTGTGTTTTCACTTGCTGTACGTCAATGACAGGTTTTCTTCAGTTTCAAACTGTATGGATTAAATGATCATTGACATCAATTCAGGTGTGTCAAAACTTCAAAGTATCATGGCTTCAGTCACACAAAACAATTCAGCCAGTTAGAAATTATTTATCTCACTTAAAGGCATAAATCACACCCTCGCAAACTGGAGATATTTTGGTAACCTATTACTTTTCTAATCAGAGATTATTAACATCACAAAAAGACTGCTTTTGAATATAGACATTACAAAGATCTGAATCACATGTTAAACCTTGGGCCTCAGCACTGGCACATTTCAAAGCCTAGGAAAGAAATGCATTGTTCATAACACAGTGTTTCCCATTATGATGCCAAAACAAAACTAAAATAAACAATCATGTCCATAAAAGAAATAGTGGTGCTCAAAGTTTAGCATGCAGTGATAGGTTTTTGTGTAGTTTCATAGTGTACTAACCTGAAATCACAGATGAAACAGAAGACATGAACCGCATATGTTGCTTCCCAAATTTCATCTGAGGGGAGGGCGGGGTCCTTCACCTTAAGAAGTCCAGGTGCAACACTTTAGAGTACTTTGGTTCCACTTGGTTGGCTCCACTCAAGATTTGCATCATGAATTAAAAGATTTACCTTCTGTTATCACTACAGGTATAATTGGCACTTCCCTTTAATAACTTCAAAAATACACTTTTTCACTACATGCATGTTTTACTAATGTTAAACAACCTATACAACATAATTATTTGTCCACATTTTGACACATTTGGGAGCCAAACGTTAGGTAGCTTTATTAGCAGATTATTATGGTTGTTATGGTCTCAGTCCATAAACATACTGCCCATGGTTGACACTGGGATAAGAAACCATCAACGTTGCATCCACCTGAGATTTCAACCATGTGAACTTTAGGGATTTTTTGTTTTGTTTATATATTTCATTTATCGTATCATCTAAAATGTTCCAGAACAACACTGTAAGAATAAATAAGGATTCATAAGCATTTCTAAATATATATATTTGTAACATTTACATTTTGTAAACACAATGACGGCAGGTCACTTTTTAGAAGACCAGATGGCCAAACTTTGAGGACTCTGCCTCAGTAGTCCACTTTAAATGTCACATTGTTCTTCGTTGTATATGATAAATTCTCTAATTAGGTCATAATGATGTAAGGCTCACCTTCACCTATGATCACTGCGTGGGGGCAAAAGGGACCACTTAAACTAAAATCATAACCGGTGACAAAGCAGCAGTCATCATTTTGTCTCTCGCTCGGCAAATTTCAGGCGTGATTGTCGAGTTTAATGACACTTAAACAAAATAATGTTCGTTGGCAGACAAATAAATATGTTTTCATTGCCATACCTCCTTAGATTCCAAAAACACATACTTACTTACATAAATATACTGGAAATAAGGCTACTGTATTTAAATAAAATATTGCAGAAGTAACGATAGTGATGGAAAACATCCATGCACAGAACATTGATGCAATATGCAACTACTCATTTTAAATTAAAACAGGAAAATTATTCAATAAGTAAACATACAAAGACATTTTTGTTTTTCTAACTTTTTTAAATTAATTAAACTTTTCCATAAAATCATATTATTTGGAGCTCTGGACTCGTGAATCAGTGGACAGCTGCTATAAAAAATGATTTAAAACTGCAGTTCTGACAGATGAACTTCATTGGTGAGAGTTTCTCCCAAACTCCCGACCGCTGAGTGGACAAAGATTGTATCCACATAATGGGCATAAAGAAGCTGCTATTTGTCAATGCTTGTACAGATGCTCTTCGTGCTGTATTGATCCCATTTCAAAGGTTTCTTTCAATAAATCTCAGAAAATCTGTTTGGTTTCGATGCTTGGTTTATTTTTCCACAACAATCGTGGGGACGAGGATGGGTTTTCTCAAGTTATTTCTTCTCTGCGTTCATGTTGATTCAGGAAAACCTGCAGGTAGACCCATTGAGTCTGAAAGAGTGCTTACCTACAAGCAAATTATTGAAGGGACAAGTGCCTGACAACTGAGAGCAGATAGATTCACAGCTGAAATCCAGATTAATAAAGAGCCCTGAATGGAGAGCAGCTAAGACCAACGTGAATTTCTAATTGTATTGTATATTTTTAGGGACACGTTTTAGGAATTTGAAATAATTCTGTTTTCACGATTCTCAGAAAATTTCTGTGAGCACAGTTGGTTTGGACTGACAGCCAGAAGGCAGGCGCAAATCAGCACTGTTAACTGGAGCTGATCGCCACCGGCAGACACAAATTAAGACAGTTAGTTTAGACTGATCGCCACAGGCAGACACAGGTTATTGTGGGTTACATACGTGATGACTTACTGAGTCTGAATTCACAAATACACATTGGTTGTCAGTGAGAATATTAGAAATTGAGTCTCTGAGATTAAACGTCGTTACCGGCAGGAACTAATATGAGGAGGTCAAGTCCAAAACAGAAAGCCGTTTAAAATTAACGATCTAAAAAAGTCAAAATGTCCAGTTTATTTGAAAAACATAGCAGCCTTAAAATCTGTGAATAAATGAACTTATATTTCCAAAAAAAGTGTGTATTTCTGTATTTATAAGAGAAATTAATGTGAAAAGAAAAAGAAAGTGTTGACAGGAAGGGATGAAAAGTGACACTAATCAAATTCCTCAGTGTGTCAGAAGCAGGTAGAACAACAGCCTGCATGAGCACAGAGGCCAGAGCAAAGTGCCTAACACTATCAAAATCACCAGCCCTATATCCAGGGCCAGTATTGGCTAAATATTACAAAGCTTCACCTTCACCCTACTCTGACCCTGAAAAAAATGCTTCATCAAGCAACCTCCTCCAGCCTGCACAAGACGCTTCCAGAGAAACTGCCTTGACATTGATATCCCAGACTGGGACTGTGTCTACCTGTGTGGAATAGGAAAATGAGACAGACATGGACTATTTAAACTGTCTGATAGAAAATAGAGTCAAAGCATGGATGAGGAGATGCCTCTCAAATCACCAAAGTTGGAAGTTCAACTTCAAGAAAGGGCAGTGAAAGGGCTTCCACGCTGGGAAAATAACAGACAAAACTGAAGCCGGTACCGGTCCATGAGTCATTTGGTACCGGGCCGCGAGAGTGAGACTCGGGTGTGAAATATATGGTTTTCAGGGTTTTTATCGGTTTTTAGCATTATTTTGTTATCGTTTGTTTTGGGGTTTTTTCGTTAACTCGGTTTTCCTGGGTCTTTTCACGTGTGTTATGAATAAATCTTCTTTTTTTGGGTACCGGTACTGGTTTTATTTTGTTGTATTTATCCGCGACACCTTAAAGGCCGGTCCGTGAAAATAGTGTCGGGCACAAACCGGTCCGTGGCGCAAAAAAGGTGGGACCGCTGGTTTAGGACACAGAACACTGAGTAATGATTGTCCTGAAAAAGCAGAAAACTGAGGCTGTCTGACTCAGGGCGGAGGTCGAGAAGAGGTAAAAGGTAAAAGAACAAGACACACAGACAGAGAGGGGATTAACCAGCCTACTAACATACACACAAACAGGCAATGAAGGCCATTTGGACAAAACACGCACACACCAGCCTGGCTGTTGTCTGCGTTTCATCTTTGATTCCTCGTGGGTGACACAGAGCCTCACTCTGCCGTCACTTAGTCGAGGCTTGGCACGCTCTTGTTGGAGGAGGGTGCTTTTTCACCCTCACTCTTCCGTTCCAACGCAGCTGTAGGTTGAAAGGACAGAGCACGTCGTACACCTTTGTTGTCTCCCTCAGTGTCAACTTTTTTTTTCCTCTTGCAATGGCTGGCATGAATCTAAGTGATGTGACCTTTGAGCTTAACCTCTGTCTTAGTTGTTATTAGTAGCTGGCATTGTCACTCACTAGTTGCATTACATCAAATATAGCATACAACTCTTCAGCAATGTGCGCATGATGTTGCATTAAAATCCGCTATAGCTCAAATAAGATTTGTTTTGTTTTTTCCTACAGGGAGCAATGCAACAAGTTTTAATTATAAAACTTTCTGGAAAATGCTTGTAAGACATCAAACGGATATAGAGCAACATCAGAATTCATATCTCTCCAGGTAATCTGTCTTTCTCACGTAGTCCAAAGACATACATCGGATTAATTTAATTGATTTAAAGGTGTGAATGTGAGTTTGAATGGTCACCTGTCACTTTGTGTTATGCCTTTGCTGAGGGAAATATCCAGCTTATATGCATGAAATAGCTAATAATGAGAAGAATTTCAATGAATTGCTAGTTATTATAGTTTCATATACATTTAAATTTTGTCCCAACTTTGCCTCTTCTATCTCCTCAGTGTTGATGAGTGACTGCTGGGCAAGCTGTCAAAAAAGTTTTTGACGTGGCTACGGACAGCAGAGACACACAAACAGAAGTCCTGCGAAGTTCATCGAGTGGAGAAGCTGCTCCACAGTCAGTGGTTTTATTTCCACTGGGACCATTCAAAGTGAGAGGCTGTGCACTCTCAGCACCGCCAGCTGCAGCAGATAAGAGCGTCCAGCGAGCTGCATGTGCATATGATGACACGGAGGTGTCGATGTTCGTCTCCGTCTGCTGCTTCTGTCTTCTCTTTACATGCTGCATCATTTTCCTGTTGCTGAGACAAAGAGTAAAAGCGACTGCTACCCAAAACAAACGCCCTGTGCTGCCTGGTGCAGCCAACACTTTCTGTCTGACAGCCCTCGATAGAATCCAGTGGAGACTGGACTCCTCCAAAGGTTTATCAGCAGTAAACAGCAGCACAGTTACACCACAATCTACAATGGAAACGATTACTGGAAACAACTTCTGGAAATTTATATAACTCAGAGTGAAAGCCTGTCTCTCTCATTCTACATCTCGGCTTTTTATTTTTCTCTCTTGGAATCCTGCAGCTGTTCCCAGCTTCAGTGAAACCTGTTAACTTGCATTATTGTTCCTGTTACTTTTATCGCGGTAACTCACACTGAAGTGATTTCCAGGACTCTTGATTTTTTTTGTTGCAGGTTTGAGTCAAGCAATAATTATTGGCGCAAATATGAAGACACATTTTTCTCTCCTTCCAGAGAAGCTCAACACAAACATTTCCTGTCCCTGCCAGCACACCTCCTCTCTCCTCACAGGCAACAGGTTTCACACTGGATTTATCATTACCATATTTTTCAGTCCATAAGGTGCACTGTTGATGAACGGGTCTGTTTTCGTGCATTAAGCGAAAGTTTGACTAACTCATTCTTCTTGCTTCCTGCACTTCCGTACCATTTATTCATTTATGTTGAATTCTCTTGCAGCTGCTCTATTCCCATATTGTTGTAGTAGACAACAATATGACTTAATGACTAACCTCGTATTGTGGGTGGATTATCTTAGTTGTTCTCCTGACTGAAGTTTGGTCCGCTTACAGCATCCTGCCATGTGATTGCATTTGAGCCCTCAGGTTAACTTTTATCCAGTGGAACAAAGTTAGCGTTCATCCTCCAGCTTCACTGCGTTTATGTTATGCTAACATAGCTGTGTCGCTAGCGATCACGTAGCACATCATTATATACCTGCTAGTCCAATTTCAGTAACCCTACAAAAGTTACTGCTGTTTAGTTTTCTGTCTTCATTTATGTTGGAAGTGATAGCAGAGCTGTACATTTTAATTTTTTCAGAAATCTCTCAGTCAGAACATGCTATATCATCTTTAGGTGGAAACTAGCGAGCTAACTTCCTGCTATCTTCTAACTCTCTTAAATTTAATAAATTCTGTTTTCATGGATGCCTGGATGTTAAACTTAATTGTTACACCTGGTAAAGCAGCAACACTGATCATTTTATTAAAGATTAAAGAATTTAGACAGTTTTTAACTCTCAGTGATGCCGCAGTATTTGTTTGACTTTGGGACCTTAAGCAGACGGAGTTTTGGACCCAGATTACTCCGTGAGGCTCCTGACTACAGTAGCCGTAATGCTCCAACAATCCATCAAGCGGTGCGGCTTCGTAGCTTACCAAAGTCGTACTAAAACATTTTTTGAGCGCCGTGTAGCACAGAAAATTGGTTCAAGGTCAGTAAGCACAACCAGAATTTACACATAAGGCTCACTGCTGATTTTTGAGAAAATTGAAAAGGATTTTAAGTGCACCTTATAGTGTGGAAAAAAATGGTAGTTAAATTTATCAAATGTCCTTTCTTCTATTTCACTAAGTCTGAGGGCCTCAGAAATTACAGTAAAGAGAAAAGTGACAGAGAGGGCAGCTATTATGCAAATCAATCGAGAAATCAAAGCATGTGATGTTTTCCACTGGAACTTGTCAACATCAAATGACTGGAGAAGTGGAACTTGTTGAAAGTAATCAGGCATAGCAGAAAAGCTCAAAGCTGACACGGTGGACAAACCTAACTGAGCATGTAAAATCGCAACACGGCATTCGTCCAGCTTTTGTGCAACAGTGTCCCTGTGGAGCAGGAAGCTCAAGCATGCTGTGTTCACAGATGTTGCCACAATCCACAGGTTTTAGTAACGAATAAATTCAAATGGAGGGTTATTTGCTCCCAGTGCCTTAAAAAATAACAACAAAAAGAAAACAGCACATTCAACCTTGAAGCAAGTTTCAGGATGTGTTTTTCCTTGTGTTATTTTATGCACAGAATATCTAAATTTACTGCAAAGAGTGTGCAGGAGTTGTGTGGCAACAAATCCCTGAGCTCAGCCTGACACTTTATACAAATTTTACTCCGTTATTTGCCTCCATTCGTCCTTGATGGAGACAGCTGCACCCTCAGGCAAGCTGAAGAAATGCTAGCACTGATCTGATATTGTGCCTTCTATTACTGATCTGTGTTTCAACGCTACATGTATGAGCTCTGTCATCCAAAACTACAAAATAGTTTGGTACTAGAGATGGTGTCATTGATAGTTTCTGGGGTTTCTATCAGTGTTTAAACTGTAGCTTGATTTTTTTTTCCCTTTTATGTCAAGTTATTGCACAAAAGGTGCAGAATACCACAGTGTCGACAGTGAACATCTTTTAACACAGGGGGTGACCTAGGATGTCTCAGTGACTTCCATCTGTCCTTTATCCAGTGACAGGCACTGACTTTTACAGAGCAACTGTTTGTTAAGCGACAAAAAGAAGTCAGATCCTACAGCTTTCAATGGAATCGGAGTCAAGCAGAGTCAAACCTGCTTTCAGAGACAATAGCCAAGTGCGACCACAAGATGGCACTAATTTACAGAATTCTGTTTGAGATCCAAATAGAGGGAACACTTTAACTTTTCTAATGTTAAGTTGATGTTTTAATTGCTTAAATTTTAGATTTCACTGGACAAGCATTGCTTGCCTCAATGGAATGCCGCTACCTGAACGTGATATGGTTTGGACAGTGGCTCCAGTAAGAGCATTTTATGCTCATATTGGACCTCAGAGCCTTCAAGCTCTCAGGCTCCTCTCCTGTGAACCAACTCTTAGTTTTGTGTTCAGCACACATTACTTCAGATTAGGCTTCAAGTTTTCCTTTTTTTAATAATCCTTGCAGTAAGCTCTATAACATTTATATACCACTATTGCATCATGTCATATTGAAGTCATGTTTTGCAAAGCATTATTTAACAGCATAACATTGGGAATGTGATTACTTTTCTTTTTGGCTTGGTTTTTGATTGTGATTTTGATTGGGTGCCGACGTGTGTAAAGTATTCATATTTTTGCTGGTTGATTGAACTGTACAAACACACAGTGGTAATTCTAGTTAATCTGTTGGCCCCAACCAGGTCCAGGATCACTAAAGACCTGTCTCTGTTTTTGGTCTGTTGAACAAAATATCTTTCTTTGTCATAACCAAATTTTCTGCTGTGTTTACCAGTTCATTACTGACTGTCAGTCTGCTGTTTGGAGATAAGCAGGTCATGTGCAATTTCTTATTCTTTTTTTATTTGGCTTGTTTTTGTTCATTTTTTTTGAAGTGAAAAATTAACTGGACATCAATCCACAAAACCTCAAGTGCAGTGTGGTGCATATGAAGCTGCAGTATCTATATAAGACACCTAGGTTAGATGATAGGTGATTATTTATAATAAAACACAAACTCTGTTTTTATTTCTATGATTTATTCATCTGTCATCTGTCATTCTGAATAATGAAAGGCAGGAGTATCAGTGTGTATCATGAAACGAGAGAACAGGTGGTGTGCTTGTGGATTTAAGCATCAGGTGTAAAAACTTGAGACTGATGTCTCTTTATTTTCTGTGTATTAGATTACTGAACAGAACCAAGCCAGGGGA
Source organism: Neolamprologus brichardi (assembly GCF_056152115.1). Lineage (NCBI taxonomy): Eukaryota > Metazoa > Chordata > Actinopteri > Cichliformes > Cichlidae > Neolamprologus > Neolamprologus brichardi. The sequence continues at coordinate 11,146,256 of NC_142121.1, read as the reverse complement.
AGACAAAGGCAATACAAACAAATAAATGTATAAATAAGATCAGGCAACTTAATAACTAGGCCATCACTCTCTGTCATTTTGTCAAAGCCAGCGATGCTGCAAATTTATACACACAATCTGGCATCTGTGCCAGGTTACGCTGTTAGTGAGATGGATCTGTCACTCTCCAGTCTTCTTGTTTTTTGCAAGGGTTACTGATGCAAAAGGATGTTTGTTTGTTTGTTTGTTTGTTTGTTTGTTTGTTTGTTTAAATCAAATGCCAGTGAAGGCAAAAGTAAAAAGCAAGTGGGGGAAAAAGCAAAACACAAAGATGTCATGGTGCTGGATGCATCTAGCCTACCTCCTCCTACCTTACCTCTTTCTCGTCCTCATTGGTGCAAACAAGACAAGTGATTAAAGGTACAGTAAGTATTTAAACAAATAAACAAATATACTAATAAATATATACTTATTAGTATCCGATTATTTTTTCCAACAAACTGATACATTCTCAAAAACATTGAATTAATTCATTAAAAACATTTCCAGTTTGTGGAAACTGCCATATTGCCCCGCCATCTTAAATAGTGGCCAAGATGGACATCGTCATTTCACCTTGTCCCATTTTATATATGTGACCAGAGACTGGCCACATATGTAGTACGACTAGTACTCCTCCACCAGAGCACGTTCTCATCCCCCTTCTCTATGTCATCATCACCTTAAGCCTCATCTCCTGCACAGAAGTCAGGGCTCTAACACAAAAAAGTGCATAAACATGCTTTTATATTTATTTATTGTTGTAATTACGACTCCCCTCAGGATCAATATCACTGGACAGAAGTGAGTTTCACTGACTCTTACACTGGTATCAGGCTCATTTTAAGTGTCTCCTCCAGGATAAATAGAGATGGACATCAACTGAGATAAATGGCAGCCTACACTCACAGGATTCTTTGAATTGGGAGAGGTGAAAAAAAAACATAATATAGTTTAATCCAATCTGCAATTTACTGACAGAGGTGATATTTTATGTTCTGTAGCTTTAATACTGCAGAAAATCATTAATCTTGCAATTTAACACACGAGGCTGTAAAATAAACATTTTAATTAATGTTAATTATTATAATGCCGAGCACACACTCTTGGTGCTGTATTTCTAAGGTGTGAGCTGCACATTGCAGCTGTGAAACTTTAAATTGAATACATTTAAACATTAAATGGTAGTTTCCGTAGCCTATTCAAGGAGACGTGGAAATCACTTTAGTTTACTGCAGATTGAAGTGAAATCAATTCATTTACTGATGTAAAAGCTATTCCTGGTGTCGGTTCAGTGTCCAGTAGCTACAAAAAAAGACTTAGCAGCAGATTGTAATCAATTTTAACAACATTTCTATATTTTCTGCATCACCACATGAACAGATTAGATGCACGTTCCAGTGATAATACTTGCACTGCTATGACTTTACAAGTTTGTCACACTGAAAGCTCTTACTCTAAGCTCAACGTAGTTCACTAACTCATTAATCGTGCTTCAAAGTACACCACTCAGGTGCAAGACCTGCCTGGAATAGTCCCCGATTGACATCCTGGCCAATTTGCCCATTCTCACCCACCATACTTGCCTGTCTGCCCACTCTCTACCATTCGCCTGCTGGTCTCTCTTCTTTCAGCTTTCACCTTTCACTTTTGTTTTAAATAAATACCTTAAATGTGCGTCTGCCTCTGACTCTACTACATACAGTATACAGGATAAGAAGCACAGTCTTGACTGTCCCCCACAAACATCCAATTTTGGATTGGATTGTTCTCTCTCTCAGCACTGTGCATCAAGGAACCCAAACCTGAGTGGAAATGTGTGTGTAACGGGGATATGCACATGGCATTTTACAAAACTGCATTATATTACACTCAAGGAGGTAAAGGTTTTACTCTAATATTGAGAATACTGCTGAGAAAAACTCTCTCTCAATTGCTACATGTGAGAACTTTTCCTAACATTTTCCAGAGCTCGTGTGTGATAACAGTTCACAGCTGGATCCTGTTAAATTCATGCCACTCTACTGAAAGGTCATGTTGTGTAGCTGATAATTTAATTCAAAGAATCAGTGTAAATGCATCTAAAGGTGGTTAAATGTCACAAAAGGGAAAATGTTTCTTAGTTTTAAAAGGAATTAAAAGGAAAGATTTAAGGTGAAGGAGTTAATAGACTTTCCTGACTTTTTTTTTTCTGCGATTAGCCCTCTATTCCTGGAAGCAAATCCTTCTGAAAACAAAAGTTACTACCAAGAGCATTGACACACACACAAATGGTAATTCCGCTAATGAATCAGAGGTCACCGGATTTCACGGTGAAGTAAGTTCAGTTAGCAAAGATGGGAGAGCGGAGCTACACTGAGCATTAAATTTCCATTCATTAACGAGTGAATTGAGACCATGAATTTCAAACACTCTGGGTCACTTTAGTCAGGGTCAATTTAGTTTTCATTAATCCCTTCAGAAAATGAATATTCAAACAGGCAAACTGCATTTAAGTTAAATACCTCTAATACCAAGTTCTTTGTGAGAATAATCGAAGCACAACAGACCTGTCAACCTGGCCCAAATTCCCTGAGAAACATTTAGCATATTAGACTTTATAGTATTCAACAGAATTGCAGTTCTTGGATGTATGTCCTGCAGACAGTGGGCCAACCCATTCCTGTGATTCTTCAAAATCTTCTTTACTTCCAAAAATGCCCATCTTACTTTAAAACATAAAAGCATCATACTCTTCTGGTAAGAAAACTACACCTGTCATCAGCTATAAACACTTGCAGGACGTTAAGGGATACTTAAGTAAATTTTAGGCTTGTTAGACAAATGCAAAGTAGAGTAATTTGAGGCTTTGTTGGATGTGAAATGCTCCTGAATCATCAGAACTGGTTGAGGAGTCAACCAACTCCTTTTGAAATTGACTCGTAGCTAATAAAATGTGAAATGTGTAGGCAGGAAGTCAACTGAGACTTCCAAGGAACATTTATTTCTTAAACATCCAAGGCACATGTACAATGACCCAGTTAGAGTGAGCGGAAACCCAACAATCAATCAGGAGGTTACATTTCCTTCAGCTTTCAGTCAGTTTATCGTGGTTTTGAGTTCCTATTTAAAATCATTTCTTGTTTATTTTGTACTTTCAAGTCACTTAGCACTACTGTGAATTTGACTTCCTGTTGTCACCAATTTTTCCTCCTTTTTCATTTTCGGTCCCACCCTCATTTGTTCCACCAGTGTTGAATTTGTCTCGCACGTGTTCAATTATCCAGGTGTTATTCCGGCTCCTGTGTTTCTTTCTGTCACCTGCTAGATTGTCTTGTTACCTAATGCAGTCAAGCCTTGCAGCCATCCTCCTTGTTTACTTTCCCTGGTTATAGTACATGTATACTTCTTGTATAGTTTGTGATCTTTTCTGTGAATAGTAACACAGTTTCGGATTAATTAACTGAATGGCTGCGCAGTTAGTTGAGCAACAAACTGGCAGAAGAAAATAAAAATAAAAGAGAGAGAGTCAGTAGAGATTTCTGGGATTTTATTAACGGATACTTTCTCTTTCATTTTGAGTCAATCGTAAATATTCAGTCCCTGTAATATTCTGGATATTCATAATTGAGCTATTTGTATCTATTAGAGTTATTTCTTATATTTTGTAACTTTGTAATATATTGTATTATAGTAGTTCAGCCTGTTACTGTTCTTATTGTCTTGGAGCAACTGTAACCACATAATTTCCTTAGGGATTAATGGGAAAAGTGCAGTCCCCTTTTACCACTCTGTTACAAGAGAAAGGGTATAAAGTATAAGCAACAATCAATTAATAATCTTCAGTAAACTCTGCATTAAAAGAGTTGCAAAGGTACCTACCTAAACTCTAAAAGATTATATGTAAAAGTGTGCTACACTGTAGTGTTTTCCTCTTGGAGAAAAGGACCACAGAGCTGTCAATAAGCTGCAATCACCGGAAGGTTTAAAAATAAAAGCCATGCTGATGCTTGGTCTTAAGCACAGCTTGGTATTCAGAGCCTTAATAAGTAACACCAGTTCCCCTATCGAGACATGAGCCTTCTTCTTCAACCTGGCACAGATTTCATGAGAAAGAAGTCAGTTCAATTTAGTTTTATTTTTACAGCACCAGTTCACAAAATCTAGGTAATTTCTGAATAGCTTGTGGCCACGTATTACGTTGTTAAATGGGAGGGAATGAAAGTAATCAGCTCAACATGTCAGACAGCAGGGAGCTTATTGAAATTTAGCAACATCTTTTTAAACTTAGAAAAGAGCTATCCCAACACTGGCACTTTGTGTCGGCTTATAAGCAGCTAGGTCAGCTCAGCGCATCCACATTTTTGGGAAGGTCACTTTGTTCTTTAACTACATATACATATATATATATATATATATACATATATACATACATATATACATATATATACATATATATATATATACATATATATATATATATATACATATACATACATATATATACATACACATACATATATACACATACATATATATATATATATATATATATATATATATATATATATATATATATATTAGGGGTGCAACGATACTCGTATCGATATTGAACCGTTCGATACAGTGCTTTCGGTTTGGTGCTGTATCAAACAATACAAAATTTTTAATTTATTTTATCAACTTTTCTTCTGACAATGCTGTCTGTGTTGAGAGCTAAGTGGATCTGCGTTCGACTACTCCGCCTAGGCTGCACTGTCAAGCGCAGATCCACTGAGCACAGCGCAAGCTAGCAAGACAGACGTTAAGCTCTCCTTGCAACATGGCAAATTGAACCTCCCCCACCCTCATTCAGATCTGGCCTTTGGAACTATTTTGGTTTTCATGTGACGTATGACCCTGAAGGTAAGCGCGTTATGGACTAAAGTAAAACAGTATGTCGGATGTGCCACGCAATGCTCAATTACATGGGTAGGAACTACTGCGTTAGCGCAGCTAGCTTGTTAACGTGTTGGCCGTCCAGCCCCACGCACGGGGCGATCCGCGGTAGCTCGTTAACGGAGATTTGCCGTGTTGTGGCGTTAACGTCATTTCAACGAGATTAACGCTGACAGCACTAGTGGGAACACAACGAATATGACTACACATTTACGCCGACAGCATCCTAGTGCAAAGACAAGTGGAAGCAGACAAAAACAACAAGCATGCATGCTACAAACTTTACATTTAGACAGCTGTTAGCACATGATTCTCCTTATGGGGACCTGATATGTTTAATATGCTGCTGAGAATATAGCCCAGAAGAAGCGTATAGTATAGCTTTTATTTTGGAAAGAGCCCTTTCTCTGTAATAAACTCTCTTTTCCAAAGATGAGTTATTCCTCAATCAGATAGATTTATTTTTTTATTACTTTGTTGTTTCAGCAACATTAAATTTAAAAACTGTACTTTTGAGTTAAAATATATATTTATAATTTTAATAAATGACAAATTAAAAAAGCATGAACATTTTTTTGTATCAAAAAAATATTGAACTGTGACACCAAAGTATCGAACCGAACCGTGAATTTTGTGTATCCTTGCACCTCTCATATATATATATTAGTGCTGTCAGCGTTAATCTCGTTTAAATGACGCAGCAAATCTCCGTTGGCGAGTTGGCACGTGCGTGGGGCTGCACGGTGTCAATGTGTTAACGTGGTTAGCTTCTTAACACGTTAGCGCCGTCCAGCCCCACGATCTGCAATAACTCGCAAACTGAGATTTGACGCAATAATGCGGTTATGACATTAACGTCAACGAGATTAACGCTGACAGGACTAACATATATATATATATATATATATATATATATATATATATATATATATATATATATATAGATAGATAGATAGATAGGGTTGGGATTATATATACATAATTCCAGTGGCCTTTTTGAGGTTAGCTCAACTGTTTTGTTTTTCTTAGTGTTTTTTTCTTAGTGTTCAGAATATCTTTGTTGGTAATTAAAAATTATAATTGCCACTTATACACTGCAAACATTTGAATTTGACATTTGAAGTTGCTGGCTGGCATTAACATATGAAGGTTTAACTCTGAGCTTACTCATTAGCTTACCTCACAGATGTAAATGCCACAAAAGAGCTCCATAAACACAGAAAAGAGCACAGATGACAGATTTATGCTGCGCAGCCTCCTCCCACCCCCCACAGTGCAGTGGAAGTAGTTAAAGCCACCCTGTGCCCTGTGCAGACAGATCTAAGCATCAGATTCTCAGTTTTTCATTTGATGTGGTTTCTGGATGAGTGAGCCACACGACGACATGCAGAGAGTTGATATGCAGCTCACTCTGAGGAGGATAATCGTCATGCAGATCTGGCTGCAGAAATCCGCAAAGAAGCCTGTTGGGCTCTAAGAGTGTGTGATTACCATGCAGACCTAGTAACCAGAGTCAGAGAAGAGGTCGTGTGGCTGTGGGGCAGCTCCTGAGTGGGTGAGAACATATCCACAGCCCTGAGAAGTCTGTGTTTCCTGTCCACTATTAAAATTATATGTGCGCTCCTCTGTTTGAAGATTTCTGCACTCAGCCGCTTAATGAAAACCAAACAAATGTGGAAATATTTCTATTAAAGTTGAGCAGACTGACAGACGGCCAACTTCATTAGAAGAAACTATTAGCATTCATAGAAGAGGAGATGTTAATAATGACTTTGTGCGAGTCAGTGGAGCTGGAGACTGAACCTTCATGGTTGGAGGAATCAGAGATAATGACATGAAGGAAATATCTGCCAGAGATCTACCAATTATGACCCTTTTTAGCTGTAAACAAATCGTTGGGGGACTCTTTAATTTCTCACAAATATTTAAATCTAATCAAGTGTGTGATTCCAAAAATTTATTTTTTCTTTATTTAATTTCAAAGAGCAACCAGTGGGACAAAGAAACGTGTGTTATTCACACTGGAGGGTTTTTCATCCCTTAAATGTAGTTTAAAGTTTACCTATAGTATGTGTGTTTTTCTTTTTTTTTATGTTATATATGCTGTCAAAGTCTACAAAGCTCATTGTACACATGGTTGGTGCTCCAAATAATAAGGTTGGCCAATGTAATTATTTCCTATGAGCTTCAGACTCTTCAAACATTGAAATTCAAACACTAACTTTAAACACGTGTCTGGAATCCTTAAAATTTAAAACCTACTCAACAGAAACTTACATGTCAGTTCAAAAATTAGCTTCTAATTGTAACACTGATTTTAAGGGATTTAGTCCTACAATAACAACATTGTTTTGTTTGTTATTTTTTAGATTCAGTAAGTAAATTATTTACTAATGTGAGATTTATTTCTGTTTATTTCTGTTTCTGTTCATAAATACATACTCTACATATCTTCCACCAATTTGTGTTTTTACAGTGATGTGGAAAAAGTATTTGGCCCTGTCTTGAATTTTCTATTTGTTATGCTTATATGTTTCAAACCAATTAGAATATTGCAAAGACAACATGCAGTTTTTTAAATGATAATTTCATTTATTAAAGGCACAATGCTATCCAGACCTACCTGACCCTGTGTGAAAGAGTCACTGCCCTCTAAACCTTATAATTGGTTGTGTTACTGTTCTCTTACTTCTCTTTCGCTTACTCTTGACAATCTTCTTTGTAGTGTTGTTTTACTTCAGTCACACTGGAGGGCATTCAAGCATGAACAGCCTGTATAAGTTCGTGCCACAGCATCTCAGATGGATTTTGATCCAGACTTCGGTTACAGGAAACACTTAGAAACACTAAGTTTCAGGGTGTGAACTGATGGCCCAGAAGCAGACTTCACAGTTCCATCAATTAGGGCAAGTCGTCCAGGTCCTGAAGCAGCAAAGGAGTCCCAGACCATCACACTACCACCACCATGTTTGACTGTTGGTAAGATATCATTTTAATTAAATGCTGTGTAAGATTTATGCTAGATGTAAAAGGACTTCATCAAGCTGTATATGTAATAATAGACGAGGCATTGCATTGGAGGCTTGTCTGTAGGCCACCACTGTTCCAAGAATTTGGAGAGACAAGCGCTGTGTCCCATTTCAGGGTTTGCACGCTTGAAGTACGCATTTTAAGTGCGGTTACGTCACCGCCACGCGACGACGGCTGTCCCAATTCGAAGTGTACTTCAAACGCATACTCCAAATGCGCCGTCGATTTCCCCAAATATCAAGCGTGGTCCGGTGCACGCTTCGTAGTCCCATATATCCCACAATTCATAGCGCGGCGGTGGGTGTGGATAATTTTGCCGCAAAATACGGCAGAAGGGAGCGGCCGAAGAGTGAACTGTCAAAAGTAAGTACTGAATATGACCTCACTTATTCATGTGCGAATGTTTAATAATGAAGAACATTAAAACATTGCTGTTGGCCACATGTCGGCAAAGTTATGTGACACTAGTGATGTTCGTACTTTCAGCATTAACTTGGTTTTAAAGCCTCTACTTCTAAATATACATATAGTCGACCTTAATCTTACAGAGAATCTGATGATTTTATGGATAATTAAAGTCAGTCATATATCCACAAACACAACAAGCTGAAAGTCAGTGATATAGATTATATATATAAAAAAATATATATATATATATGTATATATCAATCATAATAATCTGACAATACTATAATATTGGCCATATTATATTTACATTACCATAGTGAGATGACTTTAGTCTCATGAACAACATTAACTAATTATTATTTACTAGCTAATCTTAAATGACTGTTCAGTACAGAAATGAAGCCCTTGAATCATGTTTTACAGTCCTGTGGTCTCAGCCTCAGATACTCAACTAATCAAAGTGATGTCATGACAAAAATGATTGACCAACAAAACAATTTTCTCCTTCATTTCTGTCAAACAAAGCTGTATGTAACGTGTCTCGCGGTTAGTATCATGGTTGCTAGGCAACCTGAACAGCGCGACGAAGCATATACCGTCCAATTTCACAAGCCTCTCACTTCCGCACTTCTCGTACTTATAGTACGCACCGTACGTAGTACACGTAGTGCGCGTACTTCAAGCGTGCAGACCCTGAAATGGGACACAGCCAAGGAATCACTTACATTCACATCCAGATAATTAAAATGACAAAACAAGACTTTGTTTTTGGTGTTTGCTAAATGAGAGTGAGGAAATAATTCAAAAGGTTTTTAAATTCTTTGTAAAGAGGCAAAACTGTCTTATCAGAGCTCACACAAATTATTTTTCTGAATGATATGCCCCATCTTGTTTGGAAATTGCACCATTCTTGCTAAAATGGTAATGAGTTGTTTGTACAAATATGAAAAGCAATTTCAGAACTCCTGCACTGATGAATGCAACAATGCAATAACAACAACAACAAATCCTTGTATCTTATTCTGCCTCTTCCTTCCTCAGCACCCCCTCACCCTAAAGCCCTTTCTTAGCCAGAAATATTTGATCACCTGTAGCTGTAGGATTATTTTCCAAGTGATTTTTTTCCTCTGATTTTATCAAGATAAAACTGAGGTCATCTGCGTCGAGTTATGGTTATTGTTCCTTTTGTTGCCATTTTTGCATCGATAATAGCAAAAGGACATCACAGGCAGGGCAAGGGGTAAAAATCCCCCAAATCATAAAGCCGTCTTTATGTGGGAGATTTAACGGTAGCAAGTCTTCTAATCACATGATCGTATCAGTTTTTTTACTTCCTACAGTCTGAAACCACCAATATAAGTGTTCCACTTCAAAAGAGCAATGAAGTCATCATTTAGAGATATGTTGGGAGGTTAAAACACATACCAGGAGACTAAAGATTTACTCGTATTTTGGGGATATTTTTAAAGTCTGTTTTCAAGCTGATCAGGAAGTACAGTGTTGAGGTGGTTAGCACTGTGTCCCTGTGCTTGAATTCACCATCTGGCTGGAGCCTTTCTACGCGGGTTCTCTAAAGATACTCCAGCTTCCTCTCTCAGTCTAAAAACATACAGTTAGTGGGCTAAGTTAACTGGTGGTTCTAAATTGCTCATGTGTCATGTAGGTGTGAATATGAGTGTGAATGGTTGTGTTAGCCTTAACAAACTGGCAACCCATCCAGGATGTACCCAGACTATTGCCCTATAGAAGTTGGGATAGGCTCCAGTGACCCTGAACTACATGACTGTAAGAAAACTGATGGATGGATAAGTGGATCTTCGAATGCTTCATTTTAAGGGTTACAAGGAAAATAATTAACACAAGAACGGCAGAACACACTCTGATCTTGATATTGTCCAAAGTTACCCTTTGTTAAATTTACCACAAAATAGGAAGCTATACAAGTGTACATACATTTACATACATCCATTTTCTTCCACTTACCCAGTTCAGTATCACTGGGACTTAGAGCTTATCCCAGCTGTCTCAGGGCAAGAGGCAAAGTAAAAACTGCCAGTATGTTACAGGGCTAAGATAGACAGACACCCAGTCACTCTTTAGAATCACAGCTTAACCTAGCCAAGAAATAACCCACAAAAGCAATGGGAAAACATTCAAAATCCACACAGAATGACCTGGACTTAAACCCAAGCTGGACCATTTTTCAGCTTGCTACTACAGACACATAGACATATATTGACTAACAAAAATACAATGTTTGGCTTAAATAAAAATTAAGTCAGTGTGGAAGTGCCACAAATTGGGGATTCATACTAAAGGAGTTAACACATTCTCATTACAAGCAAAAGCACCCCATGTTAGCACTACCCCTCTGTGGAAATTGCATTTCCTCTAATGGCCACTTGACACTGACTCTCCAGTGCCTTGCTGCTACAGAAGGTTTTATTCTCTATAGCTAAGTTTGCCTGTTTATGTATGCAGGTTTATTTTATCAATTTATTTTTGAAACCTCCTGTTTACATTTTGTTAAGGCTGTACAATTTTTTAATACACTTATCTGAACAATAGCTTGGCTTAGCCCATCAAATACACCTATGTACTGGAGTCAGATCCTAGAGCTTATTAAATTGTTCGTATTTCCGATTTTTAGTTTTTTGATGGGCAAGCCAAAACACACTTTAGAATATACATATGCTGTTATGAAGTGGCTATACTATGATTCTCAGGGCCCTGTTGAGATTGTGGACACCGGGCTGAAATCGTGACATTTTGTTTTTGACACAGCCATTGTAAGTGCTGAGTCTATCTGTCACCCTTTCACCAACTCATGTTTTGTGTAAACCACCTGGCCAGGGTTTTGGCTGTGCATACGCCATCCTCTGCGAGAATAACAATAGCCTAGGGGCTAGAATCCGCTGTCTATTGTCCTGATGTTGTGGACGGCAGCTCAGCCCGCGTTTATCATTTTCTATGCAGCGAGCGGCCGTGCAGATATTAGCTTGGCCTTATCAGCAGGCACCACAAAGGGCTGAGGGTGAAGTGGAGCGGATGCTGAGAGGGGAAACAAAGCTCCTCGGGGAGGCAGCTAATGATTGTCCCCGTTGACAGAGCCTGACACTGGGCCTGGGGCGCAGCCACAACAGCCTCTCTGCGGAGGAACCGCCAGGGACAGTTACTGTGTAATTTCAATGTTAGCAGCAAAATCTCATCAAGAAAATCCCGGGTACATAAAATCTGTGACATCAGAATGGATAATTATAATTCAGAGTTGAAGCAGCTGGTTGTTTGGAAAACAAGATTAATAACTACAAGGTCACTGGATCAGATTGAATGGGGGATCTATGAGATGCAGACATGAATTATTTCTACTGCTTCATATTGAATGGACTGAAGTGAGTTTAAATATGTGCAGTTTTTCTCTGAGGTTGCCGTCAAATACCTGAAAACGTCCTTCCTATTTGTTTGGGGGTTTTATCAGTTTTCCTTGAACTCAATGAAGTCAAGGAAATATGAGCAGGAGAATTCATAAGGACTTTGGAAAACAGAACCAAACATCACTTTCAGAAGGCTCCTTAATAATACAGTATCAGACGTTGCTGCTATGGGTCTACTGTAGTGAAACTACACTGGCCTGAAGATGACCTACCAAAAGTTCATCCTAGATTATTTGCACGATCTGTTATTACTGTGATGTTTTATGCTGGCTGAACCAACATGCACAACCTGTTGAAAAATATCCCTTTATTACCAAAGGATGGAACTGGTGACCAAACACTAATAACACCTAATGTACCAAATAAGGACATAAGCAATGCAAACTGACTGACTGACCAACCCACACATCTAAACCCTCAAACTAGAAAACAACATCATAACAGGATAAAATAGATAGAATAAATAAATAACTAAATAAAATAGAGGTGCATTCAGAGTTCACCTGTGGGTTTAAAACGTATCAGCAGGTTATTGTTTGGTATGGTCATGCAAGCAATAATTTACACTATCCAGTCACCCCTTTGTGGACATCACAGTGAATTGTGTAATCACTATTTCCTTTCCTTATTTGTTTGATATGTTTATTGATTAGCATTCAAATATCTCAGTGAAGACAGAACAAAGATTTACCACAAAGCAAAAAAGCATGAGACAAGGCTAATCAAAAGGTATTGGCTGAAGCATTTGCTTATTACGCCAACCCTTTTAACAAAAGATCTTTTAGCATGCAGCTCCTGTACACAGGGCTCGAAGCAAATAATGATGTATCATCATTTAAAGGATGATACATCATTTCTTACAGTGCATTTCTTTAACATTTGGAGAATTTGACCAGCTCTTATTTTCCTTCCTTTCCTGGGTCCTGTCACTGTGTTAGGAACCTTCCAAAGCTAAATTAACTATCCTGTCACCACCATCCAGTCCTGCTTTTGTTTCCTGCGTTTCACCCCATCAACACCAGATATCTCCAGTCTTCCCAATCACCTGTCTGCACACAACCACCTGATAGGTTGCCAGTCCTCCCAGTCAGCTTAGCTGCGGCCCCCCTCCCCACTTGGCTTCCTCTGTGCATATTCTGCAAGTACATCCTTCCCAACTGGCTGGGTTTTCTGTAAGTGTTGTGCCATTATGTTCCACCGTGTTTATGTCTATATCCAAGTGTTTTGGGCACGTTTTGAATATATGAACTCATTTTTTGGTTGCTTCTCGTATTTTTCCCTGCCATGGAGGTTATATGATTAGCTTGGTTTGACTGTTTCCAAGATGGACTGATCCAAGAAAGCTGGATCAGTCATCAAAGCAAAGAAAGCTGCTCAGTCCCTAATAAACCATCTCCTTCCTCAAGGAGCTGTTTTAAAGGGAATTAAACCCACAGGGTCGGCATTCTATAGAGGTCTGGAGATGAATCAGAAAGGGATTAAAATCAGACAGCAGGTAACAATGACACAGTAATTATATTCATTTATGACTATCTTGAATGATGAAGAAAATAATCAAAGCTAACCCTGTCAATGGTAACATTATGAAAGATTATTCTGAGCATTACAGATTTTATTACATGACTCTGTTTTTTTTTTTCAGCGTTAAAAAAAATTACCAAAAAAATATCATATTACACCTCCCTTAGAAAATGTTGCTGGTCTGTCTCACTAACATAAAATCATAGATGACTTTAAACTTCTTGAACCTGAATAATCAAAAAACACAGTTGATGCTGTTCAGACCTGCCGAGGCTCACTCCTCCTTTAATGGTGATGTTGTTGTTGTATTCCTTTTACTGTTGTGGTGCTTGCTGTTGTCAAATGTGCTTATAAATAGCTCAAACTTCATAATTTTACATTATACAAATGGTGACTATTGATGTTTATACAATATGTACCAACCTTACCAAATATATGCTCAAAGACATTCATAGTGGTTCTTCTCATATGAATGTTGTTGGTCTTATAGATAAACTGACTGTTGTTCTGCTAACTTTTAAAAGTGCTAAACTTCCTGTCACCAAGTGTCATCAACTGTTTTGGTGTGGAGTCTGGCAGGTCTTTATATGCACCAGTCTGTTTCTCCAGCTGAACTCTGTATGATATGATATTTTTGGCCTAAACCTCCACAAATGCAGCTCCTCGTTTCTGTCTTGTCGGTCCTGACCTTTTGATCTTTGTCTTCAACAGAGACCATTAGAGTCTATAACCTTTAAAACCCTCTCATTATTTTGTATTTCTCTTCCATGTTTTTCACTCTCTGCATGTCACAGCAGCTTTTTTTTTTTTTACCACAAAAATGTACAAAAAGTGTAAATTTGGCTGAATTCAGGAGACTTTAGCTCCTAAGTAAGAGGCACTTTGTTGAAGGCTGGATTAACCTACACGGTTTGTTGCCGGATTTAAAGTGCTATGTTTTTTTTTCTTCTGCACCTGCAGTGACAGCTGTAAGAACTTCAAGCACATTTTCATCTACTTTTTTTCATTGTGCACATAAATCAGAAAGCAGAAAACATTGCAAAGAAGTTTTTTAGACTTTGCAACACTGGGAAACAAAACCTTGATACAGATAAAATGACATGGACTTTGTGTCAAGTCATGCATGTGACTTAAACAGACACTAAAGGGAAACAAAATGATCAATTACCTTCATCAGAACTGTGTACAGTAATGAGGACACTGTAAGTGCCATATATCTTTTTTTGTGAAGGACTGCTGTTTTAATAATGTCATTATAATGTCAACTTCTTGTTATCTTCACACACACACACACACACCCTCTCACATCATCCATAAGTGACTGAGACAGGACTCTCTTCTAGAAACTCTAAACCCACCAGCACAATGTACATTTCAAATTCCTTTAATTTTAAATATGTTCATATTGTCTATTTTGTAAAATAGGCAGATTGTCTATTCTTATTTAATTCACTTAATGTACAGAATTCACCTGCTTGCTGCAGACATGCTACTACTGCACATTCACCTAATGTATATATTATATATAATGTTACATTGGTAACATTATGGTTACATTTCACTGTGTGTTCTACTTGTATAACTATGCATGTGACAAATAAAGAACCTTGAACTTTGTTTAGTATAATAGTTGTAGCAGTCAGTAAGCATTTCTTTTTGTGCTAAATCTGGCTGAAATCCCAAGTTTCAAATTGGTGATACTGTATTTATTTTGGGTTTTTTTTAGCCAAACATGTTTATGCAGTAATTTGAAATAAAATGCTCATTATGGAAAACTGTCTGTATCACATGAATATGAGTCTCAACATTGTTAGACATTTATAAGCTACAGTTAGATGTGATTAAAAAAAATACAAGTCTGTGTTTCTGCATGTATATTTCAAACTCATGTCTATGTTGAACACTACCACACGTCTCATGTCGATTTCATTTTATTTTCTCTCTCTTTTCATTGCTATATGCAACATAATCAGGGCATCCGTGTAAGGTCTTTAGTAGTAGTGCACCAGTGTTGGGAAGATTACTTTTAAAATGTATTCCATTACAGATTACAGAATACATGCCCCAAAATGTATTCTGTAACGTATTCCGTTACGTTACTCAATGAGAGTAACGTATTCTGAATACTTTGGATTACTTAATATATTATCATGCTGTTTACAACTACATGAATGTACTATTGCTGTGATTTATTACTGTTACTGAAGGTCCGCGGCTCCAAACCGTAGTAAAGGGATCTCTGACTAATACGGTGGGTTCTGTGTCGGCTCGTAGATGAAAACTAGCTTTACTTTGTTGTCTGGGTCAACTTTGCTTGCCAGAGACAGAGAGAGGCGTTGAAAGGCTGCTCCAACGGAACTTATTGTTTTTGGAGGAAAACACGAACACGGTGTACAGTCGAGTCTTAATAGCTTACTTACAACTGGGCTCGTCAGGCACTCTTCTTGGCTGCAGTGGTTATTATTATATTTACATGTTTCTAGCTCCCGTTTTTGCTCAATGACAGCTCGTACTTTTCCTTTTTCTCCCTCCCTCGCTCACAGACACATAACGTGTATGGCAGTCCATTCTCCCTGCAGCACGGACTACACTGCCTATGATACTACATTCTTTAGAGCTATACCTGTAGCATTCTGCCTATTAGCTTAGCACGACAACAACAACAAAAAGGCCTCTCTCACCCAGAAAACACGCAGAGAGAGAGCGTCACCCTGTAACCATGGCAACCGTAACGCTGCCACCTGGAACAACAGACGTAGCTGTCAAACAAAACCCAAACAGGCCTGACCCGCCACAATATGAAACAGGGAAGTACCGCCGTGTAATCCATTTATTTCAACAAAGTAACTGTATTCTAAATACCACCTTTTTAAACGGTAACTGTAACGGAATACAGTTACTCATATTTTGTATTTTAAATACGTAACGGCGGTACATGTATTCCGTTACTCCCCAACACTGTAGTGCACAGATAATGTGCAATATATTTAATGTGTATTACACATAGAAATTCTGAAGCATTTAAACAGTTCTAATTTTATTTAAATAAAATCTCATAAATACCAGTTTCTGGTTTTATAAACTGTTTGTCTAACTCAGTTTGCTTGCAGCCTCAGAGCAAACTGACGTTGGGAAAGAGGTACGGTACACTCTAGATGCCAGTCCGCCACAGGACTAATACAGGGAGGCAGCTGCTCTCGCTCAAATCCACACCTACGTCTCGCATATTTTTGGGCTGTGTGACGAAACCAGAGGAGAAAACCCACGCTGGCTGGAAGGATTATATTTTCATACTGAGAAAAAATTATTAATAATAATTACTTATTGATTTCTGACAGAAGGACAGCAGCGTGAGTGAGAGGAATGGTTTACAAGATGGTAGTGAGACCTGCTATGAAGACTCTGGCACTAATTAAAAGACAGGAGGGTGAGCTGGAGGTGGCAGAGTTGGAGATGTTAAAGCCGTCACAAAAGACAAGATTAGAATTGAATACATGAGAGGGAAGCTCAGGTCAAGCATTTTGGAGACAAAGTTAGAGAGGCAAGGCTGAGATAGTTTGGACATGTGCAGAGAAGGGATTGTGGATATACTGACCAAAGGTTGAAGATGGAGCTGTTTCTTCCTTTGTTGGTTATTTCCTTTGTAACATTTTTATCTTTCAGAGGTCTCTGTATATCTTGTTTAGTCAGTATTTACTTTGTTCAATTTTGTGTTCAATTCAATTCTAGTTCAGCTATGTTTTCACTTGTCACCTCTGCCCTCATCATCTGGTGTGTGCCTGTATACTTTGTCTGAGTTGTCCCTTGTCCTTTGTCATGTTATCCATCACAGTTGTGTGTGTGTATGTATGTGGTGGTGGTGGGGTGGGGTTCCCCAAAAGACTATATTTTAAGTTCCTGCTCTGCAAATATTTTGATCTTTTCACATTCTTGTGACTGGTTTTTAGTTTACTTTTTGCTTCCCGAGTCCAGCATTTGGGTCTGCAATCTGCAGACAATTTGGCCTTCATTGCTGTTTATTGCTAAGCTTTTCAAAAAGACTGTAGACAAACCACATGAAGAATGTTCCTTTTGTGTGTCTGCTTGAAAAAGGTCAGGTCTTCTTGCACTTCTCTTGCCTACAGTGTGCAACAATGCTCTGTTTTGGCGTCTTTATTTTTTCTGTTATACCTGCTCTCTTTACAGCACATTTGTAAAAGAAAAATTTACTCTTTAAAGCTCTCAGATCTTTAAAGAGTAAAGAAGTTAAGGGTCTTGCGAATATGTTTTGACCATTAAAAGGTAGATATCTGTCAGCTTTTTTCAACAGTGCGATAAACAGGTCCCTCTTGTGCCCTCTGATGAGATATGTCCCTAATATAATTGAAATCTTGCTAAATTATTTATCTGGGACCTTAAGGTGATCACTGATTCGGCTTTGACTTTGGATGCTCATGTGAAATCTCTGATACATTGTTCCAAGATTATTTTTCATGCCTTCATTCCTCCATTATTCACTTGTCTAAACAAAACCTCTTCGGATCATGTGCAGTTTGATCTGCAGCGATGCTTCTCGCACGTCACACCGTTGCTAATTCTGTTGCAGTGCCACCCCATTAACTTCAGACTCCACTTTCAGAAGATTGTGGTTTTGACTTGTACAGCTTTGCATGGACAAGCACCAACATATATCACAGAACTTTTACATCCAAGCATCGCCAGTGAGTTCCCTGAGATCATGTGATCAAGGGCTACTGGCTGTGCACGATACAAGGCTGAAAATGAAAGGCGACAGAGCTTTTGCAGCAGTGGCTCCCAGACTCTCCCCTACTGAGATTGAGAACTGTGGACTCAGTCTTTTAAAAAGCAGCTAAAAACTCACGAAACCTGCTTTTGGTTAAGTCAGCTTACAGTTTTGTAAACTGGGAATGAATGAATGAAATTCAGCAGCCACCCTTTGTTATGGACCATTTACTGTACGACTAAAGTGGCATGTGCTTAAGAGGTTTCTTCTCAAACTACAGTCCACTATTATTATTGTGATGTTTCTGAGCAGCATGCTGGGTGAATGTATAAAGCATGTTTTGTTGATAAATGTCATCACTCCCACTGTTCCAGTACCTCCCCACCTGCAGCGAAGACAATTAGAATTCAGACTTAACGTCTTATCTAATGACTACAATCCTCTCTGTAGGTGGCTGTGAGGAAAACATAACATAACACATAAGCGTGGGGTTCCTGACATGACAAGCAGTCGAAGCTTTTGAACCAGGCACCCATAGGAGGCTGCACAGTGTGTCACTTGTTTGCTGTTGATGTGTGGAAATCTGTCTGATCTCTACATGTTGTTTCACACACATCTTCTTCCCTGACAGTTGCAATGGGGTGTGTGACCACTGTCAAAAACTCTGAGGAGGCGTCGGTGTCGGCGTCTATGCATCTGCAGAGATATCTTCTCCTCTGAGCAATCAGTAATCGATTTTAGATCCTAAAACCAATCTAGGATTTGTGTTGAGTGAAACCTAAAACCTCGTGTAGAGGAAAGGCCTCAAAAATGAGCCTGCAGGCAGCATGATAGATATCTAATACATTCATTATGCATTTCTGAGAACAGATATCTTCCCTGTTGATCTGAAGGAACAGAGTCAGAATGTGTTATCTGAGGGTATGAAAACAGCAGCAGAAAAAAAATCAGAAATGTTACCATCCTTTGAAATGTATGTAAGATATTTCTTAGAGCTGAATAAAAGATTCCTTCTTATACCAGGATATTGCTAATAAAAGAATCCATTATCAAGGTTTAACCTTGGCCAGACAGAGAAGATCTCATCAGATTGATTTCTAAAGCTGCCATTTTACTGTCCAAACATAAAAAAAGGACTTTGTGCTTTGATACGATGTGTTTTGATTTTGGTTTTTTGTTGTAATTCTCCTTTTGAAAATTGTGTTTGTTTTCTGCCTTTTGATGTTTGTCTGAACTGGGTCTTTAGATTTTAGATTTGATCAGATCCAAAAACCATACCAAAGCATGGGCTCTTTAAGCACACACACGCAAGTCAAATATTTTACACGTCCCTTTGAGTATCTGAGTGTGCTGAGACTAATGGATCGTGTTGCCGCTGCAGAGCACTGCAGAGCACTGCAGAGATCTGTCTGCAAACTATTAGAGAGATCATTCCCTCTCGGCTTCACAGAGACTCAAAGAAGAAAAAACAGTGATAATGGGATGACCAAAATGTGTTTAATTATGGGTTTTTTTCAAGTAGAACTAGAACCATTGGACATTAAAATAAAAAATACAATGTTGAGGCATGACTGCGGGTTTTCAGGTCACATTTGAATAGTTAACCCTTTAAAGCCGGTCAGAGCAGCACGCTCCGTTTTGTGTAACTATTTTTAAATCCCTGTAGAACCAGAACCGCGTAAGCTAGCGCAATAGTTTTTTTGCGTATGAAACCAGAGGAGTTGTGCTTACATCTTATGCCATCAGCTTGTCCTAGGTCACAGTTTCCTTCCACATATAGCTTTGCAAAAATTGCATAAATAGTGCTTGCAGGAACAAAAACATAATTTTCCAGAAATACGCTTTGCCGATCCGATCAGCTGTTCGTAACACTTCCCACATTGAACAAGACGTCAACACGAACTATCGCATGTCCGCCATTTCCTGCCTGAAACCGGAAGTGACGTCATTTTCGCGGAAAATGAAGTTTTTTACTTGTAGGCCTTAAAAGCCAATACTGGTGTTTTTATAAGTCATGTTTGACTTTATACTTTTCTGAATAGTTTCTGGGATGCTTAGAACTCGAATTGCACTGCTTTAAATAGTTTATTTTGATGCACATGCTGTTTTCTTTGCAAATTTGCATCATAGGATTGTTTTTTGTTTTTCCTGCAGTATATAAAAATTGCTATATCTCCAAAATAAAACTATGAAGACACTCAAAATAAATTTCCTGTTGTTGTAAACTATTTTTTGCAACTTTTTTGTATTTAAAGTTTTGAGGGATAAGCCTCTTAAATTTCTCCAAGTAGAAATATATGTAAAAAAAAAAAAACGATTTTCAATTTTTTTGTAGTTTATTGCACTTTTTTGCAATTAATGTAGTTACTATGGACTTAATGCAAACATATTATTAAAATATGGGCTATAACAGTTGTATTGATGTATAGCAACTTGAAATGCTCCCAAAAATGGCTCTACAACATGTAAAAAAAATAATATAAGCTCTGGCGGACTTGGTTCTATGGTAGGTTTTAAAGGGTTAATCCAGTTCTCAAACTTTTTCTGGCATGCCCCATTTCAGAAGCCAAAAAAACTTCACTCGTTGCACACCAGAATTTTCCCATGATTAACACTGAAAAAGGATTCAAGTCAAACTTTAGTAAATTTACAGTGAATTATGTTTTAATCTCTTTTCCCCAATCCGCATACAGTCCGCCCCACAGTTTGATTAATGGATGAATAAATTACTCATCTTAGAGCAACTTTTCTGTTGATTTTGTGCAGATCTGCAAATACACTGAACTGCATTGGTGGTTCAGATTTGGGTTCAGATTTTGTGGATGTGTAATGTGGTATGTGTGGTGTGATCCTCTTCAAGGTTCTTGTTCCGGTGTTCCAAAATGTAAATATATATACATAAAAAAGAAACTGTGACCTCTGTGTGTTAACGCATCGTGTAGATACTGTGTACTTTTAGTTTTCCAAAATAAACTCTAGGCCAGTCAAAGTTAAGATAAACATAAACTGATATGACTGTGATGATGTGAAAGCAATTTTAGTTTTTCACTTTCTTTTATTCGGTGTGGTCTTTCTTTGTAGATTGGTAGATGGACCTTTTATTGTTTTGTATTTGCTTATTTTTATTTTTTTATTTACATTCTTTTATTTTGAAAGCTGTTCAGTCACCTGTTAGGACCCAATAGGAGTCGGATTCGTGACAAAAGCGGCCCAGCAAATCAAATTATATCACAGGAACTAGAAAAAAATGAATTTAATTACATTTTGGGGGCCATGGCAGCGAGGTCAGGATGGGCTTGGTTTTTCATACACTTAAATGCTGTGAAAGTGGTGGGAGGAGACAGCCAAAAAGAGCATCCCAGTAATGGCGAGGCTAGTTTGATATTTTATCCTTTCTCTACAGTGGCCCTGAGAGGCCAAAGGGACTGCAATTTCACTGGTCCGTCGGGTTATTGTCTCCCCAGAAACATTTCCATTGTGTTTTTTCCTATTTCCGTTGTATTTTGTGTGCTTTTGCAGCGTTTTTCTTTTTGCAGATGTTTTCTGAAGTTGCAGAGCAGCATTTTTCTTGAAGTTGCAGTGCAGCGTTTTTCTTTTTGCAGCACTTTTTTTTTTGCAAGTGTTTTCTGAAGTTGCAGTCCGTTTGGCCTCTCAGGGCCACCGTATTTCTCCTCCGGTGTCTGGAAAATCATCCTGGTTTACCTTCTTTCTTGCTGCAATCAAAAGTTCTTCTCTGTTTTCTTTCAATATTTAAAAGTTCTGAGGATCATTAAAAAGTTAAAATCATAGAAGCTCGTATTATGTCATAGAGGAATGTTATGAAGATCACAGTCACGTCAGTGACAAAACAAAACTTGTGTGATTGCACAACACCGCACAAATAAACTGTTCAGCCACAACATTAAAACCACTGAAAGGTGTAAGAAACAAGAAAGATTTGATACCATCTAATGTTCTGCATGAGTTTCTGCAATGATGTGGAGCACTGCATGTCAGGGTAGCATCTACACTGATGCCACTGCTGCAGGTCAAGTGTATCTAACGTCAAAGTCACTCCCTGATAGCAATCATTTCCCCATATAAGACAATGCACCACACGGCAAAAAATGTTCATGAATTGTTCAAAGAACTTAACAAAATGGCCAAAGGCCCTGATCCAGATTTTAAACCTACCACACGTGAATCCTGCTGAGCATTCAGGACGCGCCTGAACAACCTCAGTTAAGGAAGCACCACCACAGGACCCAAAGCCAACATCCACTTCCTGGTGCCAGACATCACAGACCACCCTCAGCAGTACCTCGTGCACGCCCTGATGGATCAGAGATGTTTTGGCAGCACAGGAGGCAGCCACAGAGAGTCAGACACCTGCAGGTACTGCCGACACTTATCAACATTTCCAGGTGTTACAAGCATAAACGTATTTTTCTGTCCACGTGAACCAGCATGTTAAATATGGCACAGCCACTGCATCACAAAGAGATTGCATCTGTAATGTACAACTTTGGACTGAATTTCTTATCTAGAGTGACACGTCCAATGTTGTTTGTTTTGCAAACAAAGTGTAAAATAAAACCAATAATAAACCTCTTAATCCACACAAAAACAGCCAGTCACGGTGTTGATGTAATCGGGGAGTGAACAGTAACAAATGTAATATAAAAAGTATCGTAAACGCTTCAGCAAAAGGAGCAATAACACTGTATCAAACATTACCCCGTTTCTGAAAGCAGCTGTGATGAGCATTGGCTTTTAGAGGTGCAACCAAAGAAGATCTAGATTTTCTTTCACGTGCAGGGCTGGATTACAGAGGTTTACTTTTGACCCATTAGTTCATAGCAGAGAGGCACTTGAGCCAACCAGAGGGGGGCACTGGGACACTCAAGTGACATTCTGGTGTGACAAGAGGAGGGCTGCGGTTTGATATCAATTCACTGATTTTGCTTACAGTGAATCAGATCTGCTGACTGAATCTGAATCCTTTCATTAAAACAACAAACCTTGTTTAACCCGACCTGGTTTAATGACCTGATTTTGTAAAAGTGTACTTGACTGGTATTATACATCTATTTAAAAAAATAAATACATCTTTCTTTGAAATATAGTGGATTGATTTATGATTTGACATCCAAGTGTGTGTATACCTTCATAGATTAGGATTTTTATGTAAAAGCACATTTTGTCTATTTTTGGTCTATTTTTGAAATATATATACATATATATCTTCAATTTTCAGACGATGAAATTTGTTTGTACAAAATATAATACTAGAATGAAAATACGGTAATAAATGACTAAAATCTAGAAGCTCATGGAAATTAACAAATGCTGTATTGTATCCTCTTGCCTTCACTCAGGCCTTTACTCAAGCCATTTTCAGCTGCTGCATGTTTGCGCCTTAAGCTTTGTCTTCACTAACTAAAAAGCCTGGTCTGTTGCGTTAACATCAGTTGCCTTTGAACTTCTGCCTTTGGAATTCTGAGAATTCCAGTGAAAATGTCAACCTGGAATAAACAGAAGGTCTTTTATCTGTTTAATGTTATCATGGACTAACAAGGGAACAGACCTCACATAAAACTTTTTATGACTCAATTTTCAAATTACTATTATTAGTCTCTGAAACTGGAGGACTATGTATAAAACTGGCTAAAAATCTTTTGTTCTTTTGTTCAACTTAAATTAAAGCTAAAAATCTGGACTTCAACTGCTTATTGATTCTTTGATTTAAAATCTGTGGTGCTGCACATTGGCAAAACTGCAAAAAAAGGTCTTTGTCCAAATATAAGTGTAGATTCCATCATCTTTAAGGGGATTTTAATTTCAGTTTTTCATATATTGTTTACGTTTTTGCACTCGTACCATTGCAAAGGAGTCCACAAAAAAGGTAAACGTGCTTGTGTGCAGCACAATGAGAAGAAAGACAAAGAGGATCACAATGTTTCTTCATTTAAACCAAGTCTGATCCACCTGAGGATTTCAGTGTTGCTCTCTGTCTTCAAGGTGAGACAATTATTCTTGTACTTTGTCATCATTATGGGAATATTTTTCCCTCCTCTGCTGCACGTCGCTGCCCTTCTGTTTGACATTTCTATTAGAAGTTACCGTGCAGGCTGACTCGGAGCTACTTCAATCTAAATATTACATCAGATAGACTCTGAGAACACACCTCAGATAATCATAGATACAGCGTGTCACTCAGATTTGACAGCTACATCTCATTAACAAGGCTTTTTGGACCAATAGGTTTGCATGTGCTAGAGTTGAAATCGAAATGGTCAGATAATAATATGGATTCGCTTGTTTAAAACCATTCTTATTTTTCTACTTGTTTAGCACATTTGTTCAGGGTTAAAAATGTTCCTTTGGTACATTATGTATTTATTTATTCAGTTTATTCATAATTTTCTTGATTGATCCATAAGAGACAAAAAGTCTCTTTTTTCCCCATCAACATGGGAGAGTCAGTACACTTCATTTTGATTAAAGGAAATAAATAACTTTCAACTTTTTGAACCTACTCTTTCAGATTTGATGCAACAGAAATGAAGCACACCAATGCTGTGTCGATCCAGAGGCCACATATATATCTCGTCGATGCATTTGTGAGATTCATATTTTTTGATTTCTCCAGTGCCTTTACTACAATCCTTCAATGGTCTTGTGTTTTTGGAGTATCTCTCCTGCCGACCACAATATGTGCATCTGCAGAAAAGTGTCTCTAGCACAGTCCTGAGTGTACCATGTACCATGTCTACAGCAGGCTTCAGACATCAGCACAACAGTGACACTTTGTTGCTGAAACTTTTTGACGACACAGCAGTTGAGCACGAAGAGAATAGAGGAACAGTTTCGGACCTCTTCATCATAATGTCACAAAAACCATTGTAGAGTACACTAGGGGTGGGAGAGGGAGCCAATCAACACCAATAACTATAAGGAGCACTGATATGGAAGTGGTCTTCAACCACAGATACCCTGGTGTGCAGCCCAACAGTAAGTTGGACTGGAATACCCATATACAGGCGATGTACAGTAAGGAAGAAAGATTACTTTATTTCCTAACGAGCCTAAGGTTATTTAACATATGATGTTATCACATCATAGAATCCTATGTTTTGAGCACCATACCTTTTTTCTTGTGACCTGAGAAAGTTGCCTGGAAGCTGAAGACACACTGGGCAAACCATTTTTGTTCTGTCATTTTCAAAAGAGTTTATTGTTGCCTGAGTTAAAAATATAATGCAGACTCCCCATGAGGAAAGAATGGACTTCTCTACTGAACAATCTGAGGCTGCTGCTGTTGTAGTTATTGCTCTTTGATATGATGGCGGTGTAAGAAGGTTGCTTTATTTTCTACAAACTGTTCCTTTGCCTCCCGCATAGACGGTGAGGTGAAACTGAAGCACATTGTTGGGCTACTATAATAAGAGATAGCATTAAAGTGGCCCCTGGAGACCCATCATCATTATTGTTTTCCACATACATAGGTGCATTATAGTGCCCATAATGAACTGATGCTCTCTCAGCTCCACTGCATTCACATTGTGGATTTTGCTGTTTCAGACAGTTTGCACTGATTTTTAACTGTCCCGTGTTGGTTTTGGGGTACAAAAAAACGTATTAATAGTGATAATCTATGTGGAATATAGTAAAAAAAAATGAATGAAGCTCCTGGTTTTTTTGTTTTGTTTTGATTTGGTTTTTTTTACTTCTATCATTCATTTGATTCAGGGAGTGACTCACAGCCCCGTCTGGCCTGCAGAGGGCAGCATTAAGCCTTTCGCCTCACAGGAAAGACGGGCGGACACGTGACATGCAACAGGAAGTAAATAAACTGCTTTCCCGCGCAGTTAAATTGGAACAGCAAGTCGTCTGCTTTCAAGGAGAATAAAACAAAATGGATGAGCTTTATTTGGATAATATTGACGAATACGTCAACGACCATAATAAAATAGTAAGTGCCTTCTTAATTCGCGGTATTTCATTTTGTGCGATGAGGTTTTCTGGCTGAACTAGAGCGTGAATTAGCTCTGGCTTCGACATGATTGGCTGCTGAACTCCGCTCAAAAAAACTGCCGTTTTATCTTTGTCTGGTTTTCACGACAATTTATGTGTATCCAGGGGCATTTTTGTCAGTTTTAGGGATGTTCAGGGGTCTCCGTGTTAATTCGGCTCTGCTATGATGTAATAAATGGCAGTTGAATTGAAGAAAAGCTTGTTTTTAGTTGACCAATTTCAGTTACTGCTGGAAACCGCCAAGTGCGTGACAAGCACTGCTGTAGTAAAGACATTTCAAACATTGACACGAAGTCGATATTTATTTATATCTGATAAGTATTAGATATTTCCCAGCTCATGTAGCTTAATGGAAAGCAACAATAATCGGTACCTTAAAGAACAAAGACAATATTTGGATAATATTTATTATCCGTCATATAGTCTCTGTGTAAATACAAGTATCCTGTGTGCTTTCTCTACACCAGGTAACCTATAAATGGCTGAGTCTCACTCTTGGAGTTCATGTCAACACAGCAAAACAGTAAGTGGTTACTTTGACATGCCAGGAACTAATAAAATAATATATGATAAAAAATTTTCCATCTTCAAATTGTCTTGTTTGTCCAAGCAACAATCGCAAATTTAAATTAATTAGGGTTTGCTGTATTTAGCGCCAAAGAAGCACTACATTTGACAGTAATAGTCCAGTGGAATGTCGCTTGAGTTTTTCTGCACTTGAGTTGCACCGTTTTTGTTGTGGTAGTGAGATGAAGACATGCACATGTTTTGGCATGTGTGTGCATGCAAAAAAAGGTGCCGTGTGTTTTCTTTTTAAAAAAGATCATTAACACTTTGTGTCATTGGCTGATAAATACATAAATGCCATAAACACAGATTTACCCAGGTGGCCCAGGTAAAGGCTCAGGGTGTGGGAAGTACATTTAAGTTGCGTCTTGTGTTCAGAATGCTCTACCATTACCTGGATCACAAGAGGAAGGAGAGTTCAGCTCAGCTGCATGCCACCTACCTTGTGTCAGGGAAATTTGTGGACAACGGTCAAACGGTGAGCCCTGTTGTAGCATTTTTTGTGATTTTTTTTTTTTTTTTTTTTTTTTTTTTTTTTCTACATGCCCAAAGCTGCAGCTTTAATTATTTTTACACCATGTTTGCTTTTCAGAGTCACAAGGTGTCTGTTGTGAGAGAGGACCAGCTGGAAGGTGTGTAAATATTAATTCACATGACATCATTCGGTTGTGTTGCTCTGTAAAAGCAAGGTTGGCTCGTTGTTTGATTCTAATTTCGAAAGTAATATCCTCGGTTCATAATCATCACCATCACTAAATAGTACGCTTTTATGTTAGTGAGTCTTGATTTTCTTTGTATTTTGTTTTATTTAATGACATATTTGTTGTAAATGAAGCAGCAGTGAGTCACGTTTGCCGTTTTCTTCTGCAGATTTCAAAGCCAAGATGAGCTTGGTAGTCAGCGTGCACGTCTACAGCGTCCAGAGAGCGTTGCTTAGAGACAGCGGCCCACTTTACGCTGTGGACTACGACGCTGTAAAAGACAATCTTAAAAACTGCAGCAGGTACACTAATCATGGTGTTTTTTGATTTGCAGTGACCAGTGATCAGCATTTTTACACCATCTGTGTAAAGATTAGTTTAGCCACTATTAGAATGAAAACATAATTAATGTATAATCTTATTTATATTATTTAATAGTTATTTTTCTTTTGCTTTTCAGGTACAGCGCGATCCACTGTGCCAGCGCAGTGCCCATGTCTTCTGTGGAGCTGCAGCAGGCGAGGGAAGTCCAGCAAGCTCCTACACCTGAGCCTGAAAACAAAAAGGCTGGCATGAATGGAGACACCAGCCCAGTTTTAAAATCATCCGCCAAGCCTCCAAAAGGCATCATGGGAATGTTTGCTAACAAATCTGCTCCTAAGAGTCAGGATAAAACCAAAGAGATGAAGCCTGAAAAGAAAGAGGATGTACGACTTTGTCCTTGTGCTGCAGTCAGTTGCTCGAGTTTTTGCTCTGTTTGTTTATAAGTGTGTTTTTTGTATTTTAGATCGAAGCACCCAAAAGCAAACCAGTCGCAAAAGCCAATCCAGTGGCAAACTTCTTTGGGACTCAAACATCAAGTGAGTAATAATTAAAGTATTGTGTGTCTGGTGTACTTTATTAAAAGGGGGATTAAAATTCATATGTTCCATTTAGACTGCTGTTATTTTGTTTTAGGTTTCTATTTTAACCTTGAAACTGTTGTGCTCATAGTTTGTTTTTATTATTATTACTAGTAGTAGTAGTAGTAGTAGTACTATTTTGCTCTTTATTTGACACACGATCTGCCTTTCAGAGCAGTTGTACAAATCACATCATTATATAAATAAATGTTGTCTTTGTCATGTTCTTATTTCACATAAACCTAGTAAAAGCATCATAATTGAATGTGTTCCTCGCCATGGTGAAAAATAATCAGCGAGTGAGCCAACAAGTTTTTAAAAAAGTACCAAAGTGCTGCAGGTTGTAATCGGCAAAACCGGTTTTGTCTTGCATAGAGTGTAAGGTTTTGAATGTAGAGGCTGTAAAGCAGAGGCCACTTGTGAACACGACCCAGAAACCCTGCCATCTTCTCCGCCAAAGCTCATTTAAAATAGTCCGAGGCAAAGTGGAAAACCTTTCTGGTTATAAATCAAAATGTTACATTTTATTTGGAAAACATGGAGGCCACGTGCCAACTTTTTTTGCTGATCTGATGTTTTCAGTGTTTTGTTGTGAATAATTGAGTTTGAATTTTAAATCAAGTTTCCACGTTTATCGATGTGCATGCTGTTTTGCGACATACAAAAGTAACCCAGGAAGATGAGCAGTAATTATTTGATTTGAATGTGTTTACTGAATAATTGTTCTTTTTCACTACTTCAGAGAAGCCAGAGAAACCTGTGAAGGAGGAGGAAGCACCTCAGTCATCTTCCAGAGCAGCGCAGCAGCTTGAAAGGTCAAAACCAGAGGAAAAGCAAGAAACCGTTGCTCCAGTGGAGCCACAAAAAGACACAAAGAAAGACTCCAGAAGGTGTGTGCTGGTATTCATGTGGGAAATGTGACAAATTGAATTAAATATTCCTTTCAGTACATGAGGAAATAGTTTTCTAATCATGAAAAGAATCCACTTCCCTGTCTCTAATTGTTACTCAGAAATGTAATTTCAAAAGTTATAAAGGGTGTTTATTTCTGGCTTTAATCTAATTTAAATTATTTAATTCCTTTTTTTTATTTTTATTAATAGCAAAACTAAGCGGCTAGAAGATTCTGACGGTGAAGAGGAGAAGATGGAGAAGAAAAAGAGGAGGAGGATTAAGAAACCAGAGCCAGATAGCAGTGATGAAGATGGTTATACTTTTATTTTATATTATTCTCTTATTCTGATGTTTTCTATTTTGAAAACCTATTAATTTTAAAAGTGAACAAACAGTGATATAATTGGATTAAAGATATAAATGTACATTTTGTATTAGTTTTGCTGCTGTAGGCACACTAAAAGCAATTCCAAACATTGTAATTAATTGGATTAGCAAACAGCTTGTGAGGACAAAACTTTTATTTCAGTTCATTTCAGTCTTTGGAAAAAGAAGACGTTTCAAAATTGATAAGATAATCTGTTTTCCCCCTTCCAGTTATTCCAGACTCTCCACAGCCAGTCGTGACAAGAGAACCATCATCACCAAGTCCTAAAAAGGAGGTTGAACCCGACAGACATTCTCATGTAAGTGTTTGATACTCTAGTTTTGATATAACTGGAAACTTTGGTAGTCTTTTATTCATTTTTTTTAATGTATTTTTTTATGTATTTAACTCTGAGCATGCGTCTTGTTATTCTACAGCCGAGCAGTTCTGAAATGAAAATAAGGAAGAGAAGACGAGTCATGAAGTCTCATACCTTTCTGGATGATGATGGATGCATGGGTATGAAAAACATACAACAGTGAAAATCCAACCAGTGCAGATCATAATCAAACACTTTTAATGTATTTATATATAGTGCTACAGTATATGTGACTGTTTTTAAATAAAGAGATCAGGGTCTGTACAAGTAATCGATATGAGACAAAAGCTCAGGGCTGGATTTCTGCTGCTGTTGTTAGTCCTGTCTGTTATTACGGAGAAAGGATATTCCTTATATGCTTACACTCAGGCGCTCAGCTGCTTCACTTGTTTATACTTGTTTATGAGGAATCTATGCATCCAAGGAAGAGCAGGAATATTCTGTGAGAAATGTGTACTTTCTAAAAATGCATTAGCCAGTGCTCAGCTTAATGTTTTTTCTCTGAGAGATTTAATAGCTGCTTTTATATTTTTACAGGTCTGACTTTTATTATTATAATAAAATCGAATCTAACTATTATATTTAATATGATTTAATTATATTTAATATTAATCTAAATATGCAAGCTAAGTTACTAAATCTTTTAGGTAAATCTATTTGAGTGCACCCCATCCATTACATTAACTCATCATTGCATGCAGCAGGCTTCAGTTCAACACTAAGTGAGATGACGGTTGTCAGCCTGCAGCAAGCGGCGCAATTTAAAATCATAGCAAACTAAGGCTACGTTCACACTGCAGGCGAAAGCGCATCAAATCCGATTTTTTTTGACCCTATGCGACCCATACCCGATCATGGTATGACAGTGTGAACGGCACAAATCCGATATTTTCAAATCCGATCTGGGTCACTTTTGTATGTGGTACTGAATCCGATACATATCCGATGTTTTAGAAAGCGACTGCTGTGTGAACGGTCAAGTCGCATTAAATCCGTCTTTTACGTCACTGACACAAGACAGACACCAATTATCAGCGCTGGCGAAGACATCGCAAATGCTTCCTGGCCATCCGGTGAAACAGCTGGGAAGACAACGTTGGAGAAACGTGAACATTTTATTTGTACTGTATAATCTGCAGATTCTGACAGAAATCTGCAACTATCCTTTGAAGCAGCGCTCCTCTAAAACAGCAATAAGGATCATTATTAGGTTATCTACATTATTATGTAAATAACAAAATAACTTAAAGCAAAAATTGGGAAACGTAAAGTCCGAAGTCTTTATATTAAGGGCCATTAGTCAAACAATACTGTTTGCTCTGGGTCTAAACAGAGCGCGTTGTGTGTGACATCTTCTTTTGCGCATGCGGGCCGCTTTGAAGGTTCACACTAGAGCGCGTTTGCTGTCGCATTTTATTTGTAGTGTGAACGAGCAGACAAAAAAATTGGATTTGATCAAAAAATTGGAATTGAGCATTAAGACCTGCAGTGTAAACGTAGCCTAAGATTATAGTTTAGTATCATTTCTGCATACAGAGAGCTGTGTTTTATTTTGTTGACGGTGGTAGATCAGAGCAAGTACAAGGATCACTTTTTGTCCTTCACTCCACCTGAACTCTTTTTACGGCAACGTGTCGTTGCTCTTTGACAGCATCCTGTTCGCTGCTGCTGTTCCATCAGTCTTACCAAGAGAAACGCAGCAATCTAGGCTGAATCTACAGTGTCCTCTTGTCCACTGTAGATTGATTAGTTATGTATGAATTCGTAACTCCAGGTTGTTTCTCATCCACAGTGACAGAAAAAGGCTACGTGAGTGAATCTTACTCTGAATCCGAAGATGATTTTAAACCCTCCAAACAAGCGTCAAGAGATCCCATTAAAGCAAAACCATCAAGTAGCAAAGAGGATGAGAAGAAAACTCAAAAGAAAGCATCAGCAAACTCAAATAAGGGAACCAAACAAGCTTCCATAATGGGATTTTTCCAGAAGAAATAACAGATGGTGATGGATGCATTCACTAAGGACAAACGAGCACTGCTGTAGACTTCCTGTAATGAGACTGTGGCGTATCTGAAATCAGCTGAAACAACTCAGAACACTTGACAAATGGACTTCAACACATGGACATTAAAAATTACATTTTAGTTTCTGTTTTATGAATACATGTCCAACTCAATAAACATTAAAAAATTAAATATGTGTTTTCACTTTCAGAAATGTAGAACCGTCACAAGCCTGAAAATCTGAACACATTAACCAAACCACCACATTTTAATGGACCAATCCCGTCGTTTTTTTCTTCCTCTGTTCGTGTCAAAGACTTCACCTATTACTGCAGTAGCAAATTGAGTTGTTATTATTATGCCTCCCTTTTAATATATCATGTGACCAAACCAGGGAATTGTTTGTATTTGGTTTTTTTTCTTAATTGTAGTTGATCATCTACTGCTAGCACTACCAAAACCTCAGCAGAAATGATCTCAAACAAAGGTGTCAGGATGCCATTCTTACAGAAATCTGAAGAAAAGGCTTATGTATGGCAAATTACACAAGACCTGGACTAAAAATCAGTGGCTACAGGTCTTATGGAGTAATTCTTCCAAATTTGGGATTTTTGTTTCTAGTGAGTGGAGCTCAGGAGAGCGATACGACAGTGATGGTTCAGCTCATGGTGTGAGGAATCTTGATGAGCTCATGAAATTTAAACATTGAAAAGTAGAGTTCTAGAATAAAGATGACATATGAACTACAGACTTGCCAGCTGGTAACAAGTGTGCAAACTCTGTTTTTTGTCTCATATACCACATTTCCATCTTGCCCATGTTTCAGTCAATAACTGCACCTATTTTGCATTTTCCTAATAATATAAAAAGCTCATTACTCGGGTCCTTCGGCTACCGGACCCGAGACCTGCCCGTGTCGCGGTTCTGTGGAACCCGAAGAATGGAAAGAGACGGCGAGGAAGACCTAAAATAACATGGAGGAGGACTTTCCTTGAAGATTTACGTTCAGTCGAACTGCCATGGGATGAAGCAACAACTGCCGCGATAGACCGAGTTCGATGGCGTTCTCTTTTCGCCCGATGCGCCGATCGGCGCGGGAGGATCTAAGTCTAAGTAAGTCATTACTATTCCACAGGCACGTTGAAATTGGGGGGGGGGGTTCTTTAGCAGCTAGAATATATTACTTTACTGATCTTTATTTCAAGTTTTCCCTGATTTGTCTGCATTTTCTATGTGTATCCAAAAGATTTTTGGAAAGTTATTGAGTCAATTATTTGTCATCGTTTTTAAGTTAAGAACCTTAGATCTAGTTTACTGACCTTTTATATTTCCCTCATTGTGCGTCCTCGATTCTACTCCTCGGCTCCTCTCCTAATGGATGCTTCAGTAATTTTGTCAAATCACTGATTCGTTTAAAATGAGCACCTTTCAGGCTCATTTTAAACCGATGTCAGTTAATATGACATTTGACACAACTGATCCTAAACTATTAAAACCACTACTTTTAATAAAACTTACTAATTAAGGTGCAACAAGTGTGACAAGAGTTAGTGCAAACAAAGAAAAACAGATAGGTTGATTATTCTAAATAGCTGTAACATGAGTCAAAACTGAAAGGGTAATTTTGGTTTCTTTAGTCCAGCTGTGACACCTCCGTTCTTCGCACTTCTACACACCTGCACATCCTTGATCTCTTTAAGCAAGCTTCCCCTGTCCTCTTGACTCAGAGACTCAATGAAAATAACCTAGATGGGTTATATTATTCTATTAAAAAATAATTATTAATACGTTTGGAAAAAGAAACAACAACAATGCCATTAGTGGTCTGTCTTGTTTTTGCATTTGAATTTTATGTAATATTCAGCATGTGGAGTCACTTTTAGTTTCCATTAAGAAAATATATTAACATTTTCCTCAACGGGTTCCCAAAAATCTAAAGTACAAAACACAAAAACATACGTGATTAAAATGAAAAGCCAAACATAAAAATGACAGTAAAAATACAAAAATGATCTCAATGAAAAAGGAAATGTATGGATCCCTGGGATAAAATGATAAAAGATTTAAATAAATACCTCACCTCCAAAAATAAATGTCAGTAAAGATTAGACACATGAATCTGTCCAGTTACAAATTCAGTCACCTGCTTTGGTGCAAATGAAACTGGCAGCAGGCAACAAGACAGCCCTCAAAAAGAAGGAAATGTTTAATCCCTCCTGACTCATTTTTCTCCACTTTGCTTTGTGCTGCAGTGTTTTATGCTTCCTAACTAGAAAGATTGTTTTCCCTGAAGTTGGTCT
Organism: Neolamprologus brichardi; assembly: GCF_056152115.1. NCBI lineage: Eukaryota > Metazoa > Chordata > Actinopteri > Cichliformes > Cichlidae > Neolamprologus > Neolamprologus brichardi. The sequence goes on along the minus strand of NC_142121.1, from coordinate 11,112,076 downwards.
GTCTGACTCTGTGTTACACTTTTGTGATCACAAGCAGTGCACACAAGTTATATAGAAAATATGGAAACAATGACGAAACTGAAACAGCGGTAAGAAAGTAATCTGAGTAGATTCCACAAAAATCACAAGCATCTTAGACTTGACTAATATTAAATGAAAATAGTGGAGTCCTTAGAACTAGTTAGAGATTGTCAGCTATTGGACTGTTTCATGTTTACTATTAAATCTGATTATCACAAAACTGAAGATCGAGATCAAAAGGTGGCAGCTTAATGAAGACCAGTGACAGGATATTTAAAGGAAACAGATTCATACAAGATTCATATGAGATAAAGAAGCATTTGATATAAAATAAAATTAAAACAGATATCTGTGATGGTTTAGGTGTGCTAGCTGATGCTAGTAGGTGCAAACTGAAAAGTTGAACTTTTTTGAGGTACTTGAAGATATGCAACAAAGCATAAAAATAAATAAAATCTAGACTAAAATTGTAAACCCAGAAAAAAGAAAAAATATGCATACAAGATCGATTTTACTTGGCCATCTGCCCTTGTAGCATTTGGCTGAATAATCAGTTGATTAATTGGTAATGTGATTTTACAAGTTATATTAAGCTGTCACTGGTTAAGTCATCATTTCAGCAGCTGTTCCCTCCTGTCCCACTGGTCTCCTCTGCCAGGGCAGATGTTCAGTGGGGGGACGAAGAAAAGACAAACTCTGGAATGACTAGCTAGATATTTTGGCACCCAGGTGAAGAATAAGTAACTTGAAATTATCGTGATCTTGCAGATCACCGACTGGGGGGTGATCATGGAATAAAATAAATGTGTTGATCTATTTGGAAGATACAGCAGAAAAGCATGCGTATAACACTAACCTGTCTGAAGGTACCAGCTGTCAAACGCATCTGTTCAAATACCAACATTGGCAGCAAGAAAACAGCACAAAGTCCTGATCCATCATAGTGTTTACACCCACTCAGGGTAAATGTACAAGTCGTTAATCTTGAGGTGCTGCTAATCAACACAGAGAAGATGGAGGGAAGATGAAAAGGTGAGGAGGTTGTGTTACCCACAGTTATTCAGCACTGGAATGAATTATTGCTGAAAACCAGCCAAATACTGAAGCTCCATCAGGAAAATGTTTAATGAAGCTGCAGATGAAATAAGGACAAGGCTCATTACGTCTTCTATAACACGAGTGTCAAACATGGGGCTGAAGAGCAGGTCATCTACTAATTAACAGGTTGGTGGTTTGATCCCTGGCTGCTCCAGTCTGCATGACAAATATCCTTGGACAAGAGTTGCATCCATCAGAGTGTGAATGTGTGTGAGTGTTAGATAGAAAGCACTTACATAGAAACAGAATAGAAAAAGATGCTTCTGTGTTGCAAGTTGCTTAAAGTGTGTTACGTCCCCTGGCTAGTCTAGGGGGTTGGAGGGACGAACATAAAGGTGGATAGAGAAGGAGGAGCCAAGATGGTAATTTTAGTAGGTTTATTTAACATTGGAGATGGGATTTGAGTCCAGACTGAGGTGTAACGTCAGGGAGAGCCAAGGCCAACATAACAAACAAAACATCCCTGATGTAGAAATAAAAGAAACTTACCTAACTCCAAAGAAACAAAATATACAACCTATAACCATAACCTACCTAACAGCACATAAACAGGAAAAAACAGGGTGTCAAAGCAAAAGGCAGCTCTCCCTTACAAGCAGTCTGGACATGACAACAACAATGCTCATACCAGCTACAAAGGCATGCAAGCCTGCTCAAGTATGGCAACCAAAATGGCCAGAGGGCCCAGAAGCACAGCTCCACAGGCCTTAAATAGTGCTCGGCTGATTACCAATCAGCCGGACTCTGCGCAGCATCCAATCAGGACAGAGGAGGTGGAGCCTGGACAAAACAAAGGGTTAGTAGTGAGAAGAGACATCCTCCTAGGGCAGGGGTCTGCAACCTTTAACACCCAAAGAGCCATTTGGACGCGATTTCCATGCAAAAGAAAACACCGGGAGCCGCAAATACTTTTTGACATGAAGATAACACCGTATACATTGTTTGTTTTTTTTTACCTTTATGCTTTGTGTAAACAACTAAGGCGTGTTGCTTGAATCCATGAAGTGCTACAGAGAAAATTACATTTTATTTATGTTATTAACACATTTTGAACTCTTAAAGAAATATAACAAAAGGAAAGACACCCAGCTGAACTAAAATGATCTATGTAGCAAACAAAAACTGTTGTGAGCCGCCACCTTTATATCGCCTTTGGGCTTTTGGAGCCTTGACCTGACTTTTAAAAAAAAAAATTGGAAAAAAAGCACTATGCTGCTAAAAAATGAAAAATAGATGTTTGCAAAATTCAGCCTAAATATGTATTTTATCTGATTAATGTGTGTGGCGGGGCGTGGTCTGCAGCGCCGCTGCAGGGGAGGCGGACGCACCTGAGCAGAACCGACGCTGTTTGCATAACAGCGTCGGTTCTGCCGTACGGGCTGTACGAAGTCACTTTCATCTTCACGCAGGAGTGTAAGCTGTCATCTGTGAGGCGTGAGCGGTGTTTGTTTTTAACATAGTTCACGGTGGAAAACAGCTGCTGACATAATGTGGATCCGAAGATCCATAATTCGCTTACCTGGGGTTGAAAGTCTCGATAAAGGCACGGCGTTTCGGCGGGTATATCGGCTTCCGCAAGTGTGACGCTTATTTTGAACGATTAAAAAAATAATAGAATATAATTTTATTTTTATATTTCAATATCACAATAATCTTCCAATTTAGAACTACAAGTTAAAAAAAGAGCTAACATAAATAAAATACACTTCAGCTAATTACTTAAAAAAAAAAAAATTATTTTCCCAAACCACGTGGAGCCGCACTAAAAGGACTAAAGAGCCGCTTGCGGCTCTGGAGCCGCAGGTTGCCGACCCCTGTCCTAGGGGATGTAACAAAGTGCATAAAAGTGCTAAATAAGAACATAAATAAGAACCCTTTTTAACTGCCCTCGGTCTTGTTCGTCCTGCTGGATAACATTGCAAAGTGACATAATTGTATTGTTAATATACTGCATAAATATTCCGGGTGTGGTGATGCAAAGCCAGCATTACACCACAGGATTGAAAAAGCAATGAAAAGAAGTTTAAAAGAAAAGGTAAAAATATTGAGTTAGGCATGTTCAGTAAAATGCTATGAGTTTGTGTTTTCGACACCTTTCAACTGTTAGCTTTACATTTTTGTTTTCTTTTTTCTTCTTCTTCTTCTTATTGATGTTGTCATTATGTTTTTTCACATATAGTTTTACTGGTAAAGGCTCCACCCCCCTGTGACCCTGAAATGGATAAATAGTTTAAAAACAAATGGATGGATGGTTGGGTTCAACTCGTCCAACTCACTAGATAATAAATTAGGCTGTCTGTGGTTTTTTGAACTAAAATGAGTTTGACACAATCACACTTCTTTTTTCCACAGAGGAGATGACCCTCACTGGTCATTAGAAAGAATTCAGGGCACTTTAGATTGGCTTCATTTTTTTAAGATCTAAAGGCTCCTTGTTTTGACTGACCAGTGCCAGAACAGGAAGGATGTACTTCTGAAAAAATTTGAAGAAAATAATTGGTCATGTGCTCAATAAAATCCATAACAAGGTCATAAGTTAGACTCTGAGTTGGAACAAATTTGAAGCTTAATTGCTTTTTTTTTTAGACAACTTAAGCTAAAATGAGCCAGTGAGCTTGGTAAAGCGAGGGGTTAGAGGGTGTAGAGGGGTTAGACAATTTTGTACGTCATATTTGTTGTGAGCCAATGGCTGTGATGGGGGTGGATTAATTGAGGACAGCTGTATTTGAATACTCTAGTTATTTATAATCCCACACTGCAAACATTGCTGTGATATTTTGTCTCTCTGCGCAGGTGTGTCATATGGCCAGATCTAAGATGACTTGATTTAAATATGTTTATGACAGTTTTCTGCTCTGTGAATTGTATCATGGAGATGGGGTGATATTTTCTCTCTCTGTCAGGGCCTACTATATAGCAAAGCCTAAAGGCAGGTTTGGGTTGCTGAAGCCGGAGTGATTACCGGCCTTCTACTTACAGGTTGGTGGGTCTTGGAGGACGACCACTGATCCCAGTTTAAGTGGTTGACATGTAAAATAAAGCTGACTTGTGGCATTGCTGGTTCTGGCCTTGGACTGTGTGTTTTATCCCTTTTGCAAGTGGGACACTGGACTGTTTTGTCCCTTCATATTTTTGGTCATTGTACTAATAAATTATCTTTTAGAATTGTATTGGTTGTCATCTTTTGCCCACGGCTGCAATGGCTGGTCACACCTAGAGTCTCTGTGTGTTACAGTAGTTTTTGCTAATTTGCTGAGGAATGATGGCAAATCTGAGCCCCAGACAGATGGTTTGGGGAATAAACAGTGTTATTTGTGAAGGCAACGGGTGAAGGTACCTAGAAAGAAGTTAATATGAAACAGTATTATTTCCCAAATTAAACTCCATTATCTAATTTTACCCATGTTTCACGCGTTCTCAGAGCAGCTGAGATCTGAATGAGAACAGCAGGTAGACGAGAGCCCAGACTTGGATTATACTGTAGCTGAAGTCATGAAGTTTAATGATTTGCATGCCTGATTATCGAAATAAATAAGTTTACTTTGTCTGTGGAGGTTGGTTAAAGATTTTTGGGAACAGTAGTTGGGTGAGCCATATTTGGCTCTTACTGACAATTTATTTTTTTAGCTCAGTCACGTAAGACTAACCTTTAAAGTTGACACCGTTTCTTGTATTGTGTAACTAATCCTTCTTGGTGTACTGGCCAACTAAACTGAAACTGTGAAAACAACATTTTAGTTAACTAAAATAAAAATAACAAACAATATAATATTGCCAAATATCCTTATTTTTGCCTGATGAGGGATCGGTGGTTTATTGAGACTCTGGATGTCTACAAGACTGTGAGTCAACTGCTTTAACAATCTGTGTTTTATTGTAGCTGTACTGTTTGTTGTTTTGTTTTTCTAAATCTCGCCTCTGACATATGCCCTCCTTCACATTTATAATTAAAAAGATGAAAACTATCGCTGAAACGACTAAAAATAAACTAAAACTAAACATTTTTAATCATTATAAAATAAACTAAACAAGAACACTCTGGAAACTAACTGAAATTAAACCGAATTAAAAATAAAGACAAAATAAGAATAAAAAATGATAATAATTACAAAACTATAGTAACTGTGTAACAGATCATACGGCACCTTTTGTGAAAAAGTTTATTCACCTCCATCATTCTTGTAGCAGAGATGAGTAAATCTTTCACATCCATCACATTTTGTGCAAAAATTAAATATGTTTCTGCTGGTCCGCCATCCTCTGTCTTTTGTTTTGACTCCTTGTTCTTTTTCCACTGTTCATCTTGATGTCAAAGACTTCACCTGGTACAATAAGGGGCTGGATATGCAAGCTCATTCATTTACCAATCAAATCACACTGGGGGATGTGTGACACGATCACACATCCCCCATATATATATCATATATATCTCATATATATTTACAGTATACAGTGCAGAGTATATTAAAAACATCAATTTAATAATATAATCAACTGTGTGTGCACTTCGCTCATTCAATGTTATTTTAACTAAAACCATTTAGTTAGCTGACATCTGCAGATATCTAAATGCCTCCCATGTAAATCTTTGGCGAATGGGAGGCTCAAAGGCTACTTTAACTCTGCTGTCAAAAATCGAATTAGCACTTAGTTCACTTTAATTATACTTTTGGTATCATCAACATTTGCTGTTATTTCAGACAATACTGAAACCCTGTTTGCTTATCATCAAAATTTTAGCCTTTTAAATGTAATTTTCTAATTTACAAAGTTTATAAAATGCTAACAACATGAGTATGTAACTGGTTCTTTGTATAGACAGTGTGCTAAAACAAAAGACTTGAGAAATGTCCGAAATGAACAACCATTAAAGTTTGTTTTCATTTAATTGTGAATTTATTAATAAATCATTGCTGATTACTACAAAGTCATGAGAGCTGAAAAGGTTTTTAACCTTAAGTTTTAAGTGAACTGAACTGGTCCCGCAAAGGGCTTCAGCTTTACACTTGTTTCCTCTTAGTTTCATTCCTTCATTTTCTGTCTAACTCACTGGCTCTTCAACAGGACGACAAAGGATGTGCAAACGCTGGAACACAGAAAAGGACGACTGATTAGTTAATACATTGAAAACTTGCCTGTGATTATATATTAAGCCATTCAGCTATGACTGCGGTAGGTTTATGTGATTGATTATGTAAGGTGTGAGTCATGAGTTTCTGGCTCTCTTCCACAGCATGTCTTTCATCCTGTCTTCCTTTTCTCACCCGAACCGTTTGCAGCAGATGGCCCCGCCCCTCCCTGAGCCTGGTTTCTGCCGGAGGTTTCTTCCTGTTAAAATTCAGTTTTTCCTTCCCACTGTCGCCAAAGTGCTTGCTCATAGGGGGTCATATGATTGTTGGTTTTTTTCTCTGTATGAATTATTGTACGGTCTACCTTACAGTCACCATAAAGCGCCTTGAGGCAACTGTTGTTGTGATTTGGCGCTATATAAATAAAATTGAATTGAATTGAATTCAACAGTAATATGGTTAACAGTCTAAAACTCTATAATAAACTGCTAGCATATAATCATAGTGTACAGCTGTACATACAACTAAAAGGTACCAGATTTTCAGAGCCATGCTTCTTTAAAATCAAGCCTGCATCTTTACCTCTACAAAATATTGCAGTTTTATAAACTCCCAGTGCATACCTGTGCTCATTTGAGGGTCGAACCATCATAACATGAAATAACGAAGATAAATATTTACATTTTTCTAATTCTCAAGCCATGAAAAATAGGACAAAAGACCATCACTGAAAGAAGAGCCTATTTGTCAGCTTTGTAAAATTAAACAATATTAATGGGTTAACAAGTTTTGTTGAACTTGAACTAACTTTGAACTAAGCCACGCAGTGTCACATCTGTGAATTACAATAGCTGGCTGGCTTTATTCTTTTATATGTTATGTATTGATTCTACTAAAAGAAGAAGAAAAAGGTCGGTGTTAACAGTGTGTGGCAAAATAGCAGGAGTATCTTCACTGAGCACTGACCTGTCTGAAGGTGCCTGGTGTTAAATACATTTGTACAGCTGCGCACAGTGGTACCATGAGAACAGACGACAGAGTCATGGCCCATCCTAGCGTGTACGCCCAGTCTGGGTAAACGTACGAGTTGTTAATCTTGAGGTGTTGATAATCAACGAGGTACAAGATGAAGGAAGACTGGAAAGGTTGGGTGAATCACAAAATAAAATTTAGATACATAGTTCTTACATGGTTATATCCCATAGTTACAATAATTACTGAAAGAGACGATGGCAACGTTAAAATCAGTAATGAGTATTAGACTAGTGAATAATTGCCATCTCACTTTGATGCAGTTAAATTTCGAAACTGTAACAAACATAAATTGTGATCAACTTGTTAAAATGTATCACCATCTATCCATCCGTTATCGTTACAGGCATGGAATTAACTGGAGATGCAACTTTAAATTATAGTAACAGAATTCCAGCTGGTGAACTATGACGATGCATGTCATAATTCACAGGCCATACTCAAGGTGCACACTTACAAATAATCTATTGAGTGAATTTAAATGTTTTGGACTCACAAATGTCAGCAGAGGAATGATGTATCTCCAGCACAGATTAAAGAAGGCAGATGGTTTCTGTCCTGCCATGTCCTGAATAATGTTGGAAAAACGTTCAGCACCTGTTGGAAGTTCAGAGGTTCATGTAAAGATATGGTATAAAACCCTTTTCTTATTTTGCGCCATTTATGGAAAGCAGTTAAAACCATTTTAAAAGCTTTGGGTTTCCAGTGAACCACGGGGGCAGCCGATTTTAGAAATGGAGAAAACTTGAAACAGTGGTGAACCTTCCCAGGAGTGGACAGCCTACCAAAAGTACCCCAGGAGCACACTGGTGACTCATCTGGAAGGTCACAAAAAAGCCTAGAGCAACCTCTACAGGAGCCACATGTCTCAGTTAAGCTCAGTATTTATAATTCAACAGTAAGAAAGACACTGAGTATAAATGTCATCCTACTTTGCTCAGTGTGGCTTTTACTCATTTTGTCTGAAAATCAAATAAATTATGTGCTGCATTTGGGTTTTTCGTCTATTTTTCTACTTGGCTACTCACTCAGCATTTGAACATCTGTGACCATCTGCTCATTACGGTAATGTCTTCTTGTCTATGTAGTCAAATACTCACCAAAAATCCAGGCTACAGCCACACACTGACAAACAGCCATACAATCCTGACAAGCTCTGGTGCAACCGTAGTAATCAATAAGCTGGAATATATAAATTCCTCCCTGGCGGAGAATGAGAAAGGGTTTTAATAATTAACAAAGTTTAGAAAAACAACCAGCATTTTAAGCATCTATCTGGTTATTTTTTACCTCGGTGACCATGGTCAGATGGATGAGAAAGAAGGCTGAACAGAAGATAAAGACAAAGATCTCATGCCTCACCGGAGCACGAAACAACGTCGGAAACAAGTCACTGATGGAGGTGATGACACTCTCTACTGTCACAAACTGGAGACAGGATTATGAGTGACAAGTTTATATTCAACTGAACAGTTGTTAGTTAATAAACAGTCAGTACAACATTCCTACATGTGTGTCGACACTGAGCAGAATGAGCATCAGGAAAAAGCAGACGGTCCAGAACTGTGGCAAAGGCATCATCGCTGTAGCCTGAGGATAAGCAATGAAGGCCAGACCTGGACCTGTGAATCACAGTTAAACAAGAACGACATCTATACTCACCATAAAACATTAATACAAAACCTTGTTCGAATTAATACTTGCCTTCAGTACTCTTTTGCTTCAGAATACATCAACAGAGCTGAAAGAGCCTAAAACCTTGACTTCACTCTGAATCTTTATATGTACAAGAAGTTATACCTGACTCAGCCACAGCATCCACAGTTACACCCCGTTTCTCTGCCATGAATCCCAGTACAGAGAAGACGACAAACCCAGCAACAAAACTGGTTCCGCTGTTCAGCAGACACAGCCAAAAGCAGTCTCTGGGGGGCAAAGTAAAGCAATCATAAAGTCTGTATTTTTTCCATATAATTGGATATATAATAGTTAAACCTATTTTTAAATCCAATAAAGGTGACAATTCATGTAACTTGTACCTACTTATAACAGTTATTGTTGTAATCATTGTAGCTGCCCACAACATTTAGAGTCCCCATCGTCAGGCTGTAGGAGAAGAATATTTGAGAGCCTGCCTCAATCCAGACCTGTAACAGAAAAATATATATATCAGATGCATGTATCAGAAAAGGCTGTATTATACTTGAAATTGTTTTTTATGGGAATGTTTATATGTTGATTGGCTCAATTAAAGGTCCTACAGCAGAGTACAAAAATAAATAAATAAGTAGAAATCAGTATTTTTAAATTAATGATATTTATTCAAGTTTGTCATGCTGGCATGCTTAACCAGGATGGTGTACATGAAATTAGGTAAGCAATATACCTCAAGGTTAGCCAGCTGGTTCACATCTGGATACAGGTAGAAGTAAATTCCTTCCCATGCACCTGGTAAAGTGAGCCCTCTAATGAGCAGTATTATGAGTATCACATAGGGAAATGGGGCTGTGACATAGGCTACCTGAAAAGAAAAAAACATGTTTATTTAAAATCTTGTGATGCAAAATAAAGAGTTCAGCTTAAAGTTATCAAAATACTTCCAGTGACCTTTCCAGAAGATCTGACACCTTTCCAAATGCTGAAGTAACAGAATACCCAGCTGCCCAGTAAACAAAGAGCCAGCTCCCACCTCACACTGCCCATTTCCTCGATACCCGCAGACATGCCCAGCATCCGACGCCTCAGAGAGGGAAAATAAGGAAAAACAAAAATCATGTTTTTAATTAATTTATAATTTGTTATGTTCAATTAAAGTAATTAGTGGATTTATACAGAAACTTGCAGCGATTGCATTAGAATTCAAATTTTACTCATGAGAGCTCTTTAAAGTATAAGTGAATTGAACTCACTCCCAGAACTCGACTGCAGCAGAGGTGACGTCGGTTAGATTTGCAGTCCCGTTAGATGAGTAAAGACCAAGACAGTTAGCTGGATTGGGGTGAGATAAGTAACTTATAACAACAATAATAGTAATACATTTTATTTATAGGCACCTTTCAAAAGCCTCAAAGTCACCTTACATTAGTACAGCAATTTAAAAACACACACACACACACACCACTAAATGGAAATTAAATACACAACTAAAACCCCAAAACAAAAGCATAAAAAAATTCTAGAATTCTAACCACAGAGAAGAGATTTACAGTAATCAAGACTAGATATGACAAGAGCATTGACAAGTATAGCAGTATTGTTTGAGTAAGTGAGAAATGAAAGCAGTTAATATTGCGAAGATGAAGGTAGGCCGACTGGGTGATATTGTTTATATGTGCTGTGCAGTGTTGGGGAGTAACGGAATACATGTACCGCCGTTACGTATTTAAAATACAAAATATGAGTAACTGTATTCCGTTACAGTTACCGTTTAAAAGGGTGGTATTTAGAATACAGTTACTTTGTTGAAATAAAGGGATTACGCGGCGGTCTTTTCCTGTTTCATATGTTGGGCTATGCCCTCTCTATTTTTTGTAATTCCACACCGGTGGAAACCCAAACAAAACACACATTAAGAGGCTCAAATGTCCGTGTCTCAATCTCGAGTCTCATAATGACATGAATAAATATTTTTTTAAATGATTTAATATGAAGGCAATAGCAGAGTGTTACAGACATAGCCCTGAAGAATGTAGCATCATGGGCAGTGTAGTCCGTGCTGCAGGGAGAATGGACTGCCATACACGTTATGTATCTATGAGCGAGGGAGGGAGAAAAAGGTGAGTGGAAAAGTACGAGTTGTCATCGAGCAGAAACGGGAGCTGGAAGCATGTAAATATAATAATAACCACTGAAGCCAAAAAAGAGTGCCTGACGAGCCCAGTTGTAAGTAAGCTATTAAGACTCGAGTGTAGGGGAGACCGGGGATAGTTGTAACATTTTTGACATTTCTGTCTGTAAATTAGAGCTCTTTTAAGGTAGTGGATTCAAAATGTAATGCAAAGTATTTACATGTCTCGGCTATTAAATAGTGCAGCTGTTTTCTCTGCAGCACAATTACCCATTGCATGGTATGGTCTCAAACACAAAGAGTGAAATGTTACAATTAACCCCATAGTCTGGGTTAGTTGTAACATATCCTGGGGTGAAATGTAACACAATGAAATAAGGGTACTAACAAAACATTAACATGTAATCTTTGTTTATTCAACACATGATTGCACTTAGAGCCATTTATGTAGCTATGTGTGTGTGTGACAGAATGCAGAAATCTAGCTTTTGAACATATGCCAACCCCCCAAAAAAGACAAATTATGGAATTTTCTGCAACTGAATATTTCATTAATTTTGGTTGGTCTTCCTTGAGTTTGGCCTCATTGGCTCAGTGGGCATTATAACCTACAACTCTTGCACCAATTTTGAACATAACAATGAAGCTGAAAAAATGTAGTTGTTCACCAGCATCGCAATTCCATTACATTTTTTCATAGCTTACCTTGGTGTGGTTTGCAAAGTGCTTCAGAAAGATGAGGAAATCTGTTTCTTGCACCCTCCTGATTTATTTCCACTACCAGTACTTCCTACTGGTCCATCTCTGACACAGTGGTCTGCATAATGTATGTGTGGGAACACAAACAGTGGAGGAATTCTGTTGCCAATGGCATTAACCGCATATACAAAAGCGACCAGTGAACCTCTCTCTGCTGATGTCGTTGCCCCAACTTGTTTAATATAAGTTAAAGTAATAGTGTGGTAAGTTGTAACATCTGCATTATTGTTACAACTGACCCAGACTCCTATAGCCATGAACTAGCTAACATTACAGCCAGCGGCTAAAATATTAGCACTAAAGACCTACACAGAATATATCCCCATAGACATACAAATAACATAATTTAGGTTTGATGAGTTTAACTGCAAAGCAGATAATGCTATTAGAAACTGAAATAAAGTAGAAAAACTTACTTTTTGGCATACAAATTACTTTTTTTCGTGTAAAATTGTCTGTGTTTGAAAAAATGTGCTGATTTTTCACATGTGATAGCAGTTCTGAATTGGGCATGCACAGGATGAGTCACATCATTTGAAACTTAGCACTGATTGGAGAAATTGGAAGTGTTACAACTGACCCACGTTACAACTATCCCCGGTCTCCCCTACACCGTGTTCCTGTTTTCCTCTGAAACAATGAGTTCCATTGGAGCAGCCTTTCAACGCCTCTCTGTCTCTCACCAGCAAAGTTGACCAAGACAACAAAGTAAAGCTAGTTTTCGGCTACGAGCCCGACACGGAAACCGAAGTGTTAGCCAGAGGTCCTTTTACTACGGTTCGGAGCCGCGGACCTATTTTATATACACGCGGAATAGTTTTCTATACGAGATCGCTGCAAAAAGTGCAGCCTCACCTAATGTCCACCTACTGTTACTCATTTTATATTAAGATTTAAAAATCTAGTTGCTATTGAGTAGCCTGCGAGTAGCCTTCAGTAATAGTAATGAATCACACAGGAATAGGACATTCATTAGTTGTAAAAAAGCCTGATAATATATTAAGTAATCCAAAGTATTCCTCCCTCCCTTGCTTCCCCCCCTTCCTGACACTATGATTAGGGGTGGGTTTTCATAATCGATTTATCAATTAAAATCGATTCTGGCTTGGATAACGTAAAATCGATTCATTAAAATCCTGAATCGATTTTTTTAATATAAATTTATTTTGCCCGAAATGCCAGAATCTCTGGTGAAATCTCACAAAATTTCAACAACCACCAAACAGCTAAGACAGTAAATGAGAGCAGGAACACGGATTCTGCACAAAGACACAAAGCGCAACCCGCGGATCAGAATCAGTGAGATGTCGCCTTTCTCACAGTCGGGGCTGAAAGCCGACAGCTCGCTGATTCCGATGTTTCGGCGGGTCCGCGCTTTGTGTTCACGCCCTTTATGCGCTGATTCTAAAGCTGTTAGTTTGATGTCTCTCCAAACAATATTGACCGAACCAGCAGCAAAAGAAGATCCAAACTACGCTTCACATAAACATCGTCATGAATTCACTCTGACTTTTACTGTTTTGCTTGACCACAGCTCTCTCTCTCTCTCTCTCTCTCTCTCTCTCTCTCTCTGTACTTCAAGAACAGTTTCCCGTCTGAAAATCTGTTTTCTTCATTATTCGCTTGCTTGTTATTCACAAGTCTACCGTAGTTTACAGCACTGTTGCCCGACGTTTTTTTTTCGTTTTATATACTTCCGAAAAGAAAACCTAATTTCCCCAATAGGCTTCTGAACAAATTTAAACTTTTTAAAATTATGCAAAATGCAAAACGGTTAGCGTTGTCTCTCATAAAACCGCTGTAACTTCAGAGGTAACGTTCATGTGTTGATTAATGGTTTTCTTTCGTTTTTGATGTACTGCAGAATATTTTTATAAAATCCCAGGCCAGGAAAACCACCTTCATGTTTTTCTGTGTTTTATCCTCAGCTACTTTGACACAAAGGCATCTGCTGTGATGCTCACACCTTTGATAAAGTCTTGCGTGTGTCAGCTTCCTTTTTATAGATACAAAAATATGTAAATGTACTGATCTGAATTATAATATTTCTGACTGTCAAAATTTCCCAGATTCAAATCGAATCGAATCGAATCGAATTGGGACCTTGTGAATCGGAATTGAATCGATTCTAGAAATCAGTGACGATACCCAGCCCTAACTATGATGACACCCCCCTCCTCCAATCCCTCTCTCAGCAGCAGGACATCTCCCCCCCCCCTCCCCCCCCCCCTCCTTCCAATCATCTCCCAGTGTCACAGTGGATCAGGTCAGGAGACAACTGAGGAAGCTTCGCCCCAGAAAGGCAGCAGGTCCGGACAAGGTGTGTCCGAGGATGCTAAAGGCGTATTGCTGAACTTGGGGAGCCGCTACAACGAGTCTTCAATCTCAGTCTGCGACTGGGGAGAGTGCCCGCCCTATGGAAGACATCCTGCATCGTCCCGGTCCCCAAAAGGAACCGGCCCAATGAGCTGAATGACTTCCGACCGGTGGCACTGACATCACATCTTATGAAGACTCTAGAGCGGCTCTTCCTCAACCTCCTCCGACCACAGGTACAACATGCCCAGGACCCACTACAGTTCACCTACAAGGCGGGCGTCGGAGTGGAGGATGCCATCCTGTACCTCCTGCATAGAGCCCACTCACACCTCGATGGGGGAAAAGGCACGGTCAGGATCCTGTTTCTTGACTTTTCCAGTGCCTTTAATACCATCCGGCCCTGTCTGCTCCAGGAGAAACTGAACAGGATGGAGGTGGACCCCTGCCTGGTGGCTTGGATCTCCGACTACCTCACCGACAGGCCACAGTACGTCAGGCTGAAGGACATCACGTCTGACACTGTGGTCAGCAGCACAGGAGCACCACAGGGAACTGTGCTGTCCCCTCTTCTCTTCACCCTGTACACCTCTGACTTCTGCTACAACTCTGAATTATGCCACATTCAGAAGTTTGCAGACGACACAGCCATCATGGGGTGTATCTGGGATGACCAGGAAGAGGAGTACAGAAGTCTGGTGAGGAACTTTGTCGCATGGAGTCACACAAACCACCTGCAACTCAACACCTCAAAGACTAAGGAACTGGTTGTGGACTTTGGGAGGTCCAGAGCAGGTCCACTGCCGGTTCAGATAGAGGGGGAGGAGGTGGAGGTGGTCAACAAGTACAAGTACCTCGGGCTGTGGGTGGACAATAAACTGGACCGGTCATGCAATACAGAGCACCTGTACAAAAAAGCCCAAAGCCGACTGTACTTCCTCAGGAGGCTGAGGTCTTTTAACATCTGCACGAAGCTCCTGAGGATGTTTTACCAGTCAGTGGTTGCTGGAGTACTGTTCTATGCTGTGGTGTGCTGGGGGAGCAGCACAGCAAAGAAGGACTCATCCAGGCTGGAGAAACTGATCAGGAAGGCTGGCTCTGTGGTCGGCATGAAGCTGGACACTCTGGTGTCAGTGGCAGAGAAAAGGACACTAAAGAAACTGCTGGACATTATGGACAATGCTGGGCATCCTCTGCACACGGCCATAAACAACCAGAAGAGTCTGTTCAGTGACAGGTTGCTTCTCCCAAAGACAAGAACCAACAGACTTAAAAACTCCTTTGTCCCACACGCCATCAGACTGTTTAACTCCTCTCTGGAGGGGAGAGGGAGGGGAAACAGGAGGACAAAGGAGGGGGGAACAACTAAGCTGTAGTGCCTCTCCACTTCACTGTGCAATTACCTTTTGTGCAATACTTTTTGTTAATAATCAGCGGTGCAATAGACTCCATACTTGAAATGTGCAATTCACTTGTATTTTTATTTTTATTTTTATTCCTATTTATCCCCTTTGTATATTTTATCTATATATGTCTTTGTATTTATATATATATATATACAGTGTTGGGAAGGTTACTTTTAAAATGTATTCCATTACAGAATACAGAATACATGCCCCAAAATGTATTCTGTAACGTATTCCGTTACGTTACTCAATGAGAGTAACGTATTCTGAATACTTTGGATTACTTAATATATTATCATCCTGTTTACAACTACGTGAATGTACTATTGCTGTGATTTATTACTGTTACTGAAGGTCCGCGGCTCCGAACCGTAGTAAAGGACCTCTGGCTAATACGGTGGGTTCTGTGTCGGCTCGTAGCTGAAAACTAGCTTTACTTTGTTGTCTGGGTCAACTTTGCTAGCAGAGACAGAGAGAGGCGTTGAAAGGCTGCTCCGACGGAACTTATTGTTTTGGAGGAAAACACGAACACGGTGTACAGTCGAGTCTTAATAGCTTACTTACAACTGGGCTCGTCAGGCTCTCTTCTTGGCTGTAGTGGTTATTATTATATTTACATGCTTCCAGCTCCCGTTTTTGCTCAATGACAGCTCGTACTTTTCCTTTTTCTCCCTCCCTCGCTCACAGACACATAACGTGTATGGCAGTCCATTCTCCCTGCAGCACGGACTACACTGCCCATGATGCTACATTCTTTAGAGCTATACCTGTAGCATTCTCCCTATTAGCTTAGCACAACAACAACTGGCGCTCTCTCACCCAGGAAACACGCACAGAGAGCGTCATCCTGTAACCATGGCAACCGTAACGCTGCTGCCTGGAACAACAGAACGTAGCTGTCAAACAAAACCCAAACAGTCCTGACCCGCGACAATATGAAACAGGGAAGTACCGCCGTGTAATCCATTTATTTCAACAAAGTACCTGTATTCTGAATACCACCTTTTTAAACGGTAACTGTAACGGAATACAGTTACTCATATTTTGTATTTTAAATACGTAACGGCGGTACATGTATTCCGTTACTCCCCAACACTGTATATATATATATATATATATATATATATATATATATATATATATATATATATAATATTCTTAACTCTGTAACTTCTGTCGGTGCTGTGCTTTTTGGAAAACAAATTTCCCAGAGGAACCCACCCGAGGGATTAATAAAGTTTTATCTATCTTATCTATTCAGAATACGTTACTCTCATTGAGTAACGTAACGGAATATGTTACAAAATACATTTTGGGGCATGTATTCTGTAATCTGTAGTGGAATACATTTCAAAAGTAACCTTCCCAACACTGGTGCTGTGGAGGAGATAGAACTATCAATGATGAAATCCAGACTCTAAACCTGTAGGGAAGGTATGCAAAGGGAATTATCGATAGATAATGAAAAACTGTTAGGTTTAGACAGAGTAGATGTTGTAACAATAAGAAAACATTCAGTTTTATTACCATTAATTTCAAACATCCATCCATCCATTCGCTTCCGCTTATCCTTTTCAGGGTCGCGGGGGGCGCTGGAGCCTATCCCAGCTGTCATAGGGCGAGAGGCAGGGTACACCCTGGACAGGTCGCCAGTCTGTCGCAGGGCTAACACACAGGGACAGACAACAATTCACACTCACATTCATACCTAGTGGCAATTTGGATTATCCAATTAACCTATCCCCATAAGCTGCATGTCTTTGGACGGTGGGAGGAAGCCGGAGTACCCGGAGGGAACCCACGCAAACACGGGGAGAACATGCAAACTCCACACAGAAAGACCCCGGCCTGATGTTGGAATTGAACTCAGGACCTTCTTGCTGTGCGGCAACAGTGCTAACCACCGTGCCACCGTGCTGCCCTAATATTCATTTCAAATTTCAAACAAACATTCAAAAACAGATGTGGGTGGGAGAGTGGCAGTGGGTTTGGAATACAAATAGAGGTGGGTGTCATCTGCATAACAGTGAAATTAAATGAAATTATTGCAGAAAGGCAGAGATAAACTGAATTAATCAACTGGATTGTGATCTGTGTATGCAGTTGCACAAACTGTGAACAACTGGAGAGGTATCAGGGAAACCAAGCAAGTGCCATATTGTTGATGCCAATAGAGGCTGATCTATAGAGTAGGATATGATGGGAGATTGTATCGAAAGCTGCATTAAGATCAAGGAGAATGAGAATAGTGATGAGTCTGGAATCACCTACAGGTAAAAGATCATTTGTAACTTTCACAAGAGCTGTTTCTACACTGGAAATTAACATAAACCAGATTGAAACTCTTCATTTAAATTATTTCCAGTAAGGCGTTTATGAACCAATAAACCAACTGTTCAAGAATTTTGGAAAGGAAAGGCATGTTCTAAACTTTTAAATTGTTTGGGTCTGAACCATTTTTTTCAGCACTGGAGTAAGTATTTCCGTTTTTAAAAGTACTGGAACAGAACCAGAGATAAGGAAGGAGTGTACAACATTAGTAGTAAGTGGGCCAAGAGAGGGGAAGGAAAGTTTAACAAGATTGGAAGGCAGTGGATCAAGTGGACAGGTCATTGACTTTACCTTACTAATAATGGAAGATATTTGAAATACTGAAGTAAGCTCAAAACTGGATAAAGAAAATGACAGTCGGGTAGGTGAAAAGGTGCAAGCAGAACACGTCCCTGCTTTGCAGGAAGAAGGCAATTGTTGATGAACATTCATAATTTGGTATAAAAAAAAGTCCATATATTTATTACAGAGTGCACCAGAATGTGTTAAAGCTGTCTGAATGTGGAAAACAAACTACATATATTTCCTTCAGCAGACTGAATAATATTAGTGTAGTAAGCAGATGTGGCCACAGTTGTTCCAAGAGATTAACAACAGTAACTAAATAAACTATATATATATATATATATATATATATATATATATATATATATATATATATATATATATATATATATAGTTGATGTATATTTATAGTTAAAGAATATAATTTGTTTATGATGTTGTTTATGACTAAAATATATGTCTGTATGAATAATAGGTTTAGTTTCCCTGAAGAGATGCTCCAGGTGGAACACGAAAACAATCATTTTAACCATTAATGTGAGGTAAACTGTTATATACTGCTATATACTATATACTACTATATATACTATACTACAGTAATATACTATGCTATACTACAGTAATATACTACAGTAATAGCCTGATAGATAAAAGAAGATGATAGATAAAAATGTACAAAGCTGAAAATGGAAAGACTGATTTTGTGCTTATACTGTTTTCTTATGAGTGTTGACCTCTATTTCCGGGGGGTGGGGGTGGGGGGTAATGTTGTGATTACAGTCATTTCTTGCAACTTACTTTTATATATTTACAAATCTAAAACTGTTGCTAATATCATGCCTTTTTTGCCGATTGAATGTTGCCTTACCTGTATTCCAGGTGTTCTCACAGCTGACCCATGGCAGCTGGGAGCTGAATGAGAACACGAGGTAGAAGAGAGCCCAGACTTGTATTAAAATGTAGCTAAAGTCATAAAGTTTCATTATGAAAGCTCCATATCCAATTCCTATAATGGAAATAAAAATGATGGTTAAAATGTTGTAATATGTGGACCTAATACAACATGAGCATTTAAAACTTCACATATAATTTCTTATTTTCCCTGCTGATTTAATATTTTAACTGAACAAATATACCTTGTGCCAGTGGACACAGTTTCCTCCAGCAGGTGATAAATCCTTCTTGAGTGTACTGACCTAATGAAGTCTCCATTAGGAACAATGGTATCCCACACACCACAGCTAAGAGACAATATGGCACCAGAAAGGCACCTGAGAATATTCAAACCAAGATGATTATGTAGCATCGAATGTGATCTTTTTTATGCTACTCAAGGCAATGATCCTTTTAACTCACCTCCACCATTCTTATAGCAGAGATAAGGAAATCTCCACACGTTGCCCAGACCCACCACATTTCCTGCAACGACCAAAAGATATTCTGTTTTGTTGGCCCACCGTCCTCTGTCTCCAGCAGTGTTCTGACTTCGCTTTACTCTTCCTTCGTTCATCTCAAGATGAAGGATTTCGCCTGTTGTGCAGTAGAGAGCTTTAAGTGTTTTGGTGTAGTTTCATTAAGTTATGAACAATATAAATAGAACAATATAAATTATTATAACGCTTTGGGAAGCGCGTGGCAGTTGACCGGTAACAGTCATGCATCAGGCACTCTGTTGCACTCCAATTACGCGCGATGACTTTACTTTTTTTCCCTTTGTCCCCCGAAATCTGTGCAGTTATCACAAAAACAAGATTTTAGTAAGTCATTTGGGTCACAGTAATTTGGCCAGGTGTGATGAAAGGGTTAATATTGGAATATTAACAGTCTGGTGTTTTGCATAATCGGAGTTACCAGATATGTGTTCCTGCGTTGGCAAAACGTCCTACCGTATGTACTTGATGCACATTCCTGCTGTCACACAATTCCAGCATAAATTTAAATAGTTAGGACGGTTTGCCACTTAACTTTACCCATCAGCGTATGCTTCTAGCTCATATTCATAAAGGTAGGACGGTTTGCGACTTAACTTTATTTTAAAATTGGGTTTTAAAATAAAGTTGCGCAGAAACAACGGGTAGGATGGTTTGTCAGGACGGATTCCCAGAACACCCCGGTCGGGTTTTTTGTCCCAGTCCGCCCCAGTTTGCAGATATCTTGTGTGAAAAATCACACATGGAATTTGTCGCTTTTTATGGAGTTTTCGCAATGAAGAGAACTGAAACCGTTAAACAGCAGCCGAGACAGCAGTTAGATCCTTCAGCATCCTGCGGGTGCATTTGCGCAAAGATCGCCTGCAAACTGGTGATTGGAGATGTTCGGGAGGTTCGAAACTCGACTCGCCTTTCTACGCAAATGAATTAAATCTGATTGGATCTAGAACATTTTTATTTCATTTTTATTCTTTGACGAAAGTGTGAAATTTCATCACATCCTGCACTTTCAAAATAATTGCATTTTCAGTAACCAAACAACAATACACATAGATAACTGAAACAATAATGTCACATAGACAAAGACGAAAAAGACAGTTACGTCCTTTGAAATTAAAGGTTTGGCTTTAAGTCTGATTTGATTCTATTTTCAAGACAAAAAAAATTACGGACTTTTCGACGACTTACAGACACTTACAGGAGGAAGCTAACCATCTTTTTTTAATGTTTGCAGACCTTGATGACGGTGCCAGTTTTATAAAGACACACAGATTTCTGAAACTGGTTGAGTTGAAGAGCCAAACCATGTCATTTCTATTTTTAATTTAGTTGTCGTCTTGTTTTCGTCAGGAAAAAAAGGCCGTTGACAAAACTAATATTGGTCAACAAAAGTAACACTGCTTTAAAGAAGGAGCAGACCCGGAGAAAACGCGAGTGTTCACAGGTATTTGTGAAATGAGTGAATGAACCAAAAACATTTGCAGTGACACTTCCCTTTGTTAATGTTGTCAAAACTCACTCTCAACAACTCTCAAAATATCTTCAGACTGTTTCAAGGTGTTTTCATTATTAATTCTATCATTATTTATCATTACCCAAAAAGATAAACATCAGTCAAGCCATCTTTGAACATCGTAAAGATTTTTCTGAAAGGATTAATTAGCGTTGTGGATGTATTCGCTGCTGGGGGAAAAGGCACCTACTATAAATACAGACACGTGGAATATTAAACATAAGCTGGTTTTCACACACACACACAAAGAAAATTAAATTTCCTGAACTTTGTAACATCCAGGTTCTCAACCCTCCTCTTGTGTTAGCTTTCTGTTATCATCTCTTGTGTTAACGGGTCAGTTTTGACCCGTGAATTAAATCAGTTATAAAATACACTAAAAACAATAAGTGATCATCCAATTTGTTTCTCATCTCTTGGTTATCTTGTTAGGCTTCCTTATCCATGAAAATGTTGGTTTTAATGCTTTTGGTGTGGGCCTGTGGGTCTTTTTTTGTCACTATACCCCTCGATTTCGATTAAAAAAAATTGTAAAATTAACCTCAAGAGAATCATATTAATAAATAAAAGGTTTTTGTGTTACCTGACTATTACTGAGGGGTATAGGACACATCTCTTAAATAAATCTGTTTTATTGATTTTTTTCATTTTAAGATTAATTACTAAAATGACATCTATGGTGTTACGGGTCAATTTCGACCCATAGATATTTACATCAAGAAAAGACAAAAAAAATTGTTGTTTTTTAGCAGTAGACCTTTAATATAAACTGAAAAAAAGAAAAAGTCCACTCCTCCTTTCTTTTGGTTATAGTCGTGGGTAATTGTGGGCTTTTTATCACTTCCCAATGATACAGCTACATCTTTGTGAAGTTTCCTTTGTGAAGTTCTTGTCCGAGGTCATATCTGGTAAAAAATAAAATATTACAGCTGATATTGTGATCCTGCAGTCCAGTGGTCATATCGAGGACCACACATTTTCATTGTTTCTTCTCAGGGGTGCCACTCACAGCTTTGACTGTGAAAATCTGTACATTCCAGCCATAGTTGGTTTTTGCATCACAGGCTTCCCAGATTTTTCTGCCGTATTTTCCTGGCTTACTGGGTATGTATTGCCGGTAGGGGCATTTTCCTCGAAAAGTGGACAAGACGTTCATCCACTGTCACCTCTGGCCCTGGGATGAACATCAGGGGAAGAAGCTGCACCCATCTCTCCCAGACATCCCTGATGGGAGCAAGCTTGTCAGACTTCGGTCTGGTCTCAAATCTGAGGACTCCTGAATCAAAATGATATCAAATGTGTGAAGTGACATCGTTGCCCAGAAAATGATCAGATGTGTCTGTGTCTTCTGGATGATAGTCCACATTGTCTTCCTCCTAGAAACCTGCCCATCTGAATCTCTATGCTGCTCTGTGTCCTCTCCTTCATTTTCACCAAAAATATGATGCAGAACTTGGCTCACTGTGAATCTTCTTCTCATTCTTGTATGCTGCAAATTGTAAATGTGCACTCTGGAAGTCAAATGGCCACTCAAATGAGTGAATTCACCTCACATGTCTTGACATGTCCCGTCTTTATTTTGTTTTGTTTTTGTGCAGGTATACTGCAAAAAACACGCAAATTAAGAATCCCCTAAAGCTCATATGATTAGGAGAGGAGCTTGCTGTCAATGTTTTAGCTGACAGTGCACTTATGATTTCAGTTTTGGCTTTAATTATTGCTTTATACTCATAATATTATACCTGGGTCGAAACCGACCCTAACAACACAAATGTCATAATTTCAACTAGGGCATTTTATAATTTAGTGAAAATATTTTTTTTTGTTTTATTTTGTAGAAATAGAGGTTCCTGACAAAGTCAAAAAGCCTTGATACAATAAACAAATGTTTGTGATTTGTTTTATGCATTTGAAATTTAAAATGGGTCGGTGACGACCCTAACACGAGAGGAGGGATAAATACAGACACGTGGAATATTAAACATAAGCTGGTTTTCACACACACACACAAAGAAAATTAAATTTCCTGAACTTTGTAACATCCAGGTTCTCACCTGCTCGTTAAGTGATGAAGTATTGACCCTGATTTCAACTCCAAGCGTCTACTGCTGATGAATTAGGCTCTCCTCTTTTTAAATGCCTTTTCGTGGTACGTGTTTGGGCTGAAAGTCCAACATTTGATCTTTAGAATGTTTTAAATTATTAATTAACAGACAGTTCTGCCTGAATTTGTATGTTTAAACGAGTTGCCCTCAAGTCTGCTTTCAGTGTGAACATTAAACCAAGGGCGTAGATTTAGTTTTGGCATTGGTGGGGACGGATGATTCAACCACCGAACTCTGCCCTGTTTCTTTTTTTTCTTCCTTTTTGTCTTTGCTTCTTGATATATATATAAAAAAAGGAGAAATATACTTGCCCACACATGCTATTCTGCATGCTTTTAAACCGTTTAAAATTACAATTCATAGTTTTATATGTGAATTAGATAATGTTAAATTACTATTAAACAAATGACTGACTAAGTATTTTAGGCTTTAGTTTACTTCAGTCATATTCCATATAAATCAGGTATCATACAAAAGTAAAAATAGCTTCAAATATAGTCATGACAATAAAAGAATATGACTTTAAGGACTTAACAACATTACTTCAGTTATATTACACCAACATCTCTTATACATTAGCACTAAGGGAACACTGAATGACCTGGTGGGTTTTGTCCATAAAACTACTCATCTAAGATTACCACAAAGTAAAAGATCTTTCAGCAACATTATGCAACATTTTAGCCACTATTGCCCTCTATCAGATCAGGGAGCGGAGATTTTTTACTCTAAACATGAACTACTGTTACAGCAACAGACATGGATTACTGGTGTCCCACACAACAACTCAATGTCCACCCTGTGAAGGAGCCAAACACATGCCTTCTCCTCTCGTTAACTGAGATAAACTGCTGGCATATTTGTTTTACATCTATACTGTCCAGTCTCTCCTGGTGGACACACAGCAGCATTGTTTAATCTCATTTGAGTCATTGTTGACCTTAGCCATCTTTTTAGTCTTCTGAGAGCACTGAAGCTTCTTTCAGCCTCAGTGCATGAGTTTTATCCTCAGATTAAAATTATTATTATGTGCTTGATGTGCCTCACCTTTGGCCCTGGCTCTTCCCCTCTGACTGCACTAGGACATATTGCCACCTGATAAAATAACACATTGATTGGTGCCATATAAAAAGTGAGACGTGTCAATTCAGATTCTTTGTCAAATATACACTAATGAATCAATTTACATCAGCAGCCTAACAATTGTCATGATGATAAATACTAGTTAATCTATAGCACCAAATCATCAGTCAGTCACCTGTGACCTCACCTCTTCACCTCTGAGCTACAACATGGCAGAGCTGCCTCTGTCACCTGACAAATAACAGTGAGACATTCCAAATACATGCAGTCACACATGTGCTTCAAATACAGTCATGAACCAACAAGTCATCCAATTTCACCTGTGATCTTGTGTCACCATTACTCTCTGAGCTTTGTGTTGGTTCTTCTGTCACCTGACAAATAGGACATACATGACAATAAGAATAAAATGTGGAGCTGCTTCAGTGTTTCTGTCAATTTGTGCAGATCTTGACTCATCAGTAATGTTTGTAGGGTGAGTGCATTTTTAAAACAATTTGTGCAAACTGCATTACAAGGTGGATATTTGCAAAATCATGACTACCTCATGATATTTTGTCTCAAAAATTAACCTATGAATATGTCAGTTACTCTCCCTCTTCACGCAGACCACTCCAGTTACTCTCCTGCAGCAGTTCCACTCCGCAAGCCTAATTTAGTCAGACGTGCTATGTTACTTTGTAAATAAACCTTTTAATACACTCATCACGTGTCTGAGTCTGCTTTCCGGGTCACCTTGAGCATTGCTTATGACAGAACGATCTGGTCAACCCATTGACCCCACGCGCCCAATACATTTACCGTCAACGCGCAATTTCAGGCAACATCGTGGTTCAGCAGCTCCCAGAAACCCACCAGTTATTTGAGCGCTTCGATGAGTTCCTTCGATCCGCTCATGCAAAATTGTTCTCAACTCAGCGTTTCACGGAATCAAGCCAGAACCGAGGTCGTCGTTCTGCAGCAACTCGACACTCTGCCCCGGGGCGCAACCCTGTTCCCCGCCTCACTGGATCTGTTCGGGAGGAGTCGAGAGCTGGGCCGCTGTGTTCTCGTGTTGAAAGTTTTTATTAGTTCTGACAGAGCATTTAAAGGCACATAATGAAGGCATAGAAGAAAGCTTAAAAAAGAATCCGATCTGGCGGCATACAATAAAAGCGCAAAGCAAGGAAAAAAGAAGAATACGCACATAAGATGGATTCTTTTCAGCGTTTGGCTGAATAATCTAGTGGTTTATTGATTGAAAGTTATAGCTACAGGTAACATTAAACACGGGGAGGGGGAAGTCATCATATTTTCTGTCATCATACGACTGATGTTCAGCAGGGTAATAAAGGACAGACACGCGCTGGAGTGAAGCAAGAGGAACGGACCACGTTGAGCTTAGACGGTGAGAGATCTGAAATGAATTATTATACAAACAAATCTGTCTAACTGCCTTCATTCGGTCCAAGAGAACATAGGATAAAGTTCTGCTCCATCATAGTGCTTACGCCTAGGCAGGATAAATGTACAAGTTGTTTCTAATCAACCAGGTAGAAGATGGAGGCTATCTGAAAAGGTCAGGATGTTATGCCAACCACAGTTATTCAGCAATTAAGTGTATCATTGCTGAATAACAGGGGGAATCTTGACTCCTTGTAAGAAAAAGTGTTTAATCAATCTGAAGTATTTCGTTTTAGAGACAAAAACAAAACCTTTACACCCCAAAAAGTTGATTCTGTTCATCTGGACGTTTTGGGAATTCCTTACCTGGATGATTGAGCTTGCATCAACACATAAACTTTTACACCTTTCAGCTGCAATCTGTACATTTTAATGAGCATGCAATGACAGTAAACTCAGTAAGTGTTCTTCTTAAGACACGTTAAAGAGAAACTGTTACTGCCTGTTGCATATTTTGATAAGCACTTAGATTATACTTGCACACACTGGAAACAAAACAAAACTGTGCATGAAGTATAAAGCAAGTTTGCTATGACAAGAGAATATGCTGAGACTATTTTATGTTTGCATCTTATTTTACCACATTCAAAGAGGTACAGAAATATGAGTTCACAAAAAAATGATTCATTAAATTATAAAATGAATTCGCAAAAACGTGGAGAAAAAAAAGGTCTTCAGCTTTACAAATGTCAACATTTTGTTTGACTGCTTATATTTCTATGCACGTCACTGGTTCTTCAGTTGGACAACAAAGTATACGTGCAAACTCTAGAACACAGGGAAGGACTAGCGATTCGTGAATACGTTTTTAAATTATAATAACACAGATAAATCAGTGCAGTGTGTTTTAAGCAAAATAGCACGAGTATCTTGACTCAGCACTGACCTGTCTGAAGGTGCCTGGTGTTAAATACATCTGTACAGCTGCAAATAGTGGTACCAAGAGAACAGAAGACAGAATCATGGCCCATCCTAGTGTGTACCCCCAGTCAGGGTAAACGTAGAAGTCATTCATCTAGAGGTGTTGGTAATCAGGAGGTACAAGATGAAGGGACACTACAACACAAAATTCTTTATATGTGGTTGTTACCTGGTTATATGACATTATAGTACGTCATTCAGTGAAGTAATCAAGACGTCTCTAAAAGACAATAACAAGTCTTAGCCTAGTGAGTAATAGCACGGTCACTTAAAGCCTTTAGACACTGGACCCTTAAAATTCACTCAAATATTTTGTGCGTTAAAAACATTTTTTGAACTCATTTTTAACACAGACTGCACAATTTTGCAGGACGAATTTATGGCATTTACTTTTTCAGAGTCAGATTTTTCTTATTTTTGCATGTCAATAAAGAGATCTCACCAATCAGACCTCTAGATCTGGCAAGAAGTAGGCATGTAGCGAAATAGTAAAACACTACTATTTTACACACAGCTAGAAGCTGCTCTGGGTCAATCACGCTGTTTGGAATTATTTCTTTGCCTTCACAGATGTGGTCCCAACTCTGCCAAAAAGAGCTGACATCCTGAAATATGTACCACAGCAGTCATGATGCAGCTTCAAATCCTGGATCAAACCATAATATTATTCCTGCTACTGCACCCTCTTGAGAATTGGATTAACAAGAATCTCAATTTAAGGAGCTTAGAACAAAAAACATCTGGACTAAAGAAGCCCAGACGCTTTTATTTCCAAGCTCCTTAGACTACTATGACCTCGATGACTGAGTACCTTCACAGACAAGAATCTCAATTTCCTCCTGCACTTGTTTAGAAGCATGAGGAACAGCTGATTATGTCAGTAAATCTACATTTTTGGGCTCACAAGTGTCAACAGAGAAATGATGCATTTCCAGCATAGATTAAAGAAGGCAGATGGTTTCTGTCCTACCATGTCCTGAATCATATTGGAGAAGCATTCAGCACCTGTTGGAAGTTCAAAGGTTTATGTAAAGTTATAGTACACTGTAAAATGTAATATTGTGTTTAATTAAAAATATTAAATAGGCTGAACTCAGCTGAATGACCCCTCATCTGGGACTCTCCTCAGCTCTTTCTGGGACAGTGGCATGGCTGCCCCTCTGTTGGTCTTCCTTGGTCTCTTGTGTTCTGGGGGCCTCTGGATGTCTGGAGTTTTGATCTCCTCCATACCTGCTTCATGCCCTGGAGGACGGGGCAGTGGCCCCCCACACCCTCTAGCACAGGGGTGTCAAACTCAAATACACAGTGGGCCAAAATTCAAAACTGGAACAAAGTCGCGGGCTAACGTTAATATTTATTGAAATATATTTATTCCTCCAGATATAAGAATGAATCTTTTCTTATGGACTCAAACACATTTTGCTGAATCACTGAATATGGAACAAGCAAAGCTTAATATTAAACAATATATATATTAGCTGTTTAATACCAGTAGGCCAGCTCTAATAGTAATTTGGTATGGCTTCGCGGGCCAAATGTAATTAGGCTGCGGGCCAAATTTGGCCCGCGGGCCAGAGTTTGTACATGAAGGTTCCTTCATGTAATGATCTGCTAGACTCTAGCAGATCATTACATGAAGGAACCTTTTAAAAAACAAGCGCGTCCATGCTCACAGGTGTACACACGGGTGATCACACACACAAACTACACCCTTTTTGGCTCCTACCTCAAAGCACACTGTGCTGTCGATCTTACGTGCTGCACAATAATGTTTAATATTTAGTATTTACTGTCATATTCCCATATATCATTGTGATGTTGTTTATTCTATTACTCTCGTTTTCTTCTGCTTGTTTTCTTTTTTCTTTCTCAACAGGTGATCCAGGTGATCGATATATGTATTTTTTTTTCTGCTTATTCTGTTGGTTTTTGTTTTTTGCCCTTCTCCCCCGTCCCTCTTCTCAACTGTTTTTCTTTCCCTCTTTCTTTCCCCGAGTCAAGTCTGTCCCGTATTCAGCAAGTGAAAATAAAATAAATAATAAAAGGTGAATCAAATGGACCATTACGGCAAAGCTGGGATGGTCAATTTGGTAAAGAAAATCCGTTGGGCATCTTTCTTCACCTTTAGACAATAATTCTGATGGCAAAAAGGCCAAACGGGACAGGCAAAAAAAAAGAAAAAAAAAAGGCTGAACTCAGTTTTTATCAATTTGTTATCAGAACTCAATTTAAATAAGTTACCAGTACTTTTTATGCAAAAATGCTGATAAACTCAATTTATTTCAGTTGTCTTAACTTAGAGGAACTAAGTAAGATGGAAGTTTTGTTTCTCAGTGCGGAAGGATGAAAGATGTGTTTTGAAAATGCCCTGTCACTACCGTCCTCCTCCCTCTCGGATCAGTCCGCATGTTCACGGTGCCAGCATTTGTTATGGAATATGTTGAGCAAACCTGGAAAAGCGTCAGCTCAGGATATTATTGTTTTCATTGCTGTGAATCTTTAGCTGATACACTGACTTGGTGAGTAAATGTTTACTCTTATTCAAACTGATTTTGTGGCTTCTCTTAGTTTAGCACCAGGTTTATAATCTTGCTAGCTAGTTAGTGTTAGCCTAGCGTTGCTGCTGCCGCTGGGCTCATGTTACTTAAAAATTAACACCACAGCCTTAAAAAACCTTACATAAAACTATGTCTGTGAAATTTTCTGTTGATTGTTTGAAATAAAAAAGTGAAATAAGAGCCCAGACAAAATTCTTCGGGAGGTGCAGCCGTTAGGGGTGGGGTGTGGGGGGTGTTTTCAATCCATAGCCATAACTAACTAACTAACTAATTATATATATATCATGTTTAACCTGAGTAGCAAAAGAGTGCAGGGGGATTGAAAAGAATATGCCAGGAGTTAGCTGTGCTCGCGGACTCTATCGAGCCTTGACCTCCCCCGGTCAGCTATCGCGCTGGTGGATAACAGAGCTCTCCAAAAACGTGGAAGCACTTTTGCAAATATGTGATATTTTGATAAATTAAGTAGATATTTGAGCATTACACAGCTACATTCTCGCCTGAAAATATCTTAAAAGGTTATTTTGTGACCCAGAAAGGGTAGTCTGGGGAAAAGGAGGATCGCATTTGTCGGCTGGTAGTCAGAGCCTAAGTGCAGCAATGGCGGAGGAGCGCGGCTAAAAAACGTAATACTTTTTCTGGGTCACAAAATAAACTTTTAAGATATTTTCAGGCGACAATGTAGATGTGTAAAGTTCAAATATATGCTCAATTTATCAAGACATCACATATTTGCAAAAATGCTCCAACGTTTTCAGAGACGTCCATTTTTTTCATGCTTTGTGGCAGCTTTTGAACACCTGTGGCATCTATTAATGTCAAATCTAGCCTTTTATTTAACAACATAAGCAAACTCTATGTTACAATAATTGCACAGCCATTAAGGATCAAATCAGTTTCTGAAAAATGTTCTGCTTTTTCTCCCTCTGCTTGCTTCTTACTGTCTTTGAGGCTCGGGACCAGCACTCCTGCTGTTGGACAGAAAGACATCAACTCAGTGGTAAGTATTTTGGTTTTCCAATATATTAGCAACTGTCAGTGACATTTATATTAATCAGGCTGAACTTTAATCATACTTTAGATCAGCCTGTTTTACTTATTGTTTTATTTGTTCTTTGGTTTGGGGAAGTTGTTTCTGTACTGATCTTTTCCTGTCTTCTGTTATTAGACTTGAGATATGGCTGCACTATGCTGTTGCTGGTGACTCCAGTTAATTCTACAAGACATGCAGTGTAAGTAAACAAACAACAACAGTTTGGTCTGCCTTTCTTGAAAGATCACATCCCCCAAACTTAGTTTAGAGGGTCTACACTGTATATAGTGAAGTCTGCAAGTTTTCTAACAGCAAAATTTGTTTTGTGCCCAAATCATTTTTCACATCATTAGAATGAAAGTTATTGGCCATGTTTGCATAGCCCTTTTTAAAATGATGCTTTCATGACATTATTGTGTGTTGAGTGGTGGTCACGGCTATCCAGACTGACAGTGGGACATTGAATGTCACCTCTCTGGTGGGGAGGGAGCCTGAGATTGTGTAAATTGGAGTCTGTTTTATACCAAATGCAGAAAAAAATGTTTTAAGAAAGCAATTCAGTTCATGTTCCAAAAAATATGATTGTTTGCTTGCAGGACAACAGGAGAGATGAGTCCTCCGTCACAGATGTGTGACAGAGGTGTGGTCAGTGAAGATGGTCGCCTGCAGGTTCAAGCTCATTGCATCTCCAACCCACATCCACTGCCACTGTACTTAAGGGAAGTTAAAGACTTTCTTCTGCACCTACATTTGGATCACCTCGATCCATGACAGTCATTCAGGCAGTAATGCCTGGACTGGAAAAAGCCATCCTTAAAATAATACAACATTCCAGCTCCTGTGTTGGAATGCAAAACAAATGTGTTGTTTAAATTAGAGACTGCACTTGTGACAGAACAACAAATATTTTATTTTGATTATATAAGTAATGTAAGTACAAAACAAACTTGAGGTAGGCCTAAACTTATTTTCAGAATAATTACTTCTGAGACTTTGTTTCATTGTAAGATTATAACAGTGATGGCAATATAATTGTTTGTTGTTCAGCAGAACAATGTCCAGTATGTTGGCTGTTATACTTTGTTGTGTTTGAAAATAAAAGTTGGGCTCATTTTAACATCATTACAAAAAGTGTTGTTAATTATTTTTAGTCATATTCAGGTTACCACAAATTGTTTTTTCATTTAGTTGAACTTGAAATGTTTGTCAGTAAGTAAACAATTAGTATTGTACAGTCAGAAATATCAAGTTATTCTTAATACTGCAGACTTGCAATGATGGCTGTTGTCCTAACAGTCATCTTAAGTAAGCTTTACTTAGTTTTTTTGAGGCAATGAGTTTCCTTAATTTTTTTGAGTTCTGGGAACTAACAAGGCCGTACAGTGTACTCAAAATGAGTAAGTTACCCTAACTTGGTCATCTTACATAAACTTGATCCAATTTTCTTGAGTTCTGGGAACAAATGAGCTTGTACAGAGTACTCAAAATAAATAAGTTATCCTAATTTAGTCATTTTTAGCTAAGCTTTACTCAATTTTTTTGAGGCAACGAGTTTCCTCAATTTTTTTGAGTTCTGGGAACTAATTTGATTTTACAGTGTATGGAACCTTTTTTGAATTTGAACCATTTATGGAAAGCTTAAATGTATAAATCTGCAATTCCCTTATTAAACAACAGTAGTGGCAATGATGTTTAAATGAAGAATTCTGACCATTTTAGACAGTAATAATAATTTGATTGTATAGCACTTTTTAAAACAAACAGAATCACAAAGTGCTTCAAAATTTTGATCAAATCCAAACAACAAAAGCACATATCCCAGGATCTATACTGGGTCTGTGACCCAGTGTTTTTGTGTGTTTTAGTTATATTCTTTGATTATTGTGATTCATGGGTTTTGGTATGGGGCACTGTTTGTAAAGTGAAACATGCTGAAATTAACGGCAACATTTTTCCACATTTAGCTCAAAACCTTACAAAAACATGTTTGTTTGTTTTTTGAGTCATTTTTTACAACATTTAGTAAAATATTTGCAACTTTTCATATTTAAAACACAATTTTAAATGTTAAATCTAAATGTTAAATATTAAATCTAAATATTATGTTTAATCACCTGAGAATATTCAAACCATGACATATGAAATTAAAAAATTATATATTTAAATGACCACTTTTTCATGTAGTATCAAATATGTGATTTTTTTATTTTTATTTGTATGCTACTTAAGGCAATGATC
The DNA here is from genome assembly GCF_056152115.1 of Neolamprologus brichardi. Taxonomy (NCBI): domain Eukaryota; kingdom Metazoa; phylum Chordata; class Actinopteri; order Cichliformes; family Cichlidae; genus Neolamprologus; species Neolamprologus brichardi. Next base: position 11,079,648 of record NC_142121.1, on the reverse strand, counting down.
CTTTTAATTCACCTCCACCATTCTTGTAGCAGAGATAATGAAATCTCCACATGTTGCCAAGATCCACCACATTTCCTGCAACGACCAGATTTTCTGTTTTGCTGGCCCACCGTCCTGTCTCCAACAATGTTCTCACTTCTTTTTCCTCTTCCTTTGTTCATCTCAAGATGAAGGGCTTCATCTGTTGATAGTGTGCTGTTGAGAGCTTTAAGTGGTTTGACTTTATCTTCTTACATTATCAACAATGTAAATTCATGGGGTTTTTTGTCTTTCAGATGTTTTGGAAAGGGGGGAGAAGAGTCAAATTGACGAGTAAACAGGTGTGCTCTGTCTCTATCTGCAGTCTCCACCACACACTGAGACATACTCCAAATACTCACGCATAGCTTTCTTATAGTTATGGTTATAGATTCTCTCTCTTTGTTTCTACACTCCTATTTTAAATATGATTTTCTTAAATTTTATTTTTTTTAAAAATTCTGTTTCAACAAGGGTTTTTCTGCCAAGTGTAGACAGCGGCAGTAGGTATTGCATATTTAGACTTCAGGGAATTCTTTGGGTCACGATAATTTGGCATATTGTTATAAAAAAATATGATGTGTGATGGACTTATATAATAAGTTGGGCTAGCCTAAAGAAAATTGACATTCATGTGGTTTGTATTATCAGATTGACCTTATAGTTCCGCTGACTTTAGTGTCTCAGTTTGCCCATTTTCTAACTATACCGAAGTAAAAAATCAATCACACACAGTCAGGCAACTTAAGTAACATCAGACAACCACACAAACTAAATTTGTGTGTTCAAATGATTCAAAAATAAAGTTGAGAGTCTTGTAAATTGCAACAGTTTACAGATATTGTTATCATCAGTGCTGCTTCCAGCTGTGTGGAGGGTCAGAGATCAGCTACCATGTAGAGAAAGTAGAGCCAAATCAGATATAGTTATTTCTTTTTTCTAAATGGCACATTGCAGTTATTTTGCAGTGAAGAAGTGAAGCCCACAAAGAATAAAAAAAATAATGCATAGCCAAAGTAAAGTAAAAGAAGCATAGCAATAAGGGCACACATTTTTGGATCTGGCTACAGTTGCCGGTAATGAACAGCTGCACAAAGCCAGAAGTTGTCATGCTTTATCCATTACCAGCAGTCTAATGAAACTCCATGGTAGGGTAAGCTATAATTTCTGGGACACTGACTGTGGAGCTAACAACTCTTCCTTACTGTCTAAAACTGTAATTCCTCAAGTGTATAGTTTTATCAGTCTTTCTCAAATCTATTTAAATTCTTCTCCAAATCGGCCAGCTGTACAGTTCTTCTGATTTCTGTCAAACCACCATCACCAACACCACCTCTGCTGTTACTTAGTTCTGGGAGTACTTCCACATGTACTTTAACATTACTCAATAAACATGAAGTTTATTTAAAACAACAATAATAAATTAGCTTTATAGTAAAATCTAAAAAATAGTTTAATTCATAGCATTTACATTATAATGCCACATCTCTTTCAATTTTTACATAAAGTTAATGACAAATTTCTCCTGATAAAACCTGTACTGGCCATGTCTGCACTGAGGAGCTGTGAGGTGTCTTTTGGTGTGCTGGGTCCTTCATTTTATGAAAAAGCATCAGGTCCTCTGGAAAGGTTCCAGATCCATAAAAAATAGAGCTGTGGTACACAGCAGTGATTAGACTAATGAACATGAAACTAAAATATTGTCTTAATGTTTTCTTTTGAAAGTTGCATATTTCACAGCCACCTTTCCCTACATGATACTGCTCATCAGGTGCTTAAATCTAGCTTGGGAAGGGATTTCCTTCAACTTGTAACCAGATTTGAATTGCCTCATAACTGTGACAAAAGCTTTTGTCTCCCTCCTCTGGCAGTGCGATTATTTACATGAACACTGTGACCTGTTCTTGAAAAGATAAAACAATATAAATTGATTTAATTGTTGTTGTTCTCCTTTTTTCGACCAGATGCCTTTGTCTAATTGCTGTTTCTTTTTTAACTTAAAGTTAGTAAGGTTTCTCTGGTAACTCCCAGTTGCCGAGCACAGAAAACAGTACAATGTACTGTATAAATGAGAAGGAACTTACCATATGAGTTACCTACAGGTGATCCTCCTGTATTTCTTAACTACTACAATGCATTGTGGGATCAAGAACCCCAAAAGGAGGGAAAAGTAAGAGCGAGGCCAGCCATTACACTAGATTTTGTACTCTGGAGCTGCAGAAATTGCCTTCACGTTTATGTGGTGAATATTAAAGCTTTTATTAAAATAATGTATTTAAAAAGAATATATGTTTTTATTTAGAAAGAGTGGTTAAATTTGTTTGTTAACTGCTGTCTGCTGTAACCAGAAAAGTCAGGAATATTTTCTTGACTTATTTTAAAAATAATCGTGATTTAGGTTTAATATTACTTAAGCTTTCCATTTTAGTGAATACAAAGGTTATTTTTTGCTATGACACTATAAGTTTTGGCCTCCAGTGGCAGGATAAAGACAAGTATTCATAAGACAGTTAGCTGTCTGCTTCTCTCTGAGTTTTACACAGCTGTGACTGCTAGCTGGCTAATGAGCTAAAGTCAGTGATATAAATAACTGGGAAAAGTGAAAACTTCATGTTTCTACTAATGTATAAGCAGGAAGAAATAATTTTAAGACTCTAATGAGTTCTATAATGGTACTTTTGCTTTACAGCTGCCTCTACTGCAGACTTTGAAGGGTTTCAGACAGAGTTCCACTAATCCCAGTTTTAGCCTCAGACAGCTAATGCTAGCCTCTGATTTGGGTTGCTAAAGTAAAGACTGTTAGCTAGCTGACCAGCATGAACTAATTTCCCAGTTAACTGACTACAGTTGTAAGATTATTGAAAGGTCATTTTCGCCTCAGCCCATTTATCATTATGTCCATGTTGTAGGACATAAGAATATTTGATTAACATTTGTAGACAGACAAATTTTTGCTCTTGTCTTCACTCTAACCTTTGTTGAAAACGTGATTTATGTTATGCTGAGCAAGTCATTTAAAGTACCTGGCTTATTTTTGAGACACTATTGAGCTAATGTGATAAAAATATAAATATAATGTGATTAAAGTATGATATAAGCACAGTGCTGGTGCGTAGGGGTGTTATATGCCTTGTGGGCATATAATGTGATGCTGCTGACATATTAGAAATTGTTATGTCCGTGAAGCTTCTCAGTCATACGGGTCAGAGTAGTCTAAGTTGCTTAGAAAGAAAAGCTTCTGGACTGGAGATGTTTCGGGCAGGCCCAAGACTAAAGGAAAAGAAAGACAACTCCGAAATTCCATACTTTGTACAGCAGATGTATACCTGTTTTCACACCTTGGCTCGTGTGATTAGGCAAAGGCTCAATAGGGGGTCCACAACTCTCTTAGGGACACTCCTAATAGGGCTTAGAAATCTAGGACTCTCCACCAATTTCTCTTAGAACTGAAGAAGCTTCTTGAATGGGAGGTGAAAAGTCTTCAAGAAACTTAAAGATGTCCACACGCTTTTCTTTCCAAGCTCTTTCCTAGCTTAGACTAGAAATTGTTATGTCTGTATGAAGCTTTTTAGCCTAACAGTAAACAGAAATAATCTTTCTTCAACAGTTGGATCCTTAGAGATTATTTTGAAAAGTTGCTCAACAGGTATCACCAAATAAAGCACTCTAAACCCTGCACTGGAAAAATATCCTTCACTTCACCTGTGATCACACACTTTAGTTTTCCAGTGCAAAGGAAGCTGCTAGAGGAATGCCCAAGAAAAGAGAAAACTTTACAGAGTTGATTTGTGGCAAACAAAGTTAGCGTTCATATTTTATCACATTTGAATACTATTTAAATTTATAGTTTTGTATACCTGAATTGAAGGTGCAACTGTAAGTGCCTGTAATCAACAGTTGTGGTGATTTTGGTCTATATAAATGAAATTAATTTGATTTTAATTCAATTATACTTTGTGCAACCAAATCAAATATCTGTAATGCAAAAAAACTGAACAATAGCAAATCTAAACCTCCAGCCGGTGCTGACCATCATTTAGTAACATTACTGAATCTATGACTGTTCTGTCACTAGTAAGTTTGTTATCAGCTTGACAGTTACAAAATGTATAGTTTAATTAAGCTTACTATTATTTTTTTTTAAAGTGCAAGTTCACAGCAATAGTTGTCTCAAAAGTTTTTGTATTGTAATCCTAGTTTATGGTCACAGTGGTTAGACAGTGTTTCTAGCCTCTTTGGGGCTAAATGCAGTAACAGAAAGTTACAGATCATTTAGACCATTGTGCATTTAAGTCGTGCCTGTAGTTTAACTGATGTGTGTCATCTGGCTTTATAGATCAGTATAACCGGGTATAAGCTGCATAGTATTGGAAATGTGTGCAGTGTTTGCACAAGGGAACCAGTTACAGTATGAAAAATATTTATTGTACAAAATAATGAACTTTTTACAAAAGGATGTCACACATTCTATCACAAAAAAACCTTTAACATTTTGCCCTCTCAACTTATTTAATCAGTTCATTTTCATCTAATTGCTATGAACCGTTTTAATTCATTAGTTTTGGTTTATTTCTCAAGTTTTGCAAACTTTCAAAGATGTCCTACATCCTGTCAATTACCGACACCTCTAGACAAATGACTGGTACATTTATCACGACTGGGTGATAAATGTACCAGTTTATGATATGGTTTATAATCCATTATAATGATGGATTATAAACCTCTGTCATCCACAATGTTCATGGTACCACTGCTGGCAGCTGGACAGATGTGTTTGACAGCTGGTACTTTCAGTTAGGTTGGGCTTACGATGAAATGTTTAATCATTTACTCAGAAAACCTTATGTTCTTCTTGTGTGGTACAGATTTTTTGACATGTTTAGACAATCTTAGTCAAGTTTGACCTTTTCTCATTTGTCTGTCCTTTTCTCATTCTTAGGATGGAACAAGTCTTAACACAGCAGAAAATTCATGAGTTTCTGATTTTCATGGTAACAGCTACTGGAAGACGGTCAGATTAGATAAGTATGATTGAAGTCACTTGGATAAGTGATGAAACTTTTTGGGATTTGCACCTTTGAACCAAAATTAGTATCAGATGCCACATTAACTGATGAAATAGTACCTGTTATTTTGAAATTTGACATTTCCTATAATGAGTATTTTATTTTTGCTTCTCTGGATATATTTTGATACTAATTATTATATATTTAAGTAAAATGTTTAATGTGTTTAGATGTAAAAGTGTCTTTTTAAAGATCTGAAAAAACACTGTTGCTCTAGTTTTCAGTTTCACCACATGATGATGAGGCAGTTGTATGACAGACTTTATGTCACCCATTTTTAATTTATGTCTTTCCCATAAAATGACTGGATGTAACTGCGTGAATGACAGTGTCGTTGTTTTCCCCTGTGCAAACACTCATCAGCACATCCATGCCTAAAGCCTAAGGCATTTACAGTGAAACTAAACCTACACACTACATGACTACAATAAATAAGACACAGCTGTCAACTAATAGGCTTAGCTGGATGCTGAGCTCTTCAGTACACATGTGATTTGAGAGGCAGGGGGCTCAAATAAATGTGTATTACAGTGCCACCGAGCAAAATCTCTGAAAAACCTTTGGCAACATGGTGGATCAGTGTTGCCCCACAGCAGGAGGATCTTGAGTTTAAACCCAGGCAGGGCTGTTCTGTGTGGAGTGTGCATGTTCTCTCTATGCTTGCGTGGGTTGTGTCCAGGAGATTGGGTTTCTCCCTCTTTTGGGGAAAAAAATTCCTATAGGCTTTTGTGAGCCCAGGAAACACCCACAAAAGAGACTGATTTCATGAGCTTCACTTCCTGGTTAGATAATGTGACATGTGAAAGGTCATCAGGTCATTGAAAAATGATTCTAAATATATTTTGAAATGTGAAAGGACATCTCTTCCTCATGGACACTTCTGGAAACGTCTCAAACAACACTTTAAAACTCAGTGAAAACAAGACATTTCACTGGAAAGAGGCTAATACAGTAAACCCACACTGCAACTCACCATGATATCTATGTATATGTAGATGCACATGGCTGGAATAAACTTTTTTTTATGCGTTTACCTATATATTATCAAATGACATCTAGTAATAGTAGTCTGTGTACCTGGAGTTAAAGTTGGGATCTGCCTGATAAGACAGATAAGAATAAATGGCAATCAAATTCCATTAATCAATTTTCTTCCAAGGCTGGAGCCTATCCAAAATGCCATAGGGCGAGAGGCGGGGTATACCTGCACAGGTTGCCAGTCTGCTGCAGGGCTAACACCCAGAGAGACAAGCAACCAGTTGCACTCACATTCACACCTGTGGGCTATTTGGAATGACCACTTAACTATCTGGATGTGTTTGGACTGTGGGAGAAAGTCAGAGTTCCTAGAGAGAACCCACACAGACATGGAAAGAGAGGCCAGACGGTATATCAAACTCAGAACCTTCTTCCTGTGAGGCAACAGTCCTACCACACCATTATGCTATGTGAAATCAAAATGATAAAATTCTATAAAAGAAAGAAAGATTTTTGAATCAGTGACTAGTTGTGATAGAAATAGCTACTAAACTTTCATGACTTTGTACCATTCATACCTCCAGTCAACACAAGGATATTCAGTGGGTAAACATTTTGAAATGAGGATGAATTTAAGAGTTTTTAACAGCATCAAAAGACAAGTGTTGACTTTTCATGTTTCAATCAAATTTAGGCGTAAAGGCATTCATTTTTAAATACCATGAAAGGCCAGACTCATCCCAGATTTAGCTGAATAAAGAGGGACATAATAAGAGCTCATATGACTGAATAGCCCTTCCTGTTGTTATTACCAGTACAGTAGACATAGTCGACAATGTGGTCTGTGGGGACTTGTTGCTCAGTTATAGCCAGACTACCCTGTTAGCTCACACAGCAGCGCCACACCCTTTCATCCCTCTGTGAACACACAAGTGGGCCAGTAGAACTGGTATTCGGATTAGCTAAGCACTCTAACATGAAAAAGGATATCACTCAGTGTTTCAGGGAGTGGCCTGGAAATGTGTCCAGCCGCTAGCGGTTTGCCACGGCTTTTGCTCCATTATATGGCATCTGCTGAGTGAGGTCAGGCATGATGAATTTTTAGTTATGAGGAGGTCTCACAGCGCAACCTTCACAGCATGCCGTAATTCTGTCTTCTCTCGGAAGTAACAATAGCACTACTGTTCCTAATAGTTCCCTGGCAGATTAGATAAACAAGACTCCCACACTGTGGAACATAAATACATTTTGTCTGTTTTATTGAACCTCATAAATATTCAGTGAAACATTCAAATCTAAGAATGAAGAATAAGTCTAATGTTATGATGCTAAATTTGACACATTTATAGTCTATGTACATGGTTTACAGAGGTTTAAAAACCACGATGGATGATATATAAACACATTTTCTGCATCCATTTTTTTCCCTTCTGAGGCATAAAGTAAATTTTAGGCAATCTTATAAGTGTATGATAATGCCATTTTTATGGCAACACAGGGGTAAGTATTTATTGAGCTTAAGACCAAAACTAATTTATGACATATCTTTTATAGTAAAATCATAATATATAAAACATTATTGTGGTTGTGTGCAACTGTGGCTCAAGGAGCACACAGTTCAATGGTTGAATGTTTGGTTGAATGATTGTGCACATTCACCAAATAACAAGTATATCTTTGGACTGTGTGAGAAAGCTAGTATAACCTGGAGAGAACTGATGCACACGCAAGTTGAGGGAGGACACGCGAACACCACACAAAAGGAACTCAGCCAACAGGTGGATTTGACAACATCCTCTTTCTGCGAGGAGACGGAGCTAACTACTGCTCCCTGTGTCACCAGTTTTATTCATACATCATTTTAATGCTGATTGCTTTCTGTATTGTTCTAATTTCTCATCTATTGAAAATAATTACAGGTGTGGCATGTTTTTAACTTAAAATACAAAGTATTGAGTGATGACTACAAGAAATGATCTAAAATTAAGTACAAGTGAAAAGTGGCAGCAAGGTACAAATACTTTAAATACTTTGGGCAGCTGCTGTGAGCTTTTGTGTGTATTTGCTGATTAATGACGATTTCACTACAGAAAAACAGTAAGGAGGGGAGCGCCTGCCGGGTGACGTCATTGTGATCCACATCCACGGTAGCAGGAGGGGTGAGGTGGCCAGCCGCTGATCCACCGGTATCATGGCTTCCTAACAGGACGGGGGGAAGTGACTGAGTGGAAAAACAAGGATTTTTGTCTAATGTCCAACTGATCATCGCCCTTTCTAGAACCTAAGATTGGGACAGAGGGGCTCGGCCTCCCTTTTCGCCTCTCACGGCCGCCCCTGAGATCCAGTATATACTTTAATTCTTCTCGTGAATTTCCATTCTTGAACCGTGGAAGATGGCCGACCCGGCGGAGTGCACCATCAAAGTGATGTGCCGTTTTAGGCCCCTGAACAGCTCCGAGGTGACCAGGGGCGACAAGTACATTCCCAAGTTTCAAGGGGAAGATACCGTCATTATCGGGGTGAGTTGATTTGTGTTGCTACCTGTTTGACAGAGCCCTCCGGCACTGGCAGCCGTACGCCATTTTTGTCTTTCGGTGACGGCAGTTAGCACCTTAGCCTGGTAGCTAGCGGCGCTAACCTGCTCACGGTTGCGTTGTTTCGCTGGCCCTCGGCTGGCGCCTCGATTCAGTGGCTCACATATAACGTGCTAAGTCTTCAGCTTTAATTTTATATACAGACTCCGGCAGGATTTAATTCCACGTTTCGGAAACAAAGCCCAGTAGTTGTTGTCATAAAAATGTCACCACTCGCGGTTGCCCTGTCATTGCTAGCGAGCTGTCATTCAACAAAGCCACAAACAGCGACAGGTTAAAATGTCGTCGGCGGCCGCGCGCTTGCCTGCCAGTCCCATCCCTTACAAACTGCAATATTATAACGATATAAATTATTCATAGAGTGTGCATCTGTAACGATAACTCTATTAATTATGAACAGTTTGCGTCAGCATAAAGCGTAAGCCAGCTTTGATTTGGTAGTGGCTAGCAGGCTAGGCCAGCTGGTAGTTGACAGATTAGCTGGCCTCGGCTAGCTGGCTAGTATTAATACTGTAGCTTAATCAGAGCTAACATCAGATAGCCGACCAGCTGGCTGTAGAACCAACCCTTCTGCAGACCATGCTGAAGTTTATCAGAGTATTGAATATGAGGGTGGAAATGAGGAAGAGGAAACGTGGACACACAATAACTGGGAGTGGAAATGTCCATTATCATGCAGGCCAGTTGTAGTCTGTTGGACTAAAGTGACTGGACACATTGCAGTGCTATCTTATAAAATCCATGTTTTCTTTTCAGGATGTTTAAACTAGAGTTTTTTGTCTTTAGTTTAATTTCCCCCCTTGCACTTGATAAGGATAAAAGGCTTTGGAACAGTTACCATCACAACAAAAGAAGGAAATGCCTTGCAGTACCACGTTACCTCCATTTTACTAAACCAACAAAGAACTTGACTTGAGAACCATTTGCAAATAATGTGCACTTGATGCTTTGTCATCGCAGGCCTGTAAAGCATGTCTAGAGCAGGAGCTGTTCACACAACTTGATGTCCTGCCATTGCATGCCTCTACACAAAAGGAAGTTACCCGATCTTTATGTATTTCACAGTTACTTGTAATTAAGAAGCAAACAGCCTAAAGCCTGAACTGACATATAAATTTTACAGTGTATGCTCAACAGGTGAAAGGGAGTGGCATATTATTTGAAGAAAACGTGGTTAAATATTAGTTTTTCTTGACGGCGAACTGCCTCACTCTTTGTGGACTTTGCTATCTTTATGATGTGGTCACCAATTGAAGTACAGCTTTAAGAGAGATTAGAAGGCAATAGAAACTTGTCATGAATTTGAGTCACGTCTTCTCGAGTAAAACTACTAATTTAGGTGGTGATTGTAGAGTACAACACAGCCATTCATTTCCTGTCATGCAAAAACAGAGATGGCCGTTAGAGCTGTGTGCTGAGTTCTTGAATAGTTTTGCTGACAATGACTTCAGGCCTCTAGCTAATAGCAGGCACACTGTCTGTGCAGCTAAGGCATGATGCGGCCCTGCCCAGTTCAGAGTGCCAGTCATAGTGGCAAAATACCAGTGCAGATTTTGAGAGACGCAAGTGTTGCGAGCCAGAAGCGAATCGTCTCTGTTGGTAAATCTGCTTCGAGAAGTACAGGACCGGCAGCAGCTCAGGGATCCTGTGTAATCCCCTGGTGTTTTTCTCTCCTGGTTACCAGCTGTTGGACCAATCAGAGCAAGTGGGCGCTGGGCAACCACTGCGGGTGGGGAGGGTAATTATTATGGTGATGTACTTTGTTTTGCAGATGCTCTTAGCTCATACTTTATGTCCTTTTTGAAACAATTCAGGGCGTGGACTCTGAGCTGGGACTGATACCTCAGCATCAGTGCCCACACTTCCAGCTGTAAAGAGAAGCAGCTAGACCAGTGCAGACCATTTTGATAGTGCTTAATGCTCCTTTTTAGCTTTGATATTTGCTGATTACCAGCACACTTTTTGGAGGAATTTATGCAATACATCAGAGTTCCCCAGTAGCTCACTTTTAGGTACTCCCAGTCTTTTGGCTTGAAAGCGAGAGGTAGATGAAGTTTGCAGATGAGGTGGTATGGGTGTCGTAACTAGCTTGATTTGCCAAGAAAGCTTTGCCATCCTAGTGTGAGTGTGCAGCAGGTGAATTATTCATGCTTGCTTTCGTTCTCCATCAGTGGTACACAGAAAGATCAAGTCGTCACCCCCTTGCTTTTACGTTTGCTATTTTCATACATTAGCCTCAGATGTCCCTCAACAACAGCTTTGAGGTACTTTTACAAAGTGTAGTACTGCAAAAGCGTGAAAGATAAATGGGAGGGAAATTATGCAAAAGAGGATAATGCACATATGAGTACATGTGTGGTGGATAAAGAGCTACACACTAGTTTCTCCTCTTGGAATTGTTTGTTTTTCCCTGTGGGAAATAACTAAACATTACAATAAGATGCTTCTCAAGTGAGCTGCTGGTGGCAGTTGGTGGATAGTTCTGCTCTGCAAATATGGTGAGCTCCACATGACCACACCTGGTCCTTCACCTGCTGTTAGAGGAACCTTCCAGCTCACATAGAATTTCCAAGGACAGACGCAAACTGTAGAGTAAGGTGGCAGCACTGAAGTAGGTCCTACGTCCTAGGACTCTTAGACGGTAGGAAAACCCGATCTTGGCATGATGTGGGCTAGCTGGTTAGCAGCAACTAAACTCTTAAACAAGAACTTTTTGATTACGCATGTAAACGCTAAAATGAGTCGCTAGTATTGTTGGATGGTCTGCCCAAGTAATATTGATGTGTTTGGTAGGGTTGTCACAATACTAGAATTTGAAACTCGGTACTGATACCTCAGGAAATATTTGATACCATATTGTTTTCACAAAGGGGAAGATTTTGACCCCACCCTGCAACAACCGAAGTAATGGCGAAGTCATCTCTCGAAAACTTGTTAATTTAACCTGTTAATTTTAATTTTTTCTTTCCCAATTTCAAGTCAGAGTTAATAAAATAAGTATTTAGAAGTTTTTACAGAGTATTTGAATCATTTTATCACAGATCGTGAAAAAAATGTTTCAGAACCTAGGCACTGATACCTAGGTCACAAACACCAAAAATAGTTACTCTCTAAATAATTGAATTATTTTAGAAGAAGAACAGTATGAAAAAGTTAAGAATAAACACATAGTTAACATTCATCGTCTATCTGCAGCAGTGTTGTATGAAGCTGTGAATCGGCTGGAGGAGGCCACTGTTGGTATCGATACTGTTGCAAAGGTGTATATTCATTCGATATAAATTTTTAGTATCACTTAATACAGGAGTAGTGATATTTATGTATTTAATTGTGAAAACCCTAGTATGGAGAAACACAGGATAAATAAAAGTGCTTATGCAATATGTAAGATGAGATAAATCAGATATACTGGATTTATCCCAAACCATGGGAACTTACTGTGTTCCAGCAGCTAAAACATTAACCATAACAAAAAAAATCAAAATAACATAAAAAAGCTAAGTAAAATAAAACTGGACAAAACAGCGAAATCAGGTTAAAAAATATGCAAAAGGAGCAAATTGAAACAGAAATGATATGAAATGGTTTGAAGATATTCTGTCCTTGTGACAGAAGCACTTAAACAGATGACAGAGAAGAGAGAAAGCAGTCAACACCTTTTATTTTTTTCTGCCATATGTAAGAAAAATCCAGATTTGGGGAAAAAAAACCCCATGGTTGTATCATGCTTCGAATATTAAGACGCATTGGGTGTTGGTAGAATAATCTAATTGTAGCTTTATTGTCTAAGATATAACTTAATACGTCTCATAGAAAACCATCAGGAAGCAAGGGGTGTGACAGGGCACTCATAAATACTCTAACAATACATTTCACTGCAGTTACAATTACAGACAGTAATCCCATTAGACGTAAGTGCAGGTAACAATGAGGACTTTAAAGTCAAGCTCTATTGTTTGCTGACAGCGTCTGGCAGTCCTGATAGTGGCTCAGCACTCTTGTTTTGGGTCAGTTTCCGGGATGCGGCTAACTGGAGTGAATTACAAATGTCTTAAGATGCTGCCGGTAGGTATTGCACAGAGCTGTGCTTTAGATGTGACCGTCTGTCAGGAGGGGATTATGAGCCGGTGTGCAAATTGAGGACATCTAAGCACAGCTGCAGTCGTCTGAATGATTCCAACACCAGTAAACAGGCTGTTGCGTTTGCTGCCAGGCTACGAAGTATCTGTGACTTCACCTTGAGTAGTGAATGTGTTTGCTTTTATTCTTGGCCTCAAGCTAGTAAGTGGAGCCTTCAAGGTGACAGCAGCTGCTTGTCGGCATTTTCATCTTCCTAAACAGGTGTTAACGCTGAATCTGACAGTAACTTACCTGCTGCCATGTCTGTTTTTAACCTGGGCTATCACTAATGAGGCTCTCTTGTGCTCAGACTGTTAACACATCACAGCTACGTCCTCGCCTGTACAGCTGAAGACAAGATGAGAGATCCAAACCTTCAGAGATAGCATGCCATCCCAGCTGAACTTCAGATTTGCTTGTATCATTAGTTTTATCGCCCTGCAGCTCATCATCTTCTTCCTCATCTTGCACTTCGTCATCTTGCCAGCTATTGATTGCTATCTGACTGAAAGTCTACTTTGAAGTTTTGACTAGCCTGTGGGTCAGAGTGAGATACACTTGGCTTTTTTGAAGCAGGATGGCTCTTAAATTAGCACTAAAAGCTCAGGGTATACTTTAGTTTATTTCAAATGCTGGGAGAGAGTGATGTGGGATGAGAAAAGCTATATTAGGTGGGAAATGCAAGCATTTAGAGGTTAACTAGAGTGCAGCTGACAAAGGATGAATTGGGTGGAGAGTAAAAAAATACAACAGTATAAAAGCCGCCAAGGTTTTAGTTTAGGTTTGGACATCTGTCCAACATCAGATGTCATCCCTCCTATTAAAATACATTTCGTGGTATCTTGCAGTTTTTTCTCTTAAAAAAAAAAAAAGGAAAATGTGTTTGGGGAAAAAATGCTTTTAAACACTTAACAACTGAGGAAACGCACCTAAAGTACAATTAACAGTGTTTCCCCACACGTAGACTTTACAACCATTAAATGGCCTGTATTTATATAGCTAAATACAGGCCCTAAGGACCCCAAAGCGCTTTCCATATCCAGTCATCCACCCATTCACACACACATTCACACACTGGTGATGGCAAGCTACATTGTAGCCACAGCCACCCTGAGGCGCACTGACAGAGGCGAGGCTGCCGGACACTGGCGCCACCGGGCCCTCTGACCACCACCAGTAGGCAACGGGTAAAGTGTCTTGCCCAAGGACACAACGACCGAGACTGTCCAAGCCAGGGCTCGAACCGGCAACCTTCCGATTACAAGGCGAACTCCCAAGTCTTGAGCCACGATCGCCCATTAATGATTTCACTGGTGAACAATACTGCCACTCTTATTTTTAAGGTTCAGTTACTGCTTACCAGCTAGCCCTGGTCCTTCTGGTGTCATGTTCTGCTATTGGCAGGCTGATCAGATCCATGTTCTGGCGAGTCTCTTGTGTCACGATCAGGGGTCCACCCTGACATCACCATCTACCATTATGATGGTAGGTCTTCTAAGCTAGAAGGCCACAAAAAACAGAACTTTTGCCACAGGTGGAGAGGCGGTTAGTGGGCTGCTCCACTGTGCTGTGAAAGACTGCAGAAGAAGAACTACTGTCACCAAGTGCAGAACATCTGTAGCAAGAAACTGTTTGGATAAGCAGCTAATTACTCGTGTGTTATTTATTGTAACAAAGTATTATTTAGTAATCCAAGTAAATAATGTGTGGTGGGTCCCCATGTCTATCTTTGAGTTACTATAGATAAATCTATGCTGCTGCTGCTGCTGGACATTTTTGTGAGTTTGTATAACTTACAGCCTGCTGGACAGCTTCCATCAGGAAACACCTATCCGATTCTGGGTGGGAACATCGTCCATTGTGAATTCCTATTGTGTCTGTTAGTGAAAGAAACTATTGTACACACATCTGTTTACAAAACACAAGTCGGTTTATTTTTCAGAGATTGCAGATTATTGGCTTTCATTCTTTTTTTACTGTCATTAATACTCCTAATCCTTTTTTTTCTTATTTTTCCCCCCTGCAGGGTAAACCTTACATGTTTGACAGAGTGTTTCAGTCAAATACAACACAAGAACAAGTGTACAACGCCTGCGCCCAAAAGATTGTAAAAGGTGAGGGGTCGCTTTTATTTTTGTAATCATTTTATATTTGCTCGTTTACAGGCATTTACACAGCAGATCAGTTGAATCTTTGCTTTACTAAGTTCTGAGTTGTGTTGTTGTTTTTTTCTTGTAGATGTTCTCGAGGGTTATAATGGGACAATTTTTGCATATGGGCAGACATCATCTGGTAAAACACACACCATGGAGGTAAGGATGGCCTCCAAGTCTTGTCTTCAATAAAATTTTCATTTGACTTTGAGACATTACAGTAATTTGTTCTGTTCCCAGGGGAATCTCCATGACACAGATTCAATGGGAATTATCCCCAGGATAGTGCAAGACATCTTCAACTACATCTATTCCATGGATGAAAACCTAGAGTTTCATATCAAAGTAAGAAGACGGGATGCACAATACAGTGATCCAACAGATAAAAAGTTTTTTATAAAAAGTGCAGTTTTTACTCCTTAAAACTGAAGTTACATTTTCAGATATATGGTTAAGATCTGAGACTATGAGTGCAAGAGACAAGCTGCTTAGTTCCTTCTTTTTTTGTAGTCTGCGGTTATTCTGCATTTCTTTTGCCTGAGACAATATAAGAGACGGAGAAGAGTGATATGCTTTGAACTGCAATGTCATATTTCCTGTTTGACCCACCTCCTTTAAGCTCTGCTCTTATGTTAAAGCCCTTACTGTGAAACTGTACTAAGTACCAGATTTTAAGGCAGATCGATGAGTGTGCATCTGGATTGTCTAGTTTGTTCCTTCAGTTTGGCCCTGCATAATGAGATTGTTTATCTGTTTACAGGTTTCATATTTTGAAATCTACTTAGACAAGATCCGGGACCTTTTGGATGGTAAGTGTTAAACATTTCTCATCTCCTCTAATTGTACCAAACTTTGGTACACATGTCAAAGGAGTCTGTGAAATGGAAATTAATGAGCAGCAGTTAGAAGCACGGTGTGGCAGTTGTTAGCTGTATATGTACAGAATTGCAAATGTAGGTAATTTTGTAAGTGCAACAATGTATAAAAACATCTAAAAACTAAGCATAGGAGCAGGCTGTTTCAAGAGAAATATTTCTTTTGTTTATTTGTATTTTATTTTATCTTCATCACGTATTTCCATGCTTACACATTTTGAGTCATATGTTTACACTATCAAATACGACTTTATAAAGTGCTCTATGAATAGTGGGATGATGTATACTTCCTTTACCAAGTCGCTGCCATCTTGACTCAGGATAGCAGAAATAGAAAGATGACCAAAGGGAGGGGCAGTTTTTAGTTGGTTGCATGAGGATGCAGAGTCAGGACAAGCGATTTTACTGATGCTTACTGAGGTCTAGCAAGCTTGTTAACATGTGAGTTTGTGGCCTTGTTTTACGTATCTTGAATTGCTATCTTCACTGTCTCAGTGAAAATAGCAGGTAAAGGTAAAGAAAGAAACTTGCCATCTTTAATTCAAGATGCACTATATTATCAAAAATCACTACTACACAAGTGCGTAGCATGCGTGTTATGCTAACAGTACAAGTACTCACTATATATTCATATCAAAATGAGCTGCAGAAGCTGATCCTTAGTGTTTTGTTGTGTCAGTTGTGCTGTGCCTTAAATCTCTCACAGTACCCAGTTCTTATATTGCCCTACATTGCATAATAAGGTTTTGTTGTCATATTTTAATAAACTAGGTGTTTTATTATTAATTGTAAAAAAGTTACAGGTTGTCATATTTCTTGCTGATTGAGTTTTTCTGGCTTTGTTTGTTGTAAACCAGAGGTGTCAAACTCTGGCCCGCAGCCTAATTACATTTGGCCCACGTAGCCATACCAAATTACTATTTGAGCTGGCCTACTGGTATTATACAGCTAATATATACATTGTTTAGTATTAAGCTTTGCTTGTTCCATATTTAGTTTTTCAGCAAAACATGTTTGAGTCCATAAGAAAAGATTCATTCTTATATCTGGAGGAAGATTTTTTTTTTTTTCTTCAATAAATATTAACGTTAGCCCGCGACTTTGTTCCAGTTTTGAATTGTGGCCCACTGTGTATTTGAGTTTGACACCCCTGTTGTAAACGATCTAAAAGGAACTGGTTTAGAAGTCCAAGACAGTGAAGATAGATGTAGAAATGGCAGAAGACTGAACACACATGAAGATATGAATAATAAAACTTTCTGGTCGGATAAAGGGCCTTTATATGGCCAGCGCAGGAGCAGCGAGTATAATGGGTCCATAAGTTTCAATACATCTACGAGTCTCGCCACTTGGCAGCATTGTGAAATGCCACACGGCACTAATTTAGACAGTAATTTTGAAATGTTATCTAAATTTAATTTAATTTGACAGGTCACTGGAATGTACGTATACAGAGAAACCAGTCAAATATTGACAAAACAAAAAGCACTTGATTTGCTGTTTTATGGTTTTAAAGGCTTTTTCTCTGCCATTTCTGTTGCGTCTATAGATTTCATTTCAGGATTCTTTCTAATGTCATGGCTTTGTCTTTTATAATGCCTTTGAATTAAATGTTTCCATTTCAAATTGTTTGTAGTTCAAAATTAGTTTGTAAGGCTGATTTATTCCAATTTACTTCCAGTGTCAAAGACCAATTTGTCAGTGCATGAAGACAAAAACAGAGTACCTTATGTCAAGGTGAGACCTACTCATATATATCAGATTTCAACAAACTGGTAAAACCTGCTGGAAAGAGACGACCAAGAGTCTAACCTCATGTTTTCCTTTTTTAAAGGGCTGCACTGAGAGATTTGTCTGCAGCCCAGAGGAGGTCATGGATACAATTGATGAAGGAAAAGCTAACAGACATGTAGCAGTTACAAGTAAGCTGCCACCCTCTGTCATGAATCTATTTACTGTCGATTTTGTATTTTATAGGCTGACAATGTCTGACCCAATGTCGCTTCTCCCTCAGACATGAACGAGCACAGCTCCAGGAGTCACAGTATCTTCCTGATTAACGTTAAACAGGAGAATACTCAAACAGAGCAGAAGCTCAGTGGAAAGCTCTACCTGGTAGATCTGGCTGGTAGTGAAAAGGTAAGCTGGAACATTTGTTACATATTGGCCTCAGTGGTATTCATTCTGCTCTAGCAGTAACTTAGTGATAAATTATTGTAATATAAATTGTTCCTTTGTTGTTGTTGTTTTTTTTTGTTTGTTTGTTTTTTTTTCATGTAGTGGCAAATAATTCAGGCTACAATCCATTCTTTTTGTTGACTATTGAACTTTATTTATTCTCTGTGATTCTCAGGTCAGTAAAACAGGTGCTGAGGGAGCAGTGCTGGATGAAGCCAAGAACATCAACAAGTCCCTGTCATCCCTGGGAAATGTCATCTCTGCATTGGCTGAAGGAACGGTCAGTACTACTTTGTTATAGATTTTAGACTCTTACTGTGATTCAGCAGTGTAGAACAAAACAAAGGAGTATTTTTTTTCTTCCATTTAAACTTGAATGTCCTTACCTTCCTAACACGTGCAAATGCAGCTGATGTCAAAGAATGTAGTAGTCACCTCACACACACTGAAGAACTACAAACCTGCAAAAACGACACAAAAAACAAAGCATTTGAGACATTTACTAAAAGTTCCCTTGTGGCCCTCAGTCATATACCGGCTCCCTAAATGCTATGAAAAGCCCCGCTTTTAGGAATGCTTCAAGTGTGTGCCAATTTCTCCTTTTTAAGAGGTCTGTTTATGAGTATTTTTTGATTGTGTTTAGGATTTTTATTATTTATTTTGGATGAATAATTATCCGTTTGGTAAAGGTGTTTTTATATTTGAAGTCTGTCTTTGGTTCAAAACATTATGAAAAATAATTTGGCTTTCACAGCATAATGTGGTGTATTCAGCATAATAAACATTAAATCTGTTATAACCTCAGGCTATGCTCTTTTGCCTCATGCTTCTGTTGCATTTTGAAGCAGACAGGCATTACTATTATTGTAGCAAACAGAAGCAAAGTCGGTACCGACCAGCTGCACAACCCCAGGCTTGGTGTGCTTGTTGAAAAACCACAGTCCTTTTCTGTGGTCTTGATGTGAAAGTAACATTTTCAGCCTTCTACAGGTTCTTTGTGCTGCAGTAACACTTAAGCAGATTTAATAATAAAAAATAAAAAAGCAAAAACATTTCTCCCAGCAATTTTCATTCTGATTTCACCCTTTTCATTTTGATCAACGATTGGTCTGATGTAGCTTTTGTGGCTTCGTAAACAACCTGAGGCGGGCAATGGTGTAAAACAAATGAGCTATTGTCCACAGAGGTCTTGCTTACCTCTACTGTGTGTAGGAGTGTGATGTATAGGAGGCTGTTTCAGCTTAGCCATTTGGATAAATGTGAATCATATATCAAGTTATTATTTAAATGTCTGTTTTTTCTAAACTTGTGAGACCTGTAATATAGGCAGATAAAGGTTTTTAACCCTCAGCTGTAAAAGGCTGATGGGGGTATTGTCATCAACAGCGATGTCTCTAACCTAAACCATGCCTCATGCCCAAAACAATGTACCCAACTTGTCCACGTGTCAAGCATTCAATATGTCTTTTAGTGGTTAGCTTTATCATTGCTAACCATTAAAAGACATATTGACATCCAGTTGATTCTTTTAAAAATAACCTATCAAAACCAAGTGGTAGAAGTTGCTCAGGCACGTCAAGTTAATGTCAGTGCTGTTTCAGAACAATATAAGGACTCAAAATGCCCTACCAAATGGTTGAGCAGAACATTAAAGGGTTGATGTTTTATTCAATATGACTCAAATTGAGTGACTGAGCCCAGAAACTTGTAGGATTGGTCGCTATCTTTGTGTGTGATGAGATCAGGCAGGAAGAAAAGAGGAAGACCTGAGAGGTTTGGTGCGACAGACGAGAGTGTTAGGGATAGGCTGAGTATGTAGGTGATCTACTGTGGCCATACCTAATAAGAGAGGGGCCGAAAGAATAAGAAATTTTACCTAGTTAGTATTGTTAATATATTCTGTAAATTTGTAGGTAAATCATATTGAAAAAAGCTGACTTCCAGGCCTTTTAATGTTTCTTCACTTTTTATTGGTTGTTTAATTTCTGGTAAATATATTAATTGACTGCGCCTGTCCTTCAAGTGTCCTCTGTCGAAAAGGAGGTTGAGTATCTCTGTTGACAATGCCACCTTCTCTGAGAACCAGATGCATATCTTATCCTGTCACCTTGAATACAAGTGTGCTTTTCTGTCATTGATTTTTATGGTTTTTGTTGCCCATTTCAAGGCTTACATCCCTTACCGAGACAGCAAGATGACCCGTATCCTGCAGGACTCGCTGGGCGGTAACTGTCGAACCACCATTGTCATCTGCTGCTCACCTTCGTCCTTTAATGAGGCTGAAACCAAAACCACCCTAATGTTCGGGCAGAGGTCAGTAGGCTGATGGAAAGTTTTCAACTGTGTTGGTTTTGTCAAAACAAATCAGCTTCATGTCCCACTTTGACATTACAGAAAATGTTTTCATATAAATTAAGCAACTACATTAGAAAATGTAATTATAAATATCAGATTTACAACAAAGCAGAATATAAAGTTCTAAAAAAATACTTGTTAAGTCCCAGATGGTGCATTTATGTGCTATTTTCCTTGTAATGAATAATGATGCATGAGGTTTTTCTCTGGTGGAAAACAAAAATGTATTTCTTCATAATCCAGAGCAAAGACCATCAAGAACACAGTGACAGTGAACATTGAGCTGACAGCAGAGCAGTGGAAGCAGAAGTATGAGAGAGAGAAGGAGAAGAACAAGACCCTGAGGAACACCATCACGTGGCTGGAGAATGAGCTGAACCGCTGGAGAAATGGTGAGGCTGTCGTCTAATCCTTTCTCAGTGCCGTTTATGTGCGCATGAAAGAAACAACTCTTCTTCCATCTACTGAACACACGTTTTCCTGCTCCTCCTCAGGTGAGAGCGTGCCGGTGGAGGAGCAGTTTGATAAGGAGAAAGCCAACGCCGAGGTGCTGGCCCTGGACAATATTATAAACGAAAAGGCGGCCTCCACGCCCAACGTGCCCGGCGTTCGGCTCACTGACGTGGAGAAGGACAAGTGTGAAGCAGAGCTGGCCAAACTCTATAAACAGCTGGATGATAAGGTGCGTTTGTCAACCTGTGTGTGACAGGTTTTAAACAATTACTACTTAGTAAATGTGAAAATGCAACAACAGTTAGGCTTTATTCTGCTTCCTTTTCATTGGAAAGTAGAAGTCTGAGTCTTCTTTTGAAAATCTTCAGTTATTAAATGAGAAAAATGTTTCTTTAATCATCCAGACCATTCTTTGTTTAACCAGTGGTCTTTCACCTGGTTTATTGTAATTCGCTGTTTATGTGTCTAAGCAAAGGTTCTCTGGATTGTCTGCAGGTTGTGCAAAACGCTGCAGCTAGGCTTTTGACAAAATCCTCCAAGTACTCACATGTGACACCGTTGTTATCTCAGTTACACTGGCTTCCTGTTAAATTTGAAGTCAATTTTAAGATCCTGGTCTTGACCTACAGAGCTGTGCACGGACTGGCACCAGCCTACATCTTTGATCTGCTACAGCCCGATGTCCCTAGCAGGTCTTTGAGGTCATCTGATCAGGGCTTACTTGCTTTAAAAAATACTAAGAGGACTAAGGGTGACAGAGCTTTTGCCACTGTGGCCCCGAGACTGTGGAACTCTCTCCCCCAAACATTAAGAACTGTGGACTCAGTAGCTGTTTTTAAAAAAACAACTCAAAACTCACCTTTTTAAAACTGTGTTTGGTTAATTTTTTGCCTGTTTTATTTTCTCTTTTTAAATCTTTTTATGACTTGTAATCTTATGTGCAGCACTTTGTGATTCTGTCTTGAAAGGTGCTATATAAATAAAAATTGATTTATTATTTGTAATTGTCTACTTGTGGTGTTTGGCTTGGCGTAAATGCTGATGTTGCTGTCTGTCTTTACCCTTTACAGGATGAGGAAATCAACCAGCAGAGCCAGCTGGCTGAGAAGCTGAAGCAACAGATGCTGGACCAGGAGGAGGTGAGTACTGGAGGTCTAACAGGTGGCGTGGAGGCACAGATGCAGAGTGAACTCGTGATCTTTGTAGCTTCACAGGAGCGAGGAAACACGTGAAGCTGTCACATCACTATGAAAAATGTTTTTATTGGACTTAAAATGCAGTCAGCTTTCCCTATTGTTGCAATGACACGTTTAAAAGAATAAAACAAAGTTAAGCTGCTTTTCCTTCATCCAGCTTCTAGCCTCTTCCCGCCGTGATCATGAAAACCTCCAGACAGAGCTGAACCGCCTCCAGGCGGAAAACGAAGCCTCAAAGGAGGAGGTGAAGGAGGTGCTGCAGGCTCTGGAAGAGCTGGCTGTCAATTATGACCAGAAGAGCCAAGAGGTGGAGGATAAAACCAAGGAGTTTGAGACCATCAGCGAGGAGCTCAGCCAGAAATCGGTGAGCCCGGAACAGATATCAGCATGCTCATAGACTCAGTGATACCTTAATTTCATTCAGGTGCCTTTTACGTGTCCTTTATAGTGGCCATGTTAATATGCAACACACAAACACAGCGCTATAATTAAAGCCTTTAAAACCTGCGGGGATTAAAAACTAGAACTGACACATTCACCCGGCAAACATGTGCATATTAATTGGTGCTGCAGAACCTTTATTTCTGTAAGTAACTGAACCATGTTCCATAAAGTGGAGAAGTACTTGGCAGATTGACTAAATGCCTTCATTCTTATTACGTGCCTCAAGGCAAAAACATTTAATTTATGATTTTACAAAGGTAATTACACCCTCAAATAAGTCTCAATGTCTGTTTACAAGAATGTATTGAAAAAGCAGCAGAGGAGTGAGGGAGCAATGCCTGTAGTAGTAGTAGTAGTAGCCTTTTGGCCACTTAAGTTGTCGTGTGCAGGGTCAGAGAATGTGGAGGAAACTTTAATTGGCATGCACTGATCCAGTTTTTTCCACTTGCAGACTGGAAATCATTCTTGTGTCTGTACAGCAGAATCCGTCTGGATATTTCTTCCCTGACTTTTTTTTTTTTAATCTAACAGACACATATAAAAAAACAACATAAGTTTATGGAATTTATATCTATCAGTATGCTAATTAGATCAAAATGCATAGAATAAATAACATAATAACATAAACATAAATAACATGCTTCTCTCATTTTAGCTCAGTGTGAGAGTCAGTAGGTCACTAGTTGCTGTTATTAATTATAGGTTCACCTGCTCACATACAGCTGAAATAATATTAATTGCACAAGTTTTACTTGCAAGTGCAATAAAATATTGCCAGCATGTGCTATACTTGAACACAGTGATAGAGAGATGCCTGACAGGGAAAGATGAACACGCATACACCGGTTGTATTGTTGTATTATAGAGAATAGCACTGAATTACATTCAAATATTGGTTAAGAAGCAAGAGGGACAGCTGAGGCTGAAGAACTTTGAGACAGTTGTGAATATATTGGACAAAGGAATATTGAAGATGGAGCAGATAGGAAGGAGGAAAAGAGGAAGACCACAGAATGTATGGATGTAGTGAAGGAGGAAGTGCAGATGGTTGGTGTTGGGTTGGGATAGGGTGAGATGGAAGTCGTTTATCTGCAGCGACCCCTAAAAGTGATCAGCCAAGAGAAGAAAAGGAGGAGCAGTGACAACTTTAGTGCTGAATAGTTCAATAGCAGTTAACTTTGTATTAATACTTTCTCTTTTCTTGCAGTCCATCCTGTCATCTCTGGACTCTGAGCTTCAGAAGCTGAAGGAGATGTCCAACCACCAGAAGAAGAGGGTGACTGAGATGATGTCATCACTGCTTAAAGACCTAGCTGAGATTGGCATCGCTGTAGGCAGCAATGACATTAAGGTACTGAGCTGATTTCTGCACTTTCTGGTTCAGCTTCTATCCATCTTTTCCAGTTTTTGTTCCTCTTTTTCTCGTTTCTTTTCCCACTATGTGGTCTTAACGTCGTTTTTCATTTCAGCAACATGACGGTGGCAGTGGTCTGATTGATGAGGAGTTTACAGTGGCCCGTCTGTACATCAGCAAGATGAAGTCAGAAGTGAAGACGATGGTGAAACGCTGCAAGCAGCTAGAGGGAACCCAGGCAGAAAGCAACAAGAAGATGGATGAGAACGAGAAGGAACTGGCTGCCTGCCAGCTGCGCATCTCCCAGGTATGTGGAAACGAACCAAAAACGGCACAGTGAATCACGGCTTTCACTGGCACCTATGTATTTACATGTGCCTCTTTCCTCCGCCCAAAGCACGAGGCTAAAATCAAGTCCTTGACTGAGTACCTGCAAAATGTGGAGCAGAAGAAGAGGCAGTTGGAGGAAAATGTGGATGCTCTCAATGAGGAACTTGTCAAGCTCAATGCTCAAGGTACGTCACTTTATGAGGGAAGGGCAGGAATTAAAGCACCGACACTGGCACTCACTCAAAGTCTGCTTTAACCTCCTACGACCCGAACTCTTGAACTCTTCCACAGCATGCATTTTTAATTTCTCTTTGATATTTGGTCATATTGGGGCCAGATGAATGTAAAAACAAAGAATTACCAGATTTTTTTTTTTTTACCTTATTTTTGTTTTTAAGAAAAATAAGAGCCAAATATGAGGATATTCGTTTAAAATTTTGATAGAACAGTAGCAGTATAATGTCCTCGTAAGTGGATATCAGGACCTTGTAGAGCAAAATTCAGTATTTTGGTCTAAATCACCCAAAATGTGATGTCCACATATGTGGACGCCAGGTCCTAGGAGGTTAAGACAACGTGCAACGTGCAGTCTAGCAGAAATAAACAAGCTTTCACGGCTGGTTAAACTCAGTGTGGTTTCCTACAGAAAATAATGAGTTTACTTTGAGGATCTTTTGTAGAATGCATTCAGCACTTTGTCCTTTTGATGTCGGTGAATAATGGGGAATTGTTTTCTGTTATGCAGAGAAAGTCCATGCTATGGAGAAAGAGAACGAGATCCAGACTGCCAATGAAGTCAAGGTGTGTTCCTCATTCCCAATAAACAGGATGTTAAAAAACAAACAAACATCAGTTTTATTTTAGGGAAGTATTTTATTGTTGACAGCTCCAGAGGAAAATTACACACTCATGTATTTTATTTTTAATTTCTATTTCTTAATTTTATTGTCTTCTTTCTGTGTTGGTGTATGTTTTTACCTTTATTGGGCTGGCTGTTTCACATCGGCTGATGATGGCCAGATGAGACATTAAGAACAAGTGGTCCTTTGAGTCTCATTTTGTCCTGCCATATAATAGTGTGAGATCAGTTGTGGGTGCATAAAATGCTACATAAAATGTTCTCAGTGGCGGCCTTTGGCTGACTATTGTTACTAAAATATGTCACTCCCATGCTAATGCTAAATGTCATCCTGGTAATTTTTTGTATCCCATTATCATTTTGCTTGTTTATTAGTCAGTGAAACTTTCCTTTGAATCTGATTATCCGTTTATGTCTGTGTTCAGGAAGCAGTGGAGAAGCAGATCCACTCCCATCGTGAAGCTCATCAGAAACAGATCAGCAGCCTGAGAGACGAGCTGGACAACAAGGAGAAGCTCATCACCGAGCTGCAGGAGTAAGGCTTTACAATGTCCGGCTGCCTTTGTCGTCAGTCTTTGTCTGTGCACATAGATGCAGTAGTGGGACATGGAAACCCACAGTCCAACAAATATTTATGCAAAGTTTAATTGAAACTGCATGGAGGTTCATGAGAAGAGTAGAAAAAGTGCACTCAGGACTTGGATATGTTGACTGAGACGTACTGATTCTGATTTTATTTTGTTTCTTCTAGTCTGAATCAGAAGATCATGCTGGAGCAGGAGAGACTCAGAGTGGAGCATGAGAAGCTCAAATCCACCGATCAGGAGAAGAGCCGCAAGCTGCACGAGCTCACGTAT
The DNA here is from genome assembly GCF_056152115.1 of Neolamprologus brichardi. Lineage (NCBI taxonomy): Eukaryota > Metazoa > Chordata > Actinopteri > Cichliformes > Cichlidae > Neolamprologus > Neolamprologus brichardi. The sequence goes on along the minus strand of NC_142121.1, from coordinate 11,053,819 downwards.
GTTTACTGTCCACTGGCCGCCATTTTCTGTTTGTTTTTCTCTTCACTTTCAAGATGCAACAAAAAACAACTCTGTCAACGCGCAGTTTTGTTATAGTGTTTTAGAATTTCATATGTGATGTGTTATTGTTCTTTTGTTCTTCTTCAGGGTGATGCAGGACAGGAGGGAGCAGGCCAGACAGGACCTGAAGGGTCTGGAAGAGACAGTGGTGAGTTCATTGAAATTGTCTGATAAATAAAGTACATGGGTTTGAACAGTCTGACCAGGTGTCTTTGACTACTCAGCTTAGTATTCTTTTTAATCCCAATAGAAGGATGCCATCTGCTTTTATATTTAACTCCCTCGTTCTTATTTTGAAACTTTAGCAGTCTAGTCCCCATTTCCTCTTCCGCTGGCTCGCTGTTGTGGTCGTCATTGTTATTCTGTTTTACCAAAGTCCAACTCACAGTGTTGGACTGCAGCACTCGGTAGTCTTTGTTCAGCTCTGGAAGTCCTCTGAAAGCTAGAGGCCACTCTAATCAGAACATACAACAGATGGAGAGCTGTGCTATGCTGAGGTCTCTCCGAGGCTGAGGAGCAGAAGCCTGCAGTCCAGTACTGTGGAGTTGAAGATGACTTGTGGTGCAGAAGAAACATTGGGAAGCCGATTCTATTGCTGCTGTTAAAATATTTTGAGTTATGAACAGCATTATTTGGCATGCTTGTGTCTTACTTTTCCATACATACACACGACCATTAAAAATGGGATTCACCTCTGTAGGAAACACACTGTTTGTTTCATTATTCCTGCAAATGAGTTTATAATACACTTTTCTGTTTTTATTTCAGGCTAAAGAGCTGCAGACTCTGCACAACCTGAGGAAACTCTTTGTCCAGGACCTGGCCACCCGAGTAAAGAAGGTGAGCATTCACAGGATGACGGCAGCTTACCAAGAAATATTTATGTCTGTAGAGAAGAAGTTTAAAAAAAGAGAGAGAGAGGGAGAGCACACCAAAAATCACATGCAGCAATAAACAAGGATGTGGTGACAGATGGGAGGCGTGTATATTAATCTCTGTTCATGAGTCACATCTGTATGTTTTTTATTTTGTGCAGAGTGCTGAGATGGACTCAGATGACACAGGTGGGAGTGCAGCTCAGAAACAGAAAATTTCCTTTCTTGAGAACAATCTTGAACAACTCACCAAGGTTCACAAACAGGTACGAGACAGACGTGCACACCAACGTGTTTTTTTTTTTTTGTTGTTGTTGTTGTTGTTGTTCATGCCATATTTTTGTTTGCCTGTTGTGGCGCAACTCATCTTCCCTTGTTGGCACTTATGTATGAAGCTAAAGTGACTAAATGATTTCCACGTTTTCACACAAATTGTCCCACAGCTGGTGCGTGATAATGCAGACCTGCGCTGTGAGCTTCCTAAACTGGAAAAGCGTCTTCGAGCTACGGCTGAGCGGGTCAAGGCCTTGGAGTCTGCTTTGAAGGAAGCCAAGGAGAACGCCGCCCGCGATCGCAAGCGCTACCAGCAGGAAGTGGACCGCATCAAAGAGGCCGTCAGAGCCAAGAACATGGCCAGGAGGGGACATTCAGCCCAGATTGGTTAGTAGGAATGAACAGGGCGAGGAACACCCCTCACCATTCTTCCTTTTATTTACGACAGAAAGTCAACATTTTAATTTTATGGTGGCTCAAAGGAGAACATCGTGTTGCTGTTTTGCAGAAGATTTTGCTAACCTGTATATGAATATCATTTAAATAGAAAGCTGAATTTACTTTGAAACCTGCAAATAGCTTTGTGTTGGTGTATTTTTTTTATCTACTGGATTTCTCAATTATTTGATACCAAATATGAGTATTTCTTTTTTTATCTCTTTAGATTATGTGTTGAAAGGTACGTTAATGGGAACCTGTTAGGCTTATGTCTCTGCTTTTTCCCCCTGAAGTTCTCTAAGATTAGCTTTGTATGATTGACAGTTCAAAATAATCCACATTCATCTTATACCAGGCCTCGGTGCATTCCTGCTGTTTTGGCTCCACTGTAGCTTTTGTCTGATTGGCTGCCTGTCATAAAGCAAACGGTTGTCTTCTAAAGGTAACTTGTCTTCTTCTTCTGCTCAGCCAAACCCATCAGGCCTGGGCAGCAGCCAGTGGCATCCCCCACCCACCCCAACATTAACCGCAGTGGAGGAGGCTTCTACCAGAACAGCCAGACGGTGTCCATCAGAGGAGGGGGCAGCAGCAAGCCTGACAAGAAGTAAGTAGTTTGTAGTTGTTAAGTTTTTTTGTTTTGTTTTGTTTTTTCTCACACAGCAATTCTTAAAAGTACACAATAACGCATCTAAAGCCAGGCATGGTAGACTTTCTTTAATATCCAGGAGTACTAAAGATATCCTGTTAAAAATCATTTTTATTTATTGTACAACTGAAAACTTCTTCTCAAGTTAAATGAAAGTAGTCTTCACTAATGCACTTCACTAATTTTTATATATATATGTTTTTTTATTATGTAGCTGAAGAGCAGCAGAACAGAAGGACGACACCACAGAAGAAGCCAATATCACCCCCGCCCACCCCGACAACCTGTCATTCCATTACAGCGAACAGACTCCTCGTCGCTGCTTTGGAACCACGAAGGAGTTTCTGAAATATAAATATATATATATATAAATATTCCCAGCTTGTACAGCTCCAGCCCCCCCACCATCACACCTCCACCTACCCACCCCCTCTCCCCAACGTTCTAATCATGACTTATCTCTTTTTCTCTTACTGGATATAATAAAAGAAAGAAGACAACCGTTTTAATTTACAAAAAGCCAAGATAATATTCTTATTCAGGCAACCAAACGCAGTCTTGAGCGAAGCCTCGGCGAGCGAAGCCTCGGCGCGACTCGAATGTGTAGCTTCGGGTTTGTTGATTTTGTTTAGTTTTTTTCTTTTTCGTTTTGCACAGTCTGTCGTCATCTGTCGTCGTGCGAGTAGTTCTGCACTGTGCCAAGCTGAATGTAACGGTCGAAAGATCCAAAAAATTCATAGAAATAAACACCTAATACTAAAAAAGACCAAAAAAACGAAGAGGAGACCCTACAGTGAGAAACAGCTTGACCCTATAAAGCTAACCTCTGTACAGTTCATTGTTATTATTATTATAATTATTATTATTATCATTGGCTGTTAACCACACTTTTCTCTGGGTAGATTTTACATGCTTCTTTAAGGGAAATACAAAAAAAGTACAAAAAAATGTTTTGAATTGACTAGATGGCGTCGAGCACTACTGTTCTGTCTGATCTTGTTGTACAGTTGTAAAATTGGCACTACTGCACACGTTTCCCTGGAGAGACGAGGCTAAACACAAGGATCAAACTAAAGCCAAGAAGACGTGCGACAGTGCACCGTAGGTGTATTTACCTAAATACCTGTGGAGGCCAACTGTTTTTAATATTAAGTTAAAAAAAAAACTATACTCGTTAACGGTGGCTTCATGAGAAGGATGCAAAGAATGTAGAATGAAGGGAAAAGAGAGGAGGAGGATCCGGTTAACACAACAGCCTTCCACCTTTTAGCATAGCCTATGCTACGTAGCTAAATGTACTGTTTTTACTTCTCTCGGTGGTTAATAATGATGTGTTAATGGAAGCTGTTTAATATCTCTCTGCACATTGGAGCACATAGATTGCAAGTGTATAGATGGAAATAGCACACGAAGCTCGTCCTGTCCTCGCTGGGTCCCCGTCGGTAACTCGTCTCCTTTCACTCGTGTATTCAGGACCTCTTCTTTTTTGGTTCTTGTTACTAGTTTGACTGTTGAATCCCTGCAGTGTCATGTTTTCTTTTTCAAGGGTGCCTCGCTTCTTCCGTCTTCCCTCCCCACACCTTATAGATTAAAAGACCTGTAACTGTATGCGCCCCCTTTCGGTTATAAATTAGCAGAGTGTCATGCTGGGTTTTATGTACTGTATCTCTTTCTTTGTTCCATAGATGGTGTAGATTTCTATTTCAAAGTGGGGGGTAACGACGGGCGGGTGGAGTGGGATCGTTCAGTTGATGGGTTAAACCTTCGCCGCTGATCAGCCAGTCAGGGAGAGCGGGGTCTATAATTGCACAATGATCTTCTGTTATCATCTGGAGGAAGGGTCTATTTAACTAAATCTAACCAGGGGTGTAGATTTTTTGTGTTTTTGTTCTTTGTTGTTTTTTTTAGTGGGTTTTTTAAATTGTTATTAATTTCCCATCACATCTTTATTTTAACCCTGTGAAGCCCCACTGCATTTGGCAAAGAGCTTGTTGTGATTGTAACCCCAGCATGAGAACACTAACATCTTGTGCAAGTGCAATATACTGTAAAATACACTGTATATCAGTCGGCCGGCAGGTGTGATCAGGGTGTGGTTGCAGTGGTAGTACCTGCCCAATCCTCCTTTTTGTGTTGCGTTTACTTTCACTGGTGTCGAGTCCTCGGTGTGTGCTCTCTTTCTTTGATCACTCTTTCTGAAAAGCTGAGACATGTTGCAGATCTTTTGTTTTGTTTTATATAAACCTCATATTCTATATCAAATCTACTGCAGCTGCTGTAATGGAAAGTTAACAAAAATGCACAGATTGTATAAAAAATCACATATGATCCAAAGTTTGGAGTTTGAAGCTTTTTAGGAAGACTGGTCAAAGAAACTTCTACTGAAAAAGGATGTGTTTTGAGACTGGTGGAACGAATGTAGCTGGAAAACAAAAGGAGGGGAAATGATTTTGGCTAAAACCTGTTATCTCCATACAGGAAAGCTGGGTGTAAAACAGCACTTGTTTAGCTGCACTCAGATAAAAACACTCCGCATGTGGCTGTTTTTGAGTGGAGGAGGGGAAGAAAAGTTTTGACAACTGCTTGTTGTTGCTGAAGTGTATTCAGTTGTAATAATTACGCTCTGCAAGATGCAGGGAGGAGTAGCTCCCTCGCATCTATGACAGGACAGTGTTTGATGTCTTATGGAGACGGTTTATACCCTCTGTGTAACCTTCTAGATTTAGCTGAGACATTGCAGCGTGGACCTCAAGATGTTCATCCTTTGACCTCCCACCAAAACTGGACACGAAATGGGGAATAAATACAGCAAAAAGATAAATACGTGTGTTTACCTAAATTAAATTTTGCATTAATTCTAAATTAAAAGTGTAGCCACTTTTTTTTTATTACTGTGTAATAGTTGGTCAGTTTTTAAAAGGACAGCTTTGGGGCTCCATCAGTGGACAAGGTACTGGATCATTCCTGGAGAACTGGGGCACAAATGGCTGGGCTCTGATACGGACGGAGATGGGACGTTAATGAGATCACAGTTTTGGATTGACTGCATGATGTAAATGTATGTGTGATTAAATAATTATGAGGAAAAAAACTGCCCCCTCTGTTCTGTCATTTGACTCTTGTGAATGTGGAGATGGGTTTCACGTGGCTGTTTCTCTTTTACGTACATACACTGGTCGACTTTTTTTGGTTTGTGGCTTTGTTCTGAGAACTCTCTTGGAATTAGAGATGGGGTCTTCTCTCATGTTTTAACACAGTCACTTCAAGCAAATCCAGGTACATATAAAATATTTCCCCAGTCTTAAGTGGAAGGATTTGCCACTGACTGGCATCAGCCCACTAGATGGTTTTACAAAGTGTGAAAATTGCTGTGACGAAAGCTGCAGTTAGTTAACACAGAAAGAAAGCAACTCACACCTACAGCTATTTTAGAATCACCAATAAATCCAATTTACAGTCATGGCAAAAAGAAAGTACACCCTCTGTCAGTTCAGGTTTTACATATAATTAAAGAAGGGCTTAAAATTTGGTGAATACAACCTCGGATGAATGAAATGCATGACGTATTGCATGAAGATGAAGCCAAAGTGCAGAAGCAGTACACCTTACTGCTTCATCCTGAATTAAGAGGACAAGTAGCAAGTGTGAGCGCCTCGACTAAAGCAAAGGTCTTGGCAGTTTGCTGGTCTGAAGCATTTAGGTGTGTGTAAACACAAGGCCGAGGAGGAGAGGCACCAGCAGTGGTCTTAGAGAAGCAACTGTTGCTGCCCATTATATTTAAGAACTGACAGGGGATATACTTGCTGTCCTGATGACTGAACCCATCTTTGCCAGAGTACAATGAAAAGTTTTCAAACACAGAAAGGTGCCGGTCGGCTGGTGGATTCAAACCTGTGTGCAGTGTGTCGCCCTGCACAACTAAAACAAGTGAAAATATAGGACATTTTCTCAGTATGTAGGATGCGGGGGATGTCCCAGCCACAGTGGGACACCTGATTCCCCCAGACTCAGGGTGTTAACGTTGTAAATAGTAAAATTCTATTGTTTCTTGGCCATTGATTGGGGGTCATGACAGTCTGCATGTTAATGATCATGAAACTGACCTCATGACCCCATTGTTAATCAGTGGTGCTAGGTTTGGTCTTTATGCAAATGTACTGTTTATAAAGTTGGGGAAACCTGCAGTCGGCTGAGACTAAAGAAGTCACTTTGATGAGTAATGAAACATTTCTCCCACTGAAAACACAATGTCCAGATCAGCAGAATCAACTTTCTGCGATACTGTATCTTTACAAAACCTTTGCAGTTTTTGTGCTTTTGTAGAGCTGCTGTGATCCATGCATACTAACAAACCTGTAATAACTCCTGAGGGAATACTGATGCTTTTTTCGTTTTAAATAGATGGTTCATTAAAGGCTCATTTGAAGTAAAATCTTGGTCAAATGTGCCTTATAAACATCAATGACTTTGATTTCTGTTGTTGCCTCAAGCGATGGGTGTCAAACATGCAGCCTGGGGTCCAAAATGGCCCACTAAAGGGTTCAAACCAGCCAACTGGACGAGTTTGTCTTTATAGTGTTTATAAAAATAAGAAAAAGTTAAAAGTAGTGTAAAACCTTTGATTCAGAACAGTGCAGCTTTTGGTCCCATTTGTAGATGGGCTGTGAATTGTAACACACAGGGAAAAGGAATGGGCATTTTGTAAACCGTAAAATGATAGTTGATTGATTGTTCATTTGCTGCTCACTTGACAGCACATTGGGCTGATTAGCACATTGTATGTGTGCCATGAACTAAAAGTTGACACACCTTTTTTTCGTTTTAAAAGCAGACACAATTACGCACAATGTATTTGTAGTTTCCGGCCATCACCGCCAGGTTGCGCTAAATCCCCTTTTGTTTCCGGAACACCTGAAAGTTCGAACCATGTGTATAACTCACAAACAAGAGAAGAGGTCTCACTACGATAGCTAGTGATTAGTCATTAGCCACTTACAACTACAGCATTGCCAGAGAAAATAGTGCTAAGTTTAATTAGTTTGTTAAATGTGCATGTACAAGACCGGTGACTATGGTAACTTACAATTCGTTAAACCGGAAAGTTTTATTTTTGTGTTTTCCGGAAAATATATAGAATAGCACGTCTTGTCTGCATAGACGATCTTTGCTTGAAGGTAGTTGCGAAGTTCTCGGGGCAAGCGACTCCACGGGAGCGAGCACTGCTGTAGATTACACACCGGCTAGGGAAGAGCAGGACGGACTGGAACGCCGCTCTCCGACAAACCTGACAAGTAGGGAAATAGTTTCACACGGTGGCCGGTCGACGGGGAAGTTTACTGGGAGTTTAACTACACCCGGGAGCACCGTCGTGTCGGTGTGTTCCCCCCTGGGAGCCAGCGGAGGAGGTAGGTGAAGGTGCGTATCTGTGCCTCAGTGCGGGACACTGAGGAATGCTGTAGCCCTGAAAGCTAATTAGCTAGCTAACGTTAGAGGGCAGATTAAAGCAAGACCGAGGAGACCTGCGAGCTGAAACTGAGAGTTAAGACCACAAAACGTGACGTTAAGGTGAAGGTTAAAGCTCTGAATCCACAAAAGAGCCCAAAGCTACTTTCAGACCTAATATATATAAAAAAGAAATCAGAGAAACTTGAATCCTTTTGGGAACACCTTCTAAATTAGCGTCAAGAAAGCGCAGAAATCAGTGTTTACTTTTCTAAGGAGTGCCTTAAACAGATGTGTTATAGTACTTTTTGACTGGCAGGGTTAACCTTATTACCTGAGAGCAGTGAAATGGATCTGCCATAGAGCAGAAATCCTCCTGCTCACACTTTTTTAAATATATAAAATAGTGATAAATGGCTTTTTAAAGTTGATCTGATCCTCGTGGTTTGAAAGCTGCCGTTTAAATCACAGTAGAGCCTGTAATCATCACCTCAACGACACAGTCCTATCATGAATTATAATGAAGAACCTTTAATTGTTTCAAAAATGTTCATTCTCTTATGTTTTGAGGTGATTTAGATTAATGAAAGTCTTTCTGACCTTAAAACTAAACTTGTACTTTTTAAAGGGCATAAGTGAGTGTCAGTTGAGCAAGTAGTTAGTTATTTAAGAGTTTGGATAATCTCCCCCAAATCTGCCATTTATGAAAATAAAGCAATATTTGTTTATGAAGTGAAAAAGCAACCAATTTAAAGAGACTGTTAAAGCATTTTTACTGTTTTTATTTACTTTATTTTTGTAATGATGGGCTTGAGAAAACCTTGCTGGTGACAGAGCTTCACGTGGTGAACGGAAGAGAGATTTTCTATAAAACCTCCTGGTCTTATTGTGGCCAGCATGCCTTTAACATGTTCTTTATTTGTGTTTTGCTTAAAATGTGTACTCTGATTTCTTTCTTTCTCGATTGAGGGAGCTGCAGCTGGCCGTAGTTGGTCGAAGTGGTTCAGGTTGTGGCTTTAACAGTGATAGGGTTGGGGATGCCGTGGGGAGCTGATTTTGATTTCTCTAGAAGAAAATTATGGTGAGAGTCAGTGTAAAAGTAGGACAGCCAGTGCTAGATCCAGGCTGTTTGAGGCAGCTTGGGCCTATATTTGGTGGCTTCTTTGTGCACGGGGCACAGTGCACTGCTTCTGCTTGTTACAAATAGATACATCGAGAATTAGTTTTACACGTTAAAGGGTCTATTTTATATCCTCACTTATCCCCCATTCTGAAACTATTCTGACTTTTGTTTGTTAGCTGTTTGCTGGTAACTGTGTTTTTTCTGCTCCAAACAAGTGAAAAGCAAAATATAGATATGGGCAGTATAAACATTGACACATAAATCTGGACACAAACAATTGCTTATTTGATAGAGTTATGGTTCATTTGGAGATGTGTTTGTGGTCCTCTGGTGAATGTAACGCCGATATTTTTGGTTCCTACCGACTCCTGAGGGAAATGTTTGGCTCTGTAGCAAATAACATTTTCACTAGTTTTTGTTCCACTGGGTTGCTTTGTGTGTCTGTGAGTTTGTTTTTCTTTTTGTTTTTTGGGTTTTCTTTTGCTGCAGGTCAGTTAATGTGTGTGAGTTTTAGGGTTTTTTTTTAAGCTGTTTGGCCTGAAATAGGACATTTAAGAGCCAGAAAGCTAAACAAAGAGCTTGACAAGTAAGAGGAACCACATACATCATTTAGATGATAATTTAGATGATTAAAAAAACAAAACATGATCGCAGTAAAGATTTACCAAGTGTCAAACTGAACCCAAATCCCTCTAAAATATCTCCAAACTGCTAAAGCTTTGCTTTTAGCTTCTTCTGTGCTAACTTACCTCTCCATTTTACAACCATCGTTCTGGAGCTAACAACACAGAATTTAATTCAATAGATGGATTCCTTAAATAAGCTCATTGTTACCAGTCTACCTTTGTGAGATGGGATCAGACTGATATTGGATCCAAATATCTGATATGTGGTGCATCCCTGATTATCACCATGTTTTTAAGAGTATTAGCTACGTGTCTCTTCTAGTGGTGAAGTGGGTCTGGACATAAATGTAAATACCCATACCCCATTTTAACAAACTGTGCCTGTAAACAGGCAATCAGGACGTCTATAAGGTTGCAGTGTCACAGATATGCAGTCACTGCCCTTAGCCTTGGTCTTGCCAAAGAGACTGACCATCCAACCTTGAGCAACTTCCTCCATGTCCACCCATAATTTCCATCATCACAGCTTCTTTTGCTAGCTGTTGTTGGCAGCAAGAGCAAACACACACATGTGCTCTTGACATCTGAACAGTGAATGACCCAGTGGAAAATAATTAGTGCTTTGCGAGACTCATGCTAATGTTCTGTTACATCTGATCGGCGCCCACAGGCCAGAGTGATTTGCGCTTTGTGTTACAAAGTTGGATAGTTCTAATAGATGTGACCAAATGAGGTCAGCTTGTACTACTTAAGAGCCAAAAGCTCACATTTCAGACGGCTCTAAAAACTCTGAAGTTTTTTTTTCTCTCCTTGGCTCTGAATGATGTCAGTGAGAGCAGATATGTGTGATCTGACATCCCACCTACCTGATGTTCACACCTTCCGTACTGTGGGGCCACCAGTTGTAATAAAAATACAGATTAAGACGAGGCAGATCACATCCCAGCAAACTAAATGTGGAGCAAAGAGTATGCTTGCACGAGACACGTAACTGATGCTGAGAGTTCATTGGCAGTTTTTATATCATGCAGAAATGTATCGAAAGGGTTACAAATGCGTACGAATCATCCACAAGTGTAAATGACCCCACGCATGCCCGTGTGGGGTTGTGAGACAAAGTTCATGCTGCCAGCTTTGCAGATCCACAAATGTAAGCTGTGTCCATCATCTGGGCTTCCTCTGTATTCCTTCCTTAATGTTAGCCTGCTGTTATTGTACAATGGTAAAATTAACATCAACACAACCACAGTGTTTCCACATCTGCAGCTGAGCACTCACTGACTTTCCCCAGCAGAAAAACATTTCAGGATGCAGCAGCAGCTTATTTGATTCATCGAAGCACGTGCTTGTGAGTCCTCAAACATTACACACAAATCACTGCACACATTTGTTAATCTTAGTTTACGCTGGTGGATAATGTCGTATGCATTTGTAACCCTTATGAGACATATTTCTCTCCATATTATATATCCAACTTAAAAACCACAAACAAGCTGGTTTGTTATAATCAGTATTTTTTATTTTATTTTAATGTATATTTCTCACATTTCCCCTTGCAGTAAGCATTATTAAGGATAAATGGAAGCTCAGATTTGTTTTCATGGCCTGATTCATGTCCATTTTTCCTCCTCCAATGACTGTTAAAACTCTTAAAGTTGTTCATTTTCATAGTGTAGAATACACCCGTTTATTACCACATCTTTTTGAGCCACACGATGCTTGTGAGGCTGACGGGATAATGATAATGATATTTCTTTGTTCATTAATAAGAGACAAAGTGACCAAAGGTATAAAAATAAATGTCCAACAGCAAAGACTTAAATTGAATTGAACACACATTACTTAAGGTGTGGGTTGAAGCTCTGGCTTATTACACCTACCTTTTTTATATACAGCATAGTCTAAATGGCAAGTCATTAATAGCAAGATTTCATCTCTAAAAGACCAAAGAAAACATATTGAAAGTAAATGTGTTGGCTTTTGTTTAAATATAAAAGATCAGGGGAACATAGTGGGGGCATGGAAGCAGAAACATTGTCACACTTGCTGTCAGAAGTTTAGACCATGATGCTGAATAAATTGAGTAACTGTTTCTGAAAAGTTCATGTTCTCAGCCTGTATTAGTGCTTAAATAAAGAAAGCGCGGCTGATTGCCGTCTCTCCCCAACCCCGTTCCCTTTAAATACCTCCACAATGGGAATTTGCTTTCTCTGGTGAAAATAACTTAAACCAATCACCAGTGGCCCGGCTCTGAATCAACAGTCTGAACTTGGCTAACAAGAGTCATGTGAGACTCGATGCAGAGGAATTTTGCCGCCGCTGCTGCTGCTGGTGCTTCACTCATCCCTGTTTCAGTTGAAATATTTAATGTGCTCACAATGAGAGAGTATTTGCAGTGTGCTGATTTCTGTTTTGCTGAGGCAAGAGAAACTGTGAGGGTGTGTTTCCTGCATGTGCTGACAACAGCGGATTTTTAAACATACATATCAGTTCCAACACTTCCACACACTTCAGCCGAGGTCCTGCTTTCATGGGACCCACCCATCCACTCTATCTCCCACTGCAAATCTTATTACCATCACTCTGAATTAAGGGTCGTCTTCTGATTTTGCTGATTGGACTCTGAGAAGATTTGTTTGCTAAATAGCAGCACTGAAGCTGTAGCTTAATCTTAGTGGGGGATAAGTGAAAGAGACAACAACCCCCAAGTACTTAATCTTCCAAAGACCTTCCCGTATGACGAATAGGAGCATTAAGTTGATTGTCTGTTTTGTTTGTAGTCTTCCTCATTTTAATTCAAAGGGTATTTTCAGAACCAACATGCCAGACTCTCTCATAGAGGGATTGCATTTTTGACACCTTTTTCATAATTAATCATCACTTTTTTTTAAAGCTACATGTTAAAAAGGAACCCACAAACTTTAAATGATTTGTTAGTTTTTACATGTTTCACGTTGTATGACTTGAGGATTACCTAACTTAGTAATTAATAGCTGTTTAAAATCAGTCTTAAATTTAAAAACGGTGAGAAGGAAACATTCAAAGGTATGTATTTTTCTGAATCAAAATTGTTCTTTCAAGGGTCACTTGGCATATAAGGCCTCAGTGCCACAGGCATAGAGCCTGATTAATGAACCTGTTGCAATCTCTGGTTTCTACAGAATTGCTGAGGTCATCTCTAGTTTCCACTGAAGATCCCGACTCTTCAACTACCCACCGAGCAGTAGTGAAACTTGAAAAACTGTGATGCAAACTGGAAATGGAGAAAGTTTGCCTTTAGAGTCAAATTTGTGTCCTAAAGCTGCATCAAGGGTGTTTCAAAAGGCAAAACTTTTACTCTGAAGGTGAATGGTCTCCATTTCTGGTTTGTGTTGCATTTTTACAAGTTTCACTACTGCTTGTTGAGTAGTTGACAAGCTTTGCGGACAAAATAGCGTCTTCTTTGCAAGAGGTATTTTTTTGGTACCTTGGCTGAGGTTCCAAGTGAGCCGAGTCATGAGAACGACTTCTTCACAAAACTCAAACTGCCATTTTCAAAACCTAGCAACGAGGGAAATGGCTGCACAAAACCAACACTGTGGTCTCTGAGTCTGACAAAAAGCCACAGAAAGCGCAGCAGGTATACCACTGCTACAACGTCATGGGACTTTTGGTCACATTGCTACAATGACCCCAAGCACATTAAGGTGGTACTCAGTTGTAATGGAATAAGACCAAAACCAAGTCAAGTAGAGTAAAATCTGAGTAGGTATTAGTGGGAAAACAGGCGTTCGACTGGTCCACATATGTAAGACAAAGAGTCTGTTGTCTAAATTTGTTCCTGTTATTTCTGGCTGATTATGAGCAAAAATATGTTTCATGCTTGAGTAAATTAAACCTCACATTGGAAAAACAAACTGGTTAAGATTAGATTTTTATGACCCATGTGGTTTTTCTTTGAGGGAAGACCAAAACCCTGCAAGGGGTGGAAGGATGGCAGGAAATTAAATGTCATCTCACTGTCTTGAGTCCCCAAACCTTCCAGCCACTGTGATTATTTCACTGGGCAAACGATGCTTGTAGAGCCCCTTAATATTAGCAGGTTAGGCACGCCATTTTTCTCAGTTATTCCCAGAAAGGCGGTCGTGCATCTGAACTTTTTATCTGACTCCTGTTTAGTGTTTGATTGTTTATTGCTCTTTTTTTTCTTCCTCTCCACTCTCTCCAGCCATAACTGGTTGTGCCAAGTTGACTGCCCACCCTGAGTTAGTTTTTTTCCCTTCACCACTATCACCAAAGTCTTGCCCATTAAGGAATTCTTAGCTACACTATATATACTCTGGGTTTTTCCAGCAAATCTTGACTGTCCCCCAAAGAGTCTTTGGCCTTCCCCCAAGGAAAAATCTTCAGGATCATAATAAAAATATTTTGTTAGCAGTTAATTTAAGTGGGTTTTTGTTATTAAAATCCATATTTTTGGACCCAAATTACAGAAAAATGCATAGATTTATGATAAGTATGTTAACAAAGACACTTTGTAAACCTACAAAGGCCCATTTTGAGCTGGGAAAAGCTCTCAAAAACTAATGGACAAAAGCACTGTTAAGCTTCCTACCTTTTGATTTCTTTATTAAAGAAATAGGTTTAAATTAAATACTTTTAAAACTATATTTTTATTAGTGTTCTACCACATTTGGTTTCATCATATTTTTCCTTGACTACAAGCACTGTTTCTCATTTAAAAAATAAAATAGAAAATAATGATATAAAGAATTTCTAGCCACTCGACTCCATGCCTTCAGCATGAGGGTTGAGGATGTTAACAAGGAAAGCTGCCACTACTACTCATGCTATAACCATCACACAGTCTTATTCCTCGCTACTCTGCTGTTATTCAGTGAATAGCTGTGAATTAGCACCAGATGCAGTGTTTTATTTTCATTTGGCTAATGGACTTTCTGTTCAGCTGATAGATTCGGTGAGATTTCCCTCAGTACTTGTTAGCCTGAACCCTCGAGTTAATCTGTGGCGATATTATCCCGCCAGTCACTGCATCAGCAGTAATCCCAGCACTGCTCGCCTAATCACAGATATTTATTAAGCTAATGCACGACCGAAGGTAAACAGAAGCGCAATGCTATTATTAGGTAATAGCTGCCAACCGCACATTTAATGTTCAGCTGCAGCTTTAATGGTGACACCCAGTGGAAACTACTTTTTGATTAATCAAGTGGTTCTAAAATAGCGTAGCTCATGCTGGTTAATGTGTGTGGGGATATGCTCATTAAGCATTCGTACAACCACAACAGTCTTCACAGTGACCACTATTTGTTGTGCGCTTTGTCTGGTGCCCACTCAGTTTTCACAGAATTTGTGGGCTTATATCACCAGCTGCAGATGGTGGCCTCGCTATAGTTTCATGGATCATGGGTGTCTCTTAAGTGAATCTGCATGTGTTGTGCAGCGATGCTCATCATTCATCATGAACTCAAGACGAGAGGAAACACACAGAGGTGTGTTGGTTACTATTGTAGAGATGCAAATTTCTCCCCACCTTCTTTTTTCTTGGTATGTATGTGTGCTTTTGGTTTTTCTTTTGTGAGTGTGTGTGCGCGCGCGTGTGTTTGTGGAGGGTGTCGTTAGTTTAACGACATTTCCTTAACTGCCCCAGTGGCTCACAGGGACCATAGGACTTTGATACTAAAGAGAAATCAGTGCTGCTGGGTTAAAAAATAGCAACAATGCACTCTTTGTCTTTGGAGGCATATTCTTGGTTTGATAATGATGTAACTCTCTGATAATTTTGTAGGATTGCAGTTATGACTGTCATTGTAATATCCTGCTGCTCATTCTGCAGTAACCTGTATCGTCATCAAGTGAGTCTGCTTGACTATCGCACTTTGTTTGAAATTGTTTCACGGCTGACATTACAGGTCCTTTAACCATCTCGTGGTTTTGGATGCCTGGGGACAGTAGACTAATTTGATTTGGACTATTACATTAAATAGGAAGGAATGAGTTGCAATGATTTTTTTTCATACTTTATTTAATACTGCAAATATAAACACTGAGGTCCCAGCGGCTTTAGTATTTTAATTACTACCAGAGATACAACTGATTGGTATCTTCCTTGTTTCTTTTCATCAGTTACCAAGCTCAGGCTCAGTTTATGCGCAGATCTAAAGTTTCAAAAGCAAAAAAAGGGAAAAAAGTTGGAGTTTTAAAAATAAAATCAATATTCGTTTTCTTTCAAGTGTTTAGTTTTGTGTAAGTGACTGGCATTTTTGCTTAAAATATAAAGAAAAATACAAAAAGAATAGATCGTCTTTCTTCTCATAAAAGAATTGCGTGTTAGTCTAATTGATGGTGAATGGTTGTCTGTCTTTCAGTGATAGATTGGCGATCTGTCCAGGGCGTACCCCGGTCGTTGTCCCGTGGCAGCTGGGATAGCTTAAAGTTTATAGGTCTCTAAATGTCTCTTTGCTTTATCAAGTTTGCCAACATTTGAGAAACATTATATCCAGTTGAATATTTGTGAGCTAGTAAATTTGTGCAGTCTGCAACAATTTGTCATTGTAGTTATTGCGTTTTTACATTGTACATACGAGGCATTCAGCTGACACTTGTCTCCTGAAGTGACTAGTCAGAACTTTAGAAGTCATTTTTGTCATGTACCGGAGGCAGAAAGAGAGAGCTGAGACTAAATCTCTTTTTGCAGTGAGAGTTGACTTGAGGGTAGCCTAAGATTGTGGTTTCTTTGAACTATTAAACTTATTTGATCATAATATATTTATTTTCCTGTTAATTTAAAATCTAAACAGCTGAGGTACCTCTTTCTATCAAAATAGGCCGTGCTCAGTCGTACCCTGAAGCAGTAAAGTCCAACCAGGAAACACTAATTTTATTTAATCTAATAGTTTTGGTGTATTATTGTTTAACTCAAGGTTGGCCGCGAAGTTCACTACAGATAAGATGTTTCTTTTAATATAAGCCTTGACTCCATTAAATAAATCATATTGGCGTTGGTGATGTTTTTGTCTTTGTTGTTTTTTAAAAGGTGTACTACAGCATTGTGTAAGAGAGTGTGCGCACATGCGTGTGACTTCAACAGGAAACTATGTGTGTGACTTAGCTAATCCAAGATGCCCTAATAGCTGCTGGACAAGCTGTCCTTAGTAACATGAGTCACGCTGCTTTCTCCCACTTACTGTGTTTTTATGTCTTACTCTATTTCTTCCTCCTTACTGTCTCCACTTCTTCCGTCTTATCTTACGTGCGGCTTTGAAGCTCTGAGCTGGACGGTACATTCACCCTTGAAGAGGATTAAATCTTCTCAGTTTATATCTTATTTGTTTGTTCTGATTAGGTTAGCATGTGAGTGTCAGGCTTTCAATGGCATTCTTAATTTTGACTTTATTTTGATTAAATGAGAGGAGATAGCAATAAGTATTTTCTGACTTAACTATATCTCAAGATTTTTTTTTATGGTTTTAATGTTCATTGTTAGTTTTGATTTAAGCTTATTTCTTCAAGTTATTTTCTCTCACACATAAAAACACAACTTTTTTTTTTCATTTTTCCTTAAAATTGTTAGTTGAAAACATGTTGTTTTAATGACAATTTAAACAGAAATGCATACGATACCTTTAGAAAGCCTTTCAAAGTTTTTATTCATTTTATTGTTTCAAAGGTCACTAATACAGAAAAAGGAAAACTAAAAAATGTAATAAGAAGAGTGTTTCTCTATACATAAACTTTAATTAGGTGGCACAAGCAGGAATATTTAGGTATGCCAAATTATATTTGGTGAGAAAGTCTACCACCTCTGTGGGCAGGTCCCTGTAATGGTGGTCCCAGAAATTGTTTGGCTGCCTCTCCAGAAAGACTTAAGTCTAACTCCACCACCTTGGACTATAGCTGGTAGTTGCTGCCACATAGACTTTGTTCAGCTGCAGTCCAAGAGAGTGGACAGAGTACATTTTCAGGAAAAAAAACTCACTAATGAGACAACTGAGATTATGATTATATTACTCCATTTAAAGGTTATAAAGTATTTTGCAGAGATGCTCCTTATTGACATTGTTATTTAATAATTAATTTCAATATTTGGGGAAAAATGGAAAAAGGATGTCGTCTTAGACTTCACAGGTGATAACTTAGTTAGATGTTATATATACTGGAACATTAGAACATCATGGCACCCGAGGTGTATATATATATATATATATATATATATATATATATGTATATATATATATATATATATATATATATATATATATATATATATATATATGTATATATATATGTATATATATATATATATATATATATATATATATATATATATATATATATATTAAGTAAAATAGGAAAGTTATTCACACTGAAATTAAATGTATATTTAATATATTCTCTTTGTTTTTTCAAAGGTCTACTGATGAAGACATGGTAATAAATATTTTTCTTTTGGGGTGAACAGCCTGGTGGATAGTAAGAGGCATCATGGCAGATCTGCCTATTGCCCCGGGCCAGATCTACATCGAGGTAGAATACGACTATGAGTATAAGTTTAAAGACCGGCTCATTAAGATCCAGCAGGGGGAATGCTACATGCTAGTCAAGAAAACTAATGTGGATTGGTGGCAGGTGAAAAAAGAGGAGGCGTCTAAAGCTTTTTATGTACCTGCTCAATATGTCCGAGAAGTCCGCAAAGCTCTCATGCCACCCCCTAAACCAATCCTACATCTTCCGAGTGCTACTGGTAATCCATCTTCACAAAGTGCAGGTGCACGCTGGGTAAAACCAAACAATCTGGATCTGGGACTCAACAATCATCCCGCTGAGAACCTTCACAGAAACGAGTCCAACTATCAGCGCTCCCCTTCAGCACAAACTGGAAACACGGCTAAATTCACTCCCCCGATTCAGCGCAGGGACAATAACCACCATCATGCCCCCACCTTTCCCACTGACCATGACAAAGCTCTGGCTGAAGCTCTCCGTGGTGGTGTCCCACCACCCCCTTACAAAGGTGGGTCCAGCACCCTGCCCCGCAGTCAAGCCAGATCCCCAGAACTGGTCAGGGCGACGCTGGACGTGGACACCACCCAATATTGTGACTCTGCGGGCGAAGATAGACGTACAAATGACTCTGAGTCTGGAGACGAACTGAGCAGCTCTTCCACTGAACATCTCCAGGTAACGTCAAAGCTTTTTTTTGTGTGTGTGTGTGTTAATGTTGGCGGTGATGTATACAAGAATTTTGGGAACTTGTTCCTTGATTACAGCCATAGAACAAATGTAGCAACTATTTTTGTTGTTTTAGGTGTTTGTGAAACTTTTCACATCAAGTGTTTAACATATGCAGACTATTTCTGAGCGGATGCTATTAGGTTTGCTAGTATATCAATTATCCTACTTTCTTCATAAAGTGTTATGAAGAACTTGAAAAGGGAACCTGAACCGGCCACACCCTGCTACAGAGCAGTATCTGAGCCCTCGTTTATACTCTGTTGCGGGCATAGACACGGGCAGCTGGCGACATAATGGCTAAGTAGGCATTCCTGTTATTTTCCACTTCAAGCACAAAAACAAAGTAACGTGTATTGGTGCACTGCAGTGTAAAGTCACATGATAACAAAAAACTGGCTGGCACTTGGACGTTGTCACAGACCTTCTTGGTCACTGTCCAAAGTGTGATGAATTTACGTCACTCTGACCCCAGCAGACCCCAGTAAATATAAAACCAGACCAGTCATCTGTTAAACAGAAATGGGTCATAAAGTGTTTGTTTAGTTTTAAACTGTTGGTATGCCCAAATGACTAACATTAACATTAATTTGTTCAGTGCCAGCTGATTTTTGCCTCTAAACTTTATTTTGGATAACCTAATAATCTTTACCTGTCCTGGATTACTTAAACTTGTTCAAAACCTTTAATGTGTTCTGATAGCTTCAAAAATTAAAGACAAAACCAAGTCCCAAAAGAAAATTTTGCCCTCTTTTTTTTTTTTGCCTTTTATGTGTCTAACATTTTCCAAAGCCACAGTTTGATTACTGCAAGATAAACATTTCCTACACTTTATGTCATTTGTTAGCAGAGGCTAGAAGGTTGACTGTTAGTTTGGTTAAAAAAAATAACTTTTTTCAGTTAATCTCAGAGAATCAAGGGTAAACAACTATTCTTATACTGCCTTATATTACACTAGCCACTGCATCCAAAGCGGAAACTCATAGTTTGTTTGTTTTTTTGGCCGCACACACAGCTCTATGCTGAACGTGCACTGCAGGTATATCCAGTTAAAAGACACACATCTCCTGTTCCATGAACAGAGTTCAGCTGAACTTCTTTTCCTGTTCTTATTTTCCATTTCTAAGTAATTATTTGCATTATACATACACAAAAATCAGCTCCTTCATTAGCAGCATCATTACAAGTACAATAAAAACACATGTTTCGGTTTGAACCCATGAGCAACACATTTGATCGTGTATTGAGTAATAAAGACACTGTCTTCTCTTATCTAGTTAATCTGTCAACTGTAGTTTCATAGGTTTGGATCTCAGTATGATGCATCACGCACTGACATAAGCATTGTTTGAGTATGTTGTGCGTAAAAAGGTTATCTGAAGGAAAGTCCTTTTTTACAAGTCCATGTATTTTCTGAATGCAGCCCAGTTCTCAATAGATCTCCTTCCTTGGTTATTGTGTCTGTGTGTATTTAAATGGAAGGACAAAGGTCAAAGCAGTCAAGCTTGTTTTTGGTTATGTATACAACCAGTCTGGCTTTGTGTGCCAGTAAACTCTGTGATTTTCTTTTTCTTAGGGCAAATACAACAACTCAGTCTCAGTGATTTTCACAACATTGGCCGTCTTGCTATTTACTTTATGCTGTAATTGACAGTCTCATAGCAGTTGGTGATGGCAGGGAGAAAGAACTTCCTTTTCATAGAAAAACATTGCCAGCAGTAGCAGGCTCAGGGTGGCTTTTTGCTTGTTGTGAGAATCAAGATTAAAAAGTGTAACCACTGTTGTGCAAACTGCATCAGCATCATTCCTGAAATATCTTCCTTATGAGAACAGATCTTTGCACAACAGAAACTGACACTCGAGGAGGAAATGGTATCGTGTATGTTGTGACCATAACAGCAGTGGCAGCTTTATAGGTGACGACACGATGAATGTCTCCTGAGAACTTTCCACCACTGTGGTAGCGATCAGACCCCCCTGACTCATCATGTGCTCTAGTGTTAAGCTCTAAAGACACACATGCAAAAGCAATATTTCCAAAATATGTAGGGCAAGAGAAGTGGCCTGAGGCGTCCTGCTACTGGAAGGAAAAGATGTGATCTGGTGTTCTTTACTTCCTGCCTTTGCTTTATAAGGATGTGTTATCTCTGAAAATCTGGATTCGCTCTGTGGTGTAGTGTCTTGCTATGATTGTAGGCTTTTCATAATGGACCAGAACCAGTGTCATCAATGTGATCTATCAACCCATAACATAGTAATGATTCAGTGATTGACTATTCTTCAGGCCTGCAAAGCTCATGAAAGCCAGAAGGTGGACGTTTCCCACATAAATCCGGTGATGTGAAACTCATCCAGTTTTAGTGGGTTTGTTTTTTCCTCAGTCATGGCAGCAGGGTGCTGGTGACACAAACTCAGGGTTGAGTTAGGACTTCCTAAAACAAGCAGAGCCCTCATGTTGTGCCTTAAAGGTCCATTATACTCGCCACATTGGTTGTGTTGTCTTAAACAGTGGCATTGCCATAATCAAAACTGGCCTAAATCAGCAGGTATAGGAGGAAGAGAAGAAGTCAAAACCTGAATTAAGGTCATTTTCCAGGAGGTGAGGAGGTTTTCAGAACTGTTATCTTTGTCTCTATAATTTGACTCTCTGATCTTTTGCACTGATATACCATTACAGTTACAATAAAAACCAACACGAAAACATACTCGTATCTTGAACCTGGCAGTGCCGCAGCAGCATAAAAGTAAGGTTACAAAAATCAAGAGGTGCATGACTGACCGCAATGACACCAAAGTATGGCTTGTGTAGTGCCGTTCACTCATTGTCAGTATGAAGAGTGTACTGGGCACATTCGCCTTTTTGCTTCCCTGCAGCCTTTAATTTAAAGTATAAAGAAAGAAGTAATGGATATAAAGCCAAAGCCGCAGTCTGAATGCAGGAAGGAGAGCTGTGTGTTTGTGTCCTGCTGCCAGGTCCTGTTTCTTATTCCCAGTTCATCCAGCTTTTGACAAGCTACTTGAGTAAGCTGTAGTTAGTGTGCCAAACACTTATCTGCTGTACTCGACCTGACACCAAGGCCCACTTTGTCACTACTTTTGTCACATGTCCTCCTTTAAACTACTGGCAGTATTTCATCATTACTTCATCTGTTCATCATTATCTCAGACAGCAGAGACGTTTTTTTAATGAAGTTTGGGAATGTTGTCTGTCCAAAATAGTACAGATGTATTCAGAGACGCATTCATCTGCAAGAAGAAGAGTTTACTCCTCTAGCTGTCACTTGAGTGTTTGCTCCAAGACTAGTGAATTACAACGACATTTTGCAAGCTTGAGAAATTCAGTAGTGAGAAAGAAATCCAGGCAAATTTTTTATGACATAAATGTGTGATGTTGTGCAAAAGCAAGTTGCCTTGGCTGTGCAGACCTTTGTTGTAATAGCTTATTAGCTGTGTTGCACCATCCAATTTTAATTAAACATCTCTCTAAAGTGCTTTACAGTAAAGGCATGCTTTGTTGGGGGAGAGATGAAGTTACATATTTGCCTTTTATGTGTCTAACATTTTCCAAAGCCACAGTTTGATTACTGCAAGATAAACATTTCCTACACTTTATGTCATTTGTTAGCAGAGGCTAGAAGGTTGACTGTTAGTTTGGTTAAAAAAAATAACTTTTTTCAGTTAATCTCAGAGAACCAAGGGTAAACAACTATTCTCATACTTCCTTATATTACACTAGCCACTGCATCCAAAGCGGAAACTCATAGTTGAAAGGTGACGTACTGCAATACTATTAGAGCAGTAAGAGAAACAATGCAGGTATGTTTGCAAAACATCGCTGACCTGTCACTGCAATAGTATTCCATTCCTTCTCGCAGTTTCCAGCTGAGATATCACTCGGTACTTCCATGCATGCAGTTAAAACCTCTGGCAACACTGGATTGGTCATTGTATTCGCGGAAGGAGATGCTTCCCTCCTGCCACTGAATATAATGGCTGTCAGATCTTGCTGTGTTTTTAATTTGCTGCTTTACTGCACTCTCATCCGTTGCCTTTCATCATCCCCCTTCCGTCGGGATCTTGATCGTCGGTCACCATGTGGGGAAAAAACTGAAGCACATACTATATGTCTACTATATTAAAAGCATTTTTTAGTCCAGCCTGGTCACCCTGACATCTTCTCTAGTGAAAAGACAGTGAGGGGTGTTAATTTGTAATCTTGTAGAGTTTGAAATCCTTTTTTAAAATTTACTGAATGGGTTTCCATTTATAATGCTTCAAACTCAAATTAAATAAATGTGTACAGCACTAAGAATGAAGTAAAACAAAAGGATGTGATGAAGGCAAAATAGAATGCCATCGAATCGTAGTTTCATCTCGGTAATATTGTTTCAGCGATCAGTGAAATCCAAAATTGTAACTGATAATAAAATTACGTTACTCGCACACCAGCAATGAAGCAGTTCTGTAATGCAGGAAAAGGGATGTGCTGAAAGTCAAAATGTTGTTTTGTGTCAGTGGACATTAAGTGTGTGTGGTATAGACTGTGTGACGCATTGACACATTGTGGTTAAACATTGCAGCTCAGTTATTGCCTGTGTTATTATTAGCTATTGTGTTATTAGCTTTTAGATATTTGATCACATTCTTTGATAATGAATTATTTTTAAATGCCGCTGTAATCTGTGGCATTTGTATAACAGTCAATGTTAGATTTTTTTTTGGAAATGTCTGAATTAAGGGATTGCTTGCCAGTTTATTCTTACACAATAACATGCGGCCAGTTATTTTCTTGATCAAAGCAGCGAAAAACCACAATGGGTTAGCGTCGCTGTCGTCTGCCTGTCTTACCATCTCGCTTGTTTACAACTTTCTATCAGAAGAATAGAGGGGTGTTGCTGCAGGCCTGGCTGTTGGTTGGGTGACTGCGTAACATCTGAAGACCAGCAGTTAACATTAATAAAATGCAAATAATTAGTTCAATTGTCTTGGAGTTATAAATTAACTCGTTTTGTTTCCATTAGTGCTTCTTAACATTTGTGTTTCTCTTTATGTAAACTAGAACCTCTTTAAAAAAAACAACACTTTTCAGCAACTTTTTATGGTGTCTTTAATCTAGAAACTCTGCTGAAGGTCTTAAAATTATGTAAATCAGCTGTTCTTTTGCTGTCTCACTTTTTAAAAGTAACACTTAAGAGTTACCACCTTTCAGTACCCCCTCCTCTGATTGTCACAGTCAATTACACCCACGCAACCCTGCAGACCACCATCGTTCTTAAATGGCAGCTGTAATCAACTAAAAACCTGTAATGACTCTCAGCAGGATGATTGATTGGAGGACTTCCTCATTTCTTTGATTACTTAGTGTGGCAGGAAGTTGAGATGGCAAGTGTGTATCTTTACACTGTCACACCTTGTTTCTACACGACGGGGTTGAACATTGATGTGCATCTTTAGCACATGAAATAAGTATTTTAGTCATTCTCCGCACACTTACACAAGCAGAAACACACACACAGTCTATGGACTCTCATTAGCATGGACTCCTGTTTCTGTTCAGTTATGCAAAGACACATTCAAACAGACAAATTTGTACACACACACACACACAGCGTCTGAGAGATCTGTTAATAGGAGCCAGGCCATCTGCACTACTGTTAAACCTCTTTCTCTGCCTTATTAAAAAAGCTTATTATATCAAATGTTGGCAGGAGGATCCAAAGTCTTTCAGTTCCCAAATGTTTTCAGGGTTAGGACCCCAGATGGAAACATAATAAAAAATGGGCTCTACCTTGTAAGGATTTTAAATAAAGCATGAATTAGTTGCTGGAGAATATATTTTTCTATTAACAGATTAAAATAATAAATAAAATAATATTTTTTTATAATAAATTCTATATATATATATAAAAAGCTTTCACTGCTGATTTACAGCTCTTGAATTACAGCATCTGCTTACCTTTACTGAACTAAAGTTGAGGGAAAGGTTCCCTGAAAAAAAAGAACTTGTTATTTTCACCTACTTTCCACCGTTTTTCCCCTGACCTCTGCTGTATGTTCCTTTCTTCTTTTTTTTAACCTCATCGTACTCCATCATGTTTCCTACCAGATTGTTAGTGGATTACAGTTGACCTTCTGTCAGAAACATACTTCTCATACATCTAGGTCACCATACAGCCATCCACATGACTGGTAGCTCAATGACAGGTTGTTTAGTATGGCTTCAACCAATAATACTTCTTTTATTAACAATTAACTGAGGGTTTTATTGAATCGTCCATTGCCTGTCACAGTTTAGAGAGGCTAAACCTACCTCTGCCACTTGCATGCTTTTAGCTACAGCATACAGAGGAAACTTATACCTCATTTTCCCCACCAAATTACTAGTCCTAGTCCTAGCTTGCATGATTTAATGAAAAAGGTGTCTTTGGTGCAATTATTGCCCTGTGTTTCTTGAGGATACTAATTTCTAATGGGAGTCAAACCTCAATATGACTTCACAGATGTGGCCTTTCAGGAAACTCTCAGCCAGTAAACAGCAGATCATCTGAAGAAAAAGAAGGTTAAGTCTCTGTGGAGTACTGCAGATAGCTGTGATGTCAGTTTGGATGCTCATCACCGATGCTATGAAGCAGCCCTGAGGATTTTATAGTACTCTTCTCAGCCTGGGACACACACACAAACACAAACCCACAGAGTTTCAGGCAGTCTGGCAGCTGACCCTTTGCAGTGTGTTTGGCTGTTGTGTAACAGAGCAACGGCGAGGCCAGATTTTACACACTTAATTTGTGTCGCTGTCTGTTTTTCTTAACACTCTTCTATCCTGTTACCTTTGCCTTCAGTCAGATTCACCTGGGCCTCTTCAAAGCTCTGATTTGGCTGCTTCCACTTACCTATTTATGTTGATACACTGCAGTCTTACCTCTCACTAACATTTAAAACATTTAAAAGTAATAACATTAACCTGCGACTTGAAACATAAAAAGGCTTCCAGTAAGGCCATTGAGTAATTTTAAAAAAAATGCATTTCCAGTATAAGTTTTTTCTTTTCTTCTTTCTATAAAAATCCCTATACACATTAAAAGAAGACTGAAAAATCATTACTTTTTTTTTACTCACAAATTAGGTGACTTAAATCCAATATTGCCATAAAGCTGTCAAGCTCATTAATTTAGAATAATTTGCAAAGGGTCTTTAACAGCCAGTGATTTCAGAGAGAGCTACTTTGCTATGAGACTTTTAGAGGGTGAATTTTGCTGGTTTTTTTGGAGGAGAAGGCATTCATAAACCTTCATAAACTCTGATGGTTGCATCATTACGACATAGATAACTAATAATTAGTGCTAAGTACAGTAGAATTTCACTCATCAAACCTGGAGCACATTGTGTTCTAGTGTTTGTTATAGAATTTAATTAAAATGCTCCAAAAGGGACCAGCATCATAAGAGGTCCAGCTCAGTTATTCAGAGACTTGGCTGCAGTTAGCTGCATTGGCCTGTGTTAGCCCCTATCAGTCAAAGAAGCTGTGTTCCTAATTTTAAGCCTCATCAGTATCCAATCTGATGCACTAAAACCTTCACCTATTCTAAAGTTTTATGGATGATAACGTAAGCCTAAAATGAAGTCCCTTTTCATTGAAAAATGATACTGTGATTGTGTAGAGTCATAGCCAGAGTCGATACTGGTGACATGTCACCTCAGCATTAAAGACTGGTGCATCCACAGTTCTCACAAAGTCAGATGTCTAGTTTAGGAAAGTTGTGTGACAAGAATTTGATCAGAATTGTAGGAGTTGTGTTACATTTCACAGCCAAGATGCGAGTATTTGCAGCTTCCACATTGATGCAAAATCAGGCTTTTTTTAGTACAAGAGCTGCTCTCTGCCACATCATACTGTAGACTGATGAGCCATGAATGACTGAAGTTAGACACTGTAGAAATGCGACTCTCCCCGAAGTATAAATACTCTCCTTGATACTGACTTTCAGGGATAATCCAATGTAAACCATTGCTATTCTCTGTATTTCTTTGATTAGAGAGACAGATGAAACAGAAGACAGAGAGAGTGTGTGTGTGTGTGTTTGTGTTTGTGTGCACGCACTTCATGGAGCTTTTCTTAATCCCTCTGGGAGCTTCAATTGGATATCTGTGTTTCTGTGTGTGTTTGGTTATTATGTCAGCTGCGATGTCCTGTGCTGTGCAGAGCGGCATTATGGGAGGGCAGGTCAAGCGGCGTGTGTCGTGGAAGCGCAGGGAGAGCGAGCATCACTAAGCTGTGTGTGTGTGTGTGTGTGTGTGTGTGTGTGTGTGTGTGTGTGTGTGCTCTCTCTCTCTCTCTCTCTCTGTCCCTCCCTCCCTGTCTTTTTATGTAAGGATGTGTGAGTGAATTGGAGTTTGTGTATGTGCTCACAGAGTGACATTATCTGGTTTGCCACAGTGACATGTCAGTCAGAGAGTTGGTGAATAGGCAGGGGCGGCTGCTTTTCTCTGCACCATCACTGTTCTCATCAGCAACGCCGGCTACAACACTTATTCTTCTGCAGCGGCAACTCAGCTACAGGACAGTATGTACCCAGATGAGAATGAGACGGTAAGACTGCCGCTTTATGTGTGCATACACCGGCAGGGGGGATGCTCTTGAATAGAGAATTTTTGTAAAACTACATGCACGTTTTTTGCCTAGTCAGCATAGCCTGCAGTGTGTTATACTCTGTTGTACCAAAGTAATGTGTTGCGCAGTGATTAATGCTCGCACATATTACTAGCGCAATGAAACTCTTGATAAAGCATCAAGCTGTTTGGGTTGCAGGAAGCACACATGCCAGCAGGCACTGCTGCATTTACAGAGTCTGTTGCAAAGAGTAAATTGTCTTTAAGTGAAGTGCTGCCTGTTTTGAATGTCATCAGTCATGCTGCTGCATGTAGTGATTTAGTTATTTATTTAGTTTTATCTTGTTTATTCAAGGATCTATTTTCTTACAGTTATATGCATAATCATACATTCTCATTCACAGCTGTTTTTCTTTCCATTCACAAAGCAGGTGATCTTGCAGCTTTAGCTCACAAGCTTTGGGCAGATTTGTGTTTATTATCCATTCTCTCAGTGTGAGTGTTCACAGTAATCCATACCATTGATTAGTGAAAATCTAGCTGCTTTTTACTCCCACTGATCCAGTAAACTCAGTAGCCGGAAGGGACACAGGGGAGTTTCAGTCTTATCCTGAGATGTTGGAACTGATGGTGCCATGGGGCAGGATAGCTAAGAGGATGCGCTAAGCACTTGGTATGCTTCATTACATAAGCGCCAGCTACGTAACATTTGTTTGGACAGCTGGCTTGTGAGACGAGCTCGGGGCAGCAGTGATGATGGCAGAGAGGACAGGGAGGAGGGTGGCAGACAGGGCAGAGTATCCTGTGACATGTAATTCGATTATAGATGCGCTGTATTTTAGAATGATAGTTTAACAAACAATGCTTAGTAAGAAAGTTATTAATCTTATGTTTTTAAATAAGAATCTTTGGCCATTTATTGATTGTCATGAGTAGTGGGTGATTTGGGTTGTTTTTGTTTTTTGTTTTTTTTGTGCCCTAAACCTTTAATACAACATGCATACAAGACGCTACAATCAGCAGCTAAGATTTATTTATTTTTTTCCCTTGTAACTGTAACATGCATTAAATGAATTCTCAGACCACAAATACTATAGCATATTTACCTATATGACAATAAATACCCCTCTAAAATGTCTCATTTACTAGGTTTAAAGATGAACTTTCAGAAAATATTACAATTTTCACATTTAATGCAACATCCATTTAAAAACAAAGATGATGGAGAGCCTGAGGTTTGACAAGCAGTAATATTTGTGATCCAAACTATTTTTCTACTTTCACGTTTTCACTCACGTGTAGTCATGCTGGCATCGTTGCACCTAGAATAGCAGTGTATTTTATGAAGAAAAAATGAGAAAGTAAAAGCTTGCACTGCAGCTTTCACACTCTGCAGATCTATCCAGTGGACTTGCCAGTGGGTGGGTTCTGGTTGCCTGGCCACATGAAACTGTATACCTCTTCCACAACTGCAACATCAGATTATTATGTTAACATGGCACAGTTCCTAATTAGGGATATACCCAACTAAGCAAAAGGATGATTAAACGTTCGTGCCTTCTCATGTTGGCATCATAATAGTATTTATTGAAACTATACATAAATGATTCTCTATCTCTGTAAGGGGAGGCTTCAGTAAAGCAAAGTGTACAGTAAGACGAAACACACCTGTGACCGTTCTTTTAAAACGTCCTTTCCTTTATGTGATGATCAGTCATTTCCTAACCACCATGTATACCCGAGCAGCCACCGAACCGCAATGAGCCGCTACGGTATGTAATCTCTTGGTCCAATATAAATAAAGGTTTGCTTGTGGCCCTACCCATGTGTGCTTGTTTGGCCGAGAACTGCTTGCACTATTAATTTCTGACTTTCCAGTAGAGTGAACCACCTGTGTGTGAACTTTGCCCTCTGCCAAGCTCACAGTCAGAGATTATTAACTTGGCAGCATGGGAACATGATTTTATAGTTCTATACATCCAGCTTCAGTCGGGTTAATATAGCGTGGGTCTATGAGGAAATGTAGCCCTTGCATGCTATATTTAGGAGAAGTCCTAGAAATAAAGTGACCGTAAGAAATGTGAATTTTTTTTAAAGATAAACCAATTAGACTGATACAGAAATTTTATAGAAGTTTTATCATTTTATTTATTTTAATAACATCGAGTTTGTAGTTCACCACAGCTTCATTTCATAGCCCAGAATGGCAAAAGAATCAACATCCCTGCCTATAATCTTAAACAACACGCATTTAGTTGCCGATTCACAGATCTATAACTAAGTAACGTCTGCCGTTGTCCTGTTTTTAAACCCCCCTCAAAGAAAGCTTCTAGGTGCAGGAGTTGTCAATAAGATGTGTTTAAGGGCCTTTTCATCCTCTGCAATTTATCAAAGTTGTGTCTTCGCTTTTCTAGATTTTATGTCTTTATTGCAATTTTTATAATAACTGTTTGCCAGATTTCCTTATTCACAGAACACACATATACAGTAGCTGTATATACAGTGCGTTTCTTCAGCTAAAGCTTAGATGCGGATAATGGAGTCAGACTTTAGTCTGTACCAACAAAGACCTACTTTCTCTTCAGAGTCTACAGTGGGTTTCTAATGTGTCAGTGGGACACTGTATTCTCGGCAAATGAGTTTCTTTTTCAACTCTTACACAAAGCTCCACAGTTGAGCCCCTGCTGATTGTTAACTGTCTTCTTACAGTCACCCTGGCTTGAACTTAAATGGCAAATTGCTGGTGGCATCGGGTTCTTATTTTGTAGTTATATAAACCTTTGACAAATTCATGAAACAAGTTGGGACATGCACCTAGTATAATTTCTTCCCCACAAAAGCAAAAAGAGCATGCCTGCATGTTTCTTGAGGATGGGAATGCTTTTTTAGGCAGTCAACTGAAACACAGCCTGACGATGCTCTGTTTAACCACGTCAGTATGAAGGTTTGATGGAAAAAATGCTGTCTGATTAAAATGAAACCTGATCATTCAAACCTTAAAAAAAAATCTGCCAAAAGATGAATAGTTTTTTGGAGAAATTTAAAAATTTTGCTTGTTTGAGGTTGACAAAGAAAGGGTGGTTTAAAGAATAGCAGCTTAATAATAGCCAGACATCTTTTAGCTTATCAGTTCATCGTAATAGCCAGACTGCCGGTAAAGAGAAATACTCTGTGCCTCTTCCTGGTTATCATGTACTTGAATTTCGACAGGTTCGAACATCTCTTCATAGCTCAAGGCCTCCTTATTTACCTGATGTATCTATGACAGGTTTAGGCATGTATTTGCTGAAATGCCTTGGCATAGCTGAGTTAGCAGCTTGTAGCGTAGGCATAGTTGTCTGAGAGTTGCAGAGTTAGTAATTGAAATTCAGAGATCTTTTCTTGAAATCAGGCTTATCTGCTGTCATCAGACAGATGTGGTTCAGCAAGTTTCATTATTAAAGTGCAGTCCAAAGATTGATTAATTAATCCTGAATGATTTTATCTTGCACTTTGAAGCTAGGAACAAGTTAGAACTATGAAGGGCAACTGCATGGCTGGCTGACTGCTCAGATGACTGTGCTAGGTATGTGTTGGTAACTCTTCCAGCATTCACAGTTTATACACAAGTTTTATACAGTTTTATACACATGCTCTGAACTTGAATTTCATGAATGTCGGTTTGCACATTTCTAAATAAACAATTGGTAAAGAAATTTGCTTTATATGTGGGATGTCCTGTTTAATTTTGGATTAATAAAACATAAATGAACACACAGAAGGAGTAGGGTCATTCTGGGGAGCTGGCTGCACACTGTCAGCTCTTCTCCTGCAGGATAAAAGCTCCTTAACTTCCTGTTTATACTGGGCTCCTGCAGTAATTCCATTTCAGATTAGATTAGTAGATTATTCTGGGAGACCTGTATGCGCTTCCCTCCTGCTTTTGCTCTTCCTGTCTTCAATAATAAGTACAAAGCAGATGTAATACACCAAAGCACCCATTGTATGTATAATGTTGTGCTTTTGTTCCTCAGAGAAAAACCAGTGAACCCCCTTTGTTTTTGTCAAACTGGTTTTGCTCGAGCAGGTTTTTGTGCCTTGCTCAGGTTAACTGTTTGAGAAGTCAGAGACATGATCCACAGTTTTGTTCATTTGCATTCAAGACCTGTAATACAGGTTCAGCACCAGTGCTGGTATTCTGAGTAGAATAAAAAGGAGGAGTTTTTCGCCAAGGACAACTGGATTTTCCTATACACAAACCTTTTATCTGTGACTTCACAGAAGCTTGTCTTTGTCGACGGTTTGGCTCACTGTATTCAGGTGGTTATTAAAATGCAAGCTTAATCTGATTCTTGTAGTTCTTGCTCTACTTCACATTGTATTAGAGTAAGTGCATCAGGGAAGTGTCGAGCGGGACACTTAAATCTTTCCACTGTGCAAATCTCTGCAGCTTTGACTACCTGCATGGTTGGAGATAAAATGTGTGCAGACAGAAAAATGTTACTAAAAATACGATTCATTTTTACCCAGACTTGTAGTTGAGGGGCATAACAAAGACATATTTCTTTCCCCCCCAGAAGAAATCCCCAAAACATGTGAGAAAGAGATTCAGACTAAGGATGCACTGATATTTGCATCAGATATTAGTCCAATCCTGACTTAAAAAGCTGGATAAGGATTTCATGACAGTTAATTTCAGGTTAGTTCTACGTTTACTAAGACATTTGGCAGTAGTAGTGCACCAGTAGCTGAAGGCTGGCTAATAGCAAAGGCTAATCAGTTATGAGGTAA
This sequence comes from Neolamprologus brichardi, assembly GCF_056152115.1. NCBI lineage: Eukaryota > Metazoa > Chordata > Actinopteri > Cichliformes > Cichlidae > Neolamprologus > Neolamprologus brichardi. Next base: position 11,021,728 of record NC_142121.1, on the reverse strand, counting down.
TTTTTACTCACCACGTCGACAACTAGATAGTTGTTGCAAAGTGGAGACAATTCATCATGGTAATCAAGAGAACTGAGCTTTAAAGAACCCAACATTTAAAGAACCCGACATGTGATCTGTGATTGGGGTTAGGCACTAACTAACTGTGTAACATATTTTAGAATAATAATGTATTAAAAGTAAATTATGTGTGAAAATATGATGCATATGACTCAAACTTGGGTCTTGGGTGTGAGAGGCAGAATGATTAACTTCTCCACCATCCACCTCTCCAGCCTCCAACTTTCTTGTGACTAGGGATGGGAATTGATAAGATTTTCATGATTCCGATTCTATTCTCGATTCTGTTTAACGATTTGATTCTTTATCGATTCTTATTTTTTTAAAAAAGGGAACACTAAGGTCGATTAGCTTAGAACTTTTTTAATATCTTCTCTTTGAACAAGAACGGGAGAGGACGTGCAAAACGTTACCGCTGCTGCTGGGTTGAGATTCACGAGTCCGGAGCGGAATTAAAAATACAACATTCATTTAAGGTCATCGCGTGTTTTGTAAGCAAATGCTTTTGCATTTTCGTAGTGTTTCCTCCCTTAAATGAAATATCTACTTTGTAAGTATTGCAAGTTGCCCTGTTGTCATCCGTTCTCGTAAAGTATAACCAAACTTTTGAGCGTTTGAGCCGCTTAGGCGCTGTGTTTCCTGCCAGGTAAATGACGCTCTGCAACGTGGTGACGTCATTTGGGGCGACTGGAATCGATAAGGGAATCGTTTGCAAAATGGCAAACAATTCCAAGGAATTGAAACAGTGGGGACCGGTTCTCAACAAGAACCGGGTTTTGATACCCATCCCTACTTGTGACTTTTTTATCTTTTGAAAGTGGAAATTATTCATTTCCTGTACATGAAGACAAATCACCACATACGAGAGAGAACAGATGGATTAAAATTGTGTTCAGGCATGAAAAAATGTGTCCAAAAATGTGCATCAGTAGATTAGAGGTTGTGACTGTTTCACAAACTGCAGTGAGACTAAGTTGGTTGGCAACAAATCTTCTTCTGTTTTCTCTCCTTCTTTCATAGTGTTGTTTGGTCTAACACTTATCAGAAAGCTCTTATAAGTTAATATAACAAGTTGCCATCAGCTTGGTTATCATAATCTTCATCTGCATCATAGCTGTCCCACATGTGAGGAGGTAAGCTCACAGTGAGGTTCAGGGCTGGGAAAAGGAAATTAGTAAGGCCATAAACAATAGCTGCAAGCTGCAAAGACTTTCACACCAAGCTGAAATCAAAGAAGTAAATGGTAAATGGCCTTTATTTGTATACAGCGCTTTACTTGTCCCTAAGGACCCCAAAGCGCTTTACACATCCAGTCATCCACCCATTCACACACACATTCTCCAGTAGAAGTAACCTGTATACTTTATCACTCTTTTGAAGATCATGTTTAAGTCAAGCCTTCAAAAAATAAAAGATCTGTAGTCTTCCTCTCAGTGAGAAAGTGAGACCTAATGAATTTAGCACTACTTTCAGATTAGTACCAAGGCTAAAGGTGTCTGTACTGATGTCAAATCTGAAAACATTGGATTAGTGTTTGCCTAATGATTGCTAAAATAAACATTAAAGTTAAGCTGTTGTTCTTGTCGTAGTTGCCACTGCTCCTTTTAAATGTCAGTGCTTTCTTAAAGTAAAGAATTGTGAACTGCTGATGTAGCAACGGGTAAACAAACTCTCAGCTGTAAATTAGCTAACCCTTTTCTGCTTACTGTAGCTGTATACAAACGCCTTTCGATTGTACTGAGAGCCTATCATAGAGGTTTCACACGCAGTATCTGCAAGTAAATGTTCTTTGCCCCATCTGGCTTTGTTGAAATTTTGCATATTTCCCAAGCTTATCAGTAACTTTACATTATTATCATAAAGGATGAGGGGTAGTCAAAACGACCAAAATTTGACATGACTTGCAAAACATTAGGGTCAATGTTGCTGAACATCTACCAAAGAAGTTCGTTGTTGAACTTTGTCTTTCGGCTGCTTTATTGTGCAGATTTCTAGAACATAGTCAGATGTTTTTAAGTTATGATTGTCAAAAGGAAGTCACAATTGCAGGAAGCTGATATTCCACCCTTTATTGTTCATGGACAAAACTAACTCACATCGCACTGTTCTTAGAATTTCACTGTTAATGTTAAGAACAAAACAAACTGTCCACAAATGTTAAGATTGTAGTATCTCTCATATGGGGAGAAAAAGTATTCTTTGGTAGTTTGTAATAGATTTGGAGCTTTCCTTTACAAAATCTTTTTTTCTTAGCTCATTACCACTTCTTCACTTTTGTTGTGTTATAACATGTTTGACTTATACCACTGTGCAGTTTTCTACAAGCTCCTTATAAAATTGTGGATGTTTTCCCCCTCTCCTTTTATGTCTCTGCCTCCCTGCTTGCCTATCACAGTGACCTTGCAGAATTTGCATGGTCATTGAAATAATCACAGCCAGCAGGCAGCTCCTCTCTCTCTCCATGTTGCTTCACCGCTTCCCCAGAGTAGATGGAAAACTGCCAGGAGTGATTTTGAAGACAAGCTACAGTGGTTTACAGCACCTGTGCAATGCAATTTTCCACTCCTTTTTTGTCATTTCCTACCAGAACTTCACTATAATACCTACGTTTACTCTAGCAGGGCAGCTTTTCTGAATATCAAATATTATTTTTCTGTAGCCTGCTTTGCATTCCCAAACTCTAGTTTCACAACATGGTATCTGGTGGACTTATTTGCTTGTTAGCTGTCACTGCTGGGTTTTGCCACCTTGCTCAGCCTAGTTTTTAACAGGTGAGTAAAAAGTTACCTGTTAGGAATCAAAGAGGTCAATGTATAAAAGGATTTCTCGATATTTTAGTTTTCTAACAGCACAAATATTGTTATGGGGATGCTCTACATGTGTGCTACACCGGTCACCTGCAACATTAAAAGTAACGTTTACGTTTGGCCCCCTCATGCAGCCAGCCTAGCCCTGAACCGGCAGGGACAGCAGATCCTTTGAGTCCTCTGAATTTCAAGATGGGTTGAATGTTAATTTAGACTGGATCTCTGGACTTTGAAGCCTAGCTCAGTCGTGTGGTCTCTTTATAATGTTCCTTGAGTTGTTCCTGAGCAGTTTCTGTTGTTTAGTTGGGCCATTGACCTGTAGTGGGGTCCTCCACTACACTCCTTTTTTAGGCAAGGGTGCTTTGTTTGCATCAGTGTTTAGATGGTTGTTAACAGCAACGTACATAAAAGGACCCAAGCTTGCAAAGTGTATTATTTTATAATGAGATGATCATTGTATAATAGTCAGTGTCAATAAATGATAATTGAGGATAGAGCCTCATTTACTTCCATGGTCATTGTTATTACTTCATGTTGGGACAGAGAAACCAAAGATATCTTTGTTTGTTTGTTTGTTTGTTTGTTTGTTTGTTTGTTTGTTTGTTTTTTAACATTATAACATTCTAAAGGCCTATTTTGCCTTAATTACTATTTTATAGAAGTTTTAATTGCTTTAGTAATTCACTGCAATCACCGTCTGTCTCGTTTTTCTCCACAAGTTTCTCCCACAAAGTCATTTTTAAAAGGAGTTTTGGCATGCTACGGGCTGACTACAGGATTGTACTTAGCCAGAGGGATCTTTCTTCCTGACTCTTTCTTCTTCATACCTGGCCTTTACTCTCCTCCTCCTCCTCCATAAAGAGGTGTGCTGTTGAGGCATGATTCTGTGAGGAAACTGGGACTCGTGGCCTCATCTCTGTAGCCTGGAGGAGGGGAGAAGAATCTGAGGGTATATTTTCTTCCCTTTCTCGCTCTTCACCACACCTCTTGAATGTGTGTAAAAACAGGTCGATACACAGCTCTGTGGCGAACAGAGTGTGAAAAATGAGCTAGGAAAAATGCAGAGTGATGGAAGGATTACAAAACAGAAGATTTTTTTTCTGCTGATATTCAAAATCCTTGACCACATCAACTTGTGAAACCACCTCATCAGATGAGAAAATGATTTATTACTTTACTGAAAAACAACAGCTTTCTCCAGTTAATACTAAAGGAAACATAAAAAGAGAACATTTTTTAAAAACTGTTGCAGTTTCCTTTTTAAGAGCAAATCTGTTACGTTGGCCTGTTTTCCAAAGAAAAAACAACTATGTTCAGTGTTTTCTTATCTGGGATACATGACGATGATGATTAATGAGGCTTCAGCAGGAACTGTGGCAGGCTAACCTATATGGACTCAATCTCAGTAAAAAAAACAGCATTTAAACTAGACTGCAGTTTCATTGTGTCTTCCCAGCAGTTATCAGGTTGTTTCTATTTCTGCCTCTGCATCTGATTTGGGGAGTATGTGTTGTATCCTTGGACTGATTGCTCTAGTTGTACATTTATTTTCTCATTACTCTCCACCAATTACTCTGCACTGTCGTTGACCTTGTAAAAGGCTTCGGAGGGAGCATTTGGGCGCATTGTTGAGCTTAATTACACCGAGCTTTCCTAATTGCTCTGTCATTTTGTCGTTGGATGCTGCTGCTTAACTTTTCTGCCACACAATTATTGGCTCCTTCACTAGCTGTAATGCAGTGTTTAACTGGCTCACTGGACCTAAAGGCATGGAGTGGTCTCATGGTGAATTCCTATCAGTTGTAGATCATTAATTTCACTTCACTTCAGGTCATTCCAGCTTCATTTTGTTTAAATGGCAAAAAAACTCAAACCATCTCAGAAACATAATAAGGTCATTGCCCTATATTATAATATTTATGGTTAATGATGTATATGTATAAATATGTGTATAAATGTATATCAGGAAATGCACTTAATTTATATTTGCTTTCAAAAGCACAGTGAGTTTAAGCTGAACATAGTTTCTAGCTTCATGGTTTTATTTAAGGCTCTGCTAAAGTAGCTTTGCAGGGTTCACAGTTCACTCTATTCATCTTATAATGGCCTTGGTGTGCAATATGACCAAAATCTCATATCCCGATATAAAACATCTATCGTCCGATAACGATATAAATCACAAAAAATTTTATATTTTCTGTAAATTCTGTGAATCTCGGGTGGGTGTCCAGCTGGGCGTCATGTAACTGGAGTCGAGTGTTTTAACCGATGCATGAAACTACACATTTTTAGACATAAGTTGTAACGGCCGCCGTTTTCTTTGTGAGTATTTATTACACAGCGTGCTCTGGGGAAAAGCCTGTTCTAACGTTTGAGTCTAAGGTTTATTTTTTAGCACCTGATGGCTCGTTTTTTGCTTCTCATCCGTCAATAATACTTTTTCACGTGATTCGGTTTATTTTGAAAAGTCTCAACAGGATCTTGAGCTTTATTGTGAAAGGTTTATGTGGAACATAAACAAGCGGACATGCGATGGTGTTACCGTCGTTGTTGCTAACCACAACGCATAAAAACAGGCGCTTGTCCGTCCGTAGTGTGGTTGTATTAAATATAAGAGAAAGAGAGAACTTCAAGAAATTAATATAGCCACTACAGTGACCATCAAAACGATGAAAAAATATTGCCGTAAACAGTTTATTTTGCGACACCACGAAACAAACGATAGCGTAAAATGAAACGATAGATGTTTTTATATCGTCATCTGATATATATCGTTATATCGAACAGCCCTACTTGGTGCAGCTCCTTAGTTCTTTCTCTGTCTGTTTTTCATTCCACTTTCTTTAAGTCAGCTCTCTTCTGGTTGGCTACATCTCATAAACAGAAGGTTTTTTCGAAGCACATGGCTGGGATTTAGATACTCAAACAGCTGAAGCTTTTTGGCCCTGATGATAATATATAATAGTCATCCTCTCTCTTTGACATCATGACCTCACGTTTGTGTTGTGAGTGGACATATTTTCTTGACCATGTATTTTATTTTTGTGTTGAGTATGAGGAACAGATTGTTTGCAAGACGTTTCCAAGTAAATTGAGGTCAATTTGTTTACACTGCACATTTAAACTTGAAGGTTCGAAAACATAAACCCACCCATTTAAACCATATATATAAATAAAATAACAAAAAAAAAGTTTAAGCAAGTATTGATTTGATGATTCACTACATAATCTGGAAAGGTCAACACTACTTAAAAGCCAGTGCCGAACTACTGTGTCTACATTAACAGTAGACGAAGAGTGGATGCTGTTTTATATGTTCAGTCCAAGTTAGAGTCAGAGAGATGTGTGTGACTCTTGGCTTTCTAAATAAAGCCAGTTTAGGTTTTTCCATAAGAATGTCCTATTTACATGGCAGTCCAGTAACCTAGTTAACCTAATCAGGCCAAAGATGTAATGACCTCTTAAATGCAGGCTGTTGATTACATTTAACCACTGCAGATTTGTCTGAGAAATGGAAAGCAAAGTTGAAACTGACCTGATATGATTTGGTTTATACTTGATTTGGTGTGTTTTGTTCCAGATGTTTTAGTCATGGAGCACTGTGCCCTATCGAATGTCTACCCTCTGTGCCTGTTGTCTGGACATCTGAAAAAATATCACAGATAATTTTTATCAGCTTCTGAACCTATTTTTAGTCCACGCTGACGGGCGTTCTGGTAATCAGGTGGTGATGACAGATTTGTTTTGCGCAAATGTGTCACTGAAATAAAGTCTGTGGGGAAGAGGAAAGGAACAAATGGTATTATATGGTGCTGCTATAACATAAGCCCCCGCTCCTCTGCAGTATTTTCCTTTGATTTACAGTAATCCTTAAACTTCTGTGTGCTGCCTTGTTGTTTTCTGGGGGGTGTGCTGCCAGTGAAAAGGCCACATTTGTCACGTCTCAGACATGACTCACTCTTTTTCCAGTGCCCACTCATTATTGAGGTCCACTGTGTTTAGTGCCCATTACACCTATAGCTCTTTTAGATTTCTTGTTTTTCTTGTTTTAAAATGTTTTTTATGCATTGAATCTGCAGTTTATTTAAGATATTAATGTTTCATGTTTGTTTTTCTTTGTGAATCATCGCCTTCCTCCTACTATTTTGTCCTCTATCTTTTGTCTCAGCCCTGAAATGTTTGCAGCTGGTTAGTTATTACTTTCATCTCATGTTTGCCCATAGATGTCCTTTTATGTGACTTTAATATTGTACTTTAGTGGCAATATTGAGTCATCTTACAGTATGTAGGCAGTCTTTCATGTAGCTTTAGTCTGAACACCGCCTCTTTAATCAGCCCTATCTCCAATTGATTTCTCACCCACATGTTTGACTTTAGAGACGTTGTCGATGTATCACGGAAGAAAGGAGTTTTTGTTTTTTATGACTCCTGAGATAGAAAACAGTTGTTTGTAATGACCTCAAGGTTTTTATATCAGTGTTAGCATTGTGCTTGTGATTCTAGAGGCTCTTCTGACCTCTGCAGTTGCTCCAGGAAGTCTTTAGGTTTATGACCAATGATGGATTTTTATATTTTTAGTATGAGAGAACTGTTCAGATTCAACCTTTGTATTCTAGTAGAGAGGCTGCTATTTTAATTGTGGTTGATTCTCATGATTACTGTTTTCATGTATCATTTAGTCTATATATTGCCATCAGATGATAAAACCAATAGTTAAAAAAAAGATCCAAATACTTTTGTCTCTTTCCTGCAATCAGCTAAATAGAACTATTTAATGTTCACTTTTATTCTTTTTAAAAATCTAAATTATACATTTTAAAGCTCCGTGTTGTTTCTATCTCAGATGGCCTGGTTTTATTAATGTACATTTTGTTTCATAGAGTGTCTAGCATCACACGTATGTTATAGAAGGCTAAAGCCGTATAAGGCTGTATTAACATTGTGAAATGTCAAATTTGACTTAAATATAAGAAAAGTTAATTGTTATTTGCTATTTTTGTTTAACAGTCAGTTTTTTTAAAATATTCATTGGGACAAAATTTAAGAAGTTCATAATAGATATGATGTACTACTGAGTATTTGGTGAACTGTAGATAACTATTGAAGTCCATGTGTGACAGGGATTGCAGTCATTACCCACGAAAGAAGGAATTCCCAGTGAGATTGTTGAAGGACTTCCTGCCCTCTGGGAAAACTTTGACTCGAGAGGTAGAGTGGGTCATTTACTAATCAGAGGATTCGATCACTGACTTATTCAGTCTGGTTGTTGAAGTGTCTCTGGACGTGCGTGGTAAATGAAGGCAGCCTAGTTTGGATGAACAGTATGGATGGATATGTGAATATTTATATGGCAGTGTCGTATACAAAAAAAAAAGCACAAAAAGAGTAGACAAGGCCTATATTTAAAAAAAAAAACCCAAAAAAACCTCCAACTCTCTATTACAAGACAAACAACGCTTAAGGCCACTGACTGACAGATCAGTATAATAGTCTCAAAGAAATGTATGTATTGATGCTTTCTCAGGCTTCCTGTGTTGGTAAATTTAACTGACATTTTAACTGTTTCATGCATGTTTTTCTTTTAGTTCAGTTAGCTTTGTAAGTATTCAGTGTTGTTTCTGTTTTTTGTTTTTTGTCAGCCATTTAGCTTTGACTGAATAAAGTCTACTTAGATAATTGCAGCTCCCCTCCAAGCCTCTTTATCTTCACTCTTGCTGAATCAAGTGCTTCATGGCTGTGGTCTGTCACTGTTGTCTGGGTTAATGGATGCATAGCTTCATTCAATGTCAGTGAATGGACACCCAACACATTTGGACTGCTTGAAGGACCCCAGTCAGTGTTTGAAGAAATAATACCCAGTCCTGTCTGGATTTGTTTTTTAATGCTTTAGTGTGCCCAGCTGGGTCAGAGTGCACAACAGTGAAGCTGTGTCTGTCCATAATAAGATCAGACAAAACGTGTACAGCGTGGCTGTACAGTATTCAGTGGTTTATCAAATTTTATGTCTCTTTATTTTTAGCTTTTTTTTAAAAGTTGTAATAAGTTTCGGTGTTCAAAAAAAAGTTAGTGATTTATGTTAGTTGGACATGAAAAATGTAAGGTTTTTCAGATTGACCTTTCACCTGTGTTTACAGATGGTATATTTACCTTTCAAGTCAAAGTGTGGCATTTACTATCTTTGTTTTACAAAGCCAGATGTTACAGTGTTGGCATAAGAAGGTGGAATGCTATAAACAAAGCTAGCTTAGGTGACTTGGCTTGTGAAAGGCAACCATAGATGGTATTTGTATATCACATGGACAGAGATACCTGTTGGTTACTGCTAACATAAAAATAAAATAGTGCTAGAATTTAATCTGCTGAGAAGACCCAAGCACACATTTCTTGGATGGGCTTTTGGGCTGTGTTAACCCCACATAGTTTCATAAGGCAGAGAATTACCCATGTAGACTAGAACAGTGTACCAGGCTGGAAACGTGTCTGATTCATGGTTAACTGTGAGCATTTTAAGGGAATTATATGTTCATATAGTTTACATACTGGTTGTTTTATGTGATCAAATTGTGATAGATGTGCTGTGATTGTTGTTTTAGTGGACTCTAGTTGAAGAACAGGCTGTGTCCCGTTAATGTTCTCTGATGTTCTGCTGCTGAATGGGAAATGAACCGAACGTGTCCTGCCTGTCGCCGAAGGATTACTACAACAACAGCGCGCACACACATGCACAGCCATCTGCTTCATCACTCACAAATCAATTCAGAGTTCTGCTGCAGCCACACTGAGGTTAAACAGTATCTGACAGTGAATTAAAGACTTCGTTTGCTTTCAACAGCCTGTTGGCACGTTAGACGTTTATCTTGACTACGAGAAAATGATAATCTCTGTCTGCGGAACACTCATTTATAATGGTGTAAATCACACACACACACACACACACACACACACACACACACACACACACACACACACACACACACACACAAGCTTGATTCTGCATGTGCTTGTCAGTTTTTGCTTGATAAAAGACTGAGGGGTCCACAGATTGAGTTATTGCACCAGTGATAAACGGTTCTACAAAAAAGGCCTAAAAGGCTGAGAGAAAGGATCAGACAGGTGCACAAAGCTGCAGGTTTCCTCTCTTACGGTCCCTTTAAACCACATTTTCCCATTTTCAGTTCAGCAGGAAATGTTTGGCATGCTGTATGGGCAGCTCTGTTGACATTTTCTGCTGCTGGCAGTGACGAGTAAATGTTTTCGTCAGTGTAGCTGTCTCCACCTCCGCTTGCTTTGTCCCTGACATTTCTGCATTTGTTACGTTAACCACAAAAAGTCCATCTTGGCAGAAAACCACTGACAGAAATTATAAAACTTTTGACTTGCAATCCATTATAGCACCAACAAAGGCAGAATTTTCAGGGGTTTAATTTTCTGCAGGAAAAACTGTACTTTTTTTCCCAAATGAGCTTAACTAAGAATCTTTAATAGTTCTATACAGCTTGTGTAAGAAACCCATAGTAAAGCTAAACCGTGTTTACATCATCTTACTGTAATGATCGTAGCCTTTGTATGTGTATATGTATGTCCTATTTCCTCAATAATGGCTGGGCTGTAGCTCATGTGGTCATTGGAGTATGAATAAATGTAAATTATAGATAGATTTTTTTTTTTTAAATTTATCTATGTTAACTAAAAAAATACTATAGATTCTTTTGATTTTCATATATAATATGTTCATTTCATCTCCCCCCTGCAAATGTGATGTTACATTCTCCGTTTGCTTTGTTTCATGGTCATGTCACACAGGTCATTAGCCAATGAAAATACCCCTGATAATCCTCCTTTCTAACATAAACAATTACCTAAACAATACGTTTGGAAAATGTTTTATTCAGTATGACCCTAAAGGAGTGACTAAGCCCATAAGTTCATCAGGAACAGAAGTCTGGGCTGGGGCCATTTTCCCATTGACCTTCTGTGGTCTTTTCACAACCACAGGAGTCAGCCCCTGGCAGCAATTAACAGGAATGCAGGTTTAAAGTTCATTTAAACACACTGACTGCCAACAACAAGCTATGTGAAAACCAGTTAAAACCCACACCTCACATATCTACATGGAAGGACACATTCCCAAAATTTGCTTTCCTCCTAAACAAGCTCAAATTTGCAATTTATAGTTGACTGATATATGCTGATGACATGACTCATTCAGAGTGTCTGCATGGGCAGTTTTCACAGTTCACGGTTAAGGTTGAAATTTGGTTAATTTAAAGGCGCATGAGTGATTTGTTCAGCATAGCAGCAGCCTGCTGCTGTGCATCACACAAGCTATTCGAAGGAAAGTGTTGGCACTGGGACACACTGTGTGAAACCACCTTATTGAGATAAAGTCACCAGAATTTCACACGTAAATTATACATAATACGAGAACAGTGCAGAAATTTGTTGAATTAATTAAGAATCTCTCCTTAAAAGATGGCTTATAATAACTGCTTTGTTTGCTTTTTAGCTTTTTAAGGCAACTCTGTGGCTGAAGCTTTTTAAGGCCAGCTGGAATAGTAGTGGTCTTGTAACCAGAAGATAATGAGGTTAAAAAAAATATTGAAAATAGGCCAGAAACTCTCTCTCTTTCGTGAACCATGCATCACCACTTAAATGAGTCTTTAAGCAAAGCATTGAATGCCCAGCTGTGCTAATAAAGTTTTTTTAAAAGCACCAAACAGTAGGAAACTGTTACTTCAGGCCTGAGAGTGTGTTAATTTATAAATGCAAAACAGGTTGATAAAAGTAGATCCAGTCCACTGAGCTGTAGCGTCTTAAGTTAAATGGGTAGTTTAAATAGAGTGGAGCAGACCTGAGTGTGAACACCTGGATTTGAGTTAGCATATTTGCACTTCCGGTTCCCACATCTCGATCTGGGCTCTTTCAGTTTGGCTACTGTGGTAATATGAGTAAGATTCGCAGTTGATTCAAGTTTTAGAGATTTTCAAATTTTGTTTGAAAAAAAAATGCTAAGACTAAAGATGTTGTTGGGCATATTTGGCTTTACGGAAAACACAGGCGGTTAGTAGTTGTGATAGCCTAATGTTATAAAAGTGGCGTCAGTGTGCGGTTATCTTGCAGTACAGCACATGTATCAAAAAGTTTTATTTACCTCAAACCTTATTTTTTTGCAGTAATCCAAAATCTTATGGAAAAAGTCAAAACTTTGTAAAGACTCTGGATAAGCTTAGTGTTCTTAGGAAACCTACTCAGGTTCATAACTGTTTATTGTGGCTGAGAATCCGATTCAGTGAACTGGTCTCTAAGCCTGTGGGATGATATTGTGACTGGGATTAGCTGAGCAGTAGGACGGCACAGATAAGGAAGAGTCTCTGTATCTTTGCTTCATATCTTCATCCTCCTCATCTGTGTTGGCTGGATTGACAGAGCTGGATTGAGATAACAGGCGTCAAGATGTCAGCATCAGTCAGTTGTGATTTAGATAGTGTCTGAAAGCCTGCTATGATGCAGTCCTCCATTTATCTATTTAAGATACAATGAAGCGGCCCAGAATAGGATAATCTCAACCACGGCTTGCTTTTCTGCGGTGAAAACATCATCTTTTCAATCTGGTTTTTCCCTTTTATGCTTTTTGTCTAAAGGATTTCTTTTTTTGATACATTTTCAAAACCAAGATAACAAATGCACTTTCCAGGCTAAAAAAACACTACTTTCTTAGCTGTTCTTAAAATCCCTCTTTGAATATCTAACGTTTCCTACCTGGCAACAGGATGGTTGGCTCGATGTCTGTGTGTTAGATAACAACATTAAATCCTCTGCTGGAGCCCGGATTGGAGAAGAAAGCTACATAGAGCACACATCTTCGGAAGTCACATCCATTTGCATTATGTGTCCTGAGCAGTGACCACACCTGCCCCCTTCCCTGCTACCCTCTTACATAAACACACACACACACACACCTATAATATTTATACATGCCAGCTGTCCTTAATGGACCCCTCCAGCTCTCAGCCAACTGCTGTGCTGGATTATTAGCATCATCAGCTGTGACCAGTCAGGTACATGAAATTAGAAGATTAATCAGCATCTGCAGAGTCTAAAAACAACACTATCCACATCCTTTATCCTAAGGCACCTCTTCAAATATTACCCATTGTATTTTTAGTCTTTATTAGAAGAACACATGTGTTAATGTGGGCACAGCTGCAAGCCCAGGGAGTGAAAAGATGACCCTGAGTAACACCAAGGCTGTTTCTGCTCACTTGTTCCTCTGTTTATGAATCTCATTAATGTGTGTGAGAACTTTACTGCATTGGATGAAAAAAATAAATAACATGTTCACAGTTTCTCTGGTTTATCAGCTTGTAGAGATTTCCCTAGTTCCCTATGGAAAAGATTGGCATCAAAATTTGAATAACGTTCAGCCTTATCCATTGGACTGTGTTTAAGTAGTTGGTCGTCCTTGATTGACTGATTAATTATACAAGGTAATTTTTCCACTTATTTCCCTGTAATTCTTTTTTAAATCCAGCACCTAACCCAGTGGGGACTCATGTTTAAAAATAAATAAATTAATTAATTAAAATGATTAATTGATTCAGAATGTTGACATTGTTTTAGTAATTAATCACTGGGGAAAAATGCTTAAAACTACACAGGTTCACTGGTTTTAGTTATGTAAATGTAAGGATTAGCTTTTTTTCTCCTCTTATTATCATGTTAAATTAATTGAAATGAGTAATTTGGAGACGTTACCTCAAGATAAAAGAATCTGCAGTAAGCATTTTTCACTTGTTAGTTTTTTTAAGCCTACATTATTAATTTAACTGATGGTGAGACCAGCCATGATGTGTACTTGGAGATGGTGGCACTGAGAAAAAGACAGGAGACTGAGTTTAGGTAGAAGAGTTTGGAGACTGTACATAATAGTTTATGAATCCTTGCTTATACCAATGTGACAAATAGACGACGGCTCAGTTATCTGCAATAAAATACCAAGAAGCCTTTTTAAGTGAAAGACAGATTTGTAAATGTGATATTTATAAGGTGTAGGATAGTATTGTTGAAAAGGATAAGATTGACCATTTGTAGGAATTGAACACTTATCTGAAGTTATAACTGTAAATCAGTGACTTTAATAATATTAATGAACATCCTGTAGCATGCTGGGAAAAGTACAGATTTATACCTTCTTTTTGTTTGTTTTTTTTTGGCATGTGATTAAAAGCAACATTGTAACTGTACCACAAACTGAAGGCATTTTGAGTTCACCCAGGTCTTGAACCCACCTCAGGCTGTTCTCTTTTTGTCCCTGCATTGTCTGCTCTTTTCTCCTGTTGAATGTCACTTCTCTTGGGTTGCGTAACTATCTTGGGTGGGGCCTGTGTTTCAAGGCCTTTCTGTGTGTTTGTCCATGGTTTGCTGTTCTTTATTATTCAGTTGGGTCATATTTGGTGAGATTACCTCAGACTAGACTGAAATAGGCATCAAGCTGCAATGAGCATGTGTTTTACAATCCTGGGGTTTGTCCGGGTGTCTTTGTAACTTTTCCAGACACATTAAATGTTATTTTTGATTGCAAGCTCCTTCCCTCTGTGTTTTTTATTGTGTCCCTTTCCCTCTGTGTTATTCCTACAGAAGAAAAAATGTCAAGTTTAGTTCACTGCTCGTGCTGTAAAGTTCTCACTGCGTTGCAGTATCTGTGATGTAATCAGCTCTGCTCTAACATAGCCTCCTTTCTTCCTGTTTCGATCAGGTGTTGTCATGCTTCCTAGCTGGTTTCACCTGTCACATGTAGCTGTGAATTAAATTTTACCAGTATACCAGTAACTACACTGATCCAAAAGTGGACCTTAAGCTAAAATACAAACAAAGCATAAGGTTGGGGGGGGGGAATAAACCTGTGCTAACATCATGGATTTATCTTCAGCTGCTATTATTTTTATTATGATAGCTGTGTTTTTTGGCATGTGCACACAGCCACATACTGTTTAACACTCTAAGGTAATTTTGTTTGGATCAAAAAAATGATTAAAACGTGAACTTTTCATTGTAACTTGAAACCTTGAGTTTTCCTGCTTCCGTCAGCTACATTAGTGCAAAAAGAAATGTTATAAAATCCTTCCAACTACATTATGCAATACACTGTAACCACCCAACCTGACCATGTAAAGCACTGCAGTGAAAACCCCCTTCAGTGAAACTAAAAAACTGAATGGACAAGGAAGTAGAAGAGGGAAAGGGCCGGCCTGTCTATTTTTGTTTTTGTGGGCATGATTGTGCATGTGCACACTTGTATGTATGCACACTAGTCAAGCGCGCACACTTGATTCACATCAAAGTACCTGTGTGTGTTTGTGTTTGCATGGCCCATATCCCTGCAGGTATGTGGCAGAGCAGGTTCATCTGTGTCAAATAGAAGAGGTAAACGTGGACAGACACACCTCTGCCTCCTATTCCTCCTGCATCACTGCTACGTCTCTTTAGGTTTAACTTTGTTGTCAGACTGCCACCTAAAGGACGGTGCGACCTTAACCTTTGATTATCTGTGTTTCCGCAACTGTGGAAACAGAATGGTGAATATTACAAAAAATTCATAAATGGCTGAAACTAATGATACATTACATTTACATTTCACCACTGAATAATTGTGGTATGTGTATATATATATATATATATATATATATATATATATATATATATATATATATATATATATATATATATATATATATATATATATATATATATATATATATATATATATATATAACTAACCATCAGTTTGTAGTCATGATCACAGTGTTGCACATTGATCTGTTTTCAGAGTGTTGCTGAAATGATTTGACTACAAACAACAGAATTGAGCAATGAAACTAACTTCACCAGACATTTGTTTTTAAAAAAGCAGCTGAGCAGTTTTACAGTTGACCCCAAATTTACGAGAACCAGGATAACTTTGCATAAAATGAACACACTGCTCTGAATCTCTCAGCAGACGAGTCTAAATATAAACAGTGTGATGCCAAAGCATCTGCAGCCAGTTCTCTCCAGTGTTAGCGCTGATGGATTCACTGCCTGAAGCGGAGTCTTAGGTTCTTCTGTTTTTACTGGTCCTGATGCGGTTTATCTCTGAGCTGAATAACACTGGGCCGGGTGGTTATTATTCAGACTGCAGGCTGTGCTGATAAGACTGTACATTTAGAACTGGCAGCATCACTCAGAGTCCCTTTCGTTTCTCCACCCATTAAGCGGTGTTCTGGCCTATAATAGGAAATTAAGATGCTGAGCTGCAATCAGAACTGTTAATTGGCTGCTGCTGCTGTGTAGTGAACCCTCAGGCTCAGACTGTGGCCTGTACACCGGGTGTTGTGGTTGTACTTAACTTCTGGTGGAACTGTGGTTTGGTCAGCCTGTGTAATCATCGGCTCTGTGTAAAATGGCCTGTATTTGTATATCGCTTTACTAGTCCCTAAGGACCCCAAAGTGCTTTACACATCCAGTGATTCACCCATTCACGCACACATTCACACACTGGTGATGGCAAGCTACATTGTAGCCACAGTCATCCTGGGGCGCACTGACAGAGGCGAGGCTGCCGGACACTGGCGCCACCGGGCCCTCTGACCACCACCAGTAGGCAACGGGTGAAGTGTCTTGTCTAAGGACACAACAACCGAGACTGTCCAAGCCGGGGACCAGCAACCTTCCGATTACAAGGCAAACTCCCAAATCTTGAGCCACAATCGCCCTCTTTCTTCCCACAGTTTGGTTTCTTAATGATTTCTGTTCGTGCCGTCTCTGAAAATGACCACAGTCATATTTTGAAATATTTGTTTTGGGAAATATTTGATTTTCCTCCACAAGGAAGAACATAAAACATCGTTAAATGTTTCTGATAGTGTAGCATTTCCAAACTCAGGAGTGCTGCACACTAAAATGGGTTCTTTCTTCTTAATTTAATTTGCCTGCTTAATTTCCCATGATTCCTTATTTTTGTTTTACTTTAATTTATTTAATCATAAATGTTCATGGTCATTTCAGACAGAATTAAAGTATTAAACATTAAAAATGTTTATCATTTGTTCTAAAATACTTCTCACAGCCCACCTGCAATAACTACAAAGGCCACACTTGTTTCCACTTTTACCAGCTTGTAAACTGTAGAGGTTTTCTGTGTTCCTGTCATTGACTCGCAAGTGGCTCAGATTTATTGTGGCAAAGCAAACTTAATCAGCTGTTCACCCACTGAGCTGCATCGGATGCATTCTACAAGCTCTCCTCTTATTGTCTGTATTATAAGATAGCACTTTAAACACTAGGGTTACTCATAAATACACAACCTCCTAATTTTATGCTTCATAAAAATGTCACAGCGAGCACTTTATTTCGGATATTTTACTGCAGGAATCCCTGTGCAGAAAATGTGCGTAGGCGCTGACACCTGACTCCATTGCAACCTGTACTTAAATCACAGTGTACTGACAAAGAGAGCAGCTTCCTCATACTGAGAGGTCAACCGCTTAATGTTCAGTGGCTTCAGAGCTCCGTATTGATTAGCTGGTCAGTCTGATAACACCAGATGTCCAGCACCAGCTGCTCAGGGATATACTGCTGCTTTAACAGAGTTAAGAGACTCCCTGTGCATTTTTAATGAGCCAACCTGGCAGTAAAGACTTTAGTTACATAATAGGGGTCTATTTGATAGAGCATATACAGCTTTTCTGTACTGCTGAGATGGTCAGATTAGTACAGGCATGAAGGGGATTTTTATTCTTGTGTTTTTACAGAATTGATACAAAAACAAACTCATCTTCATCTTCTTATCTCTTTTAAAAATACAACCCTTTGGTCTGGCAGTAATACAATATAATAAAGTGTCTACTTGTCCTGCACAGATTTGATGGAGGACGCATATAGTCATTTACATGGAGGTAATAGCAGTAAAAGGATGTGGATGTATATCACATATAATCAGAAATGACAAAAATCACCATCATCTAAATATCCTCCTTCATTCGATTGCAAAAGCCTATAATAACAAAGAAGACTCTGGCCTGCCAAAGTGCAGTGAAGCTAATGTTTGATCCAGCTTCAATTAAACAAATGAAACAAAATAAATGCACTTAAGGCACTGAGACATGATAGTTGCTGTGTATCAAGGAAAATAGCCTTTTTACCTACATTACATGCATGGATCGCATGTGGCTTGTTGCTGTACTGCTAGTAGAAAAAACAAAACAACACTGCTTTGTTGAATTCGCAGAGTTGTCTTTTTTTCCACATAAGCTTAAATTTCCGAGCAGCCTTGAGGAAACTGTGTTTTTCGTGGCCAAAACTGAAGTGGGCGACCACCTCTGTGGCTTTTTAACGGTCGATTGACTACCAGGACTTCCCCTTTCACAGATCCATGCACTAAATCACATGTTTGTGCAGCATTATGCAGGAAGACCACAGAACAGTCACCAGTGTTGCACGCTGCATGCAGTAAAGCAGACTGACAGCTTCAATCAAATCACTCAAAATACTAAACAGGGACGATGGCAGTGATCCGTTTGATGAAACGTTTTTCGCGAGCCATTTCAGTCCACGAAGAGGATGACGTATTTACTATTTGTCAACCACTGGAGGTAATTTGTCGTGCATTTTAATTAATGGGTGTAAATTTGCTCAGCATTGCAGAGGCTTTCTACTGAATGCTGGCTGTAACTGAAATTTAGAGCTTTGCTTGATAACCCGCGTGGTCAGAAACTTTTAAAGAAAATTTGGACTTCTGTGAAATGTTTTCACAAATAGAGGGATGAAACTGTTTAAATTATATAATAAGATACAGTATGTATATTGTGGTGCTGTGATACTGTATTGAACAGCTAGCACTTCTATTGAATATCAAGTTCTCCTTGGTGCCTCCAGCTGTTTGCTTGGCTCCTGCATATTTCATCCCCATTGATTGCCATGCAATAAAAACATCACAGAGCCAACGTTGGGAGGCCTCAGGGTACTGTCATTATTCATGCCTCTCTCTGCCCTGTCGCTCTGCAGCCGCGCTCCTTCTTTGTAATGCCAACATGAAATAATCATGACAAGAAGCCCATTGACTGGATCACTGGTTCATCTGGGTTTTAAAGGATGCTCTGTCATTAGAGCAGAGCTGTACTACACAGCAATAGAAATGTTCTTCTTTGACTGAACAGGAGCTCTCTTGTTCACATGGCACTTGAATATCACCATATTTTACGTTCTTAGGAGGTTAGAGTTGTAATCGTGTTTGCCACTGGTTAAAGTGACGGTTACAGACTCACCCTTAAAAACATTTGGGTCATGGTTGGTCAGGTTTTCCAGCTTGTTATACAGGAACATTTTTGTAAGTGTATAAGTATCATGACCTGATTGCTGCATGTTGAAATTAAAACAGGATCTGAAACGTAACTCATATTTTCCTTGTGAACTTGAATAGCTCAGTCCAGCCAGTATCATTTTTCACTGTCTGCAGAAACTTCTTCTGAATGATGTGTACGGGGGGGACAATGCAAGTTAAAAAGGAATTCCTATCGTTAGCAGTTATCCAGTTAGTTTTTAAGTAAAAATGTCAATCAACACATTAGGGTTTGCCAGTAACCAGTAACAGTCCTTTTCTGTGTTCAGAGTTGTTCAGATGAGGTTGGACAAACTCTCATCCCAGTGTTTAGGATGCATCTTGAGCTAGTTTAACTTCCTCTTTTCTACCTGACATGGGTTATTGGCACTCCCGGTTGTATAACAGCAGCAACTTCCTTCCCTTGTCCTTCTCCAAGTTCATTCAATGATCTGCTCCTCCACGGCTCACAAAGCCTTGAAGTAGAGCTTGTAATTTCTCTCTGACTTTAGTCAGTCACTCAATGCTCCAGTGCAGCTGAGAGAGTAGAGTAAACCTCAAATCTACTGTGAAGATTAAATGATTGACTTCATGTGAAACTCTGTAGGAATGGAGTGTGGGGGTGAGCTGTTTGATGTACGTGCCGTTCTAAAAGGTTTCAAATGAAAATGTCTACCAGCTTGTGCGTGCAGCTGGTGATTTACAGCCTGAAAGCTGTGAATATTTTACATCATGCCCTTTCATTCACTGTCCAGGAACTTTTATGTAACATCCGGTCACAGATGAATCACAGTTCCCTCTTTCTTTTTTCCCTTCCTTAGACTGTGTCTTCTGGCCAGGGCCGCCCCGAGTCACCCGTCTACAGCAACCTCCAGGAACTGAAGATCACCCAGTCTACCCAGCCCCCTCTGCCCTCTGGCTCCCCGCTCCATGTGGTTGGAGAATGGGAGACCCATAAGGACCAGAATGGTAGGCACTTCTACTACAATCGCGCCACCCAGGAGAGGACCTGGAAGCCACCTCGAACCAGGGACAATAGCACCAGAAACTTGCAAGGAGAGAGCCACAGCACCGGAGAGAGCTCAGAGGTAAACGCAATTTACCGTAGTGGAGGTTCGTGAAGTATCGCGAGCATTGGCAACACTTTTGGGTTGCCTTTTCCTGAGCCATGTGCCCTAGCATCAGGATGCATTACTTTGAGTTTTAACAAGCAGTGACATAACATTAGACTTTTTTTCCCCCCTAATATCAAAGAAACCATTTTATGGTACACATCTCACAGAGTGGGTCCTTTCATGCAGGCACCTCTGTGCATGTCAGTGTCGTTACTGCATTTCCATGGTGGTTGTGCAGAAATCTGAGGATCGGCTCTCTGAGAAAAATAAGAAACTGAGGCATGAAAACATGGAGTGACTGTGAGCTGGGTCACAGTCAAGTCATCAAATTAGAATGAAAAGTAGACAGTACAAGTTAATGCTAAGAAATGAATCAATACAGTTTGTGTTGGACATGGAGACAGTCTCAAACTACCAAATTATATTTACAGATGATATATTTATCTACATCATTTTAAATGCTTAATATGTGAAATGATGGATAACAATACATTTTAATAATGAGTTGTGTCGCTGTGAAATGTGCAGCAGTTTCACTGAATCCAGTCTGATTTGTAAATGCAATATATGACACTTTTGTAACCATAGATATTTTGGTAAACAGTAACAAATAGAAATATAAGCAGCTGTTTGGACTATGAGTAAGCCTGTAAGATGATCAAAATGTTTGGAGCAAGTTCAAATTGTTTAACACCCAGCAAGAGCACATAAAAGTGACGTGAAACTGCCCATCCCTGTAAAAATGCTTTAGATGGCTGTTACAAACATTACAGAAATCAATACTTTTTTTCATTTTAGGTATTTTATCTTGAAAATCAGCAGAAACATAGTAGACAGCAGTCTACAAGTCAGGTAAAAATGCAGGCTGTAAGAATATGAGAAGTGCAAAGTAGAGATCATAAAGGGTCCGGTCCTTTTCTTTTTTTTCCACACATGTAAGCCTCTGATCAATCACTGCATAATTAATATGCACTGTCCCTTTTAAATAAGCATTAAAATAAAGCAGGTGCAGCCAGCCTTTATACTGCTCTTCTGACAAAGTTTATATTTTATTAAATCCTTTAATCTAAATTAATTCCCAATTGTTATCGCATCAATTTTTATAACAACATGAACTTGGAAATGTTACTGTTAAACCTTCGAACAGGTGAGCCATCAATTACCTGATGTTGCAAAAATGTTGACAAAGTCAAACTGGTTCTCACAAGCACACAGTTACATAAACCCGCTTGTACACAGAAGTTGTTCATATATACTCACCCAGCGTCAGAGCATGAGTCAGAGACAAATATTAAACTGAAAACAAATATGCCGTGGCAGTACTTCATCACATATTGTGGCTGTCTTCTCACTCACATTGCTATACGCGTAGACAGATGGAGGCAACTGCAAAATTGCTCTTTCAGCCCCGCCAGATTGTTTTGGGAGATTTGGATTATCAGACAGAATATATCTCGGAGATAATGAAAGTTCTTGTTGTCTTTCTGACGGAACAACAGAATGATTTGTCCTCGAAAAGCTATGAGTAAAAGTCCACAATGCTGTATTTCAGTTCAAATGAGATGACTACAGCTGATCAACAGTGAATGACTATTTTTATAATCAGCTCACACACATAAACGCACTAGTGACTTACCACATACCCCTGAGTCATCTCTAATACTGACTCAGCCTCTGTTTCATTAAATGACTGCACCACACTGCCACCTGCAGGCCCAAAGCAGGCACTGTCCCCTCATCTGTTCTGTGCCACAGTGCAGGAGCTGCCTTCATCACTGGCCAAAATCAAGCATGAACATTTTTAGCGCTCTGTTGACGTTTCTGGGTCTCTGTACTGAATCAAACTGGTGTTGGGTGTTTTACTGATGATTTATTGTTTCTGGGTGCATGACTGTCTTTTCTTCTCTCCAACGCTGTGGTGAAATTTGCCCTCTCCTGTCTCTTTCTCTTTTTAAACAAATGGCAGACCACCCCTCTCTCGCTCTCGCCGTCTTTCCTCCCCTTTCTCTCGCTTTCTATCGGTCGACTGCAGCCTCTGTCATCGGAGGACACCTGCTTCAGTACCTACTCCACCTACTCTAGCCAGTCAGACAGCCAATATGGCTCGCCGCCACGTGGTTGGTCCGAGGAGATGGACGAGTACGGTCACACGCTGTACGTCAGTGACTATACTAACGAGAAGGTACCGGCTGCACCGCTCCAATCTGTCTTTACTGCAGGGGGGTTTCTGGGACTCCACGTGGGAGCAGGTTTTGATTTGATTTGCAGGAAAGTTCTGCTTGGGGGGCACAGCACAAATGTTTCCTGTTAACAAGGAAACTATGATGATACCAAACTATACACACTTTTACCTATTATTTTCTTATTGTCATAATTTGTTTTAATGGCTTTTATGTGTAACTAAAAGGAAACCCAATTAGGTCAAATCTACTCAGAAAATAAATTAATAAAATCTCAGTCAAGACAATATAACAGAAGGCTGAAAATTAATATATAAATAAAATACATTTTTAGGATTCAAACCACTGAATGATTTTTCTCCGGTGTGTCTGCTCAGTGGTTAAAGCACGTTGATGACCAGGGAAGACCTTATTACTACAGTGCAGACGGCTCCAGGTCAGAATGGGAGCTGCCAAAGGTGAGACGCTAAAACAGTCGAGCGATGAGAATTAATGGCGTACTGACGTGTCGTACAGGTGAGCACAGTGTACGTGCTGCACAATCGCACGGGATGGACCACACGTGATGGGGCGGTAAAGCTTCATATTTCAATGCGACAAGAGATAACTAGAGAATAGTTGCGACACCTCTACTGCACCTAATAATTTAATATATTATTGCAAGGGCTTTTTTTTTCTTTTTGTTAAGGAAAAGATGGTTTTATGGCTATACTGAAGTCATGCAATTCTTTGTTTCTTCAATGAAGTACAACCACTCCCCTCCCCAACCCTCTGGGGATGCTCCAAAGACCCGCAGTCTAGACAGAAGAAATGTGGATCCCATCGTCCTGACCAAGTGGAGACATAGTGCCTACGTCCAGGACCCAGTTGACAAGGTCTGACACCCCTATACAACAAATTGTACTATTAGCCTCATGCACCTTACTTATCCTTAAGGTTTCCTGCCTCGCCAGGATTTAAAAATAGACTGAGATATTTGTTGAGTTAAGAGATTTTCAGTTGTAGACTGATTGCTTTGCAGCGGCTGTTAAAAACCAGGCGTTTCCGATCAGGCTCTGCACGCCCACATCCATACAAACACCAAGTCAGTGTCTGTTCCTTCAGCCTGCATGACCGTAATCACACAACCGAGTGATTATTAAACCTCCTTTCTAACTCTCAGTTGATTTTATTTTTAATTTAAATAATTTGTATTAATCACAAACTGGACTTTTGCAGCAATGTTGGATGATTGTCTTTAAAATGTACCGATTAGCCTGAACGTGAAGTAGTTATAGATGCATGAAACCTCATAGAAACTGTAGTTGCATCCGCATCTTAATTAATAATCCTTTTGTGTCTCCTGGAAAACACACAGGTACTAGACACACATTATAATCTCACTGCTAATTACCATCACCCTCTTTCAGTTGTCCGTGTCTCCTTAACCTTGCATCATTTTCTCATTAACCTTCTTTTGTTAGCCCATTTGACATTGTTTCTTTTTTTCATCCCTGTCTCCTGACCAGGACGCTCCTTTGGGTCTCAAGCCCCCCTCTCCTGACTCTGACTCCTGCCCTTCGTCTCCCAAGCCCCCCGCCTCTGTTAGTACTCACCACTAACCTCACCTTCTTCACCTCCTGCAGGGATTTAACGTGGTCTCAGATTGTTGGATGGTGACACATGTTGTATGGCAGGTTTCCTGCACAGGTCTTTGTCCCAGTTAAATAAAAGAAGCTCAACATCCTGAAGGAAAACTAAAGTCCAATTGAACAAATACCTTAAACCTGTGTAGGAAATCCTGTTAATAAGCAGCACTGTGGATTATAAAAGCATTTCTTGACCTTGGTTAATCACACAGAAGTGTTTATATTGTCAGAAATTGTTTTCCTGAGTTGGTTAATTCACCAAAAATCACCTTGTTTGTCTGGATGTTGCACAAGTAGTTTTAACGTTAGTTTATTCTAATTCAGTGTGTGAATTCTGCCTTTCAGAAAAGTGGTATAGTAGTTTTTTGGATTTTTTGCCTCCAAGCTGAAGGCTGTTATTATTCTGGTGGTGGGATATTTGGTGGTGGCGGTGGTGGTGTTTTTATACAGCAGTAGCAACCAAGATTAAACAGCATCTCTCTCTGTCTCTTTTTGTGGGAATTATCAAAATTAATCAATGTTAAAACTGTGCATTCATTTTTCCCCCCTCTGCAGCCATCTGAAAAATGTGGAATTCTGAATGTGACAAAGATCACTGAAAATGGCAAGAAAGTGCGGTAAGTAGTAGTAAGTAGCATGATGATTATGGTTAAAGGGATTGATGAGTTTGCCAGTCAATTTCTCCATTCCCCATAAATGAATTTCATTATATAAGATTAAAAATAAACTGAAGCTGCCTCGCCATAGTTTCAGGTCATGTCTCCACATATAACCAACATTTGTGACACAGATGGTAAATGGACTGGTTCTTATATAGTGCTTTTCTACTCTTCTGAGCACTCAAAGCACTTTACACAACTTGTGCATTCACACATTCACACCAGCACATTTTTCTAGGTGCTTTCTAAGTAACATTCATACACACTCCGATGGATTGCAACATGGGGTTAGTATCTTGCCCAAGGATATTTGGCATGCAGGCAAGGAGCAGCCTGGGATCGAACCACCGACCTTCTGGTTAGTGGCTGATCTGACCCACCCCTGTAGCTCAGATGGGCTCACATGTAAACGGGTTCCTACCTGGACTTTTCAGTCCTTTAGTGTGTGTGAAAAAGCTGATTCCTATTTATGACTGTTGGATTTATTTATTTGCTTTTTAAATGGAGCTTCAGGCGACAATGTATTTGCAGAGGTACTCGTTTAACTCGTCTCCTTTATTTTTGTTGGTGAACGACTCTGCTGTGTGTATTGATGGTGCAATGAAGACTGTAGGAGAGTGAAATATTTTACACAGTGAAAAAAACTGAATTATTTAGTAGAACTAAACTACAGAACGAGCTAATGTTGTGACTTAACACCATTTTAGCTCTTCAGCTGATATCTCTACCACTACATCAAATAATCGTGGTCAGCCAAATCAGTCAACATTGTACTGTTTGTCAGTGTGTAAATGTTTCATAACACCCGGCGCTCCTGTTTGTCACTTACACGTTGTGCATTATGGAGGCTGGATATCACTACTCTTATTAGGTGTACATTGACCTTCTCTGCCGCCATGGCAGCAGTGCCGCAGGGGCATGATACGACAATTGAACTATAGAGAAAATCCAACCCCAGTGAGTAATACTGACTCAGTATTATTGTCATCAGCTAGTCCCCTCATGATTTAAAAAATAATAATAAATGCTTTTTTGCACATTTCCCTGTAAGTTGCACCAGGAATCATTGTGTTGTTAAAAATAGGTCACAATTTGTCCAAATTAATCTGCCTTCTCAAAGAGGGTCCACACTGGAAACAATTAACTTATGTAGTACTTTGTGGCTGATGGTTGGTCAGACTCCAGTTGCCTAGGTAACCCTTGAAAGTATTTACCAGCCCTGTAATGTCAGTCAGCGGTATCCTTTGCTCTCACTTTTTGTGAGAGGAAGTTGAATAAAGGACCTACCTGCTCAGCAGAGGTTATTTTGCCCATCATTATTGAATGTTTGACGTTCTGTAGTCTCTGGACACCATCCTGCTGCTAGGACATCTCTTTACTGTCAAATATTTCACAGCCTGTCTGTGTAGGTTCTGAGTCATCCAGGGCACGGTAGTCTATCTTAGAAGCTTTTTTGAACTTCTTCCCAAATGAATATAAGTATCACAGCCTGCTATGCGACGCTGATGTAATGCGTTTAGCCCATGCAGATGTGCTGTCATGTTTTATTTTTTTTCTTTTATTTACCACATTAGGGTTTCTTTGTAATGATAAACTGAGTGACTTCAAAATTAATGCATGCTGTCATTACTTTTTCTTTTTTTTTATAAATTCCAAACAATGCAGCATGACACAAGATACTGTTTTTCCAATATTTTGGAAATTATTTTGTTACACCAGTTGAAATACAGGCTATAGACGCCATTAGAAAAAAAATTAATTAAATGGACGTAGCTTCTTTCTATGAAAAGTGAAGCAAATGTAGAAGAACCTGAACCTGTATTCTTTTTATTAGTCACAAGGAGGACAGCTAATAAAAGGCTGCAAAAAGACTTAAGATCCTATCGAAGTATACGAGATACCAGATGATTTAATGTCCTCAGTCACTCCTCTCGGGTTATACTGAAGTCTGTTTGGTACATGCTGGTCATTCTAAGGGTCAGAAAGGACGTATCCAGGTTATACTACTCGGTTTCTGATGGGCAAGTCACTGGCCAGAGTTTCACAGTTAGACCCACTGCTTGTTCATTACATTCGCTTCAAAAGCAAGACGGCATGCTGATGGCAACGATGCTTATCTCAAGACTTTAAAACTTGACTTCATAAACTTGTGGGTGATGTTAAAGTTACTATGTCTGTCTTTTACCCTGTCGGATGAGTAGAGGACAAAAAGATTGAAAAACAAAAAAGGAGGCAGTTAAGTACTCTCAGTAAATTAACGATAGAAATGATCCCGTGAATGTTTCTCCAGTTCACAGGGCAACTTTGAATTCTTTTCTGTCTTGCATGTACATGATGTAGTTGTCTCTAATCTCAGCACATGTTTAAAGTACATGAAGTATGTTTTTTTTTGTTACTATTATTATTATTATTTAAATCCATTACAGGAAGAACTGGACTTCTTCCTGGACCGTCCTCCAAGGTTCAACGCTCCTGTTTGCCAAAGGACAGGGAGGTGGAACTAGCTGGGTGAGTGATAGAAACTTGCTGCCATTAAAAGCTGTCGTTTCGTATCAAAACAGAGCCACACACTGTTTTGTGAACATTAAAGACCATTGAAAAGAGCTACTAATCTGGCTCTGCTGCTCTGTTGCATTGAAAGACCTCCTTCAGTGACTTTGTCATCTGAGTTCACTTTCTTACGCTTCTGACACAGCCTGTATCGAACACCGACTTTCATGATTAGATGTATGCGCAGCAGTGTACTTTTCATTATATAACTTAATAACATAACATAACTTCATACATTATGGAATATTTTGGAGGTAACCTCTCCTTTTGGTGAAGTCTCACTAACTCAGTGAGGCCTGAAAAAGGTCAATCTCAGTGGAAAGGTCGTTCTGCTTATTTATAGTGCAGGTCAGTTCCTTTGATCTGAAGGGCAGATGTAGGAGTGTTAAGAAACACTGTGTGCATTTAAGCTTTTGAATTGGATGACTATCTGATTTCTGTTATCTCGGTCTCAAGGGCAGCCTGGCTGCTAACTGTTCCCTTACCTGTTGGATATAGTTAGCTGGTGGTTAAGAAACTCGGTGACGGGTTAAACTTCTGAATTAATTAAGCATACCTCCTGTTAACATTTAGGTTCATCTTTTCTCCTTGTTGTCAAGTGTTGCTTCATAATCTGTATTCTGTACTTATTCCCCTGCATCTGGGGTTATTATATAAACCCCATCTCTTCAAAATTTGCACAACATTTTTCAGGCTGTTTGTTAGGTCACTGAGGGGGAGTTGAATATTCTCTCTTCTGTATGTGTCCTTTTCTTTCCATGCCTCCATCTCTTTACCTTTGGCCTCATCCTCCCATCATCCTTTTCTTTCATTCCTCCCTCCATCCCTCTGTTCAGCCATACTATCAGAGTGGCTACTTCCCTGAATTGCTCCTGTCACTGTTGAGTAACTGGAGGCCGTCAGCTAAGAAACGACCTGATGTCTCCTTTGGCTGCTCAAGGCTCAACCGAGCCTCCTCTGTATGTTCTTCCTCCTTCCTTATGCGTGCTTCCAACTCTTCCTACTTCTCTGCATGCCATCTTTCTGCTGTCTGTCATGCTCTGACTAATATTCACTGGCATGAAAAAAAGGGACAATATTGCTGTCATTACTTGCTAATCTCTGGGTTGACTTGATGTATTTTTACTGTTTGAGTTGACAAACAGGATGTAGATTTAATTTAATCATAGAGTTGTTTGGTTAGAAATGGAAAACTGGGATGGAGATCTGCAGGGCATCACAATTATTGATTTCACACACAAGCAGGATCACCTTGAGTTTTAGATGTAGTTGTGCAAACCAGTCTTTTCTGGACTGCCTTTGGTTTATGAGCTCCTGATGTGAAACGAGTGCTACAGAAAGGTGGATTTTGTCATTTTTTTGTTTTTGTTTAGCACACAGAAAGACTTCAGATCAATCACTGGAGTTACATTTTATATGCATGTGAATTTGGATCAAATGCATGTTTTTTTTGTTTGTTTGTTTGTTTTTCTTATTGTTTTGATTTTTTTTTTTTAAAACTCTACTATCAAAAAGTCTCATCAGTCTCGTCAGCTGATTGGCTGAAGGGTGAAGGCACCTGGTGTGACAAGTAAAGAAAATACTGAAGTAGGGTGTGTGCAATTACAATGAGTCCCTAGTACTGATTTAGGTGGTGATGGGCACTTTACTCTATCTTTACTCTGTCGCACAGGGCTTTTTTGGGGGGCTCATTGTTGTAAAGGCAGTTGGACATTTTAAATGTTATTTCTTGTCTTGCTTTGAAGGGAAGTGCATATTTAAGCCTTTGTTTTCAGCAGTAAATTAGGCAGCAGAGCACTGAGTAGGCAACTAGGACGACCACATCTAATACACTTGCAAGGAAAAAGCTGAAAATACATTAAGTGTTTGGCCTCGACTGAAACTATTCTTCTGTTTTCTTCCTCAAACTTTAAAAGCTAAGAAAATTTTACAGTTGGGCAGAAACTTGACTGACGTGCGCACCATTATCATTTGACTTTTTCTTTTCTTTGATGTGAGCTGTTGCATGGTTCAACAATCAAAGAAAAAGGAGACCACTGTATATAAGCAGGCCCTCCGTTTGTTAATATGATTGTTTTTCTGTCTCTGTCCAGTTTGGAGGCGGTCAGTCGAAACCAGAGTTCACAGTGGATCTGAAGGGCGGCTCAGTGGAATGGGCTTCCAAAGACAAGTCCAGCAAGAAGCACGTTATAGAGGTGAGGGAGATCTTAAATAACATCCAGTCTTTAGCTTTTATCGCTTTTTATGAGGCGTCACTGTTTACATATCATTTTGTATTCAAAATCAAAATACAATCTATTAACTGCTGACCAAAATCTCTTGTTCGCCTCTGTCATATTATACATCTGTGCAAACATTTTAAAGAACTTCAACTATTGAAAAAGCTACAGCGTTGAAATCAAAATTGCAAAACAAAAAAATCCAGCACTTACTCCTGAGCTTATATTTCTGTTTATTGTATCAAAAAGCGATTGTGCATGTTGTTTAACATTAGTGCTTGGCTGTGCCTTGTAAATGTGCAAGATTTGGCTATAATTAGTTTTATAATTTTCCTCTGCTGTCCCCAGTGAGTTGCTAAAGCATCTAAATACATAAATGACAAAACAAACACAGACAGTTACTGAAACAGTAACATGTATGTTATTGCAGATTATGACGGCTTGGTTGATTGAAGTAAATGTTTCATATTCAGGTGGAGAAAGCATTGAGTCATGTTAATATTTCTCAGTTATGAAGTATAACAGGTTTTTCCTGGTTTAAGCTTCTCTGGTGGGTCTCACAATTTCTCATATGCAGGACATCCAGCAGTTATTGTAAAATGTTTAGAGAATAAACTATAGAAATCGCTCCAGTGGATTTGGATGTTTTGTGATTTAGTCAGTAGTCAGTGCTGCACTCACAAACTCAAAATATTTATGAGAAAAATGATTTGTGCCTCTCTGCAGCTGAAGACTCGTCAGGGCACAGACCTGCTGATCCAGTCAGAAAACGACATCGTCGTCAACGATTGGTTCAAGGCGCTGCAGGAAACCATCGGCAACCATGTGAGTAGCAACACCTTCACTCTGTCAATATAGTTTCCATCTGTTTCAAACAGAATAACGTCAATTTTAAATCATCTGCAGTGAGAAGATTTGTGGTTCAGCATGAAGGAATACGTCCGGGTTTGACATTGTGCGGGTGACTGATAAGAGAAACAAAGAGGACTGCTGTGTCACAGTTACCTTTTTGCTCTGAGCACAAACTAAACAGCAGCTGCTCATTTTTACCCACTGAGGGAAAACGTTAACCAACAATAGGCTTTATGGTCTGAATGAAATGCAATTTCACATTTATGGAAAACCTACAACCAGCAACTGTAAGGGAAATAAACACTTCAAAGCTACATAAAGGCAGAGTAGCGTGAAAATTAAACTGAGAAGATAGAGCGTTTATTGTTTCCTTTCCAGAGGCCAAAGAGCACCTTTTGAGACTTTTACAAGCGGTTGTATCTTATTTCCTTGTGTGTGTATTTTTTTTCTGTGTGTATTAGGCCAGTGAGTCTGATGACCCCATAGAGGCGGACATGCCCGAGTCGCCTGGTGCGGAGAAACATGACAAAGAGAAAGACCGCAGAGACTCCAAGAAAGCCAAAGGTGTGCATGCTGTTAAATGGTGGGATTCATTCGTTCAGGGTGTGATTCGAGAAATAAAACGTGACTAAAAATGACTGAAAGTAGCCACAAATCATCTCATGCCAAATATTTACAGTAGCAGTAAATGACTAACATGCATGACTCCTCTAACAAAGAGCGGAAGGGATACATGAGTGAAAGCACAAAGTACAACAACAAGCCTATTTGGTCAAAGGCCTCAGCAACCTCATCTGCCCTCCTTACCCTATAAAACAATAGCTTATCAGTTTCACTCCTCCAAAACATCATGGCGATCAGCGTGCTGAGACGAATGGTGGATAACACCGTCCTGTCTCGTGTCTCCTCCACAGCCATGAAGCCCTCAACCAGCATGGACTCCGCCGAGCAGAAGAAGACCAAGCACAAGCTGAAGAAGCTCCTGACCGGCCGTCCCACCCTTCAGACCGTCAAGGACAAGGGATACATTAAAGGTGCCAAAGAAACAACAGCAACACTCGAAATGTTTTCGGTTTCATTTCTTCTGAGGAAAGTTGAAAAGATTACAAGCAGCAAAGGTTTGGAAATGTAGCTGATAGATGACAGCAGTAAAGAAGCTCACATCAGTGCTTTTTTAACCACTGCTTGCCGTTTAAAGTTAATTAGAGCCGTACATTTGGATGCATCACGTGTGCTTTGGTGCGTTTCTTGTTATTTATTTTACTGTTAAGACTTTTGGCTTAAGACATCAGAGTCCAGTTTTCACACATAAATCAGGAGTTTATGATTCGTTTTCGCCTTCTGTACCTTAACCTCTAATAAAAACTAAAAGCACTGAAGTACCGTTCTTTATTTTCTGTGTCTCCAGATCAGGTGTTTGGCTGTGCTCTTTCCAGTTTATGTCAAAGGGAGAACACCACGGTGCCGAACTTTGTCAAAATGTGCATTGACAATGTGGAGAACAACGGTGAGTAACTTTGCTGGTAAGAGAAAATCATTCTAGTCTCTGTTTTCCTGCCTGTCATAAAAGAAAGGTGAGGTTTACTGCCTGTTGAAATAAGGTGCGACTGTGGTCTCCTTTTAGCTGATTGTGCTTTTCTGCTACTCAGACTTTAAGGTTAATTTACAGATACTAATAAACTGGTGTTGATCCCTGCAGGTCTGTCGGTAGACGGGCTGTACAGAGTTAGCGGGAACCTGGCAGTCATACAGAAACTCCGTTTTGCTATCAATCACGGTAAGTGAAACTGCCTCTGCCATTAATTGCAGAGATACCACTGAAGTGAATAATGGAGTAAAAATGAAAAGTAAAGCCAAAAAATATTCAAAACTTACTTTTTTGTAATAATGATCAGTTAAAGAGCTTTTAACACGATTTTAAAAACACGATTTGATGTGTGATGCATCACCTATTTATGGAACAACACTTTAAAAAGCATTAAATATTTTTTTAAAGTCATGTTAAATATTGTCAAAGTTCTACATTAGGAGTACAGCAGGTAATCTGGTAATCCCTATGAGCCAAACGGAGCTCATTTTCACTTTTTTTTTCAACCCTATGATTTTTATGGTGTTGACGTTCCAAGCACACAGCTCTCTAGAAGCTCCATTGACCTTCTGCTCAAACCAACCAGACAAAAGCTAAACAGATAGGAAGAGAAAGCTAAAACTGCTTAATTCAGGTCATAGATCAACGTAATATTTTACATACAGTGTTATACAAGATACTTTGACTTGAATTCCTTTCTTTTATTCTCAATAAAATACTTAAGGGGTGTTCACATGTATTTGTCACCAGATGAGAAGGTGAATCTGTCAGACGGGAAGTGGGAGGACATCCACGTGACCACAGGAGCCCTGAAGATGTTATTCAGAGAGCTGCCGGAGCCGCTCTTCACCTACAGTCTCTTCAACGACTTTGTCAGCGCCATCAGTATGTATCTGTAAATAAATGCAGTGTCACTGTAGTATCCCTTAAGTGGAATCCTGTTAACTTTTTAAACAGCTGGTTCACAGCACCCAAACAGCAAAGCCCCAAACTCAGTCAAGGACTACAGCTCCTGGGTTTTTATCCAGGGACTCATCTGTATTTGCTGTAAGGGTCTGTAAAGACAGGCAGGGTCAGCTGCAGTCGCCAAACCTCTCTCTGAAAACGCTTTAAAAATCAGTTTCAGTGAACTGAAGTGCACTTTTCCTCATCTTTGTCTCACTGAAAGTAAAGATATGTTGGATGGTGAGCTGGTGAGCTGGTGTAACTTTGTGATGGATCCAGACTTTGATGGATTTTGTCTTTTGTTCTGCAGAAATATCTGACCACAAGCATCGAGTTCAATCGATCAAAGAGCTGGTCAGACAGCTGCCCAAACCCAACCACGACACCATGCAGGCTCTCTTCAAACACCTCAGGAAGTAAGAGCAGCACACCATGTTATTGATTTTTCCCTGATTGATTTTTTCCCCTCCTAGAAAAACAAAAGTTAAATATTAAAAAAAAATCATATTCAATCATAAGAGGGCTTCATTCTCAACATGAGCAAACTCAAAGGTGTTAAATAATGGAAGAAAATAACAAAGATTGATCTACTTGATGACTGCTCAGTTAATTAACAAATGAGTACTGAGCACTCTTTGGCTTCCATATTACCTTGCACGGTAAATAACTGACAATGGGTTTATTTTACTCTTGTTTTTCCAGAGTGATTGACTACGGCGAGGAGAACCGTATGACGACCCAGAGCGTCGCCATCGTATTCGGCCCCACGCTGCTGCGGCCTGAAACGGAGACGTTGAACATGGCGGTCCACATGGTCTATCAGAACCAGATTGTAGAGCTTATACTGCTAGAGTATGAGAGCATTTTTGGAAGGTAGATGCTACAGGATGAGCTTCCCTTTTTTTTTCCTTTTCCTCTCCCAGTGCAGAGCTCTTCCTAACCCAGCGTGGCAGGCCCGGCTCGGGTCGACCCGGCCCAGCCTCACCCTGTCTGGGCCAGCTTATCCTGAACTCTTACCAACCTGGCTTCTCTGGTCGCTGACTTCTCCGATCTTCAAAATCTTAGACCAACAAAGCCAACTGAAAATATACGATGAAAAAATCCATAATTATCGACCAAAAAGTTTGGACTCTTTGCACTTTTCAGTCTCGTTTTCTCCCGCAGCTGTATTTGTGCCACTTTACTGCAAAGGTGGCATCCTTCTGTCCTATCACTGGATTCCTAAAACTATTATTACTTACTGGGCCAAGCTAGCCTGAACTACTGCACAGACTGACTGAGGCCAAAGGAGCAGCAGCAGGTCCAGTAGGCTGTATTTACAGATGAGGCAGCAGTATTGGAGGTTTATGATGCTGGGTGCAGCTTGTATGTACTGTACTGTAAATCTCATTACCTGTATAGTCACTCCTGTATGAACCACACTGAGGAACCAACAGAAGGAAACCAAGCTGTGGACTCTTTACCCTCGGACAGAAAAGGTGAAACATGCTGACGCTGGAACAAGAAGAGGAGGGAAGAATATTTTTTGTTGTTGTTGTTTTTTTTAATTTTGTTTGTTTAGTTTTTCTTTTTTTACATTTAGTTTAAGTGGATCGTCCCCCCTCTCTTTGAATCTGCTTCTCTGTATTTTCTTGCTGAGAAACAGGACCAAGGTCCTCTGAACACATAAAGGTTATCGCCTCCGGTATTGCATCTGCACACCACCTTTCCAATCATCTAACAGTGGGCAGAACATCATCTTGGGGGGGACAAAACAAATTAACGATATTGTACAGTGTTTGTGCGTGTGCATGTGAATGGGGAGGGTGGATGGATTCATGAATGAATGAATTAAATAGCAATATATTGTAAAAATAGTAAATATAAGTACGCCTGGAGTGTTAAAAATATATATGATGCAAGGGAGAAATCACTATTGTGTGATCATTGTGTAACCAACAGACCTGAGAAATAAAATTATGAACTGGGATGTGGAGGTTTACCTTTGAGTCAGTACTGTTGGCGTCTAACTGAATTAAAGACCTCAAATAAGAGATACTCTAAAGCTTTGTTCTTTGTTGATTTTGCACTTGTTCATGTATTTTAGTGACCACTGATATCACCGCATCACAACACAGAGGGCTGGGTAGGACCATTTTTTAAAACTCAGCAGCAGATGGACATGGCAATTGTGACATCATCAGCTGGTTATTAAATACTCTAGCTGAGGATTTTCAGTTTTGCTGTTTGGATCTGTGAGTGAGAAACTGAAAACGGTGCATGCTCATAATCATCTACCTGTCTTTTAGTGATCGGTAAACATCTGGGAACTGTGGAGACCAGCTGACCTTTGGGAGAGGAATGGTGTCCTATTCTTGTGTGACAGGTAGTCAACAGTCCTCAGTCGCTGCGTCAAATATTTGGTTTCATGATTGTTTCAGATTTTGTTCAGCTGATGAAAGGTCTGGACTGCAGATACCCAGACTCCTCTATGTGAAGTCATGTTGTTGTAATAAAGGTGCAGTATGTGGTTTAGCATTAACTTCGTGAAGTATAAAAGCCTCTCCCTGAAAAAGACATCTGGATGAGAGCATATATTTCTGTAAAATGTACAGCAGTGTTTGTGTCTCACAAGATGTGTAAGCTGCCAATTCCATAGACACTAATATATGCACCCCATCCTCTTTTGGACCAAGAGCTGAGAACCCTCGTCCCTCATCTTCACTCAAGAAGGTGCAGCATCCATGAATTGTAAGAATTTGAAATTTTGGTTTGTTTGGGGGTTTTTTTTGGTTTGTTTTTTTGTTTTGTTTTTCTGACCACAGAACAGTTTTCCACTTTGCCACACGTCCATTTCAAATGAGTAACAGTCAATGGAAGATAGCGGTGGGATCATATTCACATATGGCTTCTTTTTCTTCACGGTAAAGCTCGAAAACTTCTTTTTTGGTGGCACAATGGTCTTTACCCCTGTCCTCCCACTTCCCTCATAGTTTCTGGAGGATTTCCTGAAACACGCACCGATTTCCATGACACACTCATGCTTGTTTTTATGCACTGGGGCTGGAGGGCCCAAAGATCCATTTTGCATCTCCTTGCTCACAGAGATTTCCCCAGATTCTCTGAATCTTTGGATGATATGTCGTATAGAGGATGAGATGTTCAAACTCGCCACATTTTTTGTTGAGCATTATTCTGAAGGTTTTCCATAATTTGTAGATCCATTTTTGGTGGAATGATGGGTGTCTGCACATCTGTACTTTTGAGAAACTTTGTTGCTCTTGGACTTGTTGCCAATTAACCTTGTGAATATTCTTCCAGCTGTTTCCTTTTTGGTACCGATTACCTTTGTTAACACCATTCCAACGTTTTTGAGACGTTGCTGCAATCGAATTTAAAATGCGGTAACATTTTCTTCAGTCTTAAAATTGGAAATGTTCGAAGTTTAAACATTACAAGTCATTGCATTCAGCTCTTATTTACATTTCACACAAGATCCTTTTTTTGGGGTGGGAATTGGGGTTGTACCAGTTAAGTAGGCACACCTACCCAGCTTTATTGTCCTTTTTTACTCTAATGTAGACTATAATTTGCAAAATATATCACATGTTGCATTAAATAAGACTTAAAACTTGGAATAAAAACCATACACTCATCAGGAAATTGCTTCCTGAGCACTCAGATCAATGAAGTCAAAGGGTTGTTTTCCCAGTAGGCCTGTATCCAATCAGCCTTTTGGCTCTGCCCCCTGCAGGCCATTAGAAAAACTGCAGGGTTAAGACACTTCCACATCAGAGTCAGTTCTCAGACCCAGAAAGTTGATCATCTTTTATGAAAAGTCTGTATTTATTCTTTATATTTGATTCAATCTCATTTTCTGTGAGATTAGTTTTATTCTCAGAAGTTCATATATTTTATTTATCATAGATTTTATTTCCTCCACAGTGTCAAGAATGTGACATTTAAACTCACATTTTCTGCGTATAAAAATGTCAGAATAGGTATGGCCTCAAATTGTGGTCATAAATATTTTGTACTTCCAAATCAGTTTTGTATGTGTAAAAAGAATTTGTGTGTGCATAAAAAAGATTTGTATGTGTAAATGTGTAATGTGTATGTGATTGGATTGTTAAATTTGTGATTGACATGACATTGGCCAATCAGATGAAAGGAAGAAAAATAGGGGTCAGAATCCGTACTTGTAACTTGAAACTTGAGTGCAGAGTTTCACACGTATTTTTTGGCTAAGTCCACACACAAATCTGTTTTTATGCACACACAAATCCTGATTTACAAATACAAAACTGAAGTACAAAATATTTATGACCACAATTTGAGCCCATAAATAGGCCAGGGCAGGGCTTTTTACAGGAGATATTTTGACTTTCTGTTGCAGCAAAACAATACGTAACTAATGACTTCAACAATGGCTGCTTTTGATCATGGAGCCAGCAGGCAGTGTGCACAGTGGGGTTATAGAAGCGGAGCACTGTACTGCAACAAAGCCTTAATTAAGGTGATGAATCACACCCGTGAATATCCTGCTAATGAGACACACCTGGTGGAGAGGAGTGAGGAGCCACAGACCTGCTTTATTTTCCTTTTTATTTCAAATAGTTTAGGTTGTCTTGGGTTTTTTTTGCACTTCTGCAGGCTTCAGGATTTCATGCTGATTAGTTTTATAATTCAAAACCTCTGCATGACAGCAACCCTGAGGGGAAGTTATCTACCAGAAGCCAGAGGTGTAGTCACACCTCCCATCGCAGGACTCACGGAAGCAGACACGTGTGAAATAACGTGGAGATCAGACAGATCCATGCAGCTCAGAAACTGTGACTCTGCCGATATGATGTGCAGGCTTGTACAGACATCCAGCTCACAACCTGCGAGAGCATTTCATGTCAGAAACTCCAGACAGACAGAACGCTTTTTCCACAGAAACTGAGCGGATATTTTTATATA
Source organism: Neolamprologus brichardi (assembly GCF_056152115.1). NCBI lineage: Eukaryota > Metazoa > Chordata > Actinopteri > Cichliformes > Cichlidae > Neolamprologus > Neolamprologus brichardi. The sequence goes on along the minus strand of NC_142121.1, from coordinate 10,983,830 downwards.
CGCTACTTTACTGTCAAGAGAAATGATTCCAGGAGTAGGTCATGTACAGTCTGTGTGCTACTCAGCAGGGAAATAAACAGAAGAAGTTTTAATTAGAAATATATCAAGGTCATCGAGGCTGACACCTCTGCTTTGTAGTCACACATTGGATGATTTGTGTTCGCACTAATCAGTGTTTAAAAAAGGATCAACATGCACACAGATGGAGTCGTCTTGCTCCGCTGTTTGCTGGAAAACAGAAGGAAAAGATACTGTCCATGTGACACGTGCAAATAACATCTAAAAATGAAAAGGGCAACAAAAAGGACTCGTGTTTTTTTTTTGTTTTTTTTATGAAAACATGCATGAGCCAGAGGTTAACTCATGCATGAAGGACATGTATGAACAAGTGCATAGATTTAGTTTTGGCATTGGTGGGGATGGATGATTCAACCACTGAACCCTGCCCTGTTTCTTTTTTTTTTTCCTTTTTGTCTTTGCTTCTTAATAAAAGAAGGAGAAATATACTTGCATACATATGTTATTCTGCAGGCTTTTAAACCATTTAAAATTACAATTCATAGTTCTATATGTGAATTATATAATGTTAAATTACTATTAAACAAATGACTGACTAAAGTATTTTAGAGTTTAGTTTACTTCAGCCATATTCCATATAAATCAGGTATCATACAAAAATAAAAATAGCTTCAAATACAGTCATGACAATAAAATAATATGACTTTAAGGACTTAACAACATTACTTCAGTTATAGTACACCAACATCTCTGATACATTAGCACTAAGGGAACACTGAATGACCATAAAACTACTCATCTAAGATTACCACAAAGTAAAAGATCTCTCAGCAAAATTATGCAACATTTTAGGCACTATTGCCCCGATCAAATCAGTGAGCTGGGACTTTTTACTCTAAACATGAACTACTGTTACAGCAACAGACATGGACTACTGGTGACCCACACAACAACTCAATGTCCACTATGTGAAGGAGCCAAACACATGCCTGCTTCTCTCGTTAAATGAGATAAACTGCTGGCATATTTGTTTTACATCTATACTGTCCAGTCTCTCCTGGTGGACACACAGCAGCATTGTTTAATCTCATTTGAGTCATTGTTGACCTTAGCCATCTTTTTAGTCTTCTGAGAGCACTGAAGCTTCTTTCAGCCCCAGTACATGCGTTTTATCCTCAGATTAAAATTATTATTCTGTGCTTGATGTGCCTCACCTTTGGCTCTTCCCCTCTGACTGCACTAGGACATATTGCCACCTGATAAAATAACACATGGATTCGTGCCATATAAAAAGTGAGACGTGTCAATTCAGATTCTTTGCCAAATATACACTAATGAATCAATTTACATCAGCAGCCTAACAATTGTCATGATGATAAATACTAGTTAATCTATAGCACCAAATCATCAGTCAGTCACCTGTGACCTCACCTCTTCACCTCTGAGCTACAACATGGCAGAGCTGCCTCTGTCACCTGACAAATAGGACATACATGACAATAAGAATAAAATGTGGAGCTGCTTCAGTGTTTCTGTCACTTTGTGCAGATCTTGACTCGTCAGTAATGTTTGTAGGGTGAGTGCATTTTAAAACAATTTGTGCAAACTGCACTACAAGGTGGAATATTTGCAAAATCATGACTACCTCATGATATTTTGTCTCAAAAATCAACCCTATGAATATGTCAGTGCCATTAGGATGAAATTATTGTGTCACCAACATTTTAACGTTAGACATATAATTTTAACAGCCTCTGTAAACTAATATCCTGGCTGCTCGAGGCTGCAGTTTTCTCTGACAGTTTCAATCAAAATTAGAAATGTTACTCTGGGACTGAGATAACTAATAGTGCTGCCTGTTGTGCAGTTAGTTTACAAAACACGTTATTCATGGTTACATACAATTTTAGACTGATGTGGGCCAAAGCCTAGCATAGCCTGTAACGTTATTATGACGGACACATTTTATGAGTGAACTTGGCTTTAAGTGACTTGCAGGTTTCTTTGAAAAATACTTTCTTGTATCCAGGTTCTTCCTTGTTGCTGCCGTCCTCCTCCCATCCTTGCAGGTCCTTGCAGCGCAGGCTTGCCGCCGCTAAAACTAAACAGAGGTAGGTCACATGAGGTAGGACTCCAGTAGAGAACGTAATTTAACTCTCTCTGCACCGCTGGGTGAATGAGACGTTGACAGATCGTTTTTTTCCCTTCTATCGGGTTTGTTTTTCTTTACTCGAAGAGATCAAATTATTGGTGGGGACAATTCAATAATCGATATTCGTGGGTACACGTCCCTTCCGTCCATGCCAAATCTACGCCCTTGTGTATGCACATAGTTCTTCAGAATTTTGAATTCTCTATAATTGCTCTTATCTCAAGCCCCACATTAATACACCTTCATTCTTCCAGGAAAACAGTTTAGCTGAGCTTGCATTCTTTCTCTTTCTAAAGACTGTCCTACTTTAAATTGCTTCAGTTACACATTCATACCCATGAGATGAGGTTAAAGCTGTATTCACCAATTCAATAAAAACAGCTTTTTTAAAAGATGACTTTGACTCAAATTATGTCACATCTTCACAGATTAAAAAAATCGCCCATGTCCATCTTAGCTGTGAAAGTCCACTGGTTTGAGACCGGAAGACACAAAATCAACCTCAGGGGTCACAAAGCTGGTGTATTTAATGCAGCCTTGCAGTACATTGGAGGGTTTGCGTCAGGAAGGGCATCCCGTGTAAAAAAAAATATGTCAAATCAACATGCAGATCCATCCACTGTGGTCAAATAAGGGTCGAGCCCAAAGTACCAGAGTCAAGATATATAGGGTTTTCCAAATTTAGCAGTTTCCTCCTCCTTATCTCTTGTACAGAGAGTAAAATCATTTAAAGCAATCTTGTGATTTTTGGTTGTGTGCGGTAAATAATTATAATAATCTCACAAGGCTGACTCACAGTCTGGTTGGAGTATAATGTAAAGGCTGTAACTGCAAACACATCTTCATCAGGTATTTAAGCCACAAATATTTGACTGAGACTGAACGATCGAGGACAGGTTTCTTTGAGTATTGGTGGATTCTTGTAGTTGACTTTGTCCTGATGTGGAAGCGGAGAGTTTCGTGCTCTTCAGTTGGACTTTTGTGGCCCCTCTGAGGATTTTAACACTGACCTTGCAGTCTGTCCTCTGAATTATAATCAGCTAAAATTAGAAAGTTAACATCAATACTCTTAACTCCAGCCTTACAGAGTAAGAAGATTTCTCTGTTATCTTTGAAATTGCACAGTGGTGGATGTTGCTGCTGGTGCTCCACAGTGAGGCGACACCTCAGGCCCCGTGTCAGGCTCCATCAGTGGGGACCATCATTAGCTGTATCCCTGAGGAGCTGTTTCTGCTCCACTTCACCCTCAGCCCTTTGTGGCCTGTGCTGATAAGGCCAAGCTAATATCTGCTCAGTCACTGGCTGCATGGGAAATGATAAACATAGACTGAGCTGCTGTCCACTCCACCGGGACAATAAAAACTCAAAGTCTAACACCTAAAGTGCACTTTTAGCTTTATATGTGGTTTTTAACTTACACTGAAATATTTCATTTGGTACCTTTGATTATCTTCACTTTGACAAATCAATTAAAAAATCATCATCTCATAAAAATGAAAAAAAAAAAAAGCAACAAATGCTGAGATGTGAAGAGCCACATTCAGTAGAAGTTAGTTAAACTTGATTAAATGACTGATGGATTATGAGTAGAAGACAAGCAAGGGAACAGATACATTTCTTGGTAATATTTTAATCTTTAAATATCTGGGGTGATCGTGGCTCAAGAGTTGGGAGTTCGCCTTGTAATCGGAAGGTTGCCGGTTCGAGCCCTGGCTCGGACAGTCTCGGTCGTTGTGTCCTTGGGCAAGACACTTCACCTACTGGTGTTGGCCAGAAGGGCCGATGGCGCGATATGGCAGCCTCGCTTCTGTCAGTCTGCCCCAGGGCAGCTGTGGCTACAACTGTAGCTGCCTCCACCAGTGTGTGAATGTGAGAGTGAATGGGTGGATGACTGGACGTGTAAAGCGCTTTGGGGTCCCTAGGCGGGACTAGTAAAAGCGCTATACAAATACAGGCCATTTACCATTTACCATTTTAGAAACAACAAAAGTAACAGTAACTCAAATAACTGCTCCTTATAACCAAGCTATGCAGAAGAGCATCTGTGAACACACAGGACGTTGAACCTTGAAGCTGATGGGCTAACCGGTCGTTAAGTCTGACGTCACTAGCCGTGTCTGGGCCTAAACTCCGCTGCAGGTCCATATATCAAACGATCAGTGTGGCATTAGTGAGAGTTGAAAAACTGTCTAAAGTCTTTCATCTTTAATAAAATGATCAGCGTTCTGCTCTACCAGGCGTAACAATTGAGTTTAACATCCAGGCATCCATGAAAACGGAATTTATGACATTTAACGGAGTTAGAAGTTAGCAGGAAGTTAGCTCGCTAGCTTCTATCTAAATACAATATAGCATGTCCTGACTGCGGGGTTTTGGAAACAAATTAAAACGTACAGCTCTGTTATCAATTCCAACATAAATGAAGACAGAAAACTAAACAGCAGTGACGTTTGTAGGGTTACTGAAGTTTGGCTAGCTGGTATATAATGATGTGCTACGTGACCGCTAGCGACACAGCTATGTTAGCATAATATAAACAAGCTAACTTTTTTTCCACTCGATAAAAGTTAACGTGAGTGTTCACGGTGGTCAGGAACAAATGTAATCGCATGGCAGGATGCTGTAAAAGGACTAAACTTCAGCCAGGAGAACAACTGAGATAATCCATCCACAATACGAGGTTAGTCATTCATATACTGCTGCATGGGCTGGGCTGTAGTTACATCCTAAGGTTTTAAAAACTGAGCTTAAATAAATGATTAGCGGTATTAAAAGCCGAGGGAGGTCAACAGTGATCACTGACTGTTTTAGGAGCTTTTTGAGATTAAATAGAAAATACATAACATTAAACATGTTAACAACACAAAAGCCATATTAAACGCAGACTACTTTAGGCCCGGAAGTAGGATTCGTCACGTCATCACTTAACGACTGGATAACAGCAGAAGACCACACCGGGTGCCACTCCTGTTGCTGCTGACAGTATCCATCCCTTTATGAACACAGTGTACCCATGTACTCAAACAGCCTCCAGATCTCCGTCCAATAGAGCACCTCTGGGATGTGTTGAAACGGGAGAGCCAGATCATATATGTGTAATTGACAAATCTGCAGCGACTGAGTGATGCCGTTACGGCAACATGGATCAACATCTCTGAAGAATGTTTCCAGGACCTTGTTGAATATATTTCATGAAGAATTAAGTTGGTTCTCATAGCAAAAGAGGATCCAAACAGTAGTAGCAAGGTGTAAGCAATAAAGTGAGTGCACATGTACATTTGCAGGTTAATCTATTAAACCTTCATCTCTGATAAACATAGCTTCATTTGAAACTGCTCTACATGCATCTCTGAACCCTTGAAATTTTGCTCAGGAAGCAAAGTGATGATAAACAAGTTAGAAAAAAAGCTCCTGATTATGCTCTGATGTGCTGCCACTGGAGGCACAGGACCAATGATCAGCCGACATGACACAAGAACGCAGAAGATGTTGAAGGTGAAGTCTAACAAATTTAAGTCAGGTATGGTTTTTGATTCTAAATGCAGTCTATTTACACCTACAGGCCAGTGGACACTCTTTCAATGATGAGGATGTGCAGGATGTGTCCTGGACAGGGAGGAACGCTGGTTTGAGCGCGGAGTCAAGGAGGCCATTTACGTGAAAAGGGAAAGACCATCTCTGAATCGAGGAGGGGGACTGAGGATAACTCTGTCACCATCTTACAATGCTGCAATTGCAGCCATTCCCCATCTCTCTGTAAATGGTACTCATGGCCATTGATCAGTGGTTGTTGATCAATGGTCATGAGAATTTGCATAGTTACGATGAAAGAACTGACGTCCCAGCCCATTGTTCCTTCAGTGGGCTGGTTTCAGTCATTATGCAAATGTACTGTTTATAAGATTGGGTGATGAAACGTTTCTCCCACTGAAAATGCTACGTCCAGATGAACAGAATCAACTTTTGGAGATGCAATTACCAATGGCCTAATTTTACCTCAGTCTCACGTCTCTGTCAGAATCTTAGAGCCTTAAATCTCCAGTCAAACTGATGCATTTACTCTCCCTAAAGCAAAATCTCTCTCTGCCCCGCTGTATTATAGCCTTCACCCTTTCCCTGACTCTAAAGTCACAGGTCCTACAGTGGATGTTTTTTGGCAGTTGCTGGGATTCATAATTTTTTCCCTTTGGTCGTAACCCAGAGGTCATGACCGCGTCCGAGGGTAGGAATCAGATCAACTGGCTCAGGCTGGTAATGCTACCCCTCATCATCGCAGATGCTCCCGTCTCCGCTTCATTCATGAACAGGATCCCAAGATGCAGCTCTTTCACTTAGGCCAGCATTTGTCTCCCCACAGACAGTTAAATTTAATAGCTCTGTATTTCTTTTTATTAAGACTTATGACTATCTGCTACATTAATTAAAAGCAGTGTAACATTAATTTACATCTCATTAAACAGCTGAGTGACAGCTAGCCTCACAGGATGAAGAGATGCCGTCTGCTGACGACGGATAGCAATGATAGAGGGTTTAAACGTGTACATGGCAGGCTGACACAGTTTTTATCTCTCATGCATATGTATGTGTGGGACCACCTCTGAGGAACTCCCCTTCCTTCTACAGACATGCAAATGTAGACAAACCTACCTCTGTGTCTCTTGCTACTGGTTCTGCATGGTAATTGCATTCTTCCTGGTTGTTTAAAAACACAATCACACGCACACTGGTTGACAGGGCTCTCCTCTGACTCCTGATTTTTGTTGCAAACTAAGACTGCACGTTTACTCTGAGGCTCTGCTGAATGGAAACCAGAGAGCGAAGAAGACGAGCAGACTTCAGTGCAGCTACCTCACAGCGTGCTGCATGCAGTATTGAATTTTTAAGTCATTTGAACTTGTTAAACATGTGTGTATGCTTTATAGGAACGAGTTTAACTCAAATACTTACCAATTGCTTTTCTTGGCACAGTAAAAACTTTTACAGACATCAACACTTGCATGAATTTAAAAGTGCAGAGGATAAGAGCTTCCTGTGTTTTAAAGTTCCTGTCAAGATTTTTATAAACTCCTTTTTTTAATGATAGTCTGTGGGGATGAAGTGGGTTTAAGACTGCTACAGTGTTGCAGTTTTAAACTTAAACCTTATCTACTGTGTAGTTCTGAGGTCTCATTGCACATCAATACTACAGTCATTATTTATTATCATTAATCAAGTCTGGAAAACTGTTTAAAATCTAGTTTTAATTCGTTAAAGTTTATGTGAGGTTTGGCCAACGTTGGCAAACGTTATAGTTAAAAACTTTATAGTTAATGTTTTGTTCATGTTCTACAATCATATGCCAGATTTAATATCTAAAACAAAATATGACCATTTATATGTTTTTCAACATAAAAATGGCTGCACACAATACAATGTTTCTTATTTGGTTACTTCTATAGTGGTGCCACTGCTACAGTTTCTATTGCACAAATATGTTATTTGCTAAGTATTTAGTGACAAAAAAACAAAGCAGAGCATTATAATCATCCGCATATCCAGCAAGTCTCTGCAGCATGAATTCTAAATGTTTTGTCTTTGTGTCCATGTGGTACACAGACTACAGTCAATCAATAAATCAGTTACAGATACTCCTGATTATTGTATAAAGCACCTGATGATGTCAGGGACATGATTGTAGATTAGAATGGGCTACAAGACCCTCAGCAAGAAGCTTTGTGTTGGTGTGCTTATTCAGGGATAAAAGAAGTATAAAATGACCGTCTGTTTGTGAGGGTTCTCAGTCATCCAGGTCATTGTAGTCAAAGGAGCTTGCAAAGAAAAGCGTCTGGACTAAAAACTTAAAGAAGTCCAGACGCTTTTCTTTGCAAGTTCCTTTGACTAAAATGACCGTCAGTCGCCCTCAGTCTGGAGCTCTGTGCAGGATCTTGCCTCATGGGGTGAGGATGGTCATCAGAAAGGTGGAGAATCAGTCCAAAACTACACAGGGGGCGCTAGTTAATGACCTGAAGGCAGTTAGGACTACAGTCACCAAGAACAGCACTGGTAACACACTGTGCTGTAATGGATTGAAGCCTTGCAGCGCCCACCAGGTCACCCTGCTCAAGATGGCACATGCACAGGCCTGTCTTAAGTTTGCCAGTGAATATCTAAAGTGAGAGAGGGCTTGGGACAAAGTGCTGAAACCAAAATCAAACCCTAGAGCTTGGATCAGCATTTAGGGGTCAGTGGACAGAGCCAGGTACTGTAAAATCTTAGACGATAACCTCCTTCCCTCAGCCAGAACATTGAAGACGGGTTGTGGATGTGTCTTCCACCATGACAATGACCCAAAACATATCGCCAAGGCAACAAAGGAGACTCTAAAGAGAAAAAAAATTAAGGTCATGGAGCAGCCTAGCCAGTCTCCAGACCTCAAGCCTGTAGAAAATCTGCACCTATCTCCTAAAAATCAAGTGGATACTATTTCGGAAATAGATCCTATACAAATCTGTCTATACAAGCTGATACAGAGCTTAAGGCCTATTACTTGGGAAAAAACTAAAGATAATTGGGGAAAAGACATCGGGGTGGATCTGTCTGATGATGAGTGGAGATCCTGCCTGAATCGTATGCATACCTCCTCCCTTTGCATCTGCCATGGTTCAATTTCGTTTAAAATTCTTCATCGCCTCCACTATGCAAGAGAGAGGCTTTCAAAGTTCTTTCCGGAAGCTGACCCTGCCTGCCCCAGGTGTGGACATAATCCAGCAAATCAGGGTCACATGATGCGGTCTTGTCCTAACCTGGGCAATTACTGGGGAAATATATTCAAGGTATTATCTTACATCAGTGCACAAAATTTGGTGCTCGATTTCTGCATTGGCATTTTTGGAGTTATGCCACCTCAATATGAAATTAGTGAATCCCAGTAAATGCCATATCATTTGCTACATTGCTTGCCCGTAGACTCATTCTATTCCACTGGAAGTCTGATAAGGCTCCTTCATACATACAATGGTTAAAGGAGGTGCTTTCCTTTTTACCACTGGAAAAAACACAAGGTTTTCTCATCACAACGAAAATTGAAATCCATTTATAGACTATATAAAAACCTATTTTTTCAGATGGGACCCCGTTTTCTTTTGTACATGAGCCTCGGGTGGGGTGGGAGGGAGGAAGTGTCTTTTTTTCTTATTTTTGTGAGTTATTTCTATGTATAATCCCAATGTTCTCATTCTATTGTGACCACAATTTGTGTAAAGTGAATAAATATATATATTTTTTTTAAAAGAAAAAAAGAAAACACATTAAAGTAGCCTAGGTAGTCTCCAGACCTCAATCCTGTAGAAAATCTGTGGAGGGAGTTGAAGTTTTGAGTTGCCAAGCAGCAGCCAAGAAACCTAAAGGGTTTAGAGAGTTTCTGTAAAGATGAGTGGGCCAGAATCCCTCCTGAGATGTGTGTAAACCTGGTGACCAACTACATGAAACTTCTTACTGCTATGCTCGCCAACAGGAGTTTCGCCACCAAGCACTAAGTCATGTTTTGATCGGGAATACTTATTTCTCTCAGTTACATTCAAATCAGTTTAAAACTTTTATGTATATCTCCACTCTATTCACAGTATGATGCACTGATACAATAAACTTCAATAACTTATTTTTCTACTATTCTACTTCTACTCTAACCTTCTGAGCATCCCTCAGCTCACATTATGAGCTATCACTTTCTAGCCTTAAAAGGTTACATTAAGGGTATGAACATTTTGACATGGGATGTCTGTCTGTCTGTCTAGGCCGTTTCTTCTTCCCCTTTGCTTTGTTCATCTGTAAGACTTCCTTATAACCCAGGTCTAACACAAAATTTCTCCACACTGCCCACATATGTGTCTGTACTGTACTATACTGATAGTACCCGTCGTGCTATGAAATGTATAAAATGGAACATAAGTTTTCCCCTCTTATCGTAACCACTTAGTTAAACTGCTGGAACCTGATCAGACCTTCGGGGAAAAGAAGACTTGTTTTGGAAATAGTCAGATTTGGTATGGAAAGCACTGATAACGTATGGGAATGTGAAGCTCTGTGTAGGTGCAGCTAAACATGTTTACTTGAACAACAGCTTCTGGTGTTAAAGCTCTGGGCTGGTTTTTGTCTCCTCATAAGGCTTTGGGTTTCACTGGTTGCTCCAAACTGTGAGATCTCTATTAAGATAGACCTGAGTGACAAGAGCTCCAGGTAGCTAACAATCTCTCCGTATCCCCCGCTGGTTGGCAGTGATGGTGTGGTGTAAGCCACTCACTAGTGAGAGGGGGACAGAAAAAAAAAGCTAACCAGCAGGATAAAAATCTGCAGGGAAGCTGCTCAGCTTTTGAAACGTTGCTCTGAATTTCCACTATATTTTTATCCAAGACAGCCCTGAAGAGTCACTCCTTATCTGTCAGAATGAGCTGGAAACTGTCAAAATATATTTCACACACCCGCTCTTTCCTACCCAGATTTTTCTCCCTGTATCTGCTCTTCTTTAGCAGAAAGGCCCAAAATGTTGATGAGTGAGATGGCGCGCTGCTCGGAGGCGATATCTTTTGCTACCTTCAAACAGAAATCACGGAGCTATATTTCCCAAGTGAGAAATGACATCCTGGCAGTTTAGGTTGGGCGAGCAGAGATTCTGATGAAGTGGGATGTCTGAAAGTTGAAATGATGGATGCCTTTTGTCCAAGTTGGAATAAAGGACCAAGATAACTTAAGACACTAAAACATTTCAAAACACAGCACATTTCATAAAATCTGTGAACTTTCAGGAAGGCCGTAATAAATAAAGTGAACAATAAGGTCATTTTTCCAAAGACTTCCTTGCAATTGGACTTATTTTTTAAAGCACAGCAGTTGCCCCCTGCAGTTCATGCAGAAAGAGCCTGCTACAAAGGTCACTTGAAAAAAAAAACAAGTTGATGAGTCTAGCACAGGGGTGGGCAACTCCAGGCCTCGAGGGCCGGTGTCCCTGCAGGTTTTAGACATGTCCTTGAACCAACACAGCTGATTTAAATGGCTAAATTAGCTCCTCAACATGTCCTGAAGTTCTCCAGAGGCTGGTAACAACCTAATCATGTGATTCAGGTGTGTTGACCCAAGGTGAGATCTAAAACCTGCAGGACACCGGCCCTCGAGGCCTGGAATTGCCCACCCCTGGTCTAGCAAGTAGCTAAAGAGATGCACATGCGGTTGAGACACTGGGAATTTCCTGGAAACCATGGAGATGGTTGTGTAGATGAACTAAAAACACAAAAACAAAACGGTAGCGTCACAGTTTGGGGTATATTACATTAAAGCACGGATCCATTTTGCCCAGTATCAATGGTTCAGGCAGGTATAGGTGGTGTAATGGTGTGGATGGTATTTTCTTGGCACACTTTAGGCCCCTTAGTACCGTCTAAACTTTGTTTTGAAATCACCACAGCCCACCTGAGTATTGTTGCTGACCACGTCCATCCTTTTGTGGACACGGTGTCCCCATTTTTGACGAGTTCACCGTCCAGTTCCAGATCTGAATCCAGCAGAGCATGTTTGGGATGTGTGGGAACAGGAGAGTCACACATGGATGTGCAGCTGACAAAATATGGATTAAAATCCACGTTGGTCCATATTGAACATTTTCCTCTTCTCTACACAGGCCTTGGTGAAATTTAATTACGTTTAAGCGATGCAAACGTAAATGATGGTGGTGTCATGATCTTTATATTACACATGATTCTGTCGTTGTCATCTTTGTTTTGTTCTTATGTGTCGTTAATCATTGATTCTTTTTATAGTTTCCTGCATGAATTTGGCTTTTTCTCATCAGTGTGACAGCTGGACAAAATCCACAGTCTTATATTCATGTCAAACACAATGGAAATGAGGTTTCAGTAGTCTGAATCAGACAAATAAATAAATAAATGTTGGCATATGCATCAGGTTTGATTATTTTAGCAACACAAATCTCACAGCACTCATTTCTAAATGCATTTCTTAGTTGGAAAGGACAAGCATTTTAAATATTGGACATAATCCTTTACCAGCATTTTCTTTTCTTTCTTCTTTCTGTTTTTTTTCTTGCATACATCCACAAAAAATCCACACGTGTAAAGACAGAAGCAGCAAACCTTGTGGATCTTAACTTAACAGGTAAACTTCCAGTCCCCTGTCTCCCCCTCCAAGATTGCCACATTTTCTTCTGGATGCTCATCACAGCTCCACAAAGAAATACAGTCTGGAAATTAAAAGAGGATATTTCCTAAGTTGTTGTTAGAATATTTTGGGAAATATCTACTCAGTCTATGTGTTTGGAACGCTGAAATCTGGCATTACGTTTTTCATTTAATAAAGACTAGATTTTCCTAACAGCTCTTCCAGCTTCATTACTTTAAGAAGGGATCTCTTTAAAGCAAGTATGAAGAGAAAAACAATAACAGCAGCCAAATGCGATGCTTAAAGGCAGACTTTTAATTGAATCCCAAACCAGAACTGCCTGTGAATGTTAAGTTTTACTGAACGGTCTGTCACTGGCCATGTGGTGTGAGTCATTTGACACTAACTGATAAGTTTGTTTTAAACATGAAAGATCTAGCCTTTGGGGTAACGTCATCCTTAGTGTAAAAAGATTATTCACAGCTTGAAGTTTTGCCAGGCAGATTTGGGGATTTTAATACTGCAGAATGAATAGGTGTGTAATTACGCTTCTTTGACCCCAGTGCTTTTATTTTTCACATGGACTTCTGGCCTGGCCACGGCCTTTGTGGATGACATTTATGTAGTTAAAATGAAATCTGAGCGCTAGAAGCTCGCTCTGACAAGACTCGAGCGAGAGGTTTCTGCCTCCTCCGTGTTTGATCGGCTTGTTTAAAATCCCTCAGCACACGGAGCAAAGGTGCCAGAATTCTCCTGACATTTTGGTTTGATGACTGACAGCAGACTGGCAATGTTGCCCAGTTAATGAGATTTATCCAGAAAGGCCAATCTGCTGATCCGCAGCAATGCAGTGGCATTTCTCTCACTATAGATTGATCGATAAGTGGCCAGACCTTCCCCTAAAGGCTAAACATTAAAACGAAAACACAGCAAATGCTGACTTTAGATGAAACTGCTCACTGGATCAAAACAACCTTTTTTCCCCCCCTCTTCCTCCCAACAGACTGGGTTAAACGCTTGAAATATTCACAAAAATTAAAATGCAAATGTAAAAATGCTCTATTATAATCTGAGGTCTGCTGTGTGTTGTTCTTCCAAATCAATGTGGAGCTGTATCAGATGAAAAAGATAAAAACATTTTAAACTACTGAATTGTCTCCTACGTAAAATTGAGCTGCCGTGCTGAACTTCTCATTGAATTAAAATAGTGCGAGGAGTATTTAAGTGTTTTATTAATATTATGCATATGAGCAGATTTAATATGCACACAGAGGCTGTATACTTGTTTGCTCAACGAGAGCCAGCTGTGCAGATATCTTCTATATGCTAGCTAGCAGACGCAGCACATGAAAAAATAGAAATGATCTGCTTGTTCACTGCATTTTCATTTTCTTTCACACTCAGAAAAAAGCTTCACTATTATTAATAAACCAAACACAAATTAATTTTGATGTTTGTTACGTGTCTGCAGGCTGCATGCTTTCTTTCCCTCTCCTTTTGTTTGCCGTTCCCTTAGGTCGCAGACTGCAGGCTGATGTCAATCTGGGGCCGTCCAACTAATTAGAGGAGGGAGACCCTGATTGGACAATCCAGGAGTGCACACCTTGATAAGGAGACTCACCTGTGGCTGGGTGTGGCTCTCTTCCCTCCTTTGAATTGTTTAGTACATGTGTGAAGTTTCTCTGCTGTCCTTCTTTTGTTTGATAATTGTGGTGGGAGTAAAGTGGACTAGGTAAGTTTGGGGACCCCATACACTTACTCACGTAGAGTCTTTTTGTTAGAAACACTAGGTAAGTAGATTGGTGCCACCCATGTAATTTTGAGCTTGTTTTGAGTTGAGGTTTAGGGTCTTTCCCTCTTGTTTTTGCTTTTCTAGGATAATAGCTCAGCTAAGTTTTGGATTTGTCTTTTTGGTGTTTTTTTTTTTTTTTTGGCACAACCTAACTGTCCCTTTCTCCCCTACGGAGCCCCGCAAGGGACATGGGAGAAAAAAAAATTAAGACTGACTTTTGCGGGATCTCGCAAAGCTAACTCGGGATCTCGCAAAGCTAACTCGGGATCTCGCAAAGCTAACTCGGGATCTCGCAAAGCTAACTCGGGATCTCGCAAAGCTAACTCGGGATCTCGCAAAGCTAACTCGGGATCTCGCAAAGCTAACTCGGGATCTCGCAAAGCTAACTCGGGATCTCGCAAAGCTAACTCGGGATCTCGCAAAGCTAACTCGGGATCTCGCAAAGCTAACTCGGGATCTCGCAAAGCTAACTCGGGATCTCGCAAAGCTAACTCGGGATCTCGCAAAGCTAACTCGGGATCTCGCAAAGCTAACTCGGGATCTCGCAAAGCTAACTCGGGATCTCGCAAAGCTAACTCGGGATCTCGCAAAGCTAACTCGGGATCTCGCAAAGCTAACTCGGGATCTCGCAAAGCTAACTCGGGATCTCGCAAAGCTAACTCGGGATCTCGCAAAGCTAACTCGGGATCTCGCAAAGCTAACTCGGGATCTCGCAAAGCTAACTCGGGATCTCGCAAAAGTCCGTCTTAATTTTTTTTTTTTCTAACATGTCCCCTGCGGGGCTCCGTACTCCCCCACATTTGTTGTTTGAATTTGGGTTATTTATTTTGTGAGAGCGCTGCCATTAAACTTTTTTCATAACACCTGTACCGCGTTTCCGGAGTTGTTGTGTTATCCCCTCCTGCCCTCGAGGAGACGTAACATATTCTTGTACATATTTGATTGGGTTTTAGAGTAAAACTTTGGGGCAGTTAGCTTTGCAGACAGCAGTATGACACTCTACACACTTACACATACAGACAACCAGAACCACATTTGCTGTTTTCTACTAGTGCAGCACCCTCTGGGATGTCCTTTTTTATACACAGTGTAACGTTGGACCCAATAAACATACGCTGGAGCGAATATGATGACAGCAGAACTTTTTATTTGACACTGTGGTTTTTATATTGTTCACTGGGACACAGACCCTCCCGCTCTCTCTCTCTGCTGTCACGTCCGCTCCCCCTCCGACTGTCACTGCCAACATATAAAGAGACACAATCACTGTCAGATCCCAGCACACCTGTTCACCCCGCCCCTGCGCCGCCCCGGGAGCTCACTGCGTCACCCCTCCTCTGCAGCTGGCCAGAGACCACACCCACGCCAAACACAGCTTTAAAAAATGCACTTATTAATTCTCACTCCATAGTAAGTTTTTGTTGAGAGTGACCAGCATGGACAGCCCAGTCTCAGCAGTTTGAAGACAGAGTTAGAGAAATCGTTGAGACATGTGCAGAGGAGGGATAGTGGATATATTGGATGAAGCATGTTGAATATAGAGCTGTCAGGCAGGAGGAAAAGTGGAAGACGCAGAGAAGATTTATGGATAGTGAAGGAGGACATGGAGATGGCTGGTGTGACATTAGAGTTATGACAACCCACAGCCTCATGTTAGTATTTGTTGTTGCTGTCTGCTGTTCGTTTTCCCATTTTCCAAGGAAAATTATTTCACCTGAGATACGAGACGGTTTCCTCCCAGGACGTCTGTCTCCTCCTAGAAGACTGTTTTTCATTTGCTTGGGTCGACTGTGTTACAGTTATTCTTAGTTTAAGCCACTTTGTTTGTCTTTTTACTCATTATTAATATATCGTGTGAGGTAAAAAACACAAGTGTATATCTCTCCTGCACAGCCATTGGATTCCCTCTGCTTTTGCAACTTTAAATTTAAAATTTGCATTTGAAAATTTACAGAAAGTGGATCTTGATGACTTACAGCAGGGGTGTGGGGAACTCCATGCCTCAAGGGATGGTGTCCTGGAGGTTTTCGATGTGTCCTTGATCCAACACAGCTGATTTAAATGGCTAAATTAACTCCTCAACATGTCTTGAAGTTCTCCAGAGGCCTGATAATGAACTAATCATTTGATTCAGGTGTGTTGACTCGGGGTGAGATCTAAAACCTGCAGGACACCGGCCCTCGAGGCCTGAAGTGTCCCACCCCTGACTTACAGTAATCCCTTGTGTAGTTTCTGGCTGAAAGTCTGTTAAGCTGCTGAGTCTCGTCTGCTGTACTCAGGGGCACCTTCAAAAAATTTTGTCAGCAGGAATAAATTTGACACCAGAATATTTGATCAGAATTAAAACAGTGTAGAAAACGCTGGGTGTAGTTTTTAGGGACATGTGAACCCTTATTCACTCATAGATGTTTCACATTAAGTATGAAAATGCACAAGAGTTTAAACATAACTTTTCAGTTAATATCTCTTTCTGAAAACTGGCAAAACAACTATTTAAATAGCCTTCATAGTTAAATATTTAAACAGGCTGAAGATATACTGCCTAAAATAAAAGTTCTCATTATACGCGCTTGCATTGTATTAATATTTCAGTGAGGGGCACAGCTCTGCACATACCTTGGAGTTTTAAATAGTATATTCCAATTAGGATTTTCCTTTCCAACACATTTAATTCCTCCTTAAATATTTCTAGTTTGCACATCAGCGGCTGAAGAGTTGAATATGAGAGCTTCTTCCACTCGATTGGCTGAACTGTTCTGGCTGGCTCGAGCGCTGAAACATTAGTGCTTTCTCCTCTTCGTTTCACCCCTGAGGTTCTCTTTGTCAAGCTGACCGGGGCTGAAGAGGTGGGCGTGAATGTTGACACCGCTGTCATCTTTTGGCTGCAGCCTCTTCTCCACGGCTCTTAGCAGCGCCCAACATTAAGTTCTGTGTTAAACCGGCACAGGGGTCTATCAGAGAGCGACATTGCCGTTTAGAGAAGAAATGTGGCGTGAAAAAATGAACTGTTTGGAGATTTCAACAGCTGCCCGTATACAAAGAAAGTGTCGTGGTGTTTCGGATGGCAAATGTTATAAATGTCTGCTGGCTGGAGCCGTGACACAGATCAGTGCTGAAAGTCAGACTCACATCACATCAGCTTGCTCTGTGTGTGTGTGTGCGTTTGTCGTGGCAGGCATTAATCCAAAAACTGTTTCTCCAACTTGCCTGAGGGTGCAGCTGTCTCCATCAAGGGCAAATAGAGGCAAATAATAGAGCAGATTAGCATAAAGTGTCAAGACTCAGCTCAGGGATTTGTCTCCAGACTGCTCCTGCACACTTCTCCTGGCAAATATTCACTGCATAAAAAAAACACTCCTCCTAAACTTAGGTCTTCAAGGCTGAACGTTTGTTTTTGTTTTATTTTGCTTTTCAGAGACAGTAGGAGCAACCACACCTCCTTTTGAAATGTTTAACCCGTAATTCTTTTAAATCATTTTATCAGTTTGTTCCTTATCATATGATTTTTTTTTTGATAATCTAAATGTTTTGGGGACTCATGTAAACAATTCTGCCTTCTGCAGTTTTAATAAACTGAATTATTTGTTCACTTAATATTTACCATTGTTCCTAAATTAAGATTAAGATTAATTAACTACTCTCTCTGTCATTGCAAATGCAAAGGACTCCAGTGTTGCTTTTATCATTGCTTTTCATGCATAATGGACCTTCCATGACCTTCCAAGCTATATAGCTTATGTCTTCCATATTTCCAACTATATCCATAATCACATACTGTGTTTGCTACCATTGTATATAGTGTATTCTCTTACTTTTTTCATTGATTGTACTTATTTGTATTTTTGTATTTCCTTCATGTATCTGTACCTGAGCTGAGGTGACGCAAAAATTTCCCCGTTGTGGGATCAGTAAAGTCTTATCTTATCTTATCTTATCATCTGCACGGGACGTTATCGTTATTGATCTTCTGCACCTGAGACAGCTGAGGGACGCCGTGCCACATCTTAGTTGTTTTTAATCAATGCTGGTCTCTGTGCAGCCACGGTGAGAGCTTGGTTCACATTACCAGCTGTAAGTCTGAGCTTTTGTCACTAATGATGTTCATAATATTTACATAATATTTCTAGGTGCTGTCTAGGTGAGGAGAGCAGAGAGTCACTCTGCTTTTTCATTGGCCTCCATCGTGACCTCCAGTTTGGACTGAAGTGGTTTGCAGCTGATTGTGGTGCAGATGGGATGAGAGTTAGCACCTCCAAGTCTGAATCTGTGGTTCTCAGCTGGAGTGGGGTGGAGTGGCCAGTCCAGGTCAGTGAAGGCGTGGAGGAGCTTAAGTATCGGTCTGTTGCGGTGAAGAGAGCTGACCCCGAAGGTGTCGATTTATAAGTCGATCTACGTGCCGACACTCTGTGGTCACAAGCTCCAGGTAGTAACTGAAAAAATGACTCTGTGGACACAATGTGGACATTACTTTCACAACAATACTTTAAAAAGAAATACTTTTTGTTCTTTTTATTATTTTGTTACTATAATTGCTTCTTACTGTAAATTATTCTTGAGGTCCCCAGGTGCCCCAGTCAAACATCCACGTGTGTAAAACATGTTGATTAAATAAAAGCTGTCGATCGCGGCACACGCCGTGCTTGGTTGGATCAGTGAGCTTCCTGTTCCACGGGGACACTGTCGAGCAAAAGCAGGACGAATGTCACGGTGTGATTTGTTACATGCTCGGTTGAGTTTGTCCACCGTGTCAGAGTCGAGATTCGCTGCTATGCCTGATTGCTTTCAACAAGTTCCACTTCTCCAGTCATTTGATGTTGACAAGTTCCAGTGGAAAGCATCACATGCTTTGATTTCTGGAGGTATTTGCATAATGGCTGATCTCTCTGTCATGAAGGACCTGTTGAGGAATATCTGTGAGGACCTTGCAAAGGAGGAAAACTTGACCAAACTTTAAAAATGCCATCTGTTTGTATGAGCACTTGCCCTGGTTTCTGTTACAGTCAGCATGACTTTGAAACATGTGCAAACATGTAACTGGGAATACAATATTTAAGGCAAAAACAGAGTTTGCACAGTTGTAACAAGCTTGAAAGTTGATATTTCTTAAACACAACAACTCTCTTACGTAAACGTCTTGCAGCAGTTCTCAGGAGAACTTCTCCAGGGCTCCTGATTTTCCTTTCTTATGGGAAGAGAAATCAACTTGACAGCCACTTTTCCATCGAGACCACTACAGATGAGGCTTCAGCAAACAGTAGTTCGGTCAACTGAAAGGGCCAGACGAATCTCTCAGGTCCTGTAACGTAGTTTCTGCCCATTAAGGACATGAGTGTCAGATACTGTTCATGTGCTGTAGATTTTATAGATAAATATAAATGTCGATTTAGGCCTGCCACTTCTTTTGTCCTCTGATATCTCCACTCTCCTCACATTTTTAAGGACTGAGGTATGACAAGGTTTCCACTGAAAACTCTTTGGGAATCACCTCGTTGATTCAAAAATACTATTTTATGCCTGTAAAAACGTGTTGTTGTTGTTGGCATATTTTGTGGATTCAACAAAAAAACAAAACAAAAAAAGGGAACGAGTGATATGTTTCTCTTGGCAGGATGTGAGTAACAAAGCGCCAACAGACAGAATTTAAAACTGGTCCTTTGATGAGCTGTCTGTTATGTGTAGCGATAACACTGGTTCATCACTTGAGTTGGGTGCCTTTTCTGTGCTTGAATAATTCATAGGTCAGTGTTAAATGTCTTAAACGGACAAACAAAAAAAAAGCCCTCTGAAAATGATCAAGTACATGGACTGGAGTGAAAATGAGCGACAATATCCAAAGAAAACTTTGAAAGAGCTTCAGAAAGCGTGGAGAGACCGGTCAAGACCAAAGTCTGGCTGCTTGAAAGCAAAATATAAAAAGTGAGAAGTAGCTCAGCATTTGTGCAGTATTTTATATAATAATGGTGAATTAATAGATTTTGTGTGTTTGTGTGTATGTCACAAATCGTTGTAAGGTTGTTACAGTGTTTCACTTTTTTCCAGTAAGACAAAAATTGTGTTGGTGAAGCCAGATAAGGCGATAAGTTGTTTATCTGTTAGGACGGAGGAGCCATGTTGGTAGAGACAATAGATGTTTATGTGAGCTGAGCTTCTTTAGAAGGAAAGGACAATGTTTTCTTCCTTTTTCCACCACTAATCACTGCTTAACTCAAACCTGCCAGGAAGCAAAACAACAGTCCTGGACATCACTGCAGTGTGAATTACAGTGAGGGAATCCTTTACCTCCATGTAATACAAGTTAACAGGTTTAACTGTGGAGCTGAGAACAATGCTGGGATGCTGCAGGATTGAAGAGATAGGAGGGGAAAAAAGCAGAGATGCAGAGAGAGAGAGAGAGGCATTCACTCTAAGTTATGTAAATTTCCAGAAGCTGTTCCCAGTAATCATTTCCATTGTAGATTGTGGTGTAATTGTGCTGCTGTTTTGCTGCTGATAAACCTTTGGAAGAGTCCAGTCTCCATTGGATTCTATCAGGAGGGTGTCAGACAGAAAGTGTTGGCTCCACCAGGAACCAGGAGGGGTTTTTGCCACAGTAGCAGTAGTTTTTCTTCTTTGTCCCAACACCGACAACACGCAAAGAGAAGACAGAGGTAACAGGCAGAGAGGGATATCTACACCTTGTTGTCATCATAGGTACATGCAGCTCGTTTGGAGTTCTTATCAGCAGCAGCTGGTGGTGCAGAGAGTAAACAGCCTCTTAGTTTTGATGGTCCAAGTGGAAAAAAAACCCCACTGACTGAAGAACTAATCAGGACTTTTGTTTGTGTCAGTGGCCCATCAAAAACTTTTCAGTTTCCTCCACAGCCATTTAAAATTTCACCACTAAAAATCTTTACAGAGGCACTGCTGAAAAGAGTTTCATTTTTTACCTGGAATATTTTTAGGTTCATATATTTGACTGTTGTGTGAGGGATGTGACCACTATGTGAGTCAGGAACAGTTCTGAATATCATACACAGCAATGCCACAACACTGAAATTCATTCAGAAATAAAGGTATTCATTTAAACACACTTTAATTAATTCCAACTTAATATTTAATTTGCTGGTTATTTCAAAAACAGCATTGGGGACTGGATTGGACTCTGACATACCAAATATTCAAGGATTAGGGAAAGGTGCAAAAATTACTAACTTGTACTTCTGTCCTAAGACAGAAAGAACATTCTCTTGCACCTATTACATTGCCTGATAAAGCGTGCATTAAGAGATGCACCTCAGAAGCAGAAGCCAGGAAAATACATGGCTTCTTCTCAAAACACCCATTTAGGGTGTACCTTGGCATAAAGCTAGACCCATCCAGAGGTGACGCTGAGCAAAAACATCTGGAGGAAAGAGCTGTCACACAACACCAATGACAGGTGACTTGTTGCTGGAATAAGAACCGGTCAACATCATGAAGGCAGACATCCAACAATGAGCCTCAGACACAGAGAACTGGAGAGCACCAGGGCCTAGCATGATCCATTCTAGCTGAAAAAGCACTTCGTGTGCACTTCACAGCAGAAATAAATGAACAGCTTAATTGGCTGGCAGGACAAGCCTGATCATGAAAGATCAACATTGAACTACTGTCGATTCATCTGCCTCTCAGCACTGTGGAAGTTCCTCTCAGACATCAGTGCAACCAAGCTGAATAGGTGCCTGGGTCAAAACATGAGCACACCACAACCAGAGGCTCAAAACACCAGCTACTGGTTTAGAGCAGTACACAAACAGAGCAGGAAGTAATGCTTGGTGCAAGTATAACGATGGATCATAGCTCAGTCTAGTACTGGAAGACTCCAAGACTATCAGTTTTAAGAAACTGTTGTTCTCCATGGACGTGAAACTCTTCAGCCAACTCATCTCAATGTCAGATCTGGTCAAAGATTCAAGATTAAAGTGGGCATTAGCTACATCCTGTACATGGGTAAGACAAGAACCTGTACACAAACAGCAAGTAAGACATCAACTCACCTGGACCTACAGTACAGACATCAGGATGGAAATTAGACTTGCTATCTGTGGCACTCTGGTGGCAAAGACAATCTGGAGCGAAGAAGTGGCAGGGTAGGATACATACAGACATATAGGACAGTTACAAGTACCTGCATATCCCACAGTTCAATGATAAAGGTACAAGGAGGTCAGCTGTAGTCAAATACTGCCAGAGGGTAAGACATGTAAGGAGAAACCATTTCAGTAGTAGCATTAAAATTCAAGCCTTCATCATCAACAGCTATGCCCCCTACCAGTCATCAAATACCCAGCTGAAATAATAAGACAGCTTCATCAGGTGAACGATCCCACTGATGTCGAGATGTGAAAACTCCTCACAGCAGAGGGTTCCACCCAAAGTCCAGCTGAGGCGTGCTGAAGCACTTTGAGCATCGAAAAGAAAAAAGGAGAAGTTAGTGAGTGTCAATGCAGGATGCGTACATCAGGATGATTTGCCCTGAGCTTGAGGAAGACACACATACCAGCCTTATGTGTTCTATATATTCACTAAAAGATTAGTTAGTTAGAAAGTGTGTTAAAAAACAACGATTATAAATAAAGGTTCTTAAATTCACTACAGTGAACCATCCTCTGTCATTTTTAATCCAATGTGCTTTAATCAGCAGTTCTGAAGGAAAATCCTGCTCTCTAAATGACTTCCTCTCCTTTCTGTTTGCTCAGCCGTAGAGCAGAGGACAGAGCCGTTTGATGACTTTCAGCCACTCAGGGTGAAAATTGGTAATTACTCTTCAGGACTGTAAAAAGACGTTCAGTGAAGCAAAAGCAGCACCTTTAAAAATAAAAATTCAGACTCTCGTGTTTAAGTAAGAATCCTTTATTTTACTTGCAGCATTATACTAACGAAAGGATAAATAAAATACTTTTTGTGGTCACGAAACCAAGTCCATGAAAATGCAGCTTAAATTAATTTATGTGCTTTCCTGCTTGTTCACTTCTGTTATGACAGTAAGAACAAGGCAAGGTGACAAACAAGGACCAGCACAAAGGCACATGACTCTCATTTCATATTAATCTCACAACTATCATCAAGTAAAATAATCAGTGACTAATGGACCATCTGTGCACTAAACAATTGAAGTGCAGCAGCTTCACACATAAAAAGGAAAGCTCCAAATGAACTTGCTGTGACTGTGGACGTCCGTCTCCCCGAGGACTCTTTATCTCCCGGAGCTGAATATTGAGAGAAAACAAACAAAACAAAACAAAACAAAACTCCTCAAAAGGTTTTGTTAACATTTTCCCAACACCCAAAAGTCCAAGGTCATTTCATCGCAGCAGCAACAATAAGATGAGAAGGTGTTTCTGTCCAGTGGGACAAGGATTTGTTCAGTGACTGGAACTTATCGAGGTGAATGGACGTCCTTGGCTAAACTCCAGCTTCAGTGTTTGAGCAGAGAGGATGAGCAGCAAAGCTGTGAAAACTCTGAGTGGATAAAAAGTCTCCAGAGATTGTCAGGATTTATATGTGCTTTGTGTTGCTGTAACTGTAGTTAATAATAATTAAAAACTCATAATTTCAGATCACTATACTGAATGTCTTTTAGGAGCAGTGAAATCAGTCTCTTCATATTTCAGCTGCAGCAGACTGAATCTGTAACTTTGAGGAACAGAAGGACGCTAACACGTCCCAGACCTGATGTCTGCCTGAAGGAAGCTGGAGGCATGTCACTGTTTACCGCAGTTGAAAATCATCAACTTATCATGACATAATATTTATAGCTGCATTCTGTAACACTATGCATTTCAGTCACACCTTTACAGCCAAAGGAATATTTTTATTTCCATCTTCTGTAACTCTTGATGGCATCTTCACCCTTTTCAGAATCAGAATAAGCTTTTTCTTTGCTCTCAGAGTAAACAGAAGACAGACAGTACAGATAATAGCAATATGACACTCACACTAACAACACAGAGACCTTTTTAGGGTTCTGTACACAGTGTTGGGGAGTAACAGAATACATGTACCGCCGTTACGTATTTAAAATACAAAATATGAGTAACTGTATTCCGTTACAGTTACCGTTTAAAAAGGTGGTATTTAGAATACAGTTACTTTGTTGAAATAAAGGGATTACACGGCGGTACTTCCCTGTTTCATATTGTGGCGGGTCAGGACTGTTTGGGTTTTGTTTGACAGCTACGTTCTGTTGTTCCAGGTGGCAGCGTTACGGTTGCCATGGTTACAGGGTGACGCTCTCTCTCTGCGTGTTTCCTGGGTGAGAGAGGCCTTTTTGTTGTTGTCGTGCTAAGCTAATAGGCAGAATGCTACCGGTATAGCTCTAAAGAATGTAGCATCATAGGCAGTGTAGTCCGTGCTGCAGGGAGAATGGACTGCCATACACGTTATGTGTCTGTGAGCGAAGGAGGGAGAAAAAGGAAAAGTACGAGCTGTCATCGAGCAAAAACGGGAGCTGGAAGCATGTAAATATAATAATAATCACGGCAGCCAAGAAGAGTGCCTGACGAGCCCAGTTGTAAGTAAGCTATTAAGACTCGACTGTACACCATGTTCGTGTTTTCCTCCAAAAACAATAAGTTCTGTTGGAGCAGCCTTTCAACGCCTCTCTCTGTCTCTGCTAGCAAAGTTGACCCAGACAACAAAGTAAAGCTAGTTTTCGGCTACGAGCCCGACACAGAACCCACCGTATTAGTCAGAGGTCCCTTTACTACGATTCGGAGCCGCGGACCTTCAGTAACAGTAATAAATCACAGCAATAGTACATTCATGTAGTTGTAAACAGCATGATAATATATTAAGTAATCCAAAGTATTCAGAATACGTTACTCTCATTGAGTAACGTAGCGGAATACGTTACAGAATACATTTTGGGGCATGTATTCTGTATTCTGTAATGGAATACATTTTAAAAGTAACCTTTCCAACACTGTCTGTACAGTATCTTAGCTGCTCCTATTCCGGTCAAATACCAACTTCTAACGCTGCTTTTACCACTGGGTCCACTTTGTTTTTTTATTCCACATCTGCTACAGTTCTTCCTTCAGCTCGTTTTACTTCTCTACTTTGCGCTCCTTCTTCCTGATGTTGCAGTCTACTGGATGACCAATCCCGTGCAGAGGTTTGGTCATAGTTCCTCTTACTGTTCCTCATCACTGTCTGTCTTCAGCTGCCCGAGGGGAGCCATCTTCCTGATGTATTCGTGGATGCTTCATGTTTCACCCTGAACTGTGGTTCTGACACTCACTAATCCCCACTCTCTATCTTCCTGCTGCTCATAGAGCCTCAGGGTGCTGGACTTCAGGTGGAGAGCTCCCCGGATTGCAATGAGTCTTCGTGTGTTAACATCAGTGTTGTCTATTCCCTCCTGTGCCCATCTTACAACCTTTTGTACAATTACAATTTTCATTTTCCTCACACTTAAGCCTTTTTGGGGAAAACAGCAGAAATCCCCCCAAATAGGAAAACAGAATAAAGCCATTAACCTGCACTGTTACATTACCCACCCAACATAAACTGAATACTTAGTTAGTTTACGATCACCAGATATTAATGCTTTATTTCATACCACCAGTTGTGCATCTTTCCCCATGAAGGAATTGATCTTTAACTGGGAATTCGCAGCATAGTTCCTGGGGGGGGGGGGAAGATATTTGTTATTGAAAACATTTACACAGCACTCAGTTCCAGTTAATTAACTCCAGCTAATTGCTGGTGTAACCCTTCATAGTCAGTGCACAGTTGGTCTGCAGAACATGCAGATGTCTGCAAGCAAACACGCTATTCAACATAAACAACATTTCCAGTCATGAGTCATATAAATCTTTTCTCATGGCTTAAATTGATTAATCCTTGTGAGCACATTTTGTGGGAATTAGAACAAAATTCAACAAGACCGGCTGAACAGCTAACTAAAGGGCTTAAAACCTGCTAAAACCTTTCCCTTTGTTATTACTAAATAACAAATTATTCAAGGACAGTTTAGAAAAGTGGGCCTGTAGCATGAAGTGCCACCCATGTGATTTATCTGTTGTCAACACTGATCAAACAAGCAAAATGTCTTTATATTGGACTTTTTAAAGGGATTCGTCACAAAAAAAAATGCCTAAAAAAAATATAATAATGGACTTAAAACGCAAAAATTTAAAACAGAATGCAAATTGAAAGCAATAAAAAAAAAAAGAAAAAGAAATGAATGAAACATTTCTAGGATGTAAATCAATAAACTAACTGAAGAATTGAAAATAATAAGTAATTGCGGACAAAATAGTAAGACTAGAGTAGAAAAAAAGAATAATTCAGCACACCTAAAAGCAGGGCTGCTGCACCTAGTGTCACCCAAATCTGTGTTCAATCAGAGGCTTTTAACCGTCTTCAAAAACATCCACAGGATTGGCAAATCTTAGAGATGCAGGCAGAGTATTACACAGTTCAGGGGACTGAAAAGCCCAATCACACTGAGACCTTAGGCGTGTGTAAAAATCTCTGGGACTGACAGTAAGTTTATTAGACTTAAGCAAGCAAGATGAAGAGTGATTATGAAGGAGATCAGCCACGTATGCAGGAACCCGACTATGAAATGCTCAGCGTGTAAGGGCAAGAATTTTAAACGGGATCCTGAAGTCAACTGGGAGCCAGCGAAGGGAGAAAGTAATACAGTTTGACATAGTAAGGAGCCTGAACTGATCCAGGCACGACGACGCCTACAGGAGGTCATAAACAGAAAAATATTCACTGTGACCACAACTTTATTATCCATAAAGAAATTATCTGAGAGGAAACGCTTTGGATTATCAGTGCCAGACATCAGAGGTGCACAGACAAATAACACCAGATGCCATCACTCTCCACCAAACAGACAGGATAAAGTCTCCAGCAGGAGGATTGGCAGGATTAGCGCTCTGGATGGCGGAGCTTTCTAGGTACTGTTTTGTTTCTGCAGTATAAATGAATAACTGTGACACTGTCCACTTATAGGAGCTGCTTGGCCATGCAAACCCATGCCATGAAGCTCCCAGCGCAAAAATATCTGTGCTGATGTTAATGCCAGACGAGACAGAAGACAGAGGGTTCCCAGCCGACTGGTGGATTCAAACGCAGCTGTCACTGCTGTGTTAACCACCGTGCCATTGCACTGTGCAGACTTAGAGTCATTGTTTTTATTATCTTAATTTGCTGTGTAAGATTTCTTCCAAGCGTCGGCTTAAAAAACAGAGTAACAAAAATGACGGTGGGTGAGCTGAAGCGCTCCAGTCAGAGGTGGAAGTTAAGTAAAGACTAGGGATGGGTATCATTTAGGTTTTATCCGATACCGGTGCCAAACCGGTACTTTTGAAACGGTGCCGGTGCTTAAAGAATGGAGAACACAAAATTGGTCCAAAAACCTCTCATGTTCAGCTGTTTTCCACTTTTTCTTTGGTCATTTTAGCCGTTTTGGCCAGGGAGAAGGGAGTATCTGCCATCAAACAAGAAGACAGCCGCATGTAACTACGACGGTGTTTGCTAGTTTACCTTAAATGCATTAATGTAATAACATTGTTAGCCTACTCAACATAAATTAAACACGAACAACATTAAGCTACTCACGCAGAGAAGAACGGCTGCTGCTGCCATCATCATCCTTCATCATTTCTGCTACACTGGCAGGGCTGGAGGCCAGGACGCTCCTCTTCGGGTTCTTAGGGGATGTTGCTAACTCCGGTCCGATAACAGGCACCACACCCGCAGTAGATGTGCACGGTGTGAGGTCTCACAGCAAGCTATCAAATACGGTGCATTTCTCGGCTTTAAAAAAAAAGCGCTATGCATCGCCAGGTGTTTCATCAGATTTGAGGTGTTACCTCCTTTGACAGTATCACAGTATCACCTTAAAGCACTTGTTGCAGGCTGCTGAGTTTGCATATTTTGCTGTGAAGTACAGCCAGACTTTGACCTCTTCGCCTTGGGCGTTTTTAATCTGTAGCTCTGCTCTAAAAGAACGTACGTACCTGGCCCCGCCTACTATCCTCGGAAACGTAAAATGATTGGCTAGAATCTAAAGTGTATCATTCCATACCGGTTGGTGGCGGTAATGCACCTTTCAGTTGTTTGCCAACCGCCAATACAAATGTAAGAAAGAAGAAAGTGTGTCACAGCTCAGGAAAAAAAAAAGCACGGAAATAAAGCACCGAAATGTGCGCTGCTTTTCGGTCTGGTTACTACCGTTTATGTCAGAACCGGTGCCATCATGGCACCGGATACCGGTACCCATCCCTAGTAAAGACTCTGCTGACTTCTGGATCATGCAAACCCACTCTAGTACATTTCAAGAATAAAAATGAGGAGTTGTTAATTAACACAGTAAGAGGTCCCCTTTAAGACTTAAAGAAAGCAGATAAATTATTAAAAACATGCAGAAAACCAACAACGTTTGCCAGAAAATGTATTAAAGCTTTCTCTTATAAGAAATGCTCAACTTTACAGTAACGACAGTCACATAGTCGTTGAGAGTTTTATCACTGGCAGCCACACAGACTTGTAGAAGTTCAGTGAGTCGAAGCGGCTCTCTGTGGGGTTTTGCTTCCTACTGGGAATACATGTTCTACTAAATGTATGCACACCGAGTACGTTAAGAAACTGAACAAAAGCTTTTGTTCTTTATTCTCCTTCAGCACCATTTCCTAATTCATGCTCTTAATTTTCCCTGAAGGAGATTTAAAACATGAACAAATAATTAAAGCACGTGAAAAGAAAAGGGAGAGGAGGGCAAGAAGCGAGAGGAATAAGTAGAATGGAAATGAGGACAAAGAGAGAAAATGACACTCGAGGGGGTAAAAAGTGCACAGCAGGAGGTGTCGAGGAAGAGAAGAAGCAGCGTGTTGACTCCCGCCCTCTCATTATAAAGGTCATTAGTGGTTCCCCTCCTCCGGCTGCTGATTAATAACATCATTTAGATCAAAATGCCGCTTAACTCAAGACCTCTGAATTATAGTTTAGAGAAAATAAGGTCATCAGAGACAGAGGTCGAGAGTTAGGAGGTAGTTCTCTTTCTGCAGTGAGCACAACTTTCTGCTCTTGAATAAAAACACTTTTATCTTCCAACAGTGAGATTTAGATTTAGTCTGGAGCTACATACTTACAAATGTAAAGACTGTCTTATATCAAAAGGAGCTTTTGCCCCTCTTCGTATCCATCACCTCTGCTATCTGTGTCACAAACAAGGATGCAGTGGACTCAAGATCAGACTCAATTGCTTGAACTATGTACAGTTTATTAAAAGGAAAAGGAACTTAAACGTAGAAAAGCCAAATGGCTGCTCTCTGGGAGTCTAGGTGTTAAACAAGACTGGGTCTAACAGAAATCATTCGCAGGAACTGAGGGAGGCCCGGGGGCGGAGAATCGGAGGTAGAACACAAGGAGAACACGGGCGGGAACTTCTGCAAACACAGGAGAAGGGTTTTACTGAATGGGAAACAATTAAAGGTGTTGTGGCGAATCCACTTAGCCAAAAAATGGATCGGACATCAGTTGTAGAAACGATAGTCTTTATATAAGGCTTCAAAAAGGGGAATGTACAACAAATAAACTGCTCGACATCAGAGCAACATATAATGGCTTCCCAAAACTTTCTTTGCTAGCTAAAACCCCCAGAGTAACTTTCGTCTACCACAAAGGATTCTGGGAAACGCACTTTTCTAATGAAAATACCTGTTAAATGCTCCCCTTTAGCAGAAAATTAAATCTATAATTAACAGCTCTCACTAAACATGTGACTAACACTTAAATCACTTACAAAATAACCAAAATGCTGTTATCAAACAATAAACTGCAATAAAGTTACAACAAAAGGGCAGAGGTGAGTGGTACTAGTGGAGAGTCTTGTGCTTACTTGAAAACACCGGCTATTAGGCGGGGAAGGGGTTGCCGTGGGAGCGTCCCAGGGATGGTTGAGAGTGTGGGGAAGCTGGTCCAGGTTCCAAGGTGTCCAGGGAAGTTGAAGTACGGGCTGGAGGGCAGGCTGAGGAGAAGATGAGTGTGTGGTCCTAGGGTTCTAGGCAGACTGGAGAACGGGATGGAAACAGAACCAGCGCTGCGGATGAGTACGACGGGTGATGAATCACGGGTGGTAGCAGGATGAACTGGCGAGGAGTGGCAGGCAGTGCTGGCTTAAAAACCCTCTAGATGGAGCCCCGGAAATTGGAAGCAGGTGATGAGCTGGCCAACTCCACCCCAGGGGACGGACAACAGGAACCTGGACCACACCCGACCAGACACTCCCACAGCATATGACAATCTGATCTGGAACCAGTTGCTGATGAGGAGAAACTGAAATTCATAAAAACTTGGACTAATTCCCACCTAGCTTCAGTTTAATTATTTATCCAATATGACCCCTTTCACATCCTTCTGTCTAATTTCATAAACCTGGCAACACATTTGACTCTTTTCCCCTGTCTCATTCATCAGTTCACCTGGCTCAGTTTAAATTTTTATTTCTCCTCTTGGCGCCGTTCATTATGTGTGTAATTGTCCTGTTTCTTTATTGGCTGACTTTGCCTGCAGCTCAGAGAGAAAAACAGAGCTGCAGCTGGGTGGTTAATGATGGCGGAGGAGAGCCGCAGACCGAAGGTTCAGGAGACAAATTGCTGTTACTGTACCTGGTTCGCTGATGACGTCAAAGACAAATGCTTCCTTCACAGCATGGCAGTATCTTTAAATAAAAATGTCACAGTGCTGTCATCTTTGACATGGATCCATGTATTTTGTGATGCCACAAAGTATAAAATTACAAAAATGGACACATCACCTGTTAGTGAAAGAAAAACACAGGAGATGAGAAAATAAATGTCTTGCTGAAACAGAAAATAGATGCAGCAAGCAGCAGTGTGTGTTTAAGTATTAAGGTTTGTCCTTTAATCTATTTTCATAATCTGTTGCTCTCTAAGAGAAGCAGAAAACAAACAATCCCAGATGCCAAGATGAATTCATAAACTGTCCTAAAAGTCAGAATACTCAGAAAACTGTATTAATCCCCAAGGAAATGATGTGGTTACAGTTGCTTTAAGACAATAAGATCAGTAACAGGCGAAACTAAATTAAAAAACACAATATAATACAAAGTTCCAAACTATAAGAAATATGTACAAATAGCTCGATTATAAATATCCAGTATGTTACAATGATTATGATTATATGATAGACATTTTACTCTAAAATGTCAACTGTAAAACTATTATTGGTTATTTGTTATTTTACTGTGAAGCATGTGCAAAAGGGTGTAACTATTGCAGTTTGTACTGTGCCTCAGATGGAGGAGTTGTACAGGGAGAGGCATTTGTAGTTCTCCACAATGTCCACAACGACACCCTGGATTAAAACAGGGCACCCCCTCAGTCTAAATATTGTCGTGTGAGGGGTGTGTGTGGCAGGTAGAGGGTTCAAAGTGCAAGACTGAACCAACAGAAGTGAACTAAAAGTCACAGATTTATTTAATGCTGGAAAAACACCAGTGAAAAACAGCTGAACAGAATCTGACAAGACAGGGGAAGCAAAACTGAACATCATACACACGAGACAGGAGACTTTCAAAATAAAACAGGAAATAGCACACGTTGAGCCTCAGACTGAGACACTTGAACTAGACTTGAGGGCTGTTTCTCAATACTCAAGTCCGCACTTGTGTTCTTGCTATTTCGCACTTCACAAGTTCACGCAGGAGTCCGGACTTCCCGAGACGGGAGAACGCAGCACATGAGTGTGCTTGAGTGCATTTGATGACATCGCAACTCAGTGTTTTTACTACTACTAACCGCTCTTACTACAAATGTGATAAATATTTGCTATGGAAATTGCAGATAATGTAATTACCAGATTTCTTTAAGAAAAAAAAAATAGATACATATGATCTGTTTCACTGTGTCTAATAAGCTTAATACAGTAAAGCACCAACAATCAGCACATGACTGAAACACAAACTTCATCTCTCTTAACAAAAAAAATATGCTCGTATACACAGCTGACGCTGCTTTTTGAATAAAAACAAACAGGTCAGATGTTAAACTGCTTTTATTTTTATTTTAGTCGACACTTTAAACTTACGACGGACAGCTGGTGTTTGGAAAAGAATTAAACGAATATTCAAAACATAATTTGTTCATTTCTATAGCGGAATCTGCAGGTATCAACATGCCACTCCAGATGTTTCTGCTCCCCGTGAAAATGTTTGCTCCTGGACTAAAATAGATTTATTTCAGAGTAAGCCATTAAAATAAGAACAGCACATTTTTTACATCAGGGAATAAAGACGAACAAAAGACTGATTTCAACAGACATCTCAGAAAATGTCGGAGCTGCACATAGGCGATGTCTTGATAATTCAAGCCGATATTTGAAGTTTACATGCCCACATTGTTGCCTGGAAATATCTTAAAAGTTTATTTTGTTTCACAGAAAGAGTAATATTTCAAACTTTACTTACAGTTTTAGCCACTCTCCTTTACTGATTTTGAGTTTCGGACTTGATGCGTATCTTGAATTGGAACAGTACTTGGAATGCGACATATCACAAATTCACGAGTACACAGTAAATACGCATGTTTGAGAAATGGCTACAAAATAACATGAAACAACAGGGAAAACAGACAGAACACAGAGAGAGCAGACAGATCTGGGAACAACATCAGATAATAACTCAGATGCACTACAGCAGCGGTCCCCAACCTTTTTGCCACGGACAATATTTTCATGGACCGGCCTTTAAGGTGTTGCGGATAAATACAACAAAATAAAACTAGTACCGGTACCGAAAAAAAGAAAATTTATTCATAACACACGTGAAAAGACCAAGGAAAACCGAGTAAACGATAAAAACGATAACAAAATAACGCTGAAAACCGATTAAAAACCCTGAAAACTATACATTTCACACCTGAGCCTCAACTCTCGCGGCCTGGTACCAAACGACTCACGGACCGGTACTGGTCCGAGGCCCGGGGGTTGGGGACCGCTGGTCTACAGAATACAAAACTGAAGACCAACTAAAACAGAGACTAAAACATAAAAATCTCTTAAATCCAAATGAATGAATCTCAAGACGATAACAAACTCAAACACTGGTCTGACGATGGAGGACCATGACAAATATCTACTCTTTTAAGGTGAGAGCAAAACTAGAAACTCAGAAACAAATGACAAACTAAATATATAACACTATATTAAATTTTGACAGATACATATGTTGAAAAGCCCAAGATCCCAACAGCATTTATACATGAATACACAAGGCTTGTGCATGAATGCTACTGGGGTCTTGGGTTTTTCAAATTATGCTACAGTGTGCATTTTAATTCCATGTAAACAAAAAAATTATTTTAAAAAAATGCGCTTGCACTCTGCCAGAAGCCAATTTTGTCTTTTCTGTCACACCATGGAAACTGTATCATTTTGAGCATACCTGCTATTCATTAGATGGACAAAAGAGGCGAAATTGGAGTCCCACAGTGTGTGAGCTTTTGATTTTTTTTGTTGTTTTTTTTGTTGTTGACTTGTTTCCCGCCCCACAGCTGCTCCTGTTCTGTTGAAGATGCACGTGTATTTTTCTGGCTTTAAATTCCATCAATCATCATTTCTTCCTAGCCTCATCCTCTTTCATCTCTTTGGAATTATTCTCCACTGAAGTCCACACCAACATGGTATTTGGTGTATTGTAGCTTAGCGTTATAAAGCACACGAATGTTTGCACTGAACCTCATTCTCACCATTTGTTGGTAAAGCATACGACACTCAGATCAAAGCGAATCCAAGAAGGCTGTAATGGCTGACTTAAACTCCTGCAGTGAATGATTGAGTCTGTATATGTGTGTGTGTGTGAATATGAACTTGTATTTTATTTTCTTGTAAAGTAGTAGTAATTTACATTTAATAAAATACACTACATAGAAAAAATTGACATTGTAGACCCTATGAATAAACCTACGTAAATGGCAATGTCTTGTGTTTTAGATGCAGTCCATGAGAGAAACAAAAAATGCTGGGACTTTTTTCCCACGAGAGGACATCTTTCAGTCCTTGTGTTTAAATGATGATGATTATTCTTTAGCTGACAAATTAGAAAACTGTGTGAAAACTTGCATAGGAGGGATTGGTGGTACTAAATAGACTGCATCAAAGCATTGCACACTTACCATATCCAGGCAGTTGCACATCAATCTATGGCATGTGTTATAGAGTGGGTTGCAGTTTGGGGTTTCAATGGCGCTTGTGGTTATGATGGTGTCGATTTAACACATGGAGACGCACGATGAGGAAAAGTATTAGGGATGTACAAAATTAGACATGTAGCTCATGTTTCTGGCTCTGTGGTTTAACTAAATGCTTCACGACTTTCACAGGAGAGATGGTACATTTGTCTGTCACCTGTCATGCTAAATGTTATAGAACAGTTGGGAACTAAGTTACTGAAAACTATAAAACTAAATTAAGAATAAAACACTGAAGCCAGCCTTTGTCGACTGGTAATTCTTGACAACATTTATTCTCACAATCTAGTAAAATATTTTTGATCAAGGCAGCTTTGAGCTTGATTTTCATTTCAGTTGAAGCTCACAAGCAGTGTTTAGACCTATAACTGTTATCAAACCGAAGGACTTAGAGATAGTTTTGTGTGCCGACCGCTTAAATTCACATCTTTAACCTGCAGGAATTCCTCTCTGAGAAAAGTTTAAGCTGGAACAAACTTTAGTCTGGGTCGGTTCTTTTGAAATTACAAGGTTACCTTTTCTTTGAAGTTTCGCACATTTCATTAAAAACCTGACTCTGGCCAGGTAAAAGAACCACCACTGCTTTCGAATGAAACGGGAACCACAGAGAGCTCAGAGTGTGCAGAGACAAGAGCTCTCCTCCTCCACATTTACAGTATCACCAGCGGCGTGCTGCAGGCATCCTGCTGAACTGATCTGAGCCAGAGATCAAGGCAGAGAAGGCAGGGGATGGAAAGACTGAGGCAGAGAAAGAATGATCCAGACAGAGGAAGAATAGAAAAACAATGTGTTGCAGCAGGCTGAGAGAAACCCTTCACTTTGTATTAAAAGTCTGTTAAGCTCTGCTCTCACTCCTCATCTGGGATTCTCTCCTTTCCCTGCGCTCAGTTTAACGCCTCAGCAGTTATCAAATCATTAATTAAGCATGCTTCAAATCTACTCCCACAGAGCCCACATTGTGTGTGTGCGCCTGTGTGTGTTCGCGCGCATGTGTATGTGAGAGAGTGAGGGGTCTGCAGGCAAGCAGTGCTACCCTGCCGCCTTTTGAATGCAAATATGAAGACGCAAAGTCATCATGTTGTCAATGGTGTTAACTTCTCCACAGGGAAATTTTATTAGAGTTACCACTAAATTAAACACAACACGGCATCCCAGGTCTCCATTAAAAGTAAAAAAAATATTAGATTACAATTACATGCAGAGATTGAACATTTCCTTTTCTAGAATTTTACTGAACTGAAACACATCGACAATAAAAGTTTGTTTCTTTATCTTTGAAATACATTCATCAGTCTGTAAAAGGCCATCCTTACAGTGGTCCTTGTGGCTTTACTTAGATATACCCTTACAGTGACGGAGATTCAATATACAGAGTGTGATGGATAAGTTATTTTCCCTTCATGTTACTGGACCCTGAAAAATTTGGTAAAAGTTGATTTATTTTAAAAATGTATACAGACATGGTGCCTCGGGAAAAAAAATGGTCATTTATGGTCATTTGTCTAGTCTGACTGCATATTACTAAAAGTGAGTAGTGAGAATAACACAGAGGATACAAGTTATAAAGAGCAGTACAAGTTGGTATAGAAGTTGGAAGCTGACTAAAAGTGGCCTTCCAAATAAGAATATACTATTAATGGAGCCTAAGGAAGGACAAAGCAGACCATCCAATGACAAATGGTGGGTAATGGCTTTAACAATGAATGTCAGTGTTCCACAACAGAAATTAGCATATGCAAATATTACAAAAACTGATGTTTATGCAGTACATTCAATACAATCTAACAGAGACTTAAGTGGTAACAACAAGTCTCTTTATTGCCTTAAAGGAAAAAAAAAGCATATTAATTCAATATCAGAGCCCTGGTCCTGGAAATCTGTCCCCAGAGATCTTCATTTGTTACATTCCTGTGCCCCATACACCGCACTGTTATAGAAACACTGTTTTTTATTAAAACTGAACAACAACTGTTGAACACAAACCCTGAACTAAAGTCAATAAACGTTGTTTTCCTTCATGGCTTTGATGCAATTCTTAACTCACAGACATCATTGTCATCATTAAGGCCTTTGTCATACCTCACTAAAACAATCAAAATCTTCATAGCATGTCCAAACATGCAGGGTCAGTCATGTAAATTCTCATTTTGTGACCAGTGAATAAAATCATTTTTTCACTGTTTTAAGGCATAGAAACAAAAAAAAAAAATGCTTTTATGTGTTTTTCAAAACCTTACTGCCTTTAAAAAAAACTGCTGCAAAAGCTGTAGCGTCACAAGTGAACAGACACAACAATGAAATATGATGGAATTGTTTAAAACTTGACACAATCATGGAGGAAATCATTAATGTAATGCCAGACAGTATTAGGTAAGTGAGAGCTCTGTAGTTCTGCCTGACAAAATGACAGCACAATTACAAAACATCCTTAAGAGTCAAGTACAAACAATAGATGGGGACAAACACAATAATTCCAGTACTGCTCCACAAGGAAGTGAAACAATGTTTGTTATGTGAGAATTGCGTGAAAAGCAATCAAGAAAAGCTGCAACTGTCATGATCCAACAGGGCGGCGCCTGCCTTCACAC
This sequence comes from Neolamprologus brichardi, assembly GCF_056152115.1. Lineage (NCBI taxonomy): Eukaryota > Metazoa > Chordata > Actinopteri > Cichliformes > Cichlidae > Neolamprologus > Neolamprologus brichardi. The sequence continues at coordinate 10,946,885 of NC_142121.1, read as the reverse complement.
CCACGTACACGCACCTGCAGCTCATCACAGGTGATGAACACCAACCGTACTTAAGGCCTGGTTGGATTGATGTTCCTCGCTAGAGCGTTGTACTTTTTAGTGTTAGTGAAGCCTGGCTCAGTCTCTTATTGAGCTCCCTGTGTACCTGAGTGTTTCTCTGGCATCGGTCTCAATCCCCCCTATATAGACCTTCCTGGACCTGAACCTGTCTTCTCTGGACCCTTTCCGGTTGAGCTTGAGTGAGAATGAGCATGGTTTTGGAGTGGACGGTGTGAAATCTGGACTTGGACTGTATGAAGTGGAGCGTGAGCATGTGTCCCAGCCCTGGACCTATCCTTGGAAGCCTGCTTCTCCCTGTCTCACGGTATATATGTAAATATCACTGGTGTTGTAAATGAACGCACTTATTTGACTGCACAGTACAGTCCTGCCTTCTGAGTCCAGTACCAGCAAACGTGACAGTAATAGCTCATCACATCCACATCACAATAATCCTAATCTACCCCAAAATGATCACAAAGCTACTAAATTGAAGTGTTCTTGTTAAAACAGCCCCAGAGTCTTTGTGCTTACCCGCCAGAAGTTTTCTGTACTTAGATTAATCAAGTACATCAAGTTATTAAAGGAAACAAGTGTGCACAGCTATACTTTTATTACTTTATCATAGTTAACATTATCAGGCGTATTTCACAGTCTCAGGCTGTCACTTTCCATTTCTCCATAATAAATGGATGTAGATGTAGGGATGTGGGGATTTACTTATGTGCACTGTATGTGTGAGTGTGTGCTAGAAGAGAAGGAGAAGGAGATGATGATGAAGAGAACATCTTCCCAATCAGAGTCTTTGTAAAAGACTCTCCAACCGTTACTCAAAGCATCTCCTCTGTGAGTCAAACTGAAGATTTTTGTTTATAAAATGTAATCAGAGCTGTGCTTGAAGAGCTTTGATTGGACAAGCACAGAGGCTCTTCTTTCTCCAAGGACAGGAACTGAATGTTAAACTGCCTTCGAAGGACTCCGGCAGCCACTCAGGGGAAGGAGGATGAAGAGATAGAAGGAAATAATCTCACATACCACTGGGAACAAGTCCACATCTCCTAGTTTTTGTAAGCAACCATATAAAATGTGTGTGTGTGGGGGGGGAGAGTTATGTTTGGAGTGTTGATTTGGGAGTCTGCTTCTAATGTGAGAGCTTTGTCACAGCTTGCTGATGAAATGGGCAGAAATGGAGATTAATGGATGCAGCTGAAGTAAAAAATAAAAACAACATTACCATACAACCATTACATACAGGTTCCAAAAAAGTCGATGTACATTTGCAGAATTTTTCTTAAAATATAATACTTTTATTTAAAATATTAGTTAATTTAGAATTTGATGGGTTAGGGTCATAGAAAGCAGTTCAAAAGTTGGGGCAGCATCCTATTAAGCACTGGGTAGCATCCCCTCTTCTTGACAGTCCACAAACATCTGGGAATGGAGGCGTTTAAAATCAGTGCTGATATGGCCGGATGGTCCCGCTCCTCCTCAGCCCTTAGGATGTGGTGTTCATGTTTTCCTAAAAAAAATTTCAATTTGTTTGACGCAGAACAGCTTTTCTCTTTGCCTCAGTACATATTAAATGAGCTCACGGTGATTTCCAGGACAGACTCATGTCTGTGTTTAATGCAGTGCTGCCTGAGGGCCTGAAGATCACAGACATCCCACACTGATACTCAGTCTTGTCTGTTGGGCCGAGATTTCTCTAGATTCTCTGAATCTCTAATATTATGCTCTGTGAGTGAGGAGATATTCAAAGTCTTCAATTCAATTCAATTTCTTAAATTACTTTTTATTCATATAGCACCAAATCACAACGACAGCTGCCTCAAGGTGATTTATACTGTAAGGTAAAGATCTTGTGATATTGTGTAATTTTAAATGGAGGATGATGATTCAAATTATTCAAAGATAATTAATGATTTTAAGATGTCTGTGTGTGTCGGCGCTGTAAAAGATTGGTGATCTGTCAACGATGAGCCCCATCTGTTGCCCGGTGACGGCTGTGATGGATGGATGGTCTCTGCTTGCCTTTAGTGTCATCCACCACTTTCTCTCTTTCTCGCTCGTTGCTTTGTGTGCATGTAATTCTGAGTGTGCAGACTTTCTTGTCATTGCAAGATCCTTAAAGTGGACATGAAACACTGCATCTGATATTAGGCTAATTTACACCATGGAGTCCTACTCTAAAAACATCCACAGTTAACTTTACGCTGTCTGTGAAGCTGTACAAGTGTTTAAAGTACATGTTTTTAGAGCCTGTGTAATGACATCCTGTTCCAGTACAGGATATGACATCAGTGGGTTGGTTGGTTGTTGCTATTTGAGTTGAATTAGTATATTTTTAGCTAACTAGTAAAAGAACTGATAACTCAGTGGAAAACAAGGGAACGAAAACTAAAGAGCATCCTAAAGGACATTGCACACCAAGGGTATTGCAAAAATTACAAATTTTCCAGATCCTAGCCGACTGAACCTGAGCAGCGTCTTACTGTGTGTCTGAGGTAAAATACTATTATTTTACTATTTGTATATCATTGTGTGTTCAGTACAATTTTTTTAGCAAAAAAATCAGTTGTACCCAATGTTTATTTGGTTGGTTTTAAAAAATATCTGTCATAATATCATCCAGTGAAATTTGGCAGTCAGCGTGAACAGTCGCGATAAGAATAGATGAGTTTGAAAAACCCACAAAATATTTGCAAGGATGTGTCGACTGTCTTTAACAGGGTTACTTTTCTACTGCCCTCAGCTGCAGCACTGTGTTTATATGCTCTCCACACTCACTCTCTGTCTGTATAATAATATAGCACTATTTTACCCACTGACATCCTGAAACATGTACGAAAGTGCCTCTTAGATCAAACCATGAAATTTTGTCTGCTGCTGTCTTCTCTTGTTGTATGAACCTAGAATCTCTGTTTCTTCCACATCAGGACCAGTTCATTATCAGTTGATGTTATTTTACTCTTTTAAAGACTTCATTTTTTAAGGGGGAAATTTCTGCAAAAATCACAAGTCTTTCTGTCTTTACATCTAAAAAAAATCAGAATTTTGTGTCACTTTTTCACAACATGCTTGGTGTGTAATGGCCTTTATGCTCACTTCTCGCCCTTCTTGTTCCCTAAATTCCACTTGTGTGTCAGTCAGCCTCATTCTAGGAACTTAGTTCACCTATAAATCTACCTTCACTCTGAAAACCACTCACATGAAGACCTAACTGACAGCTCACTCACTGTTATTCCATGCCTCCACTGCCAAGTAAAAAATGTTGTGTCTATTCAATTAGACTTTAAATGTCATTTAATTCAATTTATTTTATTTATACAGTATCAAATCACAAAAACAGTCGCCTCAAGGCACTTTATATTGTAAGGCAGTTCCTACAATAATACAACAGAAAAAAACCCCCAATGATCATATGACCCCCTATGAGCAAGCACTTTGGCGACAGTGGGAAGGAAAAACTTCCTTTTAACAGGAAGAAACCTCCGGCAGAACCAGGCTCAGGGAGGGGCGGGGCCATCTGCTGTGATTGGTTGGGAGTGAGGAGAGGAAGAAAGGAAAAAAGATATGCTGTGGAAGAGAGCCAGAGATTAAGGCTACGTCCACACGTACACGGGTACTTTTGAAAGCGGAGATTTTCCGTTTTCGTTTTAAAAAATAATCTCGTCCACACGTAAACGCAGAAATGATGGAAAACCCTGCTAGGAACATGCCAAAGCAACAGGTGGCGATATATTCCTAACTGTGTAGAAATGTTGGCCAATCAGAAGTCTAGAAGCCTCGGTGGGAAAAAGTAAACAAAGATGGGGCATAGAAGCAGAACCGAGTCGTATGTATCGAGGGACAGTAAATGTGTGTGTATATGTAAGCATTTAAACACTGCAGAGAGTACAATTAACAGTATTGTAGAAATTAATTTCACCAAAACAATAACGTGGCGCACAGTGTGACGTCAAAAAAGGCGCACATCTTTGACGCTGCGTTTTCTCAGTTTTTCTCGTCCACACGTAAATGCAAGAACGGCGTTTTCAAAAATATCCACCCTGGCAGGCGTTTTTAAAAATCTCCGTTTTCAGTGACCAAAAAAGCCGTTTACGCGTGGACGAAAGGTGCAAACGCATAAAAAAATCTGCGTTTTCAAAAATACCCGGGTACGTGTGGACGTAGCCTTATACAAGTATGATTCAATGCAGAGAGGTCTAGTAACAGATTGTGAGTGAAAAAGGTGATTTGCCAGTTCTGCATTGCTTACGACAAATTTATTATTTGGGTGTTGTTTTTGTCAGTTAAATAAATAAAAATCCACAGTTTTTGTTAAATAACATAACAGGCTTAATACTGTTCCTGTGTGCAGCGTACCCTTGCTTAGTTACTGCCTGAAGGTCTGTTTTGAACCAGTAAAAACCATAAAACCCATAATGCTGTCTTGTCTGCCTTGCTCATGGAGTCTAGAGAAGCTCATCAAAGAACTCACTATGGATCAGATAACTGAGAGTGACCTTGACCAGTATGAGAGAAAGTCAGTGTGTGCGTGTAATGGTGTCCCAGTGTCTTTTATTTCCACAGACAGCTGGATACCCCCCCTCCCCCCTCTGCCACTCTTTCACTCGGCCCAATACTTCACATGAAAGCTGGAAAAATATCCAAACATGTTTTTTATCTTAGTTCCCTTTCACTGTCGTCTCTTCTTCACTTACGATGTTGTACTCGGTGGTCTGTTGCTTTGCTTTCCTGAATCTCCTCCACTGAAATCCAATTCTGTACCTGACAGGCTGAAAGCACTGAATTTCTGCATCATCTTTTTGAGGTCTTTGATATCCTGAATGGAGCCATATTAACCTCGCTGGGACGAGATTTCACTATTGTGCAGGATCATAAATTGCTAACATTCATATGTAAACCAGGCTTTTGAGCCGCTGCTGCTTTGAACCATAAAAATGACACAAATTAACAGGTAATTTTGAGGTGGAGATCCAGTTTAAATGCTCCTATGTTGTGGTTACGTTTGACTAAACACCTGAATATTTGTGACTGAATGTCACCATATCACCTTTATGGATATAAATAGCTGTAATTCCTAAACATTTTTCATAGTAGTAGCGTCCTTTGAATTAAAGCTGAGAGTCTGCACTTCAATCACATATTTATTGTTTAGTTTAAAATCTACTTTGTTATTATTATAAAACTATAAGATTGTGCCTTTGCCCAACACGTTGTGGATCAAGCTGTATACAGTACAAAGCAGTTCTTTAAATTGTCTGAAAATAGCAGCAAAACCAGTTAAATGTCCATCAATCTGTCTTAAAACAGCCTCTGTGATTAACACGCTTCCCTTAGGTTACTTCAAAAGCAATTCTTCCGTCACATATCAGCTTTTTGAGGGAAATGTAATAACTGGATTAGCATATTTTAGGACGGTCAAGTCAAAAGAGGACATTTGAAAGTCCTGTTTTCCCCTTTTAGTCAAAGGTTAGTAAACAGGATGCGGTGAAAAACTGCCTGGACCTGACCTTTAATCAGTGAAGCAAACTCCCATGAGACACAGCACATACACACAAAACACACACAAATCATTAAGCTCTTATTAGTGGCATCACTAAAAGCTTTTCACATCAATAGTAAGTCTGGGCTTTATGCCATACATCTTCTAAAAAACTGCAAAAGTGGCTGATATTTAGGATTTACAGCAGGAATTCACCTCTCAAAGGAAATAAATGACCTGACTGAAGATGGACAAAAGCAAAGTGGCCACAAATGAGATAATTGTCGTGTGTTAGAAAACGCTCGGTGAGGACAATGATGGGAGTCGAGGCGTTGATAATTCTTTCAGGTACGAGGTTCCGGTTCGCTGTGATCTCTGTATTTTTATCTTCCTCATTCATATTCCACACGAGACGCTCCGACTGTGTCAAATGGTTGATAATTGCAAAGAGCGGAGAGAGTCCCCACTTAGACAGCCAATGTGATGTGACCGAGGCCAGTCTGGCTCTTATGATTGTAGGAAGGGCTGAATACCATCAGATCACAATCCATCGCTCAACACCCTTACAGTGGCAGCCTGTGATTGGCTGGTTTCAGATGAAGTTGGGAGTTGGTCATCTTTGTGATTCTGTTTTATTATGTCCAACACAGAGAATGATTTTATAGTTTTGTTGAGCCTCAATTTGCTAAAACTTTTTCCCAAGCAGTAAAACAAACTGTACTCGTGCTTACACTGCATTAGGAGACTTAGCAAAGATTTATAAAAGACTAATGTCCCGTGTCAAAGCTGGTTGCCTGTCCACTTCATATAATATTTATATTCATTCATCAATATTCATTCATGTTGACATTTTAGTCACATGGGACTTACTTTCAGAAGATGTTATTATTATTATTAACCTTTATTCATTATTTTGTATTATTTATAACTTAATTTATTTGTAGTATTCTTCCTAGATTATGCATTGCATTCTGCAAAAAAGAGACCATGAGTAGTGGTCTCTTTTTTCCTCTTGTACTTTTCCCATTGTTGTGTACTTTTTCAGTGTTTCCTCTGTAACACTGCCGATCTCCGACTGTATTCCCATGTTATGTCTTTGTTGTGTGTGTAAGTCGGGGGGGCAACCTGCATATGGCCAGTAAAGCATTCATTCATTTAACCAGGAAGATCTTTTCAAGGGAGACCTGGCCAAGATAGGTGATAGTGAAAGACTAGAAGATGTTACCTTTCAAATCATGTCTTTCCAGCTGATTTTAATATTTTGATTCTTTTAAGCTTTCTCTTTGGGTATACCAAATAGGTAAAAATTATATAGAAATGGACAGAGGTGAAGTGTAAGCACTGGTGACTTGGTGAAAACAGCTGTGACAGAGTTATATGACCAATAACTGACTGATGAAGGTATATCACAACTTTAGCAAAAAATGGGACCAGTTCTTTGCCAGGAACAGGGACTTACTGAAATCTTAGTGTCACAGTACTTGTCATGGTTAAGACATAAACTGCTTAGTTTAGTTTACATCAAGATGTAGTCTGGAGGAAAACTTCCACCGAAAAAAGCTGATTATTTTAACATTATATTCTTTTTGCAAACAAGAGATTTAACAACTGAGATGTGGGTTAAATCTAGAAGTGCTGGAACAAAAATTTTTAATACATTGCTTTAAAAAAAAAAAAAAAAGTAGTTTACACGTTACCTGCTACTATTTTAGAAGTAATGCGTTAGTATTACATTAATTACACCATTCATTGCATTACTGTGTAACGTGGCCTGAGATTCACTGCCAGCTAACAGCAGTTAACAATGTGAACCTTAGGCCACAGTCCCACACACTGACACAAATCCCCATCGTAATGACGGTGAGCTTTCTTTTAGCGTTGAAGTGTGAACATAAAGCTGACAACACAAAGCAGAGTTGAAAACCAATCCAAAGAGACTTTAAAGTGACTGCTACTGCAGCGGATACAAGCCTGACTGCTCAGGTGCTGGCTGCTGGGCTTGGGTGGGCATGCATTAAACTATAACATCACTCTGAGTTCTTCGTTAGCTTTGTCATACAGTAGCATGGTGCATCACATACTGAAGTTTTTAAAGAGTGGATGTAGTGTTAGCAGTGTAATCCAAGTCTGTCAGTCTTTGGGCATAATTTGCACTTTACCATGGCACTCGTATCCTTTAATGCAGGGGTGGGGAACTCCAGGGCTCAAGAACCGGTGTCCTGCAGGTTTTAGATGTGACCTTGATCCAACACATCTGATTTAAATGGCTAAATGAACTCCTCAACACGTCTTGAAGTTCTCTAGATGCCTGCTAATGAACTAATCATTTGATTCAGGTGTGCTGACCCAGGGCGATATCTAAAACCTAAAACCGGCTCTTGAGGCCAGGAGTCCCCAACTCCTGCTTTAATGGAATTAAATTAAAAGTAATGATAATGTGACAATTCTTCTAATGTTGTAAAACACTACATCATTTTCTGTCTCATTGCACATAAGCTGAAATCCCCTGATTCCAGTGCAAACGCGTAGGAAGAAAGAAACATTTTTCTTTCCTTGTCAATTATCAGTTATCTGTCAGTCGTGCAGATAATTGAAGTACCTTTGTAGCTCAAGTAATGACAAAATTGTAGCTGAAATCCTGCTGTGATTACAGCAACGTGTGACTTTGTAACACAAAAACAGAAAATTCACATCCGAGTAATAATAAAGCATGAATTTTACCTTCATGCTTAAATGTAAAGTCATAGCTAAAGGTTTTCGCAGTGGTGCTAGGTCTCGCTTGGCACGTGGTCATTCAGGTTCAGGGCAGAGTTATTAGTCGTTTACGTCAAAAGGACCCATTTGAGGGGGCTTGGGAATCTGACTAGGATGCCTCTGCATCTCATCGATGAAGGATTTAGGGCCTGATCTAGCAGGCGAAGGCCTCAGAGAAGACCCAGGACATGATGGAGAAATCTCTTTGCTGGCTTGGGAACACATCTTTGTCCCCACAGATGAGTTGGAGGAGGTGTCTGGGAGAGACGTCTTGGTGTCTCTGCTTACAATACTGCCTCCACTTTCTGAACCTGGATGAACAGTAGGAAATATTAGTATTAGATGGATGGATGGATGGATAACACAACATAAAAAGAGAGCATCATTGTAAGACAGAAAGCAGCTCAGACATTTTATTTTTATCATCTTGTTTTCATATTCATTGAAAGCTGAAATTTTGATTGAAAATAACATTTGATAAACTGTCTAGACCCACTAATTATTGTAAGCACTATTTATTTTAATCAGAATAAAAGTTCTAATGAATGTCAACATAACTGTCAGTTTTCATTTTAGTTTTCATTCATTACTGAAAAGCAGAACCTTGATATAAAGTGAACTTTTCCTTTCCTCATTTAGATCAGGGGGCATTAGCTAATTAATTGTGCTATGACAAAACAGCAAATATTAAGCTATTAATTAGTGTTGGTACAACATAAAAGAGTGTTACTATGATAAAAAAAAAAAATGACCTGCTGAATCTCTGCTGCTACTCCTTTGAGGATTTAAAAGTTTGCAGGTTCTACTTTCTCATGAAGAGAGAGAGATAAAAGAGGAGCAAGATCTCTTCTACTCAGATTAAAATGTCTTCACGTTATTTGCCTTTTTGGCCCTAAAGAAGAAATAATCCATTAACCCTTTGAACCTGCAGCTACTGAAGCAGCAAACGGCTTTGATTTAATTCAGCGGAGTCATTAGTATCTCCTTTAATTCAATGCAGTTCAGCTCCCGCACAAGACAATTCAAACAGCCGAAGGACGAAGCGAGCAGGTTTGCAGTGGATCGTTACAGCAGAATATTTGTGCCCAGAGGAAAAGTCACAGTTCACATATAGTAGTTCAGGTCAAACATCACGATACTGAATCAACAGATGATTGGTGACATTTCGAGGGCGAGCGCTGGGACAGTTCAGAGCTCTGAGGAATGATACAGCTTGGCCATAAAATTGCTGAATTGTTCAATGATTGCTTGACCTTTTGTGGGAAAGTGCTGATGGGGAAATGAGGTGTTTTAATTTGTTCTTTGTCACTCAGAGCATTAGTGTCACAAGAAAGTCAGAAGTTTGATGAAACTGAGCAGGATGTAATGAAATAAAAAGGATTTCACTGCTTTAAAGTTATACATGGTTTCCTTCGTTCGAGAGTTACAGTATTTTTTTGACCACAGCAGTGAACACTTGACACTAGAGTGAAGAAAACACCATTGTTGCTATAATCTCTAATGTGGGCGTGTCAACGGCCAACGCATTTTAACATCTTGCTGCAAAAATTCAACCGCCATTCAGGTACAATGAGGACATGTGGCACTATGCAGTCCTTTAACTTGGAAGACATTATTTGCAGCTGCATTAACTGAGGTTTAACAAACTCTGCAGCTCTTAAATCTTTTTGATCGTGCATCCTGCAAATTCAATTCAACATCTTCTGCTAGAACAGTGCAGCTAGCAGTCAGCAGTCAAACAGAGCTTCGAGGGAAAGCATCAATTATCTGCAGTGTTGGGAAGGTTACTTTTAAAATGTATTCCATTACAGAATACAGAATACATGCCCCAAAATGTATTCTGTGACGTATTCTGTTACGTTACTCAATGAGAGTAACGTATTCTGAATACTTTGGATTACTTAATGTATTATCATGCTGTTTACAACTACATGAATGTACTATTGCTGTGATTTATTACTATTACCGAAGGTCTGCGGCTCCGAACCGTAGTAAAGGGACCTCCGGCTAATACGTTGGGTTCTGTGTCGGGCTCGTAGCCGAAAACTAGCTTTACTTTGTTGTCTGGGTCAACTTTGCTAGCGAGAGACAGAGAGAGGCGTTGAAAGGCTGCTCCAACGGAACTTATTGTTTTTGGAGGAAAACACGAACACGGTGTACAGTGGAGTCTTAATAGCTTACTTACAACTGGGCTTGTCAGGCACTCTTCTTGGCTGCAGTGGTTATTATTATATTTACATGCTTCCAGCTCCTGTTTTTGCTCGATGACAGCTCGTACTTTTCCTTTTTCTCCCTCCTTCGCTCACAGACACATAACGGGTATGGCAGTCCATTCTCCCTGCAGCACGGACTACACTGCCTATGATGCTACATTCTTTAGAGCTATACCTGTAGCATTCTGCCTATTAGCTTAGCACAACAACAACAAAAAGGCCTCTCTCACCCAGGAAACACGCAGAGAGAGAGCGTCACCCTGTAACCATGGCAACCGTAACGCTGCCACCTGGAACAACAGAACGTAGCTGTCAAACAAAACCCAAACAGTCCTGACCCGCCACAAAATGAAACAGGGAAGTACCGCCGTGTAATCCATTTATTTCAACAAAGTAACTGTATTCTAAATACCACCTTTTTAAACGGTAACTGTAACGGAATACAGTTACTCATATTTTGTATTTTAAATACGTAACGGCGGCACATGTATTCCGTTACTCCCCAACACTGACTATCAGAAACATTACATCAAATAATTGTGATACACGTCAGCTCAATGTGTGCAATTAGCTAACTTGTGTAATGGCAGTCTGGCGAGGAAAAAGCGGCTAGCAGGTCCAGCCAGATAACTCGAAACCAGTCAGTTAAATCGAACAACAAACCTTTATTCGTTGTTAGCAACATAAGACCACACAAGCCAGATTCCTTGGGTCTACTTTGTCCGTACATACATGCTCGGGGATCGGTAGTGCCCGGCACCAGCCCGTTACAATGACGAGGTCTCTCTCTGAACAGACACACGAGCAGCATGTAACGGCTGCCACTACACTCGCACACACTAGGAGCAGTGTTGCCAACTCCTCAGTAAGGAAAATCGCTATTGGTTGTCCTAAAAGTCGCTAGAAGTTGCTAAATGACGTCATCACCTAATTTGCATAATTGGTCATGCTAATGTAATTGTAACCTATGCTGCTGGAGAGAGAAATAACATCGTGGACGAGACATAAAGTGAGCAAAAAACGTCCTAAATGCATTTAGAATTTATTTAGAACTACAAATTAAATTTCTTTTAGCAATTATTGTTTTTTGTAATGTCTTTCACGTCTTTTTTTTAAGCGAAACGTCGCTAGGGGGTCTGAAAACTCGCTAAATATAGCGACAAAGTCGCTAAGTTGGCAACACTGACTAGGAGACTCCCCTCAACTACTAATAGTAGGGCAACCCCCCCACTGTGTCCTATAACACAATAAGGGTTGTTACACTACACAATTATTATTATGTTCAAATATTCAGTGCTTAGTGCTGATTTATAGTTATCTTAGTATTTCCTTACACCTGTACTCATGTCTTCATGTTTTTCTTTTTGCTTGTTAAATGTATTAAATCTATTAGTTGCCAGGAACATCTGTAGTAAATAGGCACTGGTTTGCAAGCATGTCGGCTATAATAGCTTCGTCAAGCAATAACACAATTGTATTGATTCTTTCAGCAGATTGTGGCATTCTTCTTTCCCCTCTTGCCAATAAATCAATTATTGCAGCTTCAAATGTAATTTCTTTAATGATGAGGATTTCATAATGTCAATATTCAGTCATTAAAAGCCTACATGACATACTGGGCTGAAGCCAAGAAGTCTGTATTGCATTCAGAGATTTGTCATTTTACTTCACAGGCTGCCACCGCGCGCGTTGCTAATGTCTTCTTTTTAAGCGAACCACTGTCGGAAACAACTAATGGTCCGAGGTTTTGTAATGGAAGCAAACTGCAGCATGAAAATGTGGCATATTGTTGGGGATTTGAGGTCAAAGCTTTCTCAAGGTTTTTTTCATACTAAAAGAAACACCTTGTGGCATCTTACATCCCTCCCCCCACCCACACACACACACACACAGACACACACTCCCCCCTCTCTCCTTCAGTGGTCAGTAATGGATGTTTACAAGAAGGGAGAAATAGTTTGCTCAGATCTGTGCTGCTGTCAGCAGAGCTGATCTGGTGGAGGGGAAACAAGTGTCTGTTGTGACAGGAAGAAGGCCTGCAGAGAAAAAACTGTCCGAGACTAACAGGAAGAAAGACAGAGGAGGAGGAGGAGAAAGAGAAAGAGCTGCTGTGACATGGACAGAGAGTGAGACAGGCGGAGAGGCACGGGAGGAAATTACATACGTGAAGCAGAAATTTAATCTGAATGGAGAGCGTAGCCTAAGGCGGCTCTAAATGCATTAAGAGTTAGTGAAGAGAAGGAAATTATGTTATTTTCCAAAGAGTGTGAAGCAGGTTATTAGAAATGAGTAATTGTCCGAATGTATATGTGGGCAATTTCCTTTTTATAGGTTTAAGCCCCAAAGCAGTGCAGTTTTATAATATGAATTCAGCTACATACGAACCCGCAAACCAGTTAGATAACAGGCCACTTTCATCTCACATTTTACTTTTAAAGTGGAACCTCACTGATTTTGCAAATGTCACAGTCACTTTATTGGTCACGAGGGGTGCTTGTAAACCTTTGTAAACAGTGTAATTAGAGTATAAAGAATAGAACCTTGGACATTTTAACTGAAAGGTCTTGAGCTTGTCTTTTGAGGATATTTAGTAATAAATGAAAAATAAATTCATAAATAAACATGCATAATAAATTATTGGATGAGTAGATAGGCACTGAAGCACAGTACAATCTTTGATGCAGATTTAACAGGACTCTATGCAGTCCTAGGAAAATACCTTTACTGTTTCCATAGGAATTTAGAGGCTAAATACCAACCAGGTGCTGCTGATCAAATGCATTTGATTAACTGATCATCAGGAATATCTGTAAAAGCAGAAGTTTTGGCAGTTTCCTGGTGTGGAGTGTTCAGGCGTGCATTAACATAAAGTCACAATCTTTACTGGAGGGGACTTCCACTCCAAGGTCAGACTGTGAACTGCAATACTCAGAAATTGCAAAGAAAACCCATCTTTGGTGCTACAGGCCTCAGTTGGCATATTAAAAACTCCCATCAATTAAAAAAAAACAATTAGACATTTGAGTTTTAAAAAATTTAAAATGAAACATTTCCCATACTAGGAAGCAGCTGTTTTACTAAAGAATTTTAACCACTGGAAAGGGGTTTCACACTTTTTGACTACCAGTAAGTCATTTTTATTTATTTTGTAAAACCAAATAATTAGGCTGACACATACATGTTGCTCCAGTGGTCTGATTACAGTTACAGCTGCAGAGTCAGTGCAGGTCGAGGAATTACCCTTTCACGGCACTATGTTGCATAAAACTTGGTTCAAACATTTAACATTCATGAGGTCTCACTGTATTCAGTGTTCACTTCAAAGTATTTCATGCATTCAATGCATGAAAACGAATTCTTCCTTTGGGGACGTCTTCGCCTTTTTCTAACACAGAGAGACAGATGACAGCTTACCCTCACACCAACAACCACTTAAGAGTCCCCAACAAGCTGACAATCAGGTCTTTGGATCCGATTAACCCAAGAACCTTCTTGATGCGAGGCAACTGAGGCACCACTGTGCTGATCAGATATTTTCCTTACTCACCAATGTAACTAACCACACCATCCAGTTCATAAGATCAGTGTTTTCCCCTCTGCTAGTTTAGTTCATTGTAAATGGACTGAAATTCATATACCACCTTTGTACTCTCACCTAAAACTCAAAGCACATCAAGCAGTAGCATCAGTTTACTGACTCTTTCAGCATAACCCCTGCTTCCACTGCAAGCTGCATCCACAGACACATTTTCAGAGCTCACGCAACCCAAATGGATGCTTCGGCATTTTGCCGTAGGAAATTTTAAGATGCAGATGCAGGTGTTCAGACCACCCACCTTTTAAATAGTTCCTAGCACTGTGCTTTTCTGGACAGACATCTCTAATGTTCCTGTTACCACTGGGACCACTTTAGACTTTACCATCTCACAGGTTGCTTCTATTAATTCCTGCTCTGACCACTCTGCTGCAGTAATAATGTTAATTTCTCAACTGTGGGACTAATAAAGTCTATCTTAGCTCATCTTATCTTAGAAGGGTAATATATCAGTATGTAGCTCATGAGCTCATTGCTAATATATATTGTAATATATCTATATCACTAAAAAGCACTTCTGGATGGATGCAAACTGCATTTCGTTGCCCTGTACCTGTGCATGTGCAATGACAATAAAGTTGAATTCTATTCTATTCTATTCTATGAATAGGTAGAGTAGGTTGTTCACTAACTGAAAGGTTGGTGGTTCAACCCCTGGCTGCTACAGTCTGCACGTCAAAGTATCCTTGAGCAAGATACTGAGCAACAAGTTGCTCTCTGATGCGTCTATCAGTGCAGAAATGTTAGATAAAAAGCACTTAGGCATAGAAATCAGTCTTTTTACCGTTAAATAATAGAGTTCAACCATTAGTCTGTATTTTAAAGCACATTTTCTCATCTTTCCTTTTATTTCAACTTGGTTAAATGTTTTGTATGATGTATTTTTTCCCACATCTCACCTGTTTCCTTTTACGAAACAATGCCTTCATGTCACTGGGGTTGCGGCAGAGAAACCGTATTGTCTAGTGATCTGTCATTCAGTCTCTTCCAAACCTATCAGTGTTTGCAAGGTGTTCACTAATCTGTAGACAGTGACTCTGCCCTAACAGGGGGGTATAGTATGTTGACCCTCTCCCCCTCATTTCATGGCACAGAGATGGCTTTAAGCAGCATTTTGTTCCAGCTGTCAGTCATAGCTGACGGGTCATAGGCGCTCAGAGATTGTTAGGAAGCTTCCTGCTGTGAAGTTCAGCATCTAATATCACGCTTCACAACACTCTTGAGGGCTCCGCAGCTGGATACGAACCTCAAGGAGCAGTCACTCAAACAGGCAGTCAGCGAGAAGTACAAAAAACTTCTTGTCCTCTTCCTCCCGGTCTTAATCATCTCCTCGGCCTGTTTCCTCTCTTACACACCTTGAGTCTCGGGGGGTGGACAGGAGCTGCATAGGTCACAGTTGGTACTGCCATTCATGTGGCTTTGCTGGGTGTGCTGTGCAGCAATCGGTTTCTCCCTTTTTAATTGCACCATGGGCATAATATCACAACATGTTACTATACACGTAGGACCTTTGGGGGCAGGAGCACTACTAAGAGGTAGGTAGGCAGGGGTGGCATTAATTGGAGCTTATAAGTGACTGTTTCTATTTTACCAAATCAGAGCTATGGTGAGCATGTTTTAAGTAGTGAGTGAAAGTGCCTTGCTGTGACAGTTCAATCACTGCTTCCCTCTGGCTCTTTTCTTTTGTTCTGTTATACTTTCTCTACTGCGGTGATACTGGGATCTCATCTAGGAATTATGTCACACTTCTGTATACGTATATTATCATTCACACAGTAATCAGCACTGACAGTCATTGTGAGTGCAAACCATTTTTGGCCCGTCTGCTTTAAACTAAAACCTGAATATTAAAACACAGATCTCTTAAATGTGATAAATGATGTTCTATAATTTCATAAATATTGAAGTCCTTGTCTCTAGGATTTCATTAGAGCTCATAAATGCCCTCTTGTGAATCTACTGTGATGTTCCCACATGCTCCTTCATATGCTGCAGGATTCACTGCTGTTAATGAACATGCATGGATTAATTCCTGCTACAGTTTGCTGCAGATAAGTCTCAGCAGACTTGACATATTAGCAAGGTTATTATCGTTAACGAAAACGAACGAAATAACGAAAACTAGAAGTGAAAAAACATTTTCGTTAACGGAAATAAAAATAAAAACAAAAAAAGGAAAACTAACTATAACTGGAATGAGTGTTCACAAAACTAACTAAAATTAACTGAATTTATAGCAAAAATGTGTTTAGTTTTCATTGATGTGTGCGTGTCATACAATAGTCAAGGGTGAAAATGAAGTTTAGTTTCCAGATTTTTTTCTTGCTGTGTCTCATTATGCCAGCAGGTGGCAGCACGTTAGTCGAGTCATCTGTGTTGCTGCTCCATCCACGCGCAGAATCATGTCAGGAAAAGTCGGGAGCCAGAGTCCAATTTGGGATTACTTTGAATATGACTGTGTTTTGGATAAAGCAAGTGTCTTGTAGTGGAAACAGACAAATTATGAGGGACATTTCTACAGGGAAAAAAATCCCACAAACCTTAAAGTGCACTTGAAAAGCTCACACAAGAAGGCTAACCTAGCTTACCTAAAACAGAAGCTAACCCCAGGCAAGGCAGCGTGATGCATCCCGAGACAACAGGACGGGGATATCTACACAACTGTGTGAGTCAATTACCTTCAAAAAGTTTATCAATTCACTTGAACCAAAATTACGAACACCCGGTGCTGCAAGAGTTAATAGTCTCATTGGGGCCAAGATATACATTTTATAGTTGCCTGGTATCAATGGTTGTTCATCTGCCTTTATTTATTTATTTATTTAAAGAACCCATAGGTGGGAATGTGAGTTGTTTGTCTCTGCATGTTAGCCCTGCGACAGACAGGCGACCTGTCCAGGGTGCAGGGTATGGTAGCTGGAATAGCAACATACCCAAGGATGAGCAGAAGAGAATGACTGATATGATGAAACTGGGATTTTGTTACACTTAATTATTGCAAACACAACTAAAACTATAACTGAAACTAATCAAAACTAAACTGAAACTAAGGATTTTTTTAAAAAAAAAATAAAAACTAAACTAGCAAACAATTGGTAAAAACTAATTAAAACTGATATAAAATTGAAAATCTGAAGTCAAAACTAAATAAAAATAAAAACTAATGAAAATTGCAAAACTATTAAAACCCTGCATATTAGATGACTCAGGTGGCAGCTTCAAGCTCTCAGTTTGCTGTTTTATGTCAGTAAATGAGAGGCTCTTCCTTTTTTGATCTCACATCTCGCCTGTTGACAGTGTTGAAGTTCACACTAAAATTTTGTTAGCAACACGTTGCACTTCAGACTGTAAAGCAGCGTTTACAAACACATAAAGATGAATTCACATGAAGTGCGCATATGAAAGTTAAGCACTCAGGTCTAACTGCTTATCTCAGCGAAAGCCTACATAGCTCTACTGATAACCTTCAATCCAATTGAAAATCTGACATATGGTGAGCTGTTAACATTTCTTTAGCCTGCCTGTAGTGCCTCCACACTGCAAACCACTTTGCAGCCCACCTCAAACCCAGCTTCTCTTTTGATTTGTCTAACTTAAACAATACTTTATCTGATCTTGTTAATGCCTCCTCTGTGCTCAGGTCCTGCTGCTGCTCTCCCAGAGCAGAGCAATACTGCCCAATCATTTATAAATGACTGCAGATGGAGATGATTCTTCTACAGGTTGCTGTGGCTCAGGTAAAACAGCAGGTAAAGCAAACAGGTCAGTGGATCAATCCCTGGCTGCTCCAGTCCATGCGTTGAAGTATCCTTAGGCAAGATGCTGAACCCTGAGTTGTTCCTGATGTATCCATGGAGTGTGTGTGAATCTTAGATAAAAAGTACTTAGGTGTAGATAAGCACTGTGTGATCAGGTGAATGCAATTTGTAGTACAAAGGCACTATGCTCACTGTAGCGTCCCAAAGGGTTTGCACCATTCATGATTTCCTACTCATGCTTTTGTTGTTTGTATGAACTCTTAGATCAACCTTTTACCACAGTAATTCATCATTCAGCTGCACCACTTTTTTCTCATTAAACCATAATATGGTGAAAATTTGGTGAAGGTCACTCAGGTTGAGCTGTAAAGAATAAATGCTTTTTGAATTGTAATGCTGGCATCTCTCTGAGGAGCCTTTGATGAAGGAAAAGCTGCAGCTCTAAACTCTTCAGTAAGTGTGCTGCAGGTCTCTCCTCTGGACCCCAGACTGAAATGTCCTGGGTTTTCAACAAAACACTTTGAAAAGTGCTGTAGTAATAAATTTTGCTTGCTCGCTCATTCGCTCACTTTGAAAATTTGCGGAAGCTCTTCTTACTGTGGGTTCAGAAAATATGAATGTAGACTTTGCTATCTTTTTTTTCATTGCTCCTCCACTGCTGGTTGTTTGGACACAAATCAAATAAAAACAGATTAACTCACCGCATATGATTAATAATTACTGATTTTTTTTTTTTATCTGATTGGAGTGTATGCACTGTAAGTTAACTTATAATTTTATTTTTAGTAAAAGTGAAAAATTAAGATTTTTAATAGATATTATTTTCCTATTTCTATTTCTGAAATCTTTTGAAGGAACAAAATACAAGCTTTTCATTTCGTGGAGGCAAACAAGACCATATTTCAGTAAAGGGATGGAGAACTACAATATCAACTACTGCCAGGTAGCTTGTTTAGCAACAACATGGTGGGCTACACAAAAATTCAACACCTGTATCATTGCTGTGAAGTATAAAATTAAATAGGAACAAAATTGCTTTGCACCAGGCTGTACATTTTTTTAAAATTTCTCCTTTAATAATAGTACATTTTAACGTCTGTGGAGACTAAATCACAATTTAAGCCTCAAGTGGCCACTGGTGGAACTGCACCCTACACACTCTCTAATAACCCTTATCCATTAGTACCTACTTGGCTCGGCTCAACTCAGTTTTTAAATGAAAATGTGACATCAGCAGACTGTATGACACCTGTTGGCCAGTCAGTGGTGCGGCTCCTTCACACAAATCAAAACTGCTGCTTTAGATTCCCGGGAATGAGGGAAATAACTTCATAAAAACCAAAGCCGTTGTCACTGAGCCTGATAAAAGGCCATAGATCGAGCAGTAGGTATACCATGGCCTCGATGTCTTCCATTGTTGTTTTGTGTCGCATACTAATGACCTCATTGGACTTTTGACTGCAATGTTATAATGACCCCATTCATGTGAGGTGGTGCTCAGTTTTAATGGAAAATAATGAAAAAAACTAAAGCAAAAGAGGCGTAATAACTGTGTGAACAGAAACATAATTACAGCTCTATATCTAAGGTGGTTTCTGTTGATCTTTCCTTGAACATTCAAAGGAGCTCTCTACTGAATGGCATGTAAACAGTTCTTTATTAACTCCTGTCCCATCGTCCTCAGTGAAGTACTGCACCGTCTCCTTATCTGTGGAAAATGCAAACACTGCTTTGCTGACTCTGCTTTTCTTTGTATCTCTTTCGGCAATACAAGATAGCGGTCTGATCCTGAACTTGATGTGATAAGACCTGGATAAATTCACAGAGTGTTCGCAGATCCATTGAGGTCGGTTATCTCAGCAAAAGAAAACTAAAAGTCATAGTCACTCGAAATAAGTGAGGAAATTTGTTAAGTTTATCTCAGTTAGACCTCAGTTCAGGATCTTTCTTTCTTTCTTTTCAAGCAGGACAAATGAAAGGAATATGCACAGTAAGAGATAACCTTCAACTGAAAGATATTTACCACTCTCTCTTTCACAGCTGATATGAGATAAAACTATAACAGTAATTGCATACCCTCCATTTGTTTGAGAATGCTTATAGAGCTCTGCCGTCTCTTATCTTAAAATAGACATTTTGACTTCTGAGGCGAGGAAAGCCAAACATAGCTTTTGAGGTTCAATTTGCACTATTTTCATTTAAATTTTTGCTTCTGTCAGACATTGTATGAATAAATATCATTTGAACAAAGCGAATAGACAAATGCTAATAATAAGATTGAAAAAACAATTTAGTTTCTTCAGCTCTGGTAACATATCCTTCACAAAGTTCAGCCATTTCACATTTTCTTCTTTTCTCTTTTCTGTTTAAGCCTGCAGCTTGTCTCAAAAAATTAAAGTGGGACTTAAGAGCTTTTTTTTAATAAAATCAAAGAAAAATAAATCCTCTTCTGCTGTAAAGTTTGATTTGATTTGCAATGCTTTCAATTATGAGCATGTCTTTCTCTTCATGTGCACATAACGATATTTAAATATGAAAGTCAGTTCATACCTGCATATCAAAAATGTAACATGTGACTGATGTTCTATGGAGATAGAGAGTGATGTGAAAGACATTTTAGTAAATGGCCTGCATTTGTATAGCGCTTTTCTAGTCCCTAAGGACCCCAAAGCGCTTCACACTACATTCAGTCATTCACACACAGGCGATGGCAAGCTACATTGTAGCCACAGCTGCCCTGGGGCGCACTGACAGAGGCGAGGCTGCCTCTGCCAGACACTGGCGCCACTGGGCCCTCTGACTACCACCAGTAGGCAAACATGGGGTTAGGATATTTGGCATGCAGCCAGGAGGCAGCCTGGGATCAAACCACCGACCTTCTGATTAGTGGCTGACCTGCTCTGCCACCTGAGCTACAGCCACCCCCGTAAGTACATAAATAGAAAGTGTGACAGTTTCTCCACACTTTAAATTTAAAATAATAATGTCAGATTCCCTTTAAACTTTTCATAAAATTACTACTCTCTGTGAACTTTACAGCTTTTCAGCCTTTCAAGAAAAATCTGACCAAAAGTTTCAGTGAGTCTACAATGCGTGTTATATCCCTGGGTTTTTCTCACTTCCTCATATCTGTGTCTTTATTACTGCTATCAAATGAAAGCAGGCAAAGAAACAAAGCATAGACATATTCTGATTTGTATGGGCAGGTAGTCCATACCCGTGGTGAAAGGTTGTCTTTAATTTTGTAACCATGTACAGTCATTTCAAGCAAAGAATGTACATTCATCTTTTCTGGAAACATCTGTTCAACTGCTCATTAATACAAATATCGATCAGACAGTCATACAGATAGAATCTTGTGTATTTATATTGGGGTGGGTAAGTTTGGTATATAATGTGAGGCGAGTGAAGCTTGAGTTACCTCCCTAGTCCAAATTTAGAATAGCTACACAGCAACTATTTCTGTGGAGCAACAATCTGTTTTTGGCCTTGGTCGCAGAACACTTGTGATGTCTCCTCTGCAGTTCTTGAACCCAACACTGCATGTGTTTGTGCGTTTTCTCCTGTTGTTGCTCCTCCTCCTGCATTTGAGTGTTTCTGTACAGTGCGTGGTTATACAGTCCTTGCAGATGAATATTTTTTGGTGGCATTACTTGAATTTTAGACTGCATTTCTGTGCATATGTCCTTCAGTTGTTGTTTCTTTCCTCAGTTTCCTTGTTTTTGTCCTTTGCTTTGTTGTAAAATACTCGTAATTTAAAATTGTTCTCCTCAACGTTGTGGAGAAGATGTTGCATTTTTTTTCTGTCTCTTACAGTTGTTTCCTGTCTGCATTCTTTTGGAGTGCTTTATGTAACATTTCTTGCGATGCTTCATTCTCCTTTTCTGTGTCTTGGAGTTTGCACTGTATTTCATTGTTTGTTGCCTCACGTTGTTCCTTCTCTTTCAGCATTTGTGTATTCTTCTCAGTGCTTCATAAAACATTACACTTAAGCCTTCATTTTTCTTCTCCATGTGCTGGAGCTTGCACTGCATCGCTTGATATTTTTCTTGGAGTTTGCACTGCAATTCCTCCTGCTCTTCTTTCTCTTTTAGCATGCACGTGTGTATTTCGTTGGAGGGGTTCATCAAACATCACTTGCAGGCCTTCATTTTTTTTTCTTCTCAATGTCGTAGAGCTTGCTCTGCATCTCTTGATGTATTTCTCTGTACTTCTCCTCTACTTGAGTTTTCTTCTCTTGCATTTCTTTAACCCGGTGGTCCATGTGTTGTTTTTCTTTAAAAAACAAACAAACAAAACACTCCTAACTCGACTACGTTAAGTTCATCTAATATTTGCTTCTATTTGAGTTGGTCAAAATATTAAGTTGAACTAACTTTAACTATTTTGCACATTAAGGACCTGCTACTTAAAAATATCATTTAATTTTATGTATTTTTTAAAATTATATTGCAGTCATTTTTGGAAGGTTTTGATTCCTGAGTTAAAGTACATAAATGATGTATGAATATGTCTTTAGTCTGAGATAATTACTGGACTGATTTAGATTCTGAGAAAAGAGTGAAGTAAAAGTAAAACGTCCTTGTTGCTCACATGTTCTTGCATTTCACTAATGTATTTTTTGTTTGTTTGTTGTGGGTTATTTCATTTTGAAACAATACATAAAAAAATTTAATTAAAAAAACATTTGTTGTTTATATATTCATATGAATTTAGGAATTTATTGGGGCATTTAGAAAAACGTGTATGAACTGCAAGCCTTAAAAAGAGTCAGCTGCTTTTATTATTTTGAAGATCCCTTAGTGAGGTAATTTCCTGTTTAATATGGAGCTCCACCCACTTGTCTGCAGTAGCTTTTGAAATGTGAGAAAGTGGGATTGAAGACTCATTAAAAGGCCAGAGACACCAGCCATTAGGTGGCTCTGCATTCATCACTGTTGACCATTAACAGCATTGTGTCACAGTAAGTATTCTGCTTTTCTTTAGAGTTCTGTTTTACAAGACATTTTAATACCATTTCAGCAAAGCAATTCTCACACAGTGGTACCGTTAGCTAACAGCTAATGAGCTAACAGCTAATGAGCTAACACAGTCATTTGACAAAGTTAGCTGACTGAGTTCCCCACAGTAGCTGTTTTTTAAACTGTAGACCTTGTTTTTACAAGTTTTTTGAATTTTTGAGCTCATTTAGTCATCAAGTCTTTGATAAAGTCCAAATCAAGAAGTCGTGCATCAGTTCTTCATGATTTTTATTTCTTGCTTCCCAAAATGCTTGAATCTGTGGGAGGAGTTCAACATATCACTGTAGCACTAAACCGCAACTTTATTAGAGCAAGTCCTCATGTTCAGTGCCCACCTCGTCCAAGAAGGATTTGTGAACAGTCTGTGCTGCTTTCCTTTTGGAGTTAACAATTTTTACAACAAGCAATATCAGGAAAAACCTGCAACTTTACTAGTGAGTGGATGCTGTTGTATCACACAGTGATAACTTTGGAAATCTGGAAACTCTGGGTCTTTGCAGCATAAAGCTATAAAACCAGAATGTGTGCCTTGCATCACTGATCCGCTTTGCTTATTAGAAATTGTTGATGACCTCACCGATGGTGTTGCTGACTGAACTTAAGCACAAGTAGCTTATTTAATGCCGGAAACTTTCAGAGAATTGTCCTACAGACTCTACAGCCAAAAAACTTTGATTAGCAAGAAAATGAATGCAAAATTATCTGTCTCCACTGGTTTCATATAAATGATTACTTTGTGAGCTAAGGGTCTGTAAAGAGGTGGATCTTATCATACCACAATTTCTATTCCGCCCTTTCTGAAATTGTCTCATTCTGCTGATGATGTATGCTGGGTCTATCTCCAGTAACTTTACTTCTAGAGCACTTTATCAAAAAGCTCTCAGCCTGCCTCCTCCTTAGGTAGCCCCCTGGCTGTGTTCACACTACAGTATAGTTCTGCTGATTCTATATGGGTATCAGTATATGCTGAGCACAACAGGCTTGTAGTAGAGGGCCCCCAACTCCCCACAGCAGGGAGCAGATGCAACTACAGTAAGTCCAGAGGGGAAAACATAAATCAGTTACCGCCTTGCACTGCAAGCTTTTTACAGTTCTGTATGTTTTTGTTTTTTTTAAGGCAGGTGGTTTGGGTGCAACCTCACGAAAGCTCAGTCAGTGAGCTTTTATCATGTTGGTTTGTAAAGTGTGAACATATATTTGTTTTGTTTTGGGGGGTTTTGTTTTCTTGTGTGACAGGATGAACCTGTGTGAACTCAAATCCAGATTTGTCCAATTTCTGTGTGTTACCCAGTGGTTCTCAAACTGTAGAGGCTAAAACCATTGAAGGGAAAGAAACAACTTGTTTTGCCTTTTGAAGTGGTGCATAGTAGAAAACTTTGACAACCTAAGCTGTCCCTCTGGGACATTTAAACTCTCTTTTGTGTCATTTTTACAGAAGCCACTCAGGTCTTCACAAAAAGTAGAAGTGCATTCTTAAGTGCAAAGCAACATGATTTGAGGGCTCTGAGATATTTGTCTGTCTGGGTATAGGTTATCGTGAAGCTCTGGAAACGAGGCCCTTTCAGGTGGTTATAAATTCTGTTGCTCCGGTGGATGCTGCAGTCATTCAGCTGGTTTGACAAAGGGGATGGCAACCTCTTTCCTTATTAACTACTATCTTTTGTGTCAGTTTTTCTTCTTATCCATCCATTTTTCTGTAGTGCTTATCATATTTGGAGCTGGAGCTTGTCCCAGCAGTCAGATGGAAAAATGCAAAGTATGCCCTGGACAGGCCCCAGTCCATCACAGAACTAACTTGCAGAAACCTCCAGGGATGGAAGTCAGTTCCTCAAGTTAATGCTAAAAGACTTCCATCTAAAAATGTCCAAATACTTTAGGTCTGACTTCTTTAAAGCCTGCTACAAATAAGGTTTTTGTGCCTATAGCTAATTTAACCCTGTGTTATACAGTTATACAGTCAGGAAAGCTCTGCTCTTGGGATGCCTCAGCTCCTCTTCTATACCCTCACAAACAACAGTTGTGGCTAATCTAATTTTTACACCACTTCCACTTTCCCACGCTGTCAAGCTTATTGCATCGTCACTGGCCTAGTCCAATCATCTTTCTGTCTGCCTTTTTCAGGCCAATCAGCCTCCACTATGTGTACTTTAAAGGGGTGTCCAAATTCATGGGCTGCATCCTCCTGAGGCCGCGATTACGTCACAGCGCCGCGACGAAGGCTGTCCAAATTCGTAAACTTTTCAGAATCCAGCCGACAAATGCGTCCTCCTTTTCCCCGAATTTGAAGGATGGGTCGGGTGTGTCCTTCGTGGCCCACCATATCCCAGAATTCATAGCGCGGCCCAGCCAATTCCAGTTTTCAACAATGGCGGCCGTTACTAAGTTTTTAATATTACTCTTATTACTCTTTCTGGGTCACAAAATAAATTTTTAACATATTTTCAGGCGAGAATATCAACTTCAAATATCTGCTCGGTTTATCAAGATATCACATATTTGCAAAAGTGCTCTGACGTTTTCAGAGACGTCTGTTATCCACCAGCTCGATAGCTTGTCAGGAGCTCGAGGGTCACTAGAGACGCTGAGAACATCAAACTCCCAGCACATCATTTTCAGATCACCGCAGTCTTTCACTACTCAGGTTAAACGTAAAATATAAATCACTTAGACAACCTAAAAATGTTATTGTTTGGCTTTTTCGGTGTTTTATTTGTTCGTGAGTAAATCGGTTTGGCTGAGATTAAAGTTATTAGAATAGATTAGATAAAATAAAACTTTATTAATCCCCTAGGTGGGTTCCTCCTTGGTTTTCACACAGCTGAATAAACGTCAAGCAGAAAACTGATTAAACAGAAGTGTGAGATGGTCGAGAATTTACACCAGTGTCCTGTTATATTTTAGATAGCAAGGAGCAGACGGCTGAGTTAATTAAACTCCACCGAGCCAGCGGTGACGCAGATCTGAAGGCTAGACTTTCCAATTTCACAGCCATTTACTTCCGGCCTACCCAACCTTCTGAGGACCCGGCCCACATAGATTGCGAAGGCTGGGTCCTCAGGAGGATGCAGTCCATGAATTTGGACACGACTTAAATCTCACTGCTCATCTGTCATTCTTCCTTGAAGACATCCTCATCCAACCCACTATCCTCCCCATCTCTGCCTCTCCCATGTTATTCGGCTCCATCCAAGCCTGCATCTTCATCTCCACCACCAGCGTCTAGATTCCGGGGTGTCCTGTCCTAATCTCTATCACTGCTGGACCTTCAGGTCAAGGTGACCAGGTTTTGAACTCTTGCAAGATTTTTAGTAGATGCATCTATGGTATGGATTTCAGAATCCTATGTCATCTTGTTCCCGAGTTATTGCATTCACAAACTTGGGTGTCCAAGCCACCTGCACACCCGGTGAGGCGATGACAAGGCCACATCAGGCTTTTGCAGTTAAGGGATGAAAGCTAAACTGAAACTAGAAAAAGTTGCATTCACACTGCGAAAATGCAGTGTGAATGCCGTGTAGTGGAATCTGAAAACAGCAGAAGAAGGAGAACTATCTGCTGAAAACACTGTGTAGAAGCTGAACTATTTGCTGAAAACTTCTGTATTTGAAAGGGTACATTGAATAGTGTCAATAAAGCAGAGTACATGCAAGCAGGGAAGATGTGCAGCAAACGCCGCAGGTAGGATTCAAACCAGGTCTTACGGTGGCTGTTCATCCCACTGAGCCAAACCAGTTCTGGTCTCAAGCAAACATATGATGAGAGAAAAAATGTGCACTGTGCAGAAGAAGCTAAATTGTGCTGAAAAGAGGTGAAGAAACTGAAATTTGTGCTGAAAGGAGGTGAAGAAGCTGAAAATTCTACTGAAAAGAGAAGAAGAGGCTGAAATTTGTGCTGAAAAGAGTTGAAAATCTGAATTTTCTGCTGAAAAGAGGTGAAAAAACTGAAAATTCTGCTGAAAAGAGGTGAAGAAGGTGAAATTTGTGTTGAAAAGAGTTAAAAAATTTGAACTGCTAACTGAACGCAAAATTGCCATAAGCGGGATTCGAACCTGGCCCTCCTGCTCTGAGAACGGCTGCTCATCTCACTGAGCTAAAACATGGCTCAGCCCACAAGCTAAACTGGTGATCGCACTGATAATGTGGTCCCATTCAGCAAAATGGGTCAAAAAATGGCATAAAAAGAGCAGAACAGTTTAAAATTTGAATGGGGGAAATCGGCCGACAAGAAAATCCACTCTGGAAACGAATTGAAACTAAGCTGAATTAAAAACAAAAAGTGAAAACGAAAGCTAATGAGAAAATTTAAACTATAATAACTCTTCTTTGCACCCTGAAAAAGAACACAAACTGATAAAGCTTGTGCTCTAACCTCTGCAGGGTTTTTTTTGTTTGTTTTTTTTAGCTCTCCAGGCATCTTGGAGGTAATCTGTGGCAGACAGAAAGTCTGCTTTCTTTACAGTTCATGGATGCAGCTCATTAACTAAGCTTGTCAGTGTTACTTGATAACTTGGCAATCCACCCTCTTCCCTAACTATCTAAATATATTTAAAAAAGCTTGTGTATATATGCTAAAACAATGCTTTGACTCTAGAATTTTTAGCTCAGAATCAATGGATGATGTCAACTTCATCTTTTTGTTATTCTGACTGACAGATAACTGGTGAGCCTGTTGACTTCACGCCATGTTCAGCAGCCCAGAGTCAGGGTAATTGAGCTATCTGGATAAAGCTTTTCTTCAACTCTGCACTTACATGCAACACAGACGCTGAGCTGTACATTGGCAGCTATATGAGAAGAGTAAACGTATCTACCGTTCAATAACTTCAAATTACAACAAAAATACAATCCAAGTAAATCCACATTAAACCCCAGTGCATAAGTAATTTATGAACTACATGATTAATTTCCGCACTATAATTGAGCTGATGATCTGGGCTCAGACAAATTTCCTCCCAAAAACATTTTTAATGAAGGAGGCAAATTGAAATGCTATTTTCAGGTTTAATGAAACCCCTTCTCCTCCGTTCCTTAATTAATCCATTAATGCACAAAAATAGAGAAGCTCTGGTGGAATCAATTTACACTCAGCTGATTGACATGTTGATTAATATCTTGTCAGCTGTCTTCATGTTAAAGCTTTACTCTTTTTTGAGAGTATCGGGCAGCATGGACATCCATATTCAAATAGTTGAACATCAAGAATTATATATATATAGAATTAGCAAAGGTGTATTTTCATCCAGAAGCAAATCCTTGTGTTCCATTTATCTCTACTCTTGAAGAATGGATTAGCCGCGAGGATCATCCTACTGTACTAAATGGGTTTTGATTAAGCATCATTGCTTCACTGGATGCAGTAGTAATAGAACATCCCTTCACTGTCTGGGTTTTGGTTGCCTCCTGCTATTTCTTTGCCTTCTTTTACTCTCTCCCTTTCTTTTTGCTCTCTGGTGGAGTTTGGGAATAGTTCTGGTATATCCTGTTATATCTGCTTACTCATTATCCAAAGACTTAAACAGCCATCTGAAATCTTCAATCTTTGCCAGGTTGTTGTAGTAACTTGTGATTTACTTACCTGGGAGGTTCTAATTATGTGACCTCATCTTCTTTCCTAGTTTTCTTCCTGATCCATGCTTTGACTTAACCAAGAGTAAACCATCTCCGACAGGTTCATCGGTAAAGCAAGGACCTACCTAAAAAGTAAAGCTACCTGTGTGCATCCAGTAAAAATCTGAAGGAATAATTTTGTCTAAATGCTCTCATGAAAGTATCCTCCATGCTGGCAGTCCTCCAGTTTCCCACTGCTCAGTCCTTGTGCTGCAACACTTACTCGAATCATTCTTTGACTATAATAATTTTATAAATATCACAGCATTATAGTGATACTGATTATAGTGAGCGATTATGCACTCTGCTTTTGTCCGCAGCATGGTAAGTAGTAAACATGTATTTAAAATAAATGCAAAGGTGGTAATAGTTAAGGATATTGAAGTCCTCTTTCAATATAACAAATGTGTATACCAAAAGGATCGCCAGTTTAAAGAAAAACCAGCATAGGCCACAATGTGTCACTAGCACAGCTTCTGTGTCCTTTGGCTCTGATTTTGTGTTTGAACTCGACTGGAGGGATGAAAACAACTTTCAAAAGATTTTTACTCATTTGATGCTTTGGTGGTGGAAGAGCTGTTGAACTCATCAGTCCAAAATCTCCCACAGTGGTTAACCAATCTCGATCTGGTGCACAGATGAGTTATTTTGAGGATTTGAAATGATTATTTAGTGAGCCTGCGTTCACTTCGAATGGGATCTGTCATTGTTTTACTCTAAAATCAGCGTTAGCCACAAAAAGCCACATGTTCATTGGGCTCTCATAGAGAGGGCAACAAAATAAGTAGTTCGATGTAAGCATGTCATAGACATTTCTTTTTCAGCTGTTATGCTGATGTTTAATTGTCTGAGCTTTGCAACAGTAGAGCTGTTGTGTAATCCAGCAGCAAGTGTGTTAATTCCTGGAAGAGATGAGCTGCAGTGAACCGGCCAACAGCTCAGACGTCTGGCGCTTCGAGGAGGCTGCTGCCGGTCTGATCAGCTTTGTTCCAAAACAATCGAAACCTGAAATGCCCTGAAAGGGAGACCAACAGGATTAGAGAAGTTGCTGTCTGTTGTTGTCTTAACACCAGTGTTTCAGAGATAAAACATAAAATTATTCAGAGTTTGCTTTTCTCTGCCCTGGTTTTATACTGTAAATCCAGGCTTAGTCTATGAAAAACCTTGAGGCTGTTTTTAATGTTGGTAAATCAAGGATGTTGTCTTAATACACTTTCATATATATAGCCTCAGACAGGAGTCACTGCAATTATTTGCATATGTATGTATTATTTTAGGGTCTACCTTACAAGCACTTTGAGGAGAGTTGTTGTGATTTGGTGCTGTATAAATAAAATTGAATTGAATTGAATCAGGCAGTGTGAGCCAGAGCAGAAGGAGTTCAAGACCCCCACAGTGGTGCAGAAGAAAATCTTTTAAGCAGACGAAATATCTCCTGCTCACCTACTTTATATTGATTGGAACTTTTTTTCTGAGGCCCAGTCATGTTTGTTGGTGTTGCTATATTTTTTTTTTTCTTCACTGACAAATTTGATGTTTTATTAAATAATTAAATATTTTTCTCCAAGAGTGAGATGAGAACAAAAAAGCACCGGAGCTGGACACTGATTAGTATAACTTTCATCTGGGTTTCAAGTGAAATTGTGTTACATAATTCATAATTCAAACCTAAGCTATCAGTTCTAGATTTTGTGTCCTGTTGATTTTGACAGTGGCACTGACTTAAAGTGCATGCATTGTAAGAGTTTCTGATATGCAAAATGCTCCAGGTTGCAAGATTTAAGCAATGCAGAAATAGCTTGCAAGTGCTGACAAATGCCCTTGTTTTAATTTTACAAAGAAGGCAAAGGGGCCTGTTTTTCTAAAATGCAGAAAGTTGCCAGGAAACTCATTTTAAGCAGCCATTGATTTTGTAGCATTCAGTGCTTTTTATAAGATATTATCAGATTTCACTGGTGCTGCTACTGGTACTAAATGTATTCACAGAAATCTACAATAGTAGATTTGACCTTCTTTTCCCCTGCAAAATACAAATTAATTGGCTGGGTGGTTAAGATAAATGTTGCATGTCACCCTTCCTCCCACTGTGTTTGCAGTCAACCTCTCGCTGCAGAGTGACCCAATAAAACACGATACAGCACAGGTGTGAGTTTTTGTGGGACATATTGCTAATGCTGAATAATACAATATGAATAATTATAAAGTTTATAGCTAACTAAAATCATAAGCTCTCTTACTGTGAATGAAAGGGAAGGCAACTAGCTTCTAGTTTAGTGGATGGACTGAGAAAGTGAAAATCCTGAGTAAATGGGGTTTATATAGAACAGATTCATAGAAAGCTACCTTGTAGTTGCAGAATATAAAAAATGGACCTGGAAAGAAACAAATTTTTAATATTAACTTCAAATCAAGTAGTGCATTCTTATTATGGTCTCTTTTTTAATACAAAGTAAGTGGATTTTAGTAATAAGTGCAAATGGATAATGCAGCAGCCTTAAACTATATCAGATACACAAAGCATGAGTCTTACAATACTAAGTATACTTTCCCTGGACCTGTAGTGATAAAGACATATAGCTGCAGACAGACAAAAGACTGTCAGCTCAACAAACCCTCATTACTCTCCTCTCAAAGATCTGATGAAATGCAGCTAACCTGCAGTCCACCCAGCAAAGGCAGGTAAAACCTCTCTGGTGAAACCTGCCACCGCCCTCATCGGACTGCCAGCCTGAAGGCATTTCTCACCACCTGTCAGGTAAGGATTAAACAAAGCAGAACTATCGACACCTGAGGCTCTCTAACGCTCGCTAACAATTCACCTTCTTACACAAAACCCCAAGAAAAACAGACAAGACTGGATCTAGTTAGCAGTGAGCATCGTGCACTTTTTTCTTTTTTTTAATCATTAAGTCTTGGTGAACTTCATTAAATCCAGACAGCAGAGATAATTAAATTGATACTTGTCTAGTTGGTGTTTATGCCCCTGATTAATATTATATATTCTTAAATTTAATCTTCTCATTGGGACTTGATTGATCACAGATTGTTACGAGGATTGACAGCAGGATGATGTGAAGGTGATCTGAGTGATACGTGTTTGTTAACTTTGTCCCAGATGAAGTTTATTTCATCACGTCAGTCTAACTACTTTGTGTAGAAACATTTTGTCAGCGGCTAATTACGACTTCGTCTTTGCTGTGTAGTTTTAATTATGTCTGGCATATGTTATTGAAATTGGCAAAGGTGAAATGACATTTTAATGACTTTTGTTCAAATGTTGCTGCAGTTCGGTGCTTTTAGAAAGGTTACATGACTCGACTCAAAGGTTTGTGCTGCTTAGAAGCCCAAAAGGAAAGCAGATAAGGAAAACAGAAATTCTGACTCTGTTATCACATAACAGAGCCTCTTCTTACTAAAGGGTGACCTGACTACTTTTGTACATCATATCTACATAGTAGACACAAACGTTGTTTTGTATAGAACAGTCAAAGTACATTTTCTTCACCTCCTTCCAGGTAACTTTTAACCTTAAACCTTACTGATGTACCCACTCAATACAGACTCTGAACAATATTTAGCTGCAGAGCATTATAAAGTCACAAAAGTTTGTCTTGAATCTTCCGAATACTTCAAGAAATCTGTCAATTGGTCCTCTTTTTTTTTTTTTGACTTAGCCAATGTATTGCTCGGGACAAGAGTAAGTGTAGTGCTCAGTCAGAGTGTTTCCCATGACTGCTGGGGACTACCTGCTCAATGCTGGGTTTGGGGAAAAGGGTGCACAGTCTTTGTAAGGATCATAACTGACATTATTTGTATTTCAGTGCTACAACTGTAGTCTACCGAAACCCAATTCAGATGCTAAAATAAAGTTGTAACCCTGAAACAGATCTGGGAGGGAAAAAATGTGGATTGAAAAAATATGAGGGCTGGACAAAACGTTCTGCAAGCTTTAAATCAATTATCGTGGCTGTAAAAAGCAGATTCTCAGCTTTGTTTCGAGGGGTTTAATAAAAAAATTTGCACAAAGCCTTTAGGAATAACAACCATTTTCATACACAATCGCCCACCTTTTTTTGAGTCTGAAAATTAATTGGACAGTTGATATCAAGCAGTTTCATGGTCAGGCGGCCCTGTTCCCATATTTCATGAAAAAAAAAATACAAAAGTTCAAATTACAAAAATTAATTTTGTTCTTATGAAAACTTAAGTCTTGTGACTCTTCTTTAAACCCAACCACAAAAACATAGATTATACTCTCTGCACAAGTGATACTGTAAAAGGTACCAAATAAACATTTTCTATCCATCTCCTTACTGGTGATCCAGATTAGGCACCAGCCCATGGATCCACATAACATAAAGTGAGAGGTAAGCTACACTTTGGACAGGGGACAGGGGAACCAAGCTCACATCAACCTATGTCCAATATTGAATGGGCGATTAACCAAATGAGTCTGTCTTTGAAATGTGGGAAGAAACCAGAGTAGCTGGAGGAAATTCCACAGGCACAGGGACAACATGTAATCTCCAGAAAGACTCCAGACAGGTTTGAACCCAGGACCTTTTGCAGTAAAGAGGCCATACTAACCTGCCTACCATGCTGTCTCCAGTAGTGAACTTTGGGTTATGTATTTATTCTGTGTGAATAAAACACTTGCACCATTTGCCCCATGATGGACTGCCAGCCTGTTGGGTTTATACCCTGCCATTTGCCCAGTGTTAGCCAAGATTGGTTTCAGCCCTTCTTAGCCTGAGTTAAATACGTAAGAGAAAACAATGATTTTGTTGCTTCACTGAAGAGCTGAAATTTAAAAAGGACAAACACAAAAAACATCTAGACAATACAAGACTGGGTGGAATGAGCCGATATTTTCCACAGTTAAATCTACTTATAGCAAAATGTAAGAAATGAAAATTTATTTCAAAAGAAACTCCAGCTACGAGAAATATAATCCAGAGAAATGTACACAACATTACCACAAATGGTTCAAGATGTGAATATTTGAGTAGCTTTGTAAGGAAGTGTGGCCGAGCAAAGCGTGGACCCTAATAGGAAATGGCAGTTATGGAACTAAAGAGTGAATGTAATGTGTTCTACTAATGGTTAAAAACCTCAACATAAAAGCAAGTAGCTGGCAGCTCGAGCCGTAAATGCACATTTACAGCATGTGTTATGGTATTGAGACACCAAAAGGATAATGTTCATGTCTTTTTATTCACAAATGTAAACTAAATGAAAAGTTAGTCAGCATGAATGCTACAAAAAGCAGAACAGGACTTTAAATTTAACCCAGGTCACTCGTAGTCAAAGACCCTGTGATGGAGAAACTGTCCTTATTTGAGGCCTGGGAAACTTGATGAACCTTTTTCACTGGCATTTCACTGGTATTTGATAGAAATATGTAAATTCAGAAAGTGTGTGCTCAGAGTTTACAGGTTTTCTCAATCACTTTGGTGCAGTTCTCACATCAGAACTGTTCTCAAAACAGTTAAGGCATTTTTATACTCCAGACTCACCCGCGCAAAAGACACTGTAACAATCAAACCTTCTAGATGAGTGCTAAAACGTGAATAGTCAATCACATCAACTCTGATAAATGACTAAAAACATTTCACCACCCTTTAAAAAATGGTTCTGCAAAAATGACGGCCTAATGTAGAGTAGATTGTTTTGGGTTTTTTTTAACTTTATAAAATTGAGAACAACAAAATGGAAAAAAAATCTATATACATCAGAAAACAGAAAAAGAAATTACGTACATTCTAAGAACAAAGCGTGAATGTATAGTCCAGTAAAGTCATGCTACATACCTTTAGCAACCACTTTATTAGTTACATCTGTTCCACTGCTCATTACAGCAAAACACATATATAATCATCCTTTTACATCAGCAGCAACTCAAAGCACTTAGGCATGTAAACATGGTCGAAACAGCCTGCTGAAACCAAACCGAGCCTCCGAATAAGGAAGAACGATGAATGAATGTCGCATTGCTGGTTTTGTCATATGGCCTGATGTGAGTATTGTATTACATTTTTAGAATAAGAATACAAATTTAATGCCACAAACCTGAGTTATCATATACATCTGTGAGTTTACGTGCACAACAGTATGCACATGTAGTCTGTGCATGAACACACGAAGAATTTGACCTGTTTCTATGCTGACTGATGTGCTACTCAGTGTCTTTTGTTCCCTGCTTTTAAAACAGATGTCACTCTCAACACAAGCTACTGCAGCCCAGCTGTCTTAGCTGAGGAAACAAAGGTACATTTGCTCACTTTATGTAAAATATTGTGATGATGTTACATTATATTAGGCAGGCAGCTGCCCACGTTACACTGTGACTGTCACCAATTTGGTTATCTATTTGAACGCCTCAGCTGAAAAAGTTGGAAAAATATGAAGCAATCTGCAATGTATAATGTTTGTGTTTCTGAAAAATCCTAAGAAATGTCTTTATTAACAAAGTAAACTAAAAAATAGACTTTATTATATTTTAAAGTTTTAAAATTGGATAACAACTGACTTGAAGATAAAATGAAATAACATGTTTTCACTAGGGGAACAGTGGATCCATTGATAGCTTAACTAATCTGAAAGTTATTAATATTTTTGTAGTTTTCCATTTGTATTTAGGCAGATGCATGGCCGAATCTCTGATGTGTATCTGTTTCTACCTGTGCTGATGCTAGCATGACTAAAGCTAGCCAAGCAACAGTATATATGTGAAGCAAAGCAGAAGGATATACTGATAAAATGAACAGAATCATAATAATATAACACCACGAGCACTGCAAATGTAACAGAAATATGTTGACATCAAATGGTATGTTATTTATATCTATATGAAATCT
The DNA here is from genome assembly GCF_056152115.1 of Neolamprologus brichardi. Taxonomy (NCBI): domain Eukaryota; kingdom Metazoa; phylum Chordata; class Actinopteri; order Cichliformes; family Cichlidae; genus Neolamprologus; species Neolamprologus brichardi. The sequence goes on along the minus strand of NC_142121.1, from coordinate 10,911,554 downwards.
ATATGAAACAATGACACATCTATGTTATTTTTTTAAAATTTTGTTTTTTCCCAATTGTCCAAATTAGTCTGTTATTGGCCTTAGTGTCCCAGAAATCATATTTATATACAACTACATTTGACTCCCGAATATGTTAAAATGGATGATTCCTCACTAGATGATGAATAATCTATTTACATATTTGCTGCACTGACAGTTTAGCTGTATATAAATATGATTTTTAGGACATGATGTTGACGTCAATTAGGTGAAAAGCCAAAGCAGCCAGTTCCGCTTCTTCTTCTTTGGTTTATCTCAGAGAAGGTATCAATGATGCCTGAGTGGACAAACACAACTTACAAGTTCCATGGGGGGTGCCGGAGGATGGGGGCTGTGCCTCACTGCCTGCCCCTTCTCGGAGAAACACTTCTACAGGGGAGTCAAGAGAGGAAGGAACTTGTGAGTTGTGTATGTGGTGTAAAAGGTGGTGCACCTTTTACACGTGATGAAGTCTCACAAGTTTCATTACTGATAAATTATTAAAATCACAATACTTCTGACTGTCTTAGTCAAAACTGAATCGAATCCAATCGCATCGGGGGTCAAATCAATAATAGAAAACAATATATACCCAGTATTTCAGACATTGTTTATTTACTGGACTCCTGCACAGCCTTCTGGGGATTTACAGAGAAAGGTTCGAAGAAGAGAACATATCCAGCATCACTTCTGAGTGAAAGTACCTTGTTGATGTCAGATGTGAGAGGAGAATGGCCACACTACTAACAAACCCATAAGACTGAAAGTAACTCAGTTCACCACTCTGTACAAACAAGGTATGCAGAAGAGCATCTCCCACAAAACATCGGAGTTTGATGCAAATGGGCTACGGCAGCACGAGACCACACCAGTTGCCACTCCAGTCAGTTAAGAACAGGAAATTGAGACCACAATTCAAACTGTCCAACAGAAGATTGGAAAAATCTTGTACTCGAATGGCCTCCACATACCAGATCTGTAATCGAATACGAAATTTGGACGGACAGCTGACAAATCTGCAGCAACTGTGTGATCATATCCCGTCTATATGAAGCTAAATCTATGAAGAGTGCCGGTAACACCTTATTAAATCTATTACACAAAGAATTGAAGGCAAAAGTGTTCCCAACCCAGCATGAATAAAGTGATTGTGAGAGTTAAATGTCCAGGATATGCATGTGTGTAAGTAGCAGCGTAATGACATGCACCTGTGACACAAGACTGACATTATGCTTTTCTATTTGTTTCATCTAAACCTCTTCTGACTATGTACAACGCCAGCATTATTTGTATTACTTGGTGTAGTATCATGTACTTAAAGCTTTCCAGTTAAACAGGAATTTTTAAGATATATATATTTGCTTTCATTATTTATTACAAGGGTACTCAAACATGTGATGGTACACTGAAATTGGCCTTGGGATGCCTCTCTGCACACCTTCACCCCCTTACCCCACACCCACTCTCTACCCCGCATTCTCCGAGACTGCACCTTGATGTGTTGTTGACGGGGTTGCAGAGATTTTTTTCCCAGGGTTTCTGAAGGTTATGAAAATAACTCATTCATTCAGCTTAAAACTGAAAAGGAAGCATCAGTCTATTTGGGGGGAACATGCACGGTAATATGATGCTTGGTAATAGAAGCGCTACAGTTTTTAATATCAGAATTTTAATTTGAAATACTGCACAGCTATTATCTACATGCAAATGGATGTTTATGGATAAGCAACCTTGCAATGTGCTTTCAATGCTGTTTGGTAACCAGTTGAATGGTGATTCATTTACTCCTGCACTGAGATGTTAATCAAAATATTATTCCCAGTGACACATTAAACATATTAAGAGTGCTCTACTGACTTACAACTGCACTCTAACAACACTGTAAAAAAATGGGTCAAAGCAGAAGGACCAGAGATGACAACTTTAATCAATTTACTTATTTTCTGTCCTTCATCTGTTGCTTATATTCATGCACGCCCTTGTTGTCAGATAGAAACTGTTATGCTAGTTTTGGCTAAGGCACGCTCCAGCTGTAAGATGGTGAGAAGCTACAGAAACTGCAGAAATTGCTTTTCTCCAGAATTTCCCCCACAGTATATCCAAAGTACTTCTACAGACTGAATTTAACCTTGTCCATTACACTGCTCAGATTTGACTGTTTTAAGTGTTTTCTTACTTTTAAACTAGTCAGTGAGATTGATGTTAATCAATAAGGAAATTATCCACATCCCCAAAATCCTGTCTCTTTAACTCTCACTGATACTGCAGTAGCAGCGGAGACAAAGTTGGTCATTGTAAGGTAACTGGTCAGAAAGAACAAATAGTCGTTTTTGCCAAGCCTCAAGCTTCAGTAGTTACTGCTGCTGGATTAATATTATTATAATGTGGTTAAGACTTTTGCCTCACCTGGCCTTTCTATCTTGAGTGTGCACGTTTTTCACGTGTCTTTGGGAACTCCGGCTTCCTCCCACAGCCCAAGAGATTGCCTATTGGTGTGAATGCGAGTGCGAATGATTGTGTGTTAGCCCTGTGATAGACTGGCGACCTGACTGTGTTGTATCTTGGCTCACCTGACAGTAGCTGGGATAGGCTCCCCTTGACCCTGAACTGGATAAGCAGAAGAGGATAGATGATTATTATTATTATCAATATTTAATTTTTAAGTATCACTCATCAGTTCATCAGTTTCAGTGTATCGTGACACACCTGCATCAGATGTAACAATGTAAACCATTTCAAGGCATGAATGCACACAGTTCCCTGTAGACGAACTCTTCCAGCTACAATGAAGCTGGAGTCCTGTTAGGATTCATTGATCTGCGACTCTGTGGCAGTTCCATGTTGGTAAAATCCTGCACATTGAAGCAGCGGTTGTGATTTGGTGCTATATAAATGAAATGAAATGAAAGTGAATATCTATAGCTACCAATTCAACCACACAGAAAACTTGAGGTTTCCTGAATTATACACATATAACACTATCCAATTAATCCAACCCCGATTCTTATGCAATACACCGATATCTATTGTAGCTGTAATACTTTATATTTTGGCTATTTCTACAAAGCACCAGATACAACAGCAGGTAACTCATTGTGCTATTTGACTTAAATGGCTCTTTAATTTCCAACAGAGGAACTCTCATTCCAGCTCTTAGTACCTAGAATGCAGTAGAGCACAGGTGTCAAACTCCAGGCCTCGAGGGCTGCTGTCCTGCAGGTTTTAGATGTGTCCTTGATCCAACACAGCTGATTCAAATGGCTAAATGACCTCCTCAACATGTCTTGAAGTTCTCCAGATGCCTGATAATGAACTAATCATTTGATTCAGGTGTGTTGACCCAGGGTGAGATCTAAAACTTGCAGGACACCGGCCCTTGAGGCCTGGAGTTCGACACCCCTGCAGTAGAGAGTAGGGATGCACCGATACCGGTATCGGGTATCGGCCTCGATACCACATTTTCTAAAGTACTCGTACTCGTTAAAAGTCCCCCGATACCGGGGACCAATACCACGGTCTGAGACCTGTCTATGTTTGAGCGGCATGTAAGGGGTTAATCACAGGCGCCGAGTGCCCGCCCCCAGGCCCAGAGTGCCCGCCTCCAGGCCCCGGCTGCAGCTCAGAGCGGGGAGAAGGTGAGGCGAGACATATCAGCCGCGTGGAACTATTTCAAAGTGAACAAAGACGCAAAAACAAAGGCGGACTGCAAATTGTGCTCAGTGAAATTGTCCAGAGGAGGCTCTAAAGGTAGCGCATTTAACACAAGCAATTTAATCAAGCACCTAAAATCCCAACACAACAACGAGTACAAAGAGTTTACCCACGCTTATTTACCCACGCTTATTAGCACAGAGGAGCATAGCCGATGCTATAGCAGTGGGACGGAAAATAGTTGGGCATTTTAAACATTCCGCATTAGCCTACTCCCGCCTCGAGGACATTCAGGGACAGTTCAACCAGCCAATAAAGAGACTGCAGCAGGACGTACAGACGCGCTGGAACAGCAGGTATTACATGCTCCAGTCCCTCATTGAGCAAAAGCGAGGGCTGGGCGTGTCCGAGCATGAACTCCCTGACTATCTCACCGCTCACCAATGGGCTCTTATGGAGACGACTGTTGCCATCCTCGCCCCCTTTGAGGAACTAACTAAAAAAATGAGCAGCTACGACGCACTAGCCTCTGATGTGATCCCAGCTGTGACTGTGCTAGTGAGACTTCTAAACAGAGAAACAGACGAACAAATTTAAAATTAAATTTTGTTTTTTTTATAATTATTTATTCTGTAATATGTTGCATACAACATGCTTTTCATTTTAAATAAATGTTCTTAATTCCAAACTAGTCCCTTGTTTGTTTGTTTTTTGTTAAATTATAGGACTAAAGCTGTTACCTGCAAATTTAAATCATGTTTCTATTAAGTAGTCGGTATCGGCGAGTACTGAAATGCAAGTACTCGTACTCGTTTCCAAAAAAGTGGTATCGGTGCATCCCTAGTAGAGAGTTTACAGTACACAGAAGACTGAACTTCTTTGTAGAACTCGTTAATTTCGCTGCCTCTTTTCTGGCTCCCAGCAGCTTGATCTCTGCTCTGCTCTCAAAGAAACTCTGAGTGTCTTTTCTGCTTCAGCCAACTGGCCGGCCGGTCAGGCAGCAGGCCTCCAACAGCCTGCAGCTGCTGCTGTGAATATAAAGCAGAGGCAGAATGCACTGATCACCAGCTCTCTCCATCTGCTATTCAACACAAATACAACCGTGGACAAAAGGCGAAGCAGTAGCCCGGGCTCACATCATTCAGCTGCAATCTGACTCATCATGTTAGAGACATTTTGAGCCTTTAATGCCTCACTTTACTCCATTATCTACTAATAAATGTGCTTCTCCCTTACATTTCATAATGCTGGATGAATCCACTGCTTTGATTCAGAGAATTTCATCTTGGAAGGAAATGTGCTTCGAGATGTTTGATGGCATAGGGACGATTTGCAAGTTTAACTTGTGAAATACTCTGGCAATGAGTTCATTAATAGCTGGATTGGTTTGCACTAGTCAGTCACTTTAGCTCTCTGGGAGTCTTGTTCTATAGACTGTACATCATTTAATTTGATGAAGAGTTTAAATTAGCTGTGTAAAACTATGAGCAATTGCTAACTGTGAGTTTGGAACCTAATTAATTAAGTTTCTGGCAGGACTGCCTGAAAAACATTCCTCTTTTAGAGTGTTTATACTCAGGAAGTTAAATAGAAAGTGCAAAACTGCAAAGAAGTTATAACAGCTTCTTTGTTGGACTTTCCAGCTTTTTGTTTCCTCAGAGGTTGGCGCTGTCAAACTGCTCTTACCTCAGGGCATCAAAAAATCCCATTTTGATCTGTGACAGACAATCTACCATTAGGCTATGGTTCATTCCTGTTTAGACATTTTTAGGTCATGTTTGTTGGTAGTGTTTGTGTGCATGTGTGTACTTTTTTTCTGCTCGTAAACATCATAATTTGTTTTTAATGAATTCCAATAAAACTTTGTAAGGGTGTAGAGTAGAGTCATTTTAACAACCCGTTAAAATTTGGCTTAAATCCACCACAGTCTTCAAGGTTAATTTGAAAATTACCAGAACAGTCTTTGAACTTAGAAACTATGAAGCAACTTATGAAGACTTAATATATAATCTCAATTTTATTACATTCACATCTTCCTTTCTTTCAAGTTGACCCCAAAATGTGTTATATCTTTAAAGAATGTGTTGCTAAGAGAAAGTGAATGAGCTGCGTAGTTATTATATAATAAGCTCAAGTTTTATATGTTCACTAATTTACAAATCTATACTTTTTATCCATTACTAACTTCAAAGTAAACTGTTGAGGCAACTGGTGAGTGACAGCATCATTATGTGCTTCCTTGTTGGACAAATGCAAAACTTCAAATTTATCATAGTTTATTCCCAAATGCCCATTATCATAGTCGCTGATAACGGTCATAGAATGCACAGTGATATCAATTGGGCTGTTCCCAGCATTTGATCCCCATGGAGATGAATAAAGTTTAAAGTATGCTTTAAAAGTTGCTTTCAAAATGCTTGGAAGCACAGACCTACCTGTGCAGTAGCCCATTCACACGCTGAAAGCTGTTATATTTATTTGATAATGTTTATTCATCATGCTGGTAATTTTGCTGCTGAATTTTGTGGGGAAAAAAACTCAACTTTAATCATTATTTTATTTATTTATTTTTGCATTGGGTTGGAGATGTGAGCATCTCTAATGAGATTGACCACAAACATTATCTCTGCACCATCTAACCTGCAGCATTTCATTAACTCGGTGTCGAATATTTCCCCTAACCCCCTACCCTCCCTCCCTCCCTCTTTTCTGCTGTTTTCTCCTCAGAAACTGTGAAGTCTGTTTGCAGAAAGTTGATTCTGTTCATTTGGATGCAGCGTTTTCACTGAGAGAAACCTTTCATCACTCATCCACATGACTTCTTCCTTCTCAACTTTCCCAAACTTTATGAATAGTCGTCTCTTAACAGTCGTCCTTTGGGACCATTTGAAAAAAAAAAAAGGGAAAAAAATCCTCTGGTTGCTAGGCAGCATTACAACATGATAATGTGATATAGATAAAACCTTCAGAGGCCTAAGACGTACCTGCGTGCCAGGTTTGGTTGCTCCCAGTCAGAGATTTGGTATATTATAGTAAGATTTGTCATCCATGCTCTGTTAGAAAAAGGTCCTGATTTGTAGAAACAAACATGATATGACTGTAAAGTGGGTCAGACAGCACATTAGTGAATGGTCTCAAATGAAAAGCTTCTCTCTCTTATCAATAGTTATCCAAAGACATGCACAGAAATACTAACAGATCCCAAGTTCATCCTTTCACCTATTTTCACACTCTGTCAGGAGGAATTTTCAGCTCTGCTCATGAAGTATAATGAAATGAATTTAGATTAAAAAATACCAATCATAGATGAAGCCATAATTAAAAACCATCTATATTACTTTCTTTCAGTTGTAGTTACATCTACACTGGCCTCCCTCTCCCTCTGTGCTCATTCTCATGCAGCTCCTCGTTCTATTTTTCAGAAGTCCATTCAGCATCTCTTTTTAGCTGTGCAGGAAGTTACCATGGTAAAGGGAAAATATGTCATTAATTGCTATGTGGTGCAGAAGTAACAAGTTGCTGGTCGGGGATCAGGTTCAGGGATCAGAGAAAGAAATTCCTCTGCGTTTGACAGAAGAGGAGATGGTTTAGTGCAGTGAAGGATCCATTGGGAGCTGATGGTTGAATGAGTGCTCAAATAAAAGCAAGTTTGCTTGCATTTATTCAATCACTAAACCTTTTACTTCTTTGGTTTGGTTTATTCTGCAAAGTGGGAGTGAAGCAATCTAGTGTCATCAATTAGTCTGCGATCTAAAAAGTTTAGCTTTCATCAGCTTTTTATTCTTATTTAGAAACACCAAGGAAGTGATGTCATTTCTAATACAGCCCAGCAAAGATAAAAGTAAACATATAGTGTAAGCATGGAAATAAAATACTCTGATATTAAATTACAATAAAATATGAGAAAACTGAAGAGAGATATGAGTCACATAATAAAACCAGTAAGAATCTATAGACTAAACACAAAATTAATGAGGTGCTGAAGACAAATAAAACCTGTATATAATTTCATGAATGTGTGTCAGATTTTAGATCCATCAAAGTGTTTGCTGTGATCACAACTTTACAAAAGAAAGGCAGTATCCTTGCCAGCATTAATGCCCGGGGTGCCTTTTAATTAACAGACAACTTGTCAAAAGTTAGTTTGTGGGATTTCTCACCCTCTAATGAGACCATCAGTTGTGCTGTGTTGAGCTACTGCTGGTATACATAAAAACAGTCCTATCTGCCTACGTTGGTAATTCATTGGGTAATTGTTTTCCCCGCTCAGCTAAGAAAAGCAAAGCAGCACTTAATCACCAAAAGACCCCAAGTTCAGTCACAAGAACCATGAAATGCTGTGATGAAATTCTGGAAAGGAAGACCAAAGGTGGCCATCGTCATGTGTCTGGGCCTTGGAGCCAGGCTTTCATCTTTTTGTTGGCTCATGTGGGTTTTTGGTTTTGCTCTCTGCATTTTTGTTTTTCTGTTTCAGGCTTGTGAGTCAGAGTTATTGTCTTGGTAATAGTTCTTTCTTGTTTAATTTTTTTTAACTTTTCCACAAGTCTTTACCTTCAGTTGTGTTTCTCTGTGTTCTGTGTTTTTATAAAAGACTTGTCGTTTTGTATTTCTTCTTCCTGACTTGCAATTGTTTTATATTTTGTGAGAGCTCACCATTAAAAGCTGCTTTTTGAGTTTACTCAGGTCTCCCAAATCTTGCATCTGGGTGGACATCCTGCCTGCTAAACAGCTGTTTCATGACAGCCACTGCTGCAAAGGATTGATTCACTCCATTAGAAACTGCATCAGTCCAAGCAGCACATACATCTGAAAATCAGCTGGATGGAGACTGAGTGACTCTTTTATCATCAAACAAGACTTAACCACCATGTACACCACAACATCTGAGACAATGACCCAAAACACACGTCAAGGATCTTAAAGGATTCTTGACAAAGAACCGTGACAGTCCTGTATCAGCTCACTGACCTTAACCCAGCTGAGAAGTTTTTAGTACGATTTAAATGCAAAAGTAAAGAAAAAGCAAAAAAAAGTGCAAAATTTGCAGTCTGTGTGAATGACAAATTCATGGGTGTGCTTCCTGCTTTGGTCTCATTTCCCTGCCAGCTCTGGCAGAATGGAAACTTTGCTGAGCTTTGTTCAGTGTCCCAATTTTAAAATAGAGGATTGATTATTCTAACAGTGTCCCATCACACTGTTATGAGCATTATTACACTACCAGACTATAAAATCCCCCAGGCCACAAAGGGTACGCTCAAACAATTTGATAATTCAAAAGTAAGGCAGTTTTTTTCACATGGGTGGCTGAAGGGACTATCTTATTAGAGATATATTGAAGCAAAAGTTAACATTTAATTGACAGTGGCCTTTCATGCTCATCATACGAGCACTTCTCCACAGGCCTGTCACGATGTGCTGTCATCACAATTTGGGTGGATTTCCTTCTGCTGCCAAAATCTCCAACCAGACAAGATGAGATGTTACAGTCTGATAAATGAGCTCCATCCAGGTTTAACTGACTAACTCCAGAGAGATCAAATTCTGCTATGGAGGATGGAGGGACATTAGTGTTCGTTGGTGGGTAACGTCTGGGTCACAATTAACTCCCTTGCTCTGCTTTCATCTGCACTGTATTCACTAGTGCCAAACCAAGTGGACACAAAGAGTCTTATTTTCTTTCTTTAACCTGTAAATGAAAATCTGGTCACTTTTTACACACAATTCTTTGAAAGTTTTTCTAGTTGAAAAGAAGCAAATTGGTTTTCCCCCGTGTCCCATTGTAGGCTTTCACTGAGAACTGCCAAGTGATTCTGTCAAACCTGTCAGATAAGGCAAAAACTAATCTTCCTTTCACAAAGTCGAAACTACACCCGTGTTGTGAAGTTGTTGTTTTTCTTTTCAGACTCTACAAAACCTAAGATTTGTCTGTCTTTTCCTCCCCATATTTTACTCTTTGAGGATTTTTTGATGTTCAGAGCTGGTTGAAAGAGAAAAAAAAGTGCATTCATTATCCCTTTACCTGCTTCTAAAATGTTATTTTAGATTTTCTGTCTCACCTTATCAATCTACTGTAACTTTCTTGCTGTGTGTCACTCTCAGTTCGACCTCTGCCACCAAAAGCCTGCTATTTTCTGTCTCTGCATTTTCTGCACGTCTCACATTGACATAGTTTGAAAACCTCTCACTGGTCTGATTTAAACATTAAGCAGCAGCTGTTTTCTCTGTGTGCGGTATGTCCACAGGCCAGCAAGGTGTCTGATGCTAATGTTGAGTGTTTGTATCTGATTCTCCCACTGTGTTTGCTCTCAACAGGTTTTTTATCATCTCATCCCCCTGCTGTCTATACTCTCAGTAGGTTTTCATTATCAGATCCCCCTGCTGCCTCTCTGCACGCCTTCCCCTCTCTTCTCTGTTTTCAGGGCTTTTTCTTGACCGTGCATTATCGAGCGAACGCAACCGAAAGCTTCTCTCTGTAAATGTATGCACTCACTATTCTGCACTGCACCCGATCTGTTGAATGTAACATTATAACCTCGTCCCCAGGCACTTCTGTGTTACACAAATTGGTCTCAAACGACTACTGTGTGGTGAATCACGGTTGCTTTAACCCACCCCTTACTCTTGACTTAAGTAAAGCCAAGAACAAATTTTGCTTCGAACTGTAGAGAAAATTTTAACCTAGTGTCTAGAAAATCTGAGCGCCATCAGAGCACTCCATGCATTTTGTATGTGTGTGTGTGTTTGTAAAACCTTATACAATAAAAAAGTAGCAGACCAAAGTAGATTTTGAATGTGCTTATCTGGGGACCTTTATAGCCTCCTCTTCTTTACATGCCAATCAGATGCTTTTGTCTCTCACGATGCAAGCTTTACTTCACATGAGCACAGCAAACTATTGCCACCTACAGCGACTGCCTGGCAACGTTGTTGTTCTGTCACTTGAATTAGCAGCAGCTCCCGGATACTTCAGATTATAATGGCATGCACAGCGCAAGCTGTTGATATACTTGATCTGAGACAATGTATGAGGAGGAGACATGGCTCAAAGAATCCTGAATAAAAATCCATGAGACAATCCTGCCCCCCAAAAAGCCAATCAAGCGTCAAATGGGAAATATATTGGCTAATTTTCATGCTACACATGCATGCGCAAAGCAGTTCGTTACAGCTGTTTGGTAGCTGGCACATTTCTACATCTTTAAACATGATTACTGTAGTAAAGCTGTAGGTATCTGTAGTGTTCATTAATTTTTATCAGCTTGCTGTATCCTTAAGCATAAGCAGGCTATTTGATCACAGTTGTTGTTTTTGTGGGAGAAGCCGAGACACTTTTAATGTCGGCACTCTGGATTGAGCAGTAAATGAAGGTGTGATGTTGTGAAACAGTGCAGTAGGAATATAACTGGTGGAGGGAAAAGACTTTTGGTGGCCAAAATACGCAAAGTTTTAAAGCAGCACACTTTATATTTCACGCGGCAGTGACCACTGAAATAAAAGCTGTCTCCCCATTCTGCTAGATAGGAAGTTTCAAGATCATTGCCAAGTTGCAAAACTTGCTTCTGATATCACATTCACAGGTCTTGATAAAACCCATCAGACTAGCTGATGGGTACGGAAATCCATCAGCCATCCTGATTTAATTGTAATTTAGCTCCTGGGGTCCAATATTTCAAGACTTCCAGTTTAGGAAATCACATTTCTGCCCTCGGAAGCTAAGTCATTACTGGGTGATGACCAGCAGTTGTTCAATGCAGATATCGTTCCTCTTTCCCTCAGTGACTGCTTACTTCATTCAGCCAGTCCTGCTGCAGTCTTGGTATTATAGCCAGGAAATAAAATGGACTAGAAATGAAAAAACAACAAAAAACACCCCCTTCCCAACTTTAAATGTATTCCGTATAATACAGTTGCCTAAATCCACAAAGACTTGGAAACATCAGAGCCATAAGCAGTAAATGAGCTGATCGCCTTTCTCAATCAGAGCAAGTCCACCGGAGTTCTCAAGATGAATTATTTTTTAAGGTCAGTCATTTATCAGCGTTGCCTTAAAGTTCCCCCATCTGCCAAATTCTACTTTACCCTTAACAGACAAGTAAGAGTTGTTTTTAACCCTTAATCATTCAAACCCCTGGTAGTAGCTTAAAATTTTTGGGCTGTAAATGATCTCCTGTAATGTTTCTCTTGCTGTGGTTTCTGTGGGTTGGCATGGTTGCAGTGAGCCATGGCAGCCAGTCAGAAATTTATTTTAAAAACAACTCACTACTCGCTGTCTGAAAGTGTTCAGTTTAGTACAACGAGCTAGGTTTTTGTGATACTACAATGTTTGTGGTTTTGCAGGTTCCCAGTGTTTACACAGTGTTTTAATGATTAAAAACTGATGGACAAAGATGCACCTCTGGGATCACATAATAGGAAAAACAGTCAAGTGGATAAACTGAGAACCCACACAAACAGAAAAACATTTCAGCTCAAAAGTGTAATTGCTTGTCATTGCAGTTCATTTTAATGTTTTTGTCTTTCTGAGATTTTTATTTCCTTTTTCTCCTCTTCTGCTTGATCCAGTAATACCCAATGTTCCTCAGAAACTTTTCTGAAAGAGAGAGAGAGACCGTAATGCATCACACACTGCAAGAATTTCACTTAAATAAGCATTAGAGGGGATAAAATTCTTTATTTTATATTATATTATATTATATTATATTATATTACATTATATTACATTATATTACGTATTTTCACGTAATCCAAGCTTCTACATTTCACTGTGAAATAAATGCATTTTAAACCCCTTACATTTAACAGACCTTAAATATTTCTGTTATTATTTAAAACCACTTGAAAATAAATACATGTAAAACTAAAGTGACAAGTCAATTAATTTATAAGCCATTTGACAGACTTTAAATTGAACTGATTTAATCTAGGTCTCATCTATGAAAAATACAGGTGAACTTCACATTTAAAAATATTGTTTAAATTGAGCATTTTTCATTTTTACTACTTTAAACCATTTATTATCATATTTAAAAACATTAACTTAGGCTGCAGTTTCAGTGCAGGACTTTCACATGGGATGTGTAGTACTTTGACAGTCGTATCATGTAGGATCTGAAAACTTTTTAGCACTAACAGAATGTTTTGTGCACAATATATTACAATTTCTTTTCACAGCTTCACTTCTTTTCATATATCTCTTCTGCTGTTTTCCTTTATCATTTTCAGACGACTAAATGATACTAATTTAGTTTAGTTATACTAATGATGATACTCATCAAAACTGCACAATAACCAACTGTGTTAACTCCCGTGGCTCTAAAGTGAGCTATTAAGTTGTCTAATAACATCACAGGTAATTGCTATCACACTCACTCTCCTGGTTGCTTGTCGTCTCTCCTATCATGTTGCATAGCTCAATTTCTTTGAGTCTGATGCAGAGCTCACAGATATCATCCGCCTCGCTCCATGACGCTACAGTAGGATCTTCTTCTGCCGCACTGAAAACATCCAGAGGCTGGTAATCAGGCACCGGCAAAATGTTTGATGCCTTCCAGGCTGCTGGAGCTTCGAGCTGCTGATCAGCACCATCACTCAAGTTGTTAGCAGAGCAGTCGTTTCTGGAATCGATGGGCAAAGAGTTTTCCTGGTTTGGCGCAGGGTCAAAAAAAGGCCAAGGTTTCTTGTTGTCTGTTTTGTCGTGGATAGAGGGGAAATACTTGACAGCTGCCATTTTGCTCAAAGAGTGCATTGTTATTGTTTAAATTCAAATTGGGAGATATCCATATTAGCTATTCCAGAACAGGAGTTTCCACAACATGGTGCCCGATTGTTGCCTGGTTTGATGAAAAGCACAAACCCAACTGACAACCCAACAATCACTGACCATGTATCCAGAGTACCCTCTGTAGCACAATGTCATCTTTTAAAAAAACACACAGGCTAATATTCTTCTTCAGTTTAAAATAAAGATGGACACTGTAGCTTCTGCATTTGAAAAGGGAAGCACATATGTGCCTAAAACCTGCATTATTTCTAGTTGCCAGAAGGGGGCACGTCTTTAGGTTTAAAAACAAGTCAGATTTTATAGAGGTCTATGGGAAAGCAACCCTTTGCTCACTGATCTATGGCCACAGAAGTGGTCTCAGTCACAAGTTACAAAGCTTATTTAAAATAACGTGAGGATCATGTTATAAATGATGGTTTCCATCTGACTTAAAAAGGAGAACAAAGCAGAGCATGCTTTCGTTTGGTGAACTTGTCTCACAAATACATTAAGTGTGCTTATACCACAATTTTACTTTTGCAGACTCACCTTCGCTGGGTGCCACCTGTTCTTCTAATGTATCTGCAGCATCTCAAAGAGATGAGCACCATTGTTCCAGCCAAGTACAGGGCACTTGTGGAATACATTTTCAAGACAGTAATGGGATGCTAATGCAAACACTTGTCATGTCTTGATGACAATTGAAAAAATCCACTTAAAACAAGTGGAAAATATGCTTGTTTGATTACTTACAGAGCTGGGTGAGAAGATTGATGATGTGGTAGCAAATGTAAAGCTCAGTCACTAGCTGATTAGGTTAGCTTGGGTCTTGGCAGTACTTCCTGGAGTTGTATGCTGCCCCTTATTTCTCCCCAGGAAATGTAAATACAGCTTTATATGAGATTTTACAGCTGAACGTTGTAATGACAGCCCCTTTTTTAAATTAGCTATCACACATCGCCTTCATTCTTATGCACTTTTTGTATTGCTTGTTTATATTTATTTTTAAACTAATGGGACTCAGCAACATTTAAAGGATCAATTCTTCTCACAATGTTTGTTCCTCAGCTGTGCGCACGTTTTAATATAACTCGCTCCAAATGTACACAAATTTAGGCGCTTGCACAACTACTTTACTTTTTGTAAATAAAAAGCATTCGAGTTAGTGAGATTTAAAATGCACACACCATAAAAATGAAGTGTTGAGTAAGGCGTGGATTTGTGTGTGGATGTGCATTTCACGTGAAACGAGTCTGCCTGGCAGGATTTATTACCCCATTGGAACTGAAGGACCCAATCTTGCAAGGCGCAGGGCTTTTGAAACTGCGCTTATTAAACATCGATGGACTGAAGAAAAGCTTTCAGAGGAGAGGGAGGCGCACGGAAGCTGCCGCTGGGAACGCGTAGTAAGACCCTCGCTCTCGCCCTCTCTCTCTTTCTCACTCTCCCTCGCTGCCTCCCTTCCTCCCCTTCAGTTCTGGTTTGAGGAGATCTCTCTTGGAGCTGGAGAGGAGAGTTCGTTCGTCTCTCTCCTCCAGCAGCCGCCGGGCTTCTCTGCAGCCTCTCACCGCTTCACCATGGATCTGGGAACTGAAAGAGTTGCTGGGATTATCGCTCAGGTCGCCCTGCTTCTCTCCTGCGCATACGGGACGACCGGAGAAGGTGAGCCGGCTGTGCGTTTTTTTTTACTTTTCCCGCAGGTAGCGCAGCAAGTGCGGGGAGTCTGCTTAAAACACGACATCATTTATCTGATTAGAGCGATAGAAACACGGGGTCCCTGTTGACCGATATGTTTTTGTTACTTTTTAAATTAACATTCGAGCTTTATAAAGAGCTTTCTTCTTCTTCATCAGCTTTCAGCGCGTCTTCTTTGCCAATCAGAGGAAATTAAAGAAGTAGATTGGTTTTAAAGATATTTTTGCCTTTTTTATTAGAGCAACATTTAAGCCAAACGCTTCTCCTGCTCAAGTCAACTTCTCTAGAAAACATTCCCCTTGCGATTAAGCCTCTTGTATCACATCTTTCCAAAGATTCCTGATTCTCAGACTCCTGAAAACCTTTGTATTTAGGATGCTGCAGCCCAGAAGGTTTCACAGAGCTCAGTGTTTGTCAGTAAAAGGTCTCAGCTGTGTGTTCAAACCTCTGTAGGCTGAAGCCTTTATGATAACCGCTGAATCAAGTTCATCCACTCCATACAGCAAGGTTATGTGTTTGCTTTCTGGTTAATTTTGTGCTTGGCAAAGCATGTTGAGCCTGCCCGGAGTACAAGAGTGTGGGTGAAGCTGTGTGTGTGTGCGTGTGCGTGTGTGTGTGTGTGTGTGTGTGTGTGTGTGTGAGAGAGAGAGAGAGAGAGAGAGATAGAGGTTGAATGCAGCTTGTACAGTAGATGTGGGCTTGGGACTGAGAGGATGCTGGGTTGCGTCTGAGGTGATGAAATGTCACTTTTCATCACTGAATCATGTCTGAGTTGAGCATTAGTGAGCCTCCAGGTCTCTAGTTATGTGTCATTGTGGGAATGTGAAGCTGGGCGTTGCTGTTTTCTTCCTCTGCCCGAAAGAAGAGGCGAAGAGGAGAGAGATGGACAAAAGGAGCAGAGAGGGAGATGCCATACGCTTGTACATGTTGGAAACAGATGGCAAAATGACTCTCCCGCCCTCCTGTCTTGTTCTCTTTTCTCGCAGCTCAGTGATTTCTTTTCATTTCTTATTTCATAGCTTCGCTACCTTACACTCTTAAAGACGTGATTTGTGTAAAATATTGTTATCTTCACTTTCTTCTCCATAGAAGAAAGTGCAAGTCCTCCACTTTTCTTTTTCGTGTTCCCTTTTCCTCTCGCGTCCATATTTACAGTCGCTGACCCCCTGAATCCCACAGTCATTAGAAACTCTTGCTGTGCAGCCAAACATTGCTCACACTCGCAGAGCTTTATTTGAAATTCAAGTGGAGACTTCAAAGTTTCCAAAGACACCACATTTGTCAGGCTGAGTGTTGCGAGCATGTCCGGGTTAAAGCGATGCACTAGACATCCTGAATATTTCCACTTGATAGAAGGGCGCAGTCATGAAAATACATGAAGTGTTGTGCTTATTAATGCATTTGGATGTTTGAGCTTCACTGTGCAGAATGATATATGGGCACTTTGACACCAGAAGGCTGGATTCACTTTTCATCCGCTGAAGGGGGGAAGGGGGGGGGGCTCTCTCAGCTCATCTTATATCTCAGTTTAAATGGAAACCTATTATGATTTTCATATTTTGCTGTCATTACTTTGCTGTTACAGTGGTGGATATTCATTTTTTTAATAGAGTTTCAAATAATAAAGTCAGAGCACAGGTTCAGTCTTTTTCTATTTGTTACAATGTTGTTTTAGAGAGCCGATATCATATATATGGTCTCATACACGCAGCCACCTGCTCAAACCTTCTGTTTACAAGGAGCAGCTAGTCCTCATCTTCTTCCCTGTTAGGTGAATTTTCTTTGCTTAAGGGAAGGAGAGAGGCTGGACTGTGATGGGCTGCACTGAGACTTCAGTATAGGATATATGAGTGAGCCACTTAGACAAGTGCAAAGTGAAATAATGAAATATCTCATCTTCTGAAATGGATATTTGCATATTTGTAGATTTAGGATTTCTGAGACACAGTAGTAGAAACAGTTCTGTGAAACTTATTTGTCTATATAATTCGAAACATCATTGAGTGGAAATACCAAATTAAACATAAAAGCAAAGAGAGAATCCTAATGTTTCACCCTTTGTAGACTGCCAGGAGCAACGAGGCGCATAAAAAGTCTCTTTCAGTTTGTGTGTGATTTTGTTGTCTAACAGTAATGAGGTAAGGAAAGAGACACATTGCTACGTCTGCAGACAGATGATGGATAAATGGTGTTGTGGAACGAGTGTAGACAAAGCCGTGTGTAAGCAGTTAGAGTCGATGGCTTTGTAGTTTCCATCCTTCCTCCTTGAATAAAACATCTAGAGCTTCACCAAAATATCAGGCTCTCTCTCTTTTTCCACCTGCTGTGTTTCCTCCTCGCTTTCCTGCTGCTTCTCACTCAGATGTGGTGCGAACTCTCCATCCGTTCCTCCTCGTCCGACTTGTCTCTCTGCCTGTTGCGTTTTTCTTTTAGCCTTCCTTTTGTTTCCTGCCAGTGTCTCTCCACTCCCTTTGTCCTACTGAAGAGATGCGTCTCTATTTGTTTTCCTTTCGAGTGTCTTTCTCTTTGTCCTCCTCTACCCAAATCTCTTCTCCACACCCGGATCAAAGAGGATGTCTCACTGCGCCATCACTGTTCTTCCAATTCATGCCTCCGCATTTCTTCATCTTTCTCGCTCTGCATGTGTCCTCCCTGCTCACTGAGTCCTTCCACGTGAAGCTGAAAACAGTTTATTAATACTTTATGACCCAAAATCTTTTTTTTCCTGAGAGACCTTGCTTCCCTTATATATGTGTTTCTGCACATTTTCCAGCTCAGCTTGAAGGTGTGTGGAGCTGTATGTGGAGTCGCCTGCCATCGGTATCACAGGAATAACAGACAAGCCATTTGTGCCACCTTTGCACGTGCAACAAAGCTAACAGGGAAATCCAGAAGATTTGCAGTCTAACACGTAATATGTGCAATTGTAATCCTGAGACAAAGATAGTAGAAGTGAAAAAGTCTGTTTTGGTGCGCTGCGTATCTGCAAATGCTGTTGGCAATGCTTATCTGAGGGTTTATTAGCAACAGAGCGCTCGGCCTCCCAAAACAATCCCACATTTGAATAAGATGTCTCTATTTGTAGTTGTTGTTGGTTGAAACAACTCAAACGCTTAATTTGTGATGTGGCTGCAAAACACCCCTTATAACGGAGCTCTGATTGAAAAAGCAAATCTTTCAAATGTTGCTTTTCTTTTCTCACAACAAAACAACAATAAGGAACTATTTTATCAAACAAATCTGGCAAAACTTGTGATGGCAGCTTGATTTTCTAGTCAGAACGAGACCACCACACATTTGCAGTTTACTTGTACGAGAAGCACAAGTGACGCATGAACAGTGGAAGGTGTCGACATGTTATTCAGCTCTGCCCTCGTTGCTTTAACACTTTTTGAGAAGCTTTTAGCTTTTGCACTTAAAATAACGTAACATATTGTCATCAAAAGAATGAACAAACAGCAATGCAGCTGCGTCTTGTCAGCTCCACATGTACGCATTTGTGGAGGTGCACCCACAGTAAAAGCTGGGAAAGTAGAAATTAGCATCATTGTAAATGACAGCGTGCAGGAGCTATCACTGCATATTGCATACATGTTACAATTAGAATGTAAAGAATCACTGGCAGCAATGATAATTAACTGTGAAAGAAAAACATTATCCATCTCTGTCAGGAAGAGCACCCAGCGTAAAAAATCTGCCAGATGAAACATGCGGCGCTACCCTCTGTGACAAGGGAGCAGCCAACAGCAGCTTTTTATTTTTTGTCAAAGCTGTGGTGATCACCACTGGAGACTGACAAAGAGCTGCGTGAGGCTCAGAGCCACAGGTTCAAAACCCGTAGTTTGAACATTTCTCTTCATGTTTGACCAAGAGTGAAATTTACTCCCCAGAACAGCTGCTTAGCTAACTGCATTATGGATCTCCATCTCGGGATATGTTCGTTTGCCTTGAATTAGCTTTTAAAGTGAGTCTCACATGTTCAGTGACAGGAAAAATCAGTGATTTATGGAAGCTTTTAAATGATAAGGCTGTTTACTAACACATACTTAAAGCTTAGAAAATGCAAAGAAGTCGTGCCATGGCAGTATTGCATGAATATTTAAAAAATAACTGCGACTCTTACAGTCAGTGTTTCTGTCGATCTCTCTCAGCTTTCTTTATTTTTTGCTTTGTGGTTCTTTTCCTTGGCTAGGCTCTCTCTCTCTCTCTCTCTGTATCTGTCTCTGCCTGTGATTATCTCGCTCAGCGTGACCCAGCAGCACACTCATCATGCACGGACCATAAACCACAGCAGCATAATAAGTTAAGACTGCAGAGATGGAGGGATCCCAGCTGCAAGTTCTTAGCCTGAGCCTCACATCTCAATTCTCCACGGAGACAGTTCACTGTTCATTATGGAGGTGGCACTAAATGACAACAAAGTAGAGATACATATTTTAACAACCGACGGCGCTCGGATGACTTGTTAGCCGAAGCAGCGAGCTGCTTTGCCACTGGAGTTGAGCTGATGAGATTCAGGGAAGTCGGTGTGCGAAGCAGCTACCCGCAGCTACCCGCAGGGCCGTAAAGCCAGTGTGCATTTAATCGCCTTCCAATATGAAAACATAAGAGAGTCAATGCATGTTCAGCAGCTGCTATATGACGAAAATAAAAACTAAAATATCCCCTTTAAGCTCCAAAAACAGTGAGTAACTGTTTATCGGCTGGAGCCTCGAGCCTCAGGTCAGTTTTAGGTGTCAGAATGAGGTAATGAGAATAAAACCCTGCAGGTTTTAAACAAACTGTTAGCAAATCTTGATGTTTGCTTTTTTCTAAATGCAGGAGTACAAATGGAATTGAAAATTAGAATTTAGAAACATAGAATCTGTAGAATTTGTCAGCTGCCATTGGTGCTTGAGTTGGGTTAACAATGTGCTGTCAGTGCACCACTGTTCCTGTTTGAAACATGTTTTTGCTCCATTTTGTTGAACACAGAGATATACATGCAGAATGTGGAAAGTTACTCTCATACACCTCCTACTGTCTGGAAGAAGGTCCTAACTATAGGCGGTACAAAAGTTGGACATGAAAAGTGAAGCCAGTGTAAACCTGCAGACGTTTTAATAGCCATCAGGGGACAATGCCCGTGATTTTCTATAGGAAACCCGCCCACGGAGTTAACTTCAGTAAGCACTTTTCTAAAGAGTGTTCAGGTTCAGCCAGTCTTCTTAGGTCATACAAAATAAAAGATTAAGTCCATTTATGTGAATTCTGGTCACTTTAAGTTTCAGAAGGGAGGATTATCTGAATGACAACAATGAAAACACATCTCAAGTCTTTCAGAAGCCACACAGTGATGTCATGGTAACTACATCCACACTTTATACTGTCTATGGTTCTATCCTACTCTGACAGACTGCTGATTGAGACGGGGACATATGTAAAGTGGCAGAAAGTTAATAATTAAACTGACACATTATAACATTTCATTTATGATGCAGATGCTTTCTAGTTTTATTTCATGCACAGAAATTGTGATGTGTAGATGACTATTCATTTGTTAATTTGCAAATGGATTCAATTCAATTCAATTCCATTTTATTTATTAATTTCTACAGGGTTGTGAGTCTCAGGCTACCACTGCAAATTCAAGGTCCTTAAGAGAGTTTGGTTGGAAAAATGTCGTGAGATTTTTTATCACTCCTAAATTCACAGTTCGGCAAACAGGCTCACAGAGCCAGGGCCTATGTTGGAGAGGTTGTGGTACCCCCATGGCAAACCATTTTCATGTCTTCTGGGCCTGCCCAAGGATCCAGCCATATTGGGGGGAGGTGGCCATTGAGATAAACAAAATAATCGGGATAAAAATAGACTATTCATTTGATACGTTGTATCTTGGCAATTTACCTAAGGCGCTTCCACATAAAGGTAATTATTTATTGAAAATACTTTTGACTAGCAGCAGAAAGGCCATAACCCGAAGATGGCTAAAGGCAGACCCTCCAACTCGGGCCCAGTGGCATGGGATAGTGGAAGAAATTTTTGGAATTTTTGGAATGGAAAGACTTGTCCTTAGACTTGAGCTTGAGAAATTCAAGAAGCTCTGGGAAAAATGGATTGTGTACTCCCTTTGTACTGAACAATTGAATATTACCATGATGTAAGTAGATACTAATGTTGGTAATGAGTATGTCTTCCATGCTGACCTAAAGTTTTGTATTCTCATACTGTAAATTAATAAATAAAAAGTTATATAAAAAAACATTTCTATAGGGTTGCTTTCCAGCCACCCCAACCTCCCCGTGACCCAGATAAGGATAAGTGGAAGAGAATAGATGGATGGACAGCCAAATAGTCACATCAATACATTTTATTGCAAGGTAAAGATCGTACAATAGCAGAAAGAAAACCACAATTAAATGACTCTCTGAGCAAGCACTTGGTGACAGTGGGAAGGAGAACTCTCGATTGCCAGGCTCAGGGAGGGGACCAAACTGCTGTGTCTGGTTAGGGCTGATGGGAGGAAGACAATAAAAATAACGTTCTCTATACTGAAGGTTAAATATTATAGGGGGCTATTAATTGCTCCAGTAAGTTTTAAAGAAACTGTTTATTTTATTAATATATATAATACCATATAATGTATATATTATATAATATCAATTAATATTTTAATCTTTATTAAGAGAAGATGTCAAGCTTAAATGGAATTTTAGAGCAATATTAACCAGGATCAGTGTGAAGCATGTTGAACATCAGAGCTTATAGTGAAACCTTTTAGCTGCCTGCTGGGAAACAACCTGCATTATGAAGGTTGACCTGCAAAATCTTTAAGACAGCAAAGAAACATTTACTAGAGCGGTGAGTTTACTCATGTGAATCTCTTAAAAATTCACCTTGCGAGAACAGAATTTCAGCTAAAACCACAAACGTGTCCAAAACCTGACGGCGGAGCAGTTTGCACTGAGCATTGAAGGAGCCAAAGATTTTGTATTGCTATACTGAGTGGGTAGAATTGATGCAAAGCAAGAAACTGCAGAACAGTGAAGCCCTGCGTTGAATAACAGTAATGTAATTAGAGGTTTGTTTCAAAACTGCTGTGTCTCTAATTGTGCCCTCTAAAAGTTTTATATCATGACCTGTTTTCTTCTGATTTATTTTGTTAAATATGAGCGCTGTGCTACTTTGAATTTTGAGACTCCTGTTTTAATTACTGGATTTAATTAGCTTTGCTTTTTGATTTTTGAGGGGTTTTATTGGTTAATTGTTTTATGTGCGTGTGTGTATTTCCATTATATAGAATGAAGACAGCTATTACTTTTCCTTTAACAATTAAGAAAAAATCCACATTAGAGGTTTGTACCTCATTTATGTGGAAGCTCGCTGACATCAACCAAGTCTTATTGCGGAAATTCAGCCAGTTCTTGCTGCTATATCTAGTCTACTATCAGTGAAGTTCAAGGGGTAAATCTCTGAAGTCTAATATCATGCACTTTATTTGAATCCTAAGATCCTTCTGAGTAGCTTGTTGTCTCTGGTGTACTATATAAGTGTAGGTGGATGAAGCGTTTGTGGTAAAGTAATGAACTTCCAGGGGAGGAAAAGTTGTAGCGTAGAGGTATGGGTGTTCTAGCACACGCTTTCCATCTGTTCAAATTATGAAAAGAAGATTTTGAAGAGGCTACTTTGGGTGCAATATTGGTCTCCCGCCTCCTCAGTAATGAATTTTTATGCTTGTGCATTGGAGACAGCTGTGGAGGAGGAATCTCGTTTTTTGAATTGTCCGTTCTTCCTGCGACCACGACACTGCGGGAGTGCGTCTGGAGAGAGAGTAACCCAGGTTATTTTTTCGGACGTAATATTTACAGATTTCCCCTGAACATGCCACATGCAGGAATCATTACGTTACTGTTTCAGAAGAGAACAATAAGGATAAATTGACTCATTCTGTTTTTGATTGTGCAGAATGGACAGATTGTGCGTTGCACTTTTCTTAAGAACTGCTCATCCAAACAAGATGAGTGGGTGACTGAAGTCATACTAGTGGCAATGAATACTTGTATAAGTAAAAGTAGTGTAGAATACAATACAAAAAAACGTGTGTATTATGTTTTTGAGTTTTATACCAACAGAATAGTGACATTTTGTAAAAGTTAAACATTTTTTGGCTTGCTGTTGCCTCTCACTCCCCTTACAGACAGAGTGGAACAGGCGGCAGTCGCTGGAAACAACTTTCAGCTAAAACTAAAGAACTGCTCATTTACTGTGAAGCATCTTATATAGTGGCACTGCATTTAATCAGTTGCACAGCTTATACAGCTGCCGAGATTGAAGTGGATAAACTGTTGTCTGTGTTTGGCACACGTGATCATTTTGGTTCAACGAAAAACGTTTACAATTTTTCAATAAAAGGCACAAATTTTTTTTGTCATAACTGAATAATTCATACACTGATTAATTCAGCATTTCACGCATATGTCATAAACTGTTTACTGTTATGGCTGCAGCATAATGTTTATCTCTTGGCTCACCTGCTGAGCTGTAGCAGCTGGGGTTTACCTATGATTGCTGACGGTGGTCTGGAAAGCAACCCTGGAAAATCAGACTAGGTTGAGGTTGCAGACCAGGCCAAATGGCAGATATGTTTTTTGTTTAAACATTTATGTGATCCAAAAAGGAAGATTGCCATGTGGCTGTAATAGGGAGTGATGCCAGTACACTGCAGATGACTAACTGTCATGTATTTATTATAGACATGGACCGATCCGATATTACGTATCCGTATCGGTCCGATACTGACCTAAATTACTGGATTGGATATCGGAGAGAAATAAAAAATGTGATCCAATCCGAAGTATCACAAAATCACATCACAAAACGCGCTGCTTAGCGTAACCCAGCTCATCGGAGCAGTATGTGTCACGTGATAGAGCGGCTGTTGTCTGCCAGACCTGTCGGTGGTCTGTTGGAGCATTTGGATGCTTCCTAACCACGGCATTTCATCTAGGTGAAAACTATCCCAGAGAAGTAAACCAAGTGTGTAAGTTCATCCCTGAATGTTTGCATAGTATTTCCAGGTTAAGCTTAACAACTGATATATTGAGCCACAGCTGGACGGGCCATCGGAGTTCCACATTGAGGTGAAAAGGAAGCGATTTGTCCCGTACTTCAGCTAGAATTAAAAAATAGACACAAAGCTGGAGTTATTCTGTCTTTGTTGCGCAGTTGCATCTACTTCTCTCATTCCCCCCTCCCTCTCCTGTTATTACTTCAAACATGAAACTTATCAATGATCAGCTGATCGGCTTTTCTGCCGCAAGTCCCGTCTTTCTTATTTGTTTATCGCCCACTTTGCGCTAGAAAGAGGAGACCAGCGGATAAACAACAGCAGCACGTTTAAGCGTGATAAGCTTTTGTTAGAATGTATTAAATATTACTTTCTAGTATCAGCTGATGTTTGCTGGAGCCTCGGCTGTAAAACCTGCTGGTCATGATATCCGTTTGGATATGTGGTGAGAGGGAAACATGAAGATGAAACCAGGAGATGTCCTTACTGAATCATCAGAGCTGAGCAGGTGATGGAGAAACAGGTTTACCTTTTAGGTGACATGAATGAGTTGAAGGGAAGTTATGAACTGTTTCTGAGAGACAAATAACACCAGGATCCTTTTCTACGTAGCTGACGGCTGGTAACTGTGCAGGGGCGGATCTAGCAAAGTTTTGTCGGGGGCCAGGTAGGGCATTAACAGGGAAAGGGGGGCACAAAGAAATACTTTTCTTTGTTATGTCATTTAAAAACTTTGAATAAATAATTATCTGAATCTCACAACAAAAGTGGTCATTTGATTAAATGTATAGAAATCCATTATTGTATATAGTAATATACCTAGTAAGCTATAGTACATTTTCCTTTGGGAAGGCACCATCTGTGCAGTCTGCAATTCTGTTGAAGCAAGATGTTGAATCTATTTAATTATTGTAGAAAAATAATTGATTTCTGTGCATTTGTTTTACACTTGCATTAAATTAAAGTTGATTACATAGATTAAGGGCGGAGGGTGGTTCCCTAATATTTTTGCTGGGAGTTGGCAACCCTATTAGTTAGGCAGGTAAGTACTCTTTAAAATACCAGAATAGGGAGGATGGTGTAGGTTTAAATTTATTAGATTGATCAGTGTTGCTGAACTAGAAAATGTTTTGGGTGGAGTGTATTTTTTGCATGCAGGTATAACAGAATAGCTTCAGTCTCTTGTTTTTTAAAACTTAAGTATGAACTTATACAAAATGCGGCATGATATTTATAAAAAACAGTTTTATTGATTACAAAATACGCTATATCGGATTCATATTGGCAGATATCCAAATTTATAATATTGGAATCTGTATCGGACATTAAAAAGTGGTATCGTGCCATTTACGGGCGATCATGGCTCAAGAGTTGGGAGTTCGCCTTGTAATCGGAAGGTTGTCGGCTTGGACAGTCTCGGTCGTTGTGTCCTTGGGCAAGACACTTCACCCGTTGCCTACTGGTGGTGGTCAGAGGGCCCGGTGGCGCCAGTGTCCAGCAGCCTCACCTCTGTCAGTGCGCCCCAGGGTGGCCCAGTGTAGCTTGCCATCACCAGTGTGTGAATGGGTGGATGACTGAATATGTAAAGCGCTTTGGGGTCCTTAGGGACTAGTAAAGCGCTATATAAATACAGGCCATTTACCATTTCTAATTTATAAGGAGGTGCTGCAAACATGGAATTCAGAAACAAGCAATCATTTGTATGTG
Organism: Neolamprologus brichardi; assembly: GCF_056152115.1. Lineage (NCBI taxonomy): Eukaryota > Metazoa > Chordata > Actinopteri > Cichliformes > Cichlidae > Neolamprologus > Neolamprologus brichardi. The sequence goes on along the minus strand of NC_142121.1, from coordinate 10,885,677 downwards.
CATGTCCAATGCTTTAAGTAATTGTAGTTATTTAAAAAAGTGTCTTCCTGACCCCTTGGGTTGAGTCAGCAGGATGAAATCAAGTAATAAACTTCACATTGTGAACATATCTGTTTGCCAATCCATACGTGCACCCAAAATACAGAATAACTTGAAACAGTTGATTTTGGTCCACCATATTCCCTATCTTGTTTTTATTTTGGCTCTGGTAGGTAGTGGATACAGTACTTGAGTTAGGCCAAGGCTGCTGACCTACTGGCAACCTCCTGTCACTAGAGAAAAACACTGCTTGCTTGTTGATAGATGAAGTTGGCTGCAAGGAGGGCAGTACAGCAATTAAAACCTCCTTGTGATTGCACCTGCAGTTTGGATGGGAGACACAGACTTGTCTGCAATGCTATTTACTTCCAAAGCAGTTGTAAAAAAGTGCAATTCAAACCAAAATGGTGAAGGTTTGCACCCAAAGTAAAAGCTCTAACATACCCCTGCAATCAATTAAAAGGTGCCACGTTTGCTTTGAAGGTGAGCTTTCACCATTTCTGGATATTGTTGTCAATCTCACTACTGCTTGCAACATTTTGCAGACAAGCTGGATACATCATTGCAACCAGTTTCAAGCTACTGTCTACCAGTAATCACCTTAATTTGACAAAATAGGGATAACTTACCAGTAATTCTTCAGCTACTGCAACTACCAATAGTTGCCTGCACTCAGTGGAAGAATACACATTTTTTCCCTCATGATTGGTGATGGTCAGAAGGTCACAAACCACTCTCTAGGCCTGTTTGACTTGGGCTTTCCACAGCTTGGTTATTGTAAACAATTCTGTGCCACTATTTGTGAAGATGTGGGGCGTAACATTAAAAACAGGAGTTGAAGGATCTTAAAATACTTTGCAGAGTGCAGAGAGTGAAGATCTGTGCCTTTGAGTTTAATGCAGTAAGTAACCACCGAACAATTTATTCAGTTACTCAATTTTTACAGTAAAAGGGTCACTTTTTGTCTTTTGTGTCATGTTATAAAGATAATTTGAGAATGAAGTAAATCTCAGTTACTTAAATTTGAACATTACCGGTGGATTAAACGTAAGACTGCATTGACAGAGGCAGGCTCAGGAGTCGATAGAATGAAGACTAGTGTGCTCCCTGAAAGAAAGAGAAACGAGATGAAATAAAACTTTAATGTTCCTTGTGGGGGTCAGTGCAGCTGGAAAAAAGAAACACACACACACACACACACACACACACACACACACACACACACACACACACACACACACACACACACACACACACACAGTAATGTCATACAGAAGGCAAAGCTGGTGCCTAGCTGTGTATTAGTATGAACATTAGCAGATTTCTTCTTTAGGATGGAGAAGAAAGAGGAATTTTATGTATTTAATTTATTCTGTGCAATAAAAATTCTAATGATGAAGAATACACTTATAAAAGCCATACCCTGACATCTTACAGAATTAAGGATACATCAATAAGTGGACGAATGGTTTCTAAGGGGAAATCTAAACATGAAAAACTACATTTGTAGAGATTTGGTAGAGGGTATATAAATTTAGAAAACAAAAGCTGCCACTCAAAGTATATGCACTGCCATGAAATTAAAACCACCTTATAGCCAAGATGGAAAAGCTTCTGGACCCAGAGGAGTTTCTGCAATTTATAAGCTATAACCAAACACAAACCACAGATGCCTGAGACCAATAAGTTGTCCTTCAGCTATTTACTCCTCAGAGAGTCCACCTATAGCACATCGTTCACTTAATAATCATCCACGTCGACTTTTCCCTCCACATTTCATTTGTTTCAGTGCTCTGCCACTGCCAGGGGCAAGGTCTGGCTAAAGCTGTTTATCAGAATGAACTGAAGGGGCTAAAATTCGCCCTGAGAGGTTTGATATTTGTGTTTCTTCACTAACAATATTTCACTTTTCATCAGGATTAGGGGGGGAAGGCTTTACATTGATGAATCACAACATTAAAACAAAAATAAATTAAAACAGCTCTGACCCATTAGGGCATAGATATGTTGGTAATGAGTATTTTGGGTTTTGTGGGGTGAGGGCCTCAGTGGATTGGACTTAGTATGGGGAATCTCGCAGATGTTCATTTGGACTGGCATCTGAGGAGTTTGGAGGCCTGAAACGTTTGAAGTATAGTGGGGCACATGTCCCGCAGGGATAATCTGCATTCATTGGTTTCTGGGCCTCGCATGTTGAATCCTAAACATGAGCATTCTCGCCACCGTGTTGGTTTTTTAGAACCAAAAATGACAGTAATTAGCACTTGTCCTAACATTAAGCCTTAACCAAATGAAAACAGCTGAGTTATAAAACAGATCATTTTGCATACAGCTGTTGCAGATGAGGGGGTGGACCATAGAGATGGAAAATGGACATCTATGTAGCTCTCTAGACTACAAAGCTCATTTAATCATACATTCAGTGCTTTTTTTCTGCATAAGTTCTCTACCTCCCATCTATGCTCAATTTAGATGCATCATTTAACTTAAGGTGCATGTTTTGGACTGTGGGTGGAAGTCAGAGTACCTAGAAAAAAACTAAACAAGCAGGCTTCACACAGAAATGCCCATTTCTTGTTTCTTATGTAGAATTTAATATGGCAAAAGAAATTCACGTGTTTATACATGGAAGTTAAAGGGGACTGAACTGTCTCATTTCTGGAGCCAGCCTCAAGTGGCCATCAGAGAAACTGCAGTTTTTTGCTACTCTGCATTTTTTTTTTTTTTTTTTGTTTTTGCATACAGGCAATGCATTATGAGTACTTTGATGTTGTACTCACAATAGTGAATACAGTGAATCCGCCGTCCCTTTAAGCCAACATCCTTCTGATTGGTTGCTCTTTGCAAACAGAAGGTTTAAACAGCAGGTGGGTGGGGCTTGGAGATGCACCTGCCTGAAATGACTGTATTAAGGACAGCCCTTCTTACTGACATTATACATTGCCAAAAGTGGAATACTTATACATGGGTTGACCTCAGTATTTTCATTTTGTCACCCTTTAAGCTGAACATCTGTGTTTACAGCCAAGAAAAAGGAAAACTAGTGGCCTCTTACGTGTTTAATCTGCTTTCTCTGTCCCAGTGTTATTGCTGGCTTGTTTAAATTATTCCTACATGTCCCTATATTTATTTATGTACGAAATGTCAGCAATTACTCTTGATTTAAAAACTGAACCAAAAAGTCTTTGGTTCAGTTTTTGGAAAATTATTCCAATTTAAATAGAAATTGCAAAATTGGTCAGAAAAACTGCGCTTGGATATTTTTCTCAAATTGTTTAGCCTTAATGGAATTTTTTTTTTTACTTTGCATGTTTTCATCTTCATAATACTCTCCCCCTCTCTCATCAGTCTTCCTTGAGGATTTTATCTCCCCTCTGAGCTGGTTCACATCCGCTGGAGTGTGTGCTATAATCATAGCCTAATGACAGATAATCTCAAGAACACTGAGTGACTTTAATCCTAGCCTAATGACAGATAATACCACGCGATCCCTGCTGTGTGTACACTGATTTGCATTTTCGCCCTGGTCCCTCTGTGTTTAAATGATGGTGACTCACTGGTTCCTCTGAGTCACCACATTCCCAGTACGACAAATAAAATTAAAACTTTGTAGTCGGTTTACTTTCTGCCTGCAGAGAGAGCCTGAGGTGTCTTGCCTGAAAGTCAAACTAAATGCTCTTTATGAGTCAGGTGTCAGACTACTGAGTTTCAGACTGCCTCTGCCCATTTGTCCTATGACTGAGCTTCATGATGGTTGATATAATTGGACAGGTAATCCTACTTTCATTATCTTGAACTTAGTAACCTGTTTCTAAGCTAATTAGGCTGTAAGATCTGCATCGTTATTGGTTATTCACATGCTTGATGCTGAAGGAAAAGTTTGATTATTCAGCTGCTGCAGGCTGGAGGGATTTAATATGAGTTAGAGTAAATTATTGAGATGCTGAAGGCTCAATGGCAAAATCAGAGGTGTTATTATTCACCCAATGAAGGCTATTGGCTGCCTTTAGAAAGAGTTGGTTATTTAAGCTGTGGAGGCTCCAGGGGAATATTAGGAGGGCTTGATTAAATCTCCGTGCTCATGAAGTATCCCTCATCTGTTCCAGGATTAATCTGGTAAAGAAAATCCTGAGGATGGAGAGTGTGAACTTGAAGTCATTTCAGGTGTGGCGCAGCCCTGTCTCAGGGGAATTTATAGCTTTTCAGTGAGGTAGCTGAGAAAAACAATGGCATTGTCATTTGGTGTGAATATGTGGTGGAATTCCTTGCAAACCTCCCGGCCGTTTATGATTCATGAGAGGGCAGCATCAACAAGAGCTGGGATGGGGGGTATGGGGGGGATAGAAAGTAACTGAGGGTAAATCCCCTTCATATTTCTTCTTTAGTGTCATTTATGGAAATGCGTGCTGGCAAAGTGGAACCATGAATGGGTTTTGATGAAGTCAAGGTTGCAGAGCAAACGAGGAACCACCGGTCATGAATCTGGATTTATTAACCCAGGAACAGGTAGTTAAACCAGGAGCTAAAAAGGGAGCTACAGTCCAGCCTTGTGATATTAGGACCTGCTGGACTGGTGTTTGTTCAAGGATGTCCCTAGCAGAAGTCTGACTCCCAAAACAATGAAGCCATTTATCAAACGCAGCCATTGTTATCGAAGATGACTTGTTGTCGCTTCAGATATCAGCTCTCATGTGTGGAGGTCACGATGCTCCATCACTCTGAGACTGTAGACTCTAACAGTAAATGGATTTTACACTTAAAACTCTATTTGCAGCAGCTCATACTGTATTAGTTATGAGTGTCATAATTTGATATATATAGTGAGGACATCAAACTTACCAGCTCTAACTGCATACCAGAGTTGCCATGCTGTTTCACCCACCAGATATTAGCCTTTCATGAGACAGATTACAGATTAAGTTCTGCTGCAGTTAGTATTATAACAGATTATGCTTTAAATACTTTGAAAAACACTTTGAATTTAATGATGAAAAGGCTCCAGTAGATTTGACAAATAAGTATTTGGTGCCCAAAATGAATGCATTAAGTCCCCTTTAATGTGAAGGAGACAAGAACGCATATATGGAGACGCTACAGGTGGATGGTGTTGATGTTCATGACACACTGTCTCATCTATATCTGATACATATCTGAAACTTTGGCTTCTTGGTGGTGGTACAGAAAAGCTTTGCAGTGACACCAGCTACATCAGGGTTTGTTCTCTGGGGATCATAAGCTCTAAAAGACTTTAAAAAACTTTTTTGGGTGAATATGAACGTGATGAATATTTAATTGATTGCAAGTTACAAATTTGCTTCATGGGGCAACCCAATAAAATTCCCCAATTACTAATTAATTAGATTATATTAGTACAAGACACTGTTGAAGAGCGAAAAATATTTATATAATTGAATTCCTTGAACTTAGTAGTTAGAGCTCTGCATATGCACTGGTGTGATATTTGCCTTGTGGATGTACTCATTGCAGCCTGGTGGTAGAGCCTAAGGAAGTCATAAAAGTCATAACGAGTCATCGTTTGGGGATCTTTTGTATTCTCTGTATCATCTGTATCCTTTGGCCTTATGTGTCTACCCTGCATCTCAGTCTGATGCTCCCCAGATGAGGTCGCAATGGGAAAATGGTTTTTCCTCAACATCATTTGACCCCTTCTTTTCCACTTATGGAAAAGCCGACATCATCCTGCCCTCACAGTGTGACTTAGATACTGGGAATATAGAGTCCATGCAATTCTCCTGCAAAGCTAGCGTTTATGCTGAAAGACGAGGCTTTTCTTCTGAATTGGACACACTTGAATTCAAAAGTTTTTTCTCTTTTGTGCCCATCTTTTTCCTCAAACAAACTACTCAGTGTTATTTAACACCAGTATGGTATTAAAACAATTGTAGTCCTGAAGGTTTGTGTCATGGCCTGCAGCTGGAATTCTTTTCACTTTTTTCCCTGTATGTCAGAGGCTCAGATCACATGTGTGAATAAAGTTTCCAACCAGAGTTTCCGAATTTGTCCATAATTAGTCCAGAAAGCAAACTGAAAGTTGTATTTTCAGCTTTCTCAACATTGTAATCTTCAAATTTTAGCTGTAGTTAAAAATTTGATGGAACAAGAAATTCTAATTGGTGTCTGCAATTTCTGAGCAAACAACCAGATATTTAAACAACTCTGAGTTGTTTATTATCGCATCATCCGGAACTCAGCAATTTATCAGTTCCTTTCATTCAGGGAATTTGTGCATAATTCTGGGTTTAATTTTCACACTCACAGAGTAGATCCTGCCACTACTGCTACTACTACTGATTTTTAATTGCATAGAGAAATTTTGGAAAAGAGTTTAGACAGAACAAAAAGTCTGGTAAAACAGACACACTGGCTTCATTGCACTCCAGGAATAACTCATTTCATTCTGGTTTAGTCAAGCCGTTTTCTACTATTTGCCTTATTAGAGGCAATAATTACAGTTTAGTTAAGTTGGTGTTTGATGATGGAGTCTGCATTAATTTCATGTGCAAGTTGAAACCACTACCAAAGTGTGCGAAACTTATATCGCCCACACATCACCAGCAGCAGCCTAAACTGTTGATACAAGGCAGGAAAGGTCTGTGTTTTCAGCTTGTTTAGGCCAAAGTCTGACCCAATCATTTGAAAACTGAATCAGCTGATTCACATTGTAGCCTAGTGCTCCGTGTGGTCTTCTGCTGCTGTAGCCCATCTGCTTCAAGGTTCGCTGTTTTGTCTATTAGAAATGCTCTTTTGCATGCCTTGTTTGTAATGACTGATAATCTTAGTTACTTTTGTTGTCCTATCAGCTCAAAGCAGTCTGGCCGTTCTCCTCTGATATCTGTCATAAGCACGGCATTTTCATCCAGACAGCTGCCACTCACTGGATATTTTCTCCCTTTCTTCAGAACATTCTCTTTAAATCTCACAGATGTCTGTGTGGGGAAAATCAGCAACAAACATGCCACATTCAGACGTACTTAAATCACCTTTTTTTCTTCATTCTGATGCTCAGTGTGGATGTCAAACCTAACCTCGGGACTGATAATACTTTTCCAGAAGCTATGGGAAATGGAATAAATCAATATTCTTTCAGGGTTTTGTTACAAAGTCAGAAATTCCAGTGCAGCATACTGTAAACAGTAGTTTTTACTGCTGTCAGTTTTAAGTAGCTGGTGTATCAAATTTACTTTATACCTCAGTCCAAGCTCTAGGGTGTCATCTTTACACACCAGAATGGATGCTGATCATAGTTCAGTGTTCTCTCTGCTGACTATTTTTTATGATTTCAGTGTCCAACAGCTTTGCAGTTTGCTCCTCTGATATTCTGCAGCGAATGCTGATGAGAAGAAGCACGGCCAGTCAGTTTGTATTAGAGAGGAGGACAGAGCTGAGTCAGTGGCCATTAAAGACAGAAGGGTGAGGCTGAATTTCTACACAACAAGACAGCGGTAAATTAGAACTAAGCACTTTGAGGTGAAACAGAAGAGGATGAGCAGAATAGGTGGACAGTGAGGAAGAGGAGGAATGAGAAGTGAGGAGAGCTGTATAAAGTATGAAAGGCTACATTTTAGGGGTAGCAGGCTGTCTGGCTGGAGTATTCCCTCTGTGTTTCTCACAACTGCAGTGACATTTTCCTCTGCCTTTCCCATTTTATCCCTCACTGATTTTGCCGTATGTATGCACCGGCCTCCATCTGCTTCTCTGGATGCCCCACCTCACATCTTGGAGATGATTTGACTTCATGAGAAGCAAAGAACAGACTGTGTATGGGGAAAGAAATGATAAGCACTCGAGGATAAGAGTGTAGAGAAGACAGAGGGGAAGAGGAGGATTAGGATGAGGTGAGGAATGAAGAAGGAGAGAAAAAAAGGGATGATAAGAAAAAACGTCTAGCTAATAGTCCCCCTGTTTGTTTCCCTGCTGTGACACGCTGAACCTCTTCTACAATTTCACCCCCGCTGGCTTTTTAGGGAGTCTTAGTGTCTATGTGTTCCCATGCAGCCTTCAGTTTTGCAAAGCCTCTAGAGTACTGGGTTTCTGCAAGGCAGCAGTGCTATAAATATTAATGTCTGTCCAGAGAAGTGAACGTTTAAGCAATAGATTTTCGCTAAGAGTGGTCGGATCTGTCTGTATTTGTGTCAGTGTCGCTACTTCCTGAAACAATTACAGGGGAGTTTTCTCTGCATTAAAGAATTAGTCAGGGTCTAATTTCCTTGTTTTTTTCATCATAGCCAATGAAATCTAATCTCATATGACTTTGGGCTGAAGATGTTAAGGATGTGAATTTAGCTTCATCAGACATTTATAATATATTCATTGGTTTATTTTTTGCATCTAAGCCATCAGGCATCCCTTTTTTAAAGCTGTTCTCATGAATAGTTTTAGATTAACACTGGATTAAAAAACTGAGTCTCTCATAGTGGATGCACCCACAGGGATTTTCACCCTTTTCAACTCTGTGGGGCATTTAAGAGTGTTTTGGATCATTTTTAAAAGGTTTTTCTAGTTCTGTCTTCCCCATGAAAATGATCCAAAATGTTCAGTAGTTTTACTAGATAATGTTATTACTGTGCATGACCACAAGCAGAAACTATGTAGATGGCATGGAGTGTAGTATCCTGTTTTTAACATCATTATAAATTATATTACACCTCATGTCACTCTTTCTGTAACCCAACTTATTAGATTTTCCAAATAAAACTAAAGAGCGAGTAACAGAGAAAAGAGGCTCGACTTGAACTCACATCTGGACCTGCTTGTGGCACAGCCAACTAGAGGTGGGAATCACCATACATCCCACGATACGATATTATCACAATACTTAACGCACGATACGATATTATTGCAATTTTTAAAAATGTTTTGCGATATTCAGATTCTGTACATAAAGGTAAACTTTATCAATATTCATTTTATCTAATAACAAAGTCTCACACTCAGTCTTTCTCTCATTTCAGTTTTATTGTTGACAAACTGAACAGTTTGTATTACAGTCTAGTCCAACTTAACTGAACGCAACCATCTGGTACAATTATAGCTATTCTGAACTATGCAATTTATAAAAAACTATGCAGCCCCTTCAGCAACTGAAGAATTTGAAAGTAAATTCAAACAAAATATAATTTTACATTAAATTAAAGTTTTAAACTTAATTAAAATAAAACATGTCTTAAATTAAAATACGTAAACTGTCATGTTTATTGCTGCCAAAAAAAAGTTAAACACATTTGGACAGTGAAGGAATGTCAGGATTCTTGCTCAGAAAAAGGATCAACATGCTCTCAAGTCAGAGCATGTTCCATTCCACAAAAACTTTTTTTGTAACAAAATACTGATTTTGTTACAGCCACCCCTACAGCCAACCCACCTACTCCATAATGCACATTCTCTGCATCCCTTAAAATGGAAACTGTTATATTTTGCGTCAGGAAAATTTACACGGGTTTGAGATGGAAGCAAAAATAATTTACTTTAGAAAAATCCATGGGAACTGTCTGAGAAACATATGAACCAATCCTGTTATTGGTAAAGGAACTCATCATTTCTCTTCTCTAATTATATCCCCGATGTTGATGGGTTGAGACAGAAAAGGTGATGTGTTGGCATTCTGTATTGAGCCGCTAATGAAGACGTAATGTTGTTTACTTATGGTGGAAGTGAAACTTGTAGGGAGCAAAGCTCTTGGAACCTTAATTTGGGTGAAATTTAGTGAACTTTAAGAGCATTTTACGGTGATTTTAATTTAAATTGGTGATTCTTTATTGCAGATTTTGACTTTTAAAGAAACAAAAGGTATAATGATATTAAGTTGATTAAGTTGAGTGGCTGAGAAGTATGTGACTGTTATGCAGGACATGTATGAGACATATATAAGGATAGCGAGACAGTGGTGAGGTGTGTGGTAGGAGTGACAGATGCTTTCAAGGTGGCGGTTGGCTCTGAGACCTTCCTTGTTTGTAGTGGTGATGGACAGGTTGATAAATGAGATCAGGCAGGAGTTTCCGCAGAGTATCGTATTCACAGATGACACTGATCTGTAGTGAGAGTAGGGAGCAGGTGAGAGAGAGGCTAGAGAGGTGGAGGTATGCTCTGGAGAGAAGAGGAATTAAATAGTAGAAGCAAGAATACATCTGTGGATGAGAGAAAGACAGGTGTAACCGGGCAGATAAAAGTAGCAGAGGTAGTGAAGGTCAATACAGCAAACAAAGCCATGGATGGAGTACAAGAGAGGTGAAGAAGAGAGTGAAGGCAGCGTGGAGTGGGTGGAGACAAGTGTCAGGGGGGGTTTGTGACAGAAGGATAACAGCAAGAGTGAAAGGAAAGGTTTAGAAGAGGGTAGTGAGACCTGCTGTGATTATCTGGAGGTAGCTGACTTGAAGATGCTTTTGAAGATTTCCACTGGGAATGGCCTGAATGGACAGGGTTAGAAATGAATACATCAGAATGACATCTTAGATCAAGTGCTTTGGAGATAAAGTTAGAGAGGCAAAGTTGAGGTGGTTTGGGCATGTGCAGAGGATGGATAGTGGATATGTTGGACAAAAGATGTTGAAGATGGAGCTGCCAGGAAGGAGGAAAAATGGAAGACCACGGAAGAGGTTCATGGATGTAGTGAAGAAGGACATGCACTCGTTGGTGTGACACAGGAGGATGCTGGGATAGGATGAGATGGAGGCATGCTTGTTCAATCCAGAAACTTGCTATGAGGTGCTCACCGCTGCATGATTGAAGTTCATAAGAATACAAACTTCTTTCCCAGAAAATGCCCTTGAAAATTGTGCAGATGAGTTTTACTCATCCCTTAACACCTCAGATACCTAAAAACAATCAGTGAATGCAGCTCTAAAACAACCCTTATTAAAATTGTTTTTCAACTACAATTGTAGGTGTTTTGACCATGACCATGAAGAATGTATGGCTTTTTATGCCAAGAACTATTATGGTGCTTTACAAATAATGAAGAAATGTATGTGGAAAACATAAAGCTGCTGTTTTTTCATAGTATTTTAACTCTTAAACTTTTCAGTAACAAGAACTAAGGAAAAAATAAAAATCTGAACTATAAAGTAGATGAAAATCAGTGTTTGTTTTAATTTCATGAAATATTTTACCCGTTTTGCAAGTTTTTATATTGCCAGTGGTATCACACTATTTCCCTCTTATTACAGCATGATATTATTCCAGAGATGAAATGTAAAGGGTTATCCAAGCTGCGTGTTTTATTGATCCTCAGGGAGAAAAGTGCAGCTTGAGGGGATTTCAGGTCTTGACCGGTCATACTGCAGTTGTGTGATAAATTCTAAACCCAGCAACCAAACACCAAAAAATTGAATTTCTCTACAGGGTGTATTATCAACTTGGAGATAAAACACTTCAAGCTTCAGCAAAAGATTCAATTTAAGGCAGGCTGAGAACAAATGTGTGTAATACTGGTCTGGAGCAATGCCACCTACAATCTCGTGCTCCCTAACCACCATGATCACCCAGACCTGCTTTTTTTCTGAAAAGGCATTGGAGTTCATCTTTGGTGTGACGATGCTGGTTTATCAGTTTGTGTGTCATCTCGTAGAAAGGTTGTGTGCTTTTTTTCATGTGAGCTGAAAGAAGGACTCTAATGATTGCCTGTCTGGCTGACTGATGAAGTCTCAAAAGTTCTGCAAGTAGTGATGTTTTTGGACTCAAGGTCAAGTCAAGTTTAACTTTATGGTGCAAATGGATGTTAATGTTAGTTGTAAGATTTTGGCTGGAAACATTTCTCAGATTTTGGTCGATATCGACATGATAGCATCACACAGTTGCTGCAGACAGATGCACATTCATCGTGTGAATCTCCTGCTCCATCATCATCCCTAAGCTGCTCTGTTGCACTGAGATCTGGTGACTATGGAGGTCATTTGAATACAGTGAACTCGTATTCATGTTCTTTAACCAGTTTTAGATGATTTGAGCTTTGTGACTTAACATATTATTCTGCTGGGATCCGCCATCATTAGATGGGTGCATTGTGGTTATAAAGGGATAGAGATGAACAGCCGCAACACTGGGGTACACTGAATGGCGAGCTTGTGCGATTTTAAGACTTAGTTTCCTATTTTTAGTTGACAGTAGTAGCACCCAGTTTGGTTGTCTGTGGCTCATCTGTTGAGCTGAGCATTTAGAAATGTTTTCTGGAGCACCTCACTGGATATTTTCTCTTTTTCAGACCATTCTCTGTAAACCCTAGAGATGGTTTAGTGGGAAAATCTCAGACCTGCCCATCTGGTTTGCTCTGTCAGCGGTCTGCCTCTATATCGCCGAAGTAGGGTGGCATTACCATAATACATCAACACAAAACGTGCCTTACTATCAAAGCACAAGTAAAGAAATGAAATGAGTAAATGATAGATGATGATGTTTTCTAAAGAACCAGTTGGGAAACTGTTAGTGCAAATGAATGAATCGCTTGTTACCTCTGAGTGTCTCAAAACCACAGTTACGCATTCATAACTACTCTCTTTGTGCTTCTTTAAGTGGTGAAACATCATATCAAACAGTTACAAATTAATTCCAGATTAATTGAGTAACACAAGAATGACAACTGATGGCGGAGTAAACAATAATAAATGAGCAGTGGTATACTGGTATATTTTGAATCAACGTTAATCTGGAAAAAGCGATTTACGGATAGTTTTAAACTAATTATTACCTAGTAAATCTTGATATAAAGTACTTAATATATTTTTAATGAAAGTTTTTTTCAAGGTCAGCTTTGACCTTAGGTGCTAACATTGAAGGCCAAGGTCAAATTGTTAGTCAACCCAGGTACTTATGTCCCCCGAGGCCTAGATTATTGTTGTGAAGTTTAAAGGTGATCCATAAAAATGTGGGTAATATAAAGTTTTTACTGATTTTCACAATTGGTTCTGTTCCATAATTCATTTGGAGATCATAGTCCTTCTACTACAATAAAAGGCTCAATGAAGCGAACAATATCAGAGCCATTTGCTTTAAAGTGAAGCCATTTCAATAGGTGCAGTCACAGCCATGTTTAAAGAGTACAAAGTACAACTATGAGGAAATCTGGAGGGAACAAAGAGCTCTCTATAGAGACACTTAATCACCTTTGCTTTTTGGAATCTATCAGACAGAAAGTCCAACATCCAGGCATAATATTGGGTTTTATTCAGGCTTTCCCACTATGACAGGAGATAACAGCCTTCATTTGTGACCGCAGGCCTAATTGGAGTCCATATTTTAACTCTGGCTCCCCTCAATTACCCTGCACTGTGAAGATTTAACAGTTCAAGCCAAAAGTTGTGCTTCAGTACTTTCCTCTACAACTTTTTGGAAAGCTCTGCTGTTAGCTGGAGAAAACCTAGTAGCTTTTGTGTTTCAGCCCTGAGGAAACCTGAGCTGGAATTGCTGAAGAGGCCGGGGAAGATCGAGAACATCAAATTATCTGCAGAGAAGTTTTTTTTTTAAGAGCGCTTATTTTAATGTCTCCTTGGGGAAGCTGGCTGTAAAGTAAAACTAAGTAGTTCTTGTGAATGTGGCTCCTGTTGTGGTTTAGTGAAGGTGAGAAGCGATTGTGCGCACAGACAGACACCACACAGGGAGAGAGACAGAATTTATAGAACGATTTATAAACGTCCTCTGTCATCATGACATCAAGGTTTTTTTTGTTAGGTTTGATGCTCATATAAAAAAAATATATTATAGCGGTGACAGTGCAGTGAGGTTTTCTGGTCTCTGTGCAGCAGGTTACAGTGAGTGTGGATGTGATGTTCGCTGCCTTGCTGTTGCAGTGACTGGATCCTGACCTCATTTTACAGGAAACCTGTCCCCCCACAGACTGACAATATTTTCTGCAAGCAGCATCTACTGCAAGCAGTTCTCTAGCTGACCACCACTGTTGTTTACAGTGATGGCCCTCATAAACCTCTAGAGGAGGAAAAGAAGCTTAACATGGCTTTGTGTTCATGCAGTATTGGTTTAAAACTTTACTATACAGCTTATAGCCAGAAGGAATCCAACTTGAACATGTTGTCTTTTTCTCTGTCACTCTCAGTTTATGTAGTGTCCCTCTAACAACGCTCGCCAACATTCATAGACAGAGCTCAGTTTTATTTACAATATCAAATATCACAGAGTAGCTTAACACCTGGCAGAGAGTACGGTTAGTACTTGGCACTAAGCTCTTCAGATGAAAGTTTCTGGCCTGAGCAGAAATCTGCTCCAAGTATGACTCCTCTCAACCGTGAAAGCACTTTGAATATTAATACCAGTTCTGTCATACCAGATTTAAAGCGTGTTGATGTGCTGACAGAGTGTTTTTTTTCTCTCTTGTAGAAAAAAAGGTAATCTTGGTCAAAAAGTCTGAGCTGCCTATGTTAATTTGATACCAGAGCCAAAGAAAAAGGGGTTGTAGCATTTCCTGTCAATCATTGTTTGTATTTTGTAGTTTATTAAAGTGCCTAAACTAGCTTTAATCAGGCGTAAGTTAAATGCTCTCTAAAAAAGATTATGTCACCAACCAGCTAATTGCAATAGTTTACACAAGCAAGAAATCAACTGTTAAGTTGAAAAAGGTCTAATCAATGATATTATTCATCCTATTTAAAGAGTAGGTGGGCAGTTAAGCTTGATTTATAGTAATGTGATAATTCTGTTGTACTTTCCAGAAAAGTAACAATATGTCAAGGCAACAGCTGTGATTAGACTTAATAAAGTGAATTGATTAGCACAAAGATAATTTCTCTGTTTAAGAAAATGTAATAGATGATGTATTTCAACGTAAAGCACAATGTTAATAACTGGTGCTGTTTCAGTGTTAACACAGTGTTTCTTGTTTCATAGCTCTGAAAATTAGTGAATAGATTTGATGATTTAAGTCATCAGTCATTCCAGCTGTTTAAAATCTGTTACCTCTAAGGTTGAGCTAAGCTTTAAAGCTTTCGCATGAACTTAACGGGATTGTCCACCCCAAAATCAATTTTGCATGTCCGAGATTTGTGTTTTAGTGGTTTAATTTGACCCACACAGGGTCAAAGGTATAGCATAGCATCTTTATTTATAACGCACTTTACATCCAACAATGTTGACCAAAGTGCTACAAATATAAAACAGAGAGGAAACAGTTTAAATTACATATAAAATATCTTAAAATTAAAAATAATATAATTAATAAGAAAATATATTAAGAGACATCAACAAGTCCTGCTGTGCTAAAAGCCAAGGTAAATAAATATATTTTAAGACGTGATTTAAAAACAGATAAGGAAGGTGCCTGTCTAACATGTAAAGGCAACTCATTCCACAATTTTGGTGCTGCCACAGCAAACGCCCGATCCCCTCTGAGCTTACGATTAGTCCTGGGCACACTCAGGAGGAGCTGGTCTGCCGACCTGAGGGACCGGGAAGGTATGTATGGATGAAGAAGCTCAGAGAGGTACAGAGGGGCAGCATTGGACAAACATTTTAAAACAAATAAAAGCAGTTTAACATACGGGTCCAAATATATAGCTACACTTGAACCTTTTTGTGCCGCTGAAGGATGTATAATGTACAGGGTTTTCTTTATTGGTCTTTTAACCAATAAAGAAAACCCTGGTCCAAAATCAACTGAAGTTTGCAGCTTTACACTCAGAGAAGCCAAAAGTTTTATGTTCATTAGAGACAAAGAGCTACCTGGCCACAATGACAACAGGTATGCTGGGAGGGGGGTAAAGATGAGGCTTTATAACCAAAGAACACTGTTCATCTGTTAAGCATCATACAAGTGGCAGCAGCATCCTCTGGGGTTGTTTTGCTGACAGTGGTGCTGGTATATGGGCCAAAGTGGATGGAATAACGAAGAAGCAGCACTAATTCTTCATCTTCACTTCAAATCAACAGCTAGATGGTTGAAACTTGTACATAGTTGGGTGGCCTAGCATGAAAATGATCCCAACAATTTAACTGATCTTATCTGTTTTTCTACCCAGAAGAGTAGTTAAATATCCAGTCAGAATGATGCCTCACCAGAACTGTACGTGTACCTTCTCTTCAGTTTAATACAATTAAAGGGCACTCACGTTGTGCTGCTTAAAATTCCACAAAAGTACATTTGAAAAACAACAGTGTTTTTGGAAATCATTCACGGCTTACTCCAAAAATCAACATAGTAACCAGTTTCATGTGAACTTCATTAACTATAACCGTGCAAAAGGATCACCTGTGATGAGAGGGTCGTAACAAAGTCGATTTTTTTGTTTGGTTTGCAAGTGAATTTCGGCACAAAGAAAAATGTGGTAAGATGACATGAAAAGAGACATTGATGCTGTTCAGTTTTCCAACAGATTTATTTTTATTTCTTTTTTGTGGTGCTGTTATATTATAGTCAAGATAAGCTAGACGTCTTAAAAACACACATGTAATCACACTGGAGTACAGGTGGATAAATGGCACCAGAGGAAAAATGACATTTGTGCATTTGATTCCTGAGGTGAAGTGCCCTTTAAGGAGTCTGAATCAACATATATCAATGCAAAAAAAATGCCCTTTAAGCATGAAGCAAAATGAAAATCAATAAAATAAAGTTTCATATTACAATACTGCTTCATATTTATGGATACTGACCCTATGAAAAAAGATAAAAGTTACACTGTGGCACTCATTTGCATAAAAATAGTTTGTAGTGTAAGCTCTTCTGCTGGTGCAATGCAGTTTTCAATTTTATGAATCCCCGGTGTCCAATTCAGTGTTTCCTTTTTGAAATAAATTAGATTTGCCATTGCTTGGATGATATGAACATCCCTGCATTTTACTTGAATGACAGAACGGTATTACATTTTGTACCATTTCTTTTCCCCACAGAGACTTGTTGGTCTGCTGCTCTCTATTAATAGATATTTAGGGGCAAATATATTAAAATCATTTGCTTATTGCTGCCAGTGAATTAGTGGATTTTTTAAATTAAATATATATCCTCTTGGGACCATCACTATGATTGGTGTTTCCTGCAGCACTCCTTCTAAATCTGCATATCTCAGACATTGTGATTCATGATAAATGTTCTCGGTTTTAGCAGCATATAAACGGACCAAAGTCTAATCTCTTGGCAGCGTCTTGTAACTCTGTATCCGTGTCTTTTTGCAAGTTAAACCTGGCAGTTTCAAGATGAAGGAATTTTAAATGCTGTGGTTCTGTGGCTCGTTGCTGTTTTGATCACTTCATTTGGTTGATGTCTGTCTCCCACACAGCCGCCCACATCACTGATCAGTGTGACGAGCCTCAATAAGAAGGATGATTGTTCTCTGCTTTCAAAGGCAGTGTTGGATTGTGTGTGGGCTGCTGTATAGCCTTACACACACAGATTGTGTTGCACTTAATGAGTTGATTATCTGGTGTTTTCTAGCTGGATAAGGCCAGAATGAATCGGCATTATGCAGGAGCCTGTTCGGCTAAAGAATTGGAGCTGAAGAACAAATATCCTTGTCGTTGCTCACAGCCAGAGGAGTTAAAGTGCTGAGCATCTCAGTTTGGTAGCTGTCAGACAGGCAGATGTTTGCAGGGAAGAACACAGGAAGCAAACAAGAGGAAGCCCATCGTAAAGTACTGATTCCTTAAAGCTGATCTAGTACTTTGAAACATTAAAAACAGTGAGCAAGAAATATAATTCTCTATCTTGTGTTTCCAGTGTCACACAAATATCAAGAAAACTCCAAAACTCCATTACCCTGCAAGGTCATCTTCCTATCACCCTCTGGACTTCTTTCAGGCTTTCCATGGGTCTGTTCTGTCCTCTTATGCTTATGAGTCAGTGATGCACACGTTCTTTCAGTTTGTCAAACAACAACTTAAATTTCATTTTGGGTAAGTGGACAATGGGAAACGAAGATTGTCCGGGTGTTTTTTCTGTGTCAGAGCGCTCAGAGCACTACATTAGAACTTTAAATCAACAAAATGACCCTAGGGAACATATTCAGGCTAGACAACCTTGTGAATCTCCAAAGAATAAAAGAAATAAATAGTTATGTGATGTGTACGTCTGAGGTTGGAAAATCAAAAGTGTTTGACTTAAAACTGCCGGTTAGAACCTCAACACGGGCAACGGTCAGTTTGACAGAAGAGTTGATGTTGTTGAAGTTTAAGGTCAAATGTGTGAGTGCAAAAGGAATTTCTCCAGAGAAATCTGAATATAGCAGGAATCCTGGTCAACAGATACATGACAACAATCCAATTTAAATCTTTTTTCTTGCCTCCCTGTATCTTTTAAACAGATGAAATATGTGAGGCAGTGGTGTGGTTTTACATCTAAAATTACTGTACAAAATGAGTAATGTCTGAATCAGCAGTAAGATCAACATTGTTTTTATGTCACAATGACTATTTCTTTGTTTTATTCTCTTCTGATAGCACTGTGATAGAAAACAGTCATACAATTTCTAATCTAGCTCTAATCTAGACAGTGTCTTCAAGTAGTGTGAGTAATGTGTATGTTTTTAAAATTTGATGTTTAAAATTAAAAGCCTATATTTAAACCTACATTTAGTACATTGTTCAGCACTTTTTTGTACATTTTGTCTTTTTTTTTTCTTTTTATTCTCACTTGTCGATCTGACCTTTTCATTTAATTAACCTATTCCTCCCTTGCGCTCCTGGTCTAAAAAAACAACTTATGGGGCTATTTTTCAAAACTGCATGGCAAGTTCATTCAACCAATCGAGAAATCACTTACTGTTTTCTCACTAAGGGGATGTCGGATTTGTTGCATTTGATTTATGTTCCAACAAGTTTGGTGACAGTTATTTAATTACTGTAAATTTGTCAGAGTTTCATGGAGTTTTGCAAATCGCTGTCTGGACTGATGCGAATGCATTTTTCCCAAATGTCTTTCATAAAAGTCTAAGGTTATTCACGGTACTGTGGACCAATATTCAAGGACTTAAAGGGTTACTTAACTATATAAACTTGGGTAAACTTGAATGATTTAGCAGCCTTGAACAACCAGGCTTAAAGAAGTCAAGCTAAAGCACGTAATCAAAAAAACATATTGGGCCAAAGGTTTCAATAAATTCTGCAAGTGCAACAACAATAAACTGGAACGAGTAGGAAAAAGTTGAAATATATGTCAAAACTAAATTAAGTGACACATGGCTATTTAAGTTTGAGATGGAAGACCCCCTATGTCATTGATAAGACTGCACAAGATAGAATTAAATATCCTAGATGTCGAAACCATTTGAGCTGATAACAAAATTAAGATCTTTGGTCTATTTGGAGACGATTTTTAAATACCCTTTACCAGTTACAACTCAAAATATAAGATTTCTTTTTCTTTTTTATTTCTTTTAGCTTCGCAACATTGAAAAAATAAACCACGCGGCTGAGCTGAAGTAAAACAAAATGCAAAAAAGCTCACTGTGTTGTATTTTTAATGCGTTCTTTCTTTCTCTGTGTATATCCAGGCAGGAGCGGGCTTGAACCCCCTTGGGTCAAACTGGAGGTAGACGTTGTGCGGATTAGTAAAATGAGCATTGATGTTTTTTTGCTTGAGGATGATTGTTAGCGCTCTGGAGCAAAAACAGCCATCGCTGGAGCCTCATTATCCTGCTTACTGCTACGTGCTTTGAACGGCTAAATAAGTTGGCTCATACTGAGAGGCACTGAACTTTGGGTTTGTGGGGCTTATAGAGCTCTGAAGTGCAAGACCTTCTGTTTGCTGAGGTGATGGATGGAGCTCATCGGTATTCAGGGTCCCCAGCTCAGTCACGGACTCTGTGGGCACTTTCTATTCAGTAAAGAAGTGGACAGTGCAGGTGAATGAGCCACTCTGGTATTAGTCTGTCACTTCAGGGGTGATAAAATGTATTTGCCTTATACCCTCCAGAGATATTTTCAAAATTTCCTTTAATTTTTTTTAATGCGGTCAAACTGACCATTTGTCACATTGGTGCAACGATAAAGTTGGCACTGTATGAATTGATGGATAGTGCAGATGCTGAGTGATGGGTGTCCAGGAGGTTTTTGACTGAACTGAAAGGATATTTCCCATCACTCAGAGTTCAATACATGCTTCCAGTTCAAGTTTTTGTTTTATCAAAGGCAAAAAATGCTTCTTTTTTCTGCCTGGAGATATTTCACTTTGCCAAAGATTGAAGAATCATCTTTTCTGGGTAAATTTATAATACTTTGATCAGGAATAATGTTTTTGTGGTGATCTGAACGCCTAAAAGCATTATTATATATATTTTTTAGTCTAACACCCTTAAATGTGAAGCTTACACAAAGACAGGAGGTGTTTTCAGGAGGGTGCAGCAGTTTAATATTCAGGAAGGCTCTCTGTCCAACACAGCCAGGGTCAGTGTTGAGGTTCGTTGGCTACAGAGGCCAGCAGGTATTCAACATTTAGCTCCATTTTCCTCTGAGCTGTCTGTGTTTGTGCTCCACTAGTCACACTGTCAGGGACATCGGCTTTTAAATGCCACAGCTCCGCCGAGGAAAAGTGGCCCTGTGTTTTAAAACTCCACTGCTCTCACCACACATTATCTCCTCAGGGATTACAGCACTCCGCGTTGGAGAGCCGTCCCTCTCATCTCACCTCTTCAGACTACTGTAATTCACCTGCTTTTCATACTGAGAGCTCCCCCACCACCCACAGTTATAAGTGTCGGTAAGGGCAAAGCCTGGAGGAATAAAGACTATCAGGAGGAACTTCAGAGGACAAAGGAGCTGGACGCCTTCTGATGATTGTTGAGTAGCTGGATGGCATTTAAAATGCTAGAATTAAATATGTATGAGCCTCTGCTCCACTCTGGTAACTATAAAGTGCAGTATAACTGTGTTATATGGTCTGATGTTTAATGATAACTGCTGCAACACACTGTACTAAACAGAGTTCAGACTCTGTTAATACCCAATAATTTTACAATCAAATTACAGTGCCACTGAGGCCAGGCTGAAGGCTTTGTAATGTTAACAAGCAGCTGGACCAAATATTCATAGACATTTATCCCTCCGCATGGATATACACTCACCAACCACTTCATTAGGTACACCTGTTCAACTGCTCGCTGATGCAAATATCTATCAGCCAATCACATGACAGCATCTCAGTGCATTTAGTTATATATACATGGTGAAGATGAAGTATTGATGTTCAAACTGGGCATCAGAATGGGAAAGAAACATGATATAAGTGACTTGCATGGTTGTTGGTGACTTACAGGCTGATCCTCTGGGATTTTCCCACACAATCATCTTTAGAGTTTAAAGAGAATAGTCTGACAAAAAGACAATATCCATTGATCAGCAATTCTCTGCATGAAAATGCCTTGTTGATGCCAGAGATCAGAGGAGACTGCATTGATCTGATGCGAATAGTGACTCATATAACCACTCGTTGCAATCAAGGTGTGCAGAAGAGCATCTCTGAACGTGCAACACATTTAATCTTGAAGCAGATGAGCTACGGTAGCAGAAGAGCATCCTGGGTGCCACTCCTGTCAGCCAAAAACTGGAAAATTAGTCCAGAATTTGCAAGAATTTACTAAAAGTGATCAGTTGAAGACTGGAAAAACAAAACAATCTCTGCTTCGCCGTTCAGATGGTATGGTCAGAATTTGGGTTAAATGAATAAACGTGCAACCATTCTGCCTTGTATCAAAAGTGCCAACTAAGCATCATTTAAATGCTACAGCCTACCTCAGTATTGTTTCTTAGCTTGTTGATGCCTTTGTTCACATCTTCTGATGGCTGCTTCCAGCAGGATAAAATGCCATATTACAGTGATTTCTTGAACATGAGGTCACTGAGTTCATCGTACTTAAATAACCTCCAGAGTCACTAGATCTGAATCCAGTAGAGCACGTCGGGATGCGGTGAAACAGGAGATTCACATTATGGATGTACAAGCGACAAATTCGCAGCAGTGTCAGTCTGGACCAAAGTCTGTGAGGAATGTTTGCAGGACCTTGTTGAATCTCTGCCACAAGGACTTAAACGAGCTCTGAAGCCAAAAGGGGTCCAACCCAGCGCTAGCAAGGTGTACCTAATAAACTGACTGTATCATTATAAGCTTTAATTCTTAGCTCCCCAGCTGTATTGTGAAACGTGTCTATCACAGCACTACACAAGAATTAGTATTTATTTGTATGCCTTTGCACGCCATCCTTTTTTTTTGGTTTCATTTTGTATCAGTTCTTTTAGGAAATATCAGACTTTTAATCTGTGAAATGACTCATTATGTTTAGCTGCTCTTTAACTTTATCTACAAACTGTTGCTGGGTGGATAGCATAGCAAAGTGTATAGATCTTTCTAGCTGAAAGCAGCTTGGAATTAAGGCTGATGATAGTCTTTATATTTTTATTAAATCAAACAAAAATTTAATGATAGATTTCAATTGAATTTTTAGCAGTAGCTGCTGACTGTATTGCTTTTCACTGTACATTGCAGTGCTTTTTATGTTACAGGCAAATACTCCTTCCTATCCTAAGGAGGATTAAAATAGTATCAGCACATAAAATTGGCAGACAGAAAATGCTACATGCAGGTACTGGATGTGCTGCAGGAGACAGCTAATGCATAAGTAATGGTGAAGAAGCCTTTTGATCGAATATTCTGGGTATATATGTTGTAGTATACTCACCACTCTAAGCACACATCACAAACTGTGATGGATATGTCAACTGTTGCTTTTGGCACTTAGTATCTTGTCCAGGATCACTTTGACATGAAGTACTGTAGCTTTAGATTGAAGCATTGACCTTCTTATTAGTGGGCAACCCCGACTACCCCCTGAGTCACAGCTAACCCTCAGGGTTCCTATGTGAGACCGTATTGGAGAAGACTGTTGACTGTTTCTGTATTCTCTTTAACAGAAGTGTAAAACTGTAAATCCTCAACTGGCTTGTGGTGTGTTTGGAAGTACAGCTGTTGCTCATTGCATTTGTGTTTGTGAATCCTCTATCGTGTGTTGCAGTTTGGTTAAAACACCTGCCGAAGATATAGATTTAATAATATCAAAATCCAGTATTTTGAAGCATTTAAATGAGAAAAAATTACATTTAGACCATTATCTTGAGAATGAATGCCACATTTGGGCTCTACGGTGTATTTAATTGCGTATCCAAATACTTGGCATCCTCAGTTACTAAATAAATATTCCAGGATTTCAGGGTTCAGTTTGTGAAGCATCGTCTTTAAAATGTCAAATCCTGCTCTTTTAACTACAGGTAAATAGGCCAATATTGTTGTTGGCTCTAGCTACACATTTCATTTGAAAAGAGCTGCTGTAAATGGAATGGTATTCCTCTATGAAATTATCGGGAGGCGGATGAAGACCTTGTGTTGTTGAGATGAAGTGCACTGATGTTGACAGAGTAATCGAAACTAAAGCCTTGCTGTCAGAGTTCTGGGCCCAGATCGGACTGCCGCGTGAATCATAGTAATTGGCTCTTGTCTCAGTGGTGGAGAACAACATCCATTAACGGAGAGGCTTTGGATGGAGGCGGTGATAGTTTGGCTTTAGCTTACAGTTTGCAGCTTGAGAGGAAAACTATGAATATTTATGGGGCTGGTGATCATGAATCCGTGTGTATATCTGTGGGATGTGATTATGCTGTGCAGACCAAAGACAATCAGATACAGTAAAACAAACTTTCATTTGTATTCTGTCTTTACAAATTATTTCTCTATGTCATGTAGCTATAATAAAGGAAAGAGAAATCTGCTTTAATTTGAACAAAAAAGTGCTTGTTTTCTTTTTTTGTAGGTTTATTGGCGACTGTGAGAGAGGCTCCAATTAATATAAGAGTAATTAATGTTAATTACTGTATAATGTTCAATATATTATGTTTTGAATTCAGGGAATCATCCATAAACTAAATATGAGAAAGATGTAAAGGTTTCCTCTGACAACACTGAATCATCCCCATCAGCATCCAGCCTATAATGAGTCACTCAGGACGCCATTCATCTCCGCAACACGACATGATTGCAACGTTCATTTATCCATTGAGCCAGAATTACACCATTTACTCATCCGACTGGACATTATTACGCTGTTCATTCATCTAATATGGAGCCATTACTGCTGAAAGACCTGTTTCTACCTGGGGAACATTAAACCAGCTCCTGAATGATTAGACTCCTCTCTGACACGCATGTTGTTATATTCACAGGCTCAACACTTTAGTTGTCATTAGCGCCTCTTTAAGACTTTAGAATGAAACGAATCAAAAGGTGTCCGAATAAACTTCTTTTATCTTAAAAAAGCTGATCATTTGCAGAGACAACGCTTTTACCTCTCAGCATCAGAGCACTCCCACCCCGCTGTTTATAACATTTCATCAGGTTTCCACTCAGGCTAAGAGATGGAGACTAATCCATTTCCAGCTGTGTCGGGTATTGTGATATTCTCATTGTGCTTTTTTGCTGTTGATCTCTACTCTTTGAACCACTCAGCTTTTTTTTCACTCAGATAAAAAGTTTGAATGCTTCCTTCTTCTTTTTTTCTTGATTTTAAAGCATAAAAAAGACATTCCCGCATCAACCTACTGTTGTGAACTACTTAACTGTGCAGCGAGGAACTGTAGCTGACATTAACCCTGCAATTCAAAGATAACACATCCACTGCTCCTCTCTGCTTATTAGGGCTAAAACTGGCACTGAAGCCCAGGAACAGATTTCTTGAGCTAAGAGTGCTATTACTCAGGATGCGTCATAGCTGTGTTCAACTATGCTTACTTCTCTCAGACTTTTAATTTTGTTTTGTTCACTCTAGGAATATTTTAAGGAGGTTATATTTGTGCGGAGATGTTGAAACAAATGTAATTATAGACCCTCAAAAAGCACAGCAGTGCACATGCTGACATTTACATGTAAATGTCAAAATCTGAAGGACATTCATTATACTTTATGTTTTGATATTTCTCGACAGAGGCGTGTGACAGCGCACTGGTCTCCAATCTGCCGCCATCTTCCTTCCGAAGCTCTTCCCAGCTGTCCAGCAGCCACGCCCCGGGTTTCGCCAAACTCAACAAAAGAGAAGGTGAGGATGGCTTCCTACCTAACTAGTATTAAAATATATTTGATGATCTGAAACATGTAAGTGTGTCAAATGTGCAAAAAACTGATGCGAATTGTATTTGTGCCTTTGGCATGGTTTGGGGAAAAAATAGGATTATGGATTAACTATTAGTGGGAGGGTGGTACATGCTTTTAATTTAGACCTGAATGTTTTTAACTGGGAAAAAATGCTTGAAAAACACAGCGTGTTAGTATGTGAGGCTTACAGTAAACAAGAAGGTGCCAGTGTGATCTTAGGGAAAAAAATCGACTTCTGTAATTTGTATCTGAGCAATCTGTAGGAGTACTCTGTCAACACGCTGCACGCTCTATATTAAATGCTAAATTATTTTAGCATGAATTATAATAGAGCGTGACTCATTAAATCTGAATTTGACTTTCTACTCTGCTTGGTAGTAAAGAAATGAGCAGGCGTCGCAGTGACACTTCAGGTCGTGTATTAAAGACTGTAAGAGCTAATCTTTCATTGTTGCCCTTTGCTGGCATTTGATGTTCAAAAGCCACCCTGCTGTAATGGAACTGACATTTCTTGGTCTTTCATTAACTAGGAGACGCAAAGATGACAGAGACAAGATTTCAAAGATTTGTGAACATTTTAAACTCTTAAAACTAATACTAAAAGTAACCTGAGACCATTTTATATTACCGGTAAAGAAGATTATACTTACTGCTGATTGATTAAAGGCACTGCATGTTAGGATGTGAAGCAATTAGAAATAAAAGCTAGATTACATAACAGCCTGTAGACTGTTGACTTGATTTATAAGTCTCTGATCCAGACTACAGCATATACAGACCTGCACCTTCTCAGAAATATAACTACACACTACAATAACCAGACTTCAGTGACAATGCAGGTCTGTTTGGGAGTAATATGTCTTGTAAACATAGCATATTGATTAGCACAAGGATGATACCTCAGTGAAACAACATGTAATAGGCTGTAATTGTCTCTCGCTTGCTCATTATGCTAATGCAGTAGCCAGTATTCTTCCAGAGTAGACATAAGCAGTTTTTCTCCTTTTCAAAGCTGTGACAGTATGTAAATAGATTTAGACTTCCTGAAGGCTTCCATCTTTCCTAGCTACTGAAGCAGTAGCTGTGTTTTTTTTATATATTGTGTGCTGTTTGTGTTTAAGATTTATTAGTTCCAAATCCAGTATGAACAGCTCAGTTTGCCTTGTGATTGCAGAGCAACACAGACCCAACACTACACAAGTATTATTAATGCAAACATCTACATCGCCCTATACTTTACAGATTCAACACAGTGCTGTAAATCATGCCTTACCCAGTAAGACGCCGGGTGTGTCTCCAGTGCAGGTTTGTTACAGCCTTCACATGGGTTCAAATTACACAGGAAATGAAGCATTTAGTGTGCGCTGAGCACTTTACTCTGATAATCGACCAAGTTCTCTATCCATTCCTGTGTCTGACTTCCTGGTATCTTTATCTACTTGCTGGCACTTACACTTGCTAGCACCTACGTAATACCAGCGTGCACAAGCAACCCACAAGCAAGTATCGGCCAGCGTTGTCATTATTTACAAGGATTCAGGATTCATGCAGAGAAGCGCAGCAACACAAGTTTGTTCTTTGTGTAAATGCACTATCCATTGCATCTGTCTCACTTGATGGCGTTTACACAGTTATCATTAACATGAGCTGAGTTAGCAACTGGAATTGTTTCAGCTGTCTTATATGTTGCACAGTATACGACTGGGTTTTTATTTCCTCGAAATCCAAGTGAAATGTCTTGTTTCCATGTTTTGTAGTTATGTTAAACAGTAGTAAAAAGAGAAGACAGAGAAGAGATAGAATGTGCCTCCAGGATTTTATATATTTAGTAATTTCTCACATAAATCCTCTCACTGCTGCCATCAATATCACAGACACTTTGTGCTGTATATTTATGCAGTATATACTGTATATATTAAAAAATCTCAGTGGTACACAGGCATAAATATTCATTTCTGTACTGTGGGAAAAAATCAAGGTTGGAAGACCAAGGCAACTGTAATATTTTTAGCTCAATCGGCCACCGATGATCTTATGCTGTGGTGAAGTGTCGATCGTGCATCTACCCACAGTTTCACTCCTCCTGCTGGAATGATCGGATTTTGGTGAAAGTTTCAGACGGTCACCTGATGGATCTTCATCAAAAGTCTTTAGTTCTCATTAGTTTGTGTAGTCCTGCTAACCGATGACAAGAAAACTGGTCACTTTTCTTTTCTACTTCACATGCTACAATAACCGATGTGCACCTGTGAACCAGATGCACCTGATTTTGGGGTCATGTTGAAAATTTGTGGCACGAGTTGTTTGTTGTCATTTTGAATATATAGGTTAAAGATTAAGTCTGAAGAAAAATGTGTATAGTTTTATTCCTCAAAATCAGTATTTTTCTTCAAACTCGTGTCCTTACCTTTATCAAGGTCCGGACAGGATCTCACTGAGCATGTGCAGAGTCAGGTTTCAGACTCTAGCTTGTTTACTGAAATTAGATTGAAATTTGTAGTCTTACAAAAATATGACAATTTTTAGAATTGCCCCCAACTGACCCATACATTTTAAATTTGCCACAGAGGAGAGCATTATAGGACAAAATAACTTCCTCAGGCTGCCAGTTCATTAAATTTACATGAATATAAAAACATGATGATGCTATACCCCTGCACTAAAATAATCCAGGTACAGTCAAAAGACCCAGAATAAACTCTACATTCTTTAAGGAGTACAGTGTATCCACAGGGGTTTCTGTTAATGTGTGAAGGAAAATCTGTAGCAACAGATCATTTAAACATGAAAGAACTCCTGGGCTATAATAGAGTACCAGCTGAGATCCCACAGCAACATCTGGTTTAATGTCCTAACAAATAATTTCAAGACAGCGGTAACCTTCATGCATTTATTTTTCCTAATCTTGCTCTAGTGTGTTGCCAATAGATAAGGAAGTTCTTGGTTTGGGATCCCAGGGAGCATTCCCAGCTGTTTGCCGAGGAAATCGATGAATAAATGAATGTCTCCGACTCATTTCCATCTCTGCTGCAAACTCTGCTTCCTCTGGTTGTTCTCTAAGGAGCCGCTTCACTCTCACTTCATTTATCCACTAAGTGAACACCGATTATCAGGCTTTAAATATGACCTACACGGCACACCATAACAAGAAATCTATAATGTTTCACTCATTCAAACTTTATTGTTATTGATGAGCAGTGAAGGTCATGAACATGTGTTATATGTGATGAGATTATTCACTTTAAATGGAATAACTATAGATTACAATTCCATTTTTCATGATATATCAAGTACATTTATACACCAAAAAAATGTGAATACGAGCAGAGCAGCCTCAGAACAGAAGATTGTAGTGTTCTTTAATCATGGGAGGTCTGTGTTCGCTGTTTGCAAACAAAAACAATTTTTTTTGGCTTCTTTTAACCACTGAACCAGTTTTGAATTACAGCCTTTTGTTTGACAGAAACTGTGATCTTCAAAGATCAGTTATTTTCCCTGCCAGGGACAGTGGTGATTTGAGCTAAAAATGGCATATTAACATGTTCAAATACAAAATGTTATTATGTTGAAGCTTAGCGGAGGATTGTCAGTGTGCATGTTCAAGTAAATACAATGAAGTTGAAGTTGCTGTTATCATTTTTTGAGTGCAATTCTGTATTTCTTTATAAGACTAATTTGTACTAAATTATAAAATAATAAATCCTCTATGTCTGTCTATAAACCTCAGTGCCAAAGATTTTATTATAAACGATTAAATAACTGCTGAAGGATTGCAGACAAAAGTTGTAGACCAAACATAAAGAAATTGTGGATCTAAGTCTCAAAGTGCTCAGACACCATAAAGTTGGCTACAAAAATCAGGTGGTGATGATCTATCCTAACGAAGAGTCTTCGTTTTATAGTGAAGCTGGCGACCGGAGAGGAAAGAGTATGTGCTGGAGACCAGCTGCAAAGTTGACGAATCGGGCGTCGAACCGAAGGCATGTGGAAAATTGCAATAAACAAAGTGTTCACAATAACAATGTGTCGGGCCGGGCTTTACAGATTTGTTTTTCAAACTTTCACTAAATACTCACTGAAAAATGATAGTGATTGGACTTTGGTGGTCAATAATTAAGGTCACTGTGACTAGAAACATGTTTTTGGAATTAAGGTTGAAGTCCAAGTTACTTTATTTCTACCCGTCAACAGATTGAGTGAGTCATCCATCCTCGCCAGTATTTCCAGTAAAAATGGAGACAATAAAGAATCATAATACAAAATACTGAAAAAAATTACAGAGAATGTAGCATGGCAACGTTATGATTTGTTCATCTTTTTAATCTGTGCTGATCTGTATTTCTCCAGAAGGAAGAAAGTGGAAGTGATTATATGTAAAGGGTGAGAGAAAGTAAAACCAAACCAGCTGAGAACTTCGAGGTTAACCACTCACCTCAGTCTGGAAATATTACACATTTATGTAAACTACAGCTTGATATTTTACTGACGCATGCAAGGAATGAATGGCCTGTTTGTATATGGCTTTATACTATTCTTCACATATATGGAAGACCTAAGGAAGAACAGTCAGGGATCAGACTTTAACTGATAACACTAATGTGCAATAATCTTTTTACTCAGTTGTATATAGCATTTGTATTCTATTTTTATCTTATTGTATATTTTATTCTATTTTATTCTACTGTGTATAGTATTTTATTTTATTCTATTCTGTACAGCTGTGTACTGTATTTATTTTTATTGTATTCTAATTTTTGCTTCGTAACTTTTGCACTGTCCACTTCCTGCTGTGACAAAACAAATTTCCCACGTGTGGGACTAATAAAGGTTATCTTATCTTATCTTATCTTAAATCTGATGATAATGAGGATGCTAATAGAGATCCAGAGGAACCACTCAAAGTACTTTATACCGCAAGCAAATTTGTACATAGAGCTCTTCTCCCAGCACAAGCAGATAACAGATGTCTTACCCAGGACTGGAGGATCGAGGGTTTAACCAATAAGTGGATGACCCTCTCTGCCTCTTCAGCCACAGCAGCCATACAACAACAAGGCAGCAACACTGGGATTTGCCAATGAAAGACAAAAAAACAAAATCCCAAAGTCATTTATAAAGGAAACAAAAATATCCTTTTAAGCCAGACACTTTATGAAACAAAGCACCTTCCCTTTGCATTCACACATTCACCTGAGGGCCTGAAAATGTACTTGGGACTTTAACCTGATGTAGCTGATCACATTGGAGGTCTGAAGGGGACACCAGAAGTGGATAAAAACCCTTTTATAGTCTATTGATTGGATATGAATGGCCTATTAACAGAAACCTGGAGGATGAATGACTCAACTATTTCAGTTTCCCCACTGGTTACTGTTATCCTTCATTTATCTTTCCTTTCTCTGCCGCTCACCCTCTCCTTCTCTTCGTGATGTCCCATTTTTCTTTCCATATATCTTGCCCATCCCACCTCATCCTTTCGCTGAATTGCCCCTGTCCATCTTCTGCTTCATCTGCATTACATTTTATTTTCACTGGTAAGAAGTCATTTAGCCATCTCGGTCTTCTTGCCAAATGTTAATAGCAGTCTTCATGTTTAAACATTTTCTTTCTTCTGTAGGCGCCGCTGACAGTTATCAGTGACGCCACTGCAATTATGCTGAAATTGACTTGAAAAGAATTATTGTGCCACAGTAATCATTTTCCCAAAGGGTTGGATTTGAAGACAGAATTAAACTTTAATTGGAATCTGTAAATTGGAACGATGTAAGAGCAGCCAACTAATCAGGTATTGATTTTCATATTCAGTTACGCTCTGCGGTTTCCAAAAAAGTTGTTATTTCTAAAATAGTAATACTTAAGTATCTGTTTTTTTTCCCTGCATGTAATTATATTTGCAGCAGTCCGAGCTCATGTTTCTAGTCTGAATAATTCATACATTCCCCAAATTTACATGATGCTGGATCTTTTGAAAGTAATCTTCTTGTTTCCATAAATTGCAAAAACAGCAATATTATCACAAAGGTCAGAACAGATTCATTAATTAGTTAATTCGTTTGGACACCTGACATTTATCAAGTCAACTGCAAGTGTCGGAAACCCCACGAACACTTTGATTAGTTTGAAACTATTTCAGCAAATTCTGCAAATTGAGATTTTTACACTCTAAAATAAGATGTATTACTTCCTTCGTGGGCTCTTTTTGTAACATCTCATATGGATGAATCTTTCCTGCTTCTCCTGCAGAGGACCTGCAGTATTCCTCAGCCTGCTGCTGCTGTCAGTGCCGCATCGAGCCCATTGGCCTCCTGGTGGACTTTCTGTCCGACTGACATGTTATCAGGCAGCTGAAATTACTCTCCAGACTTGGTATTCTCATGCAAATGACCAGTGCTCATTCTGGGTCGGGTGCTTGTATCAATCTGCTACATGTCTTTCCAGCTGCCTTTCTATCCCTTTAAGCTGCCCGTCTCTCTCTACCATTTCCTGTCTCACTTTTTTTAATTGTCTGTCTTTCAGTTCCTTTTATTTCTTCCTCTGGTCATTACCTCTGTTCAGTTCCACTCAGTCTGCCTGCCTGTAGCTGCATGATCATGTATTAGCGCACAATTGAAGGTGAAATAGTAATTTGTTTGTACTCATTCACCAACGTTGTACTTGGCAGCGTCCAATATTGTTGCATAATTAATATTAGACAACGACTGCATTCGCCCTCGGGCAGCTAATTATGAAAAACACCTCATTTTCTCTCCATTCAGTGCTGAATTGTATGTCATGCGCTCCGCAATCCATCCATCTACCCACCCATTTTCTTAACTGCTTATCTAATTCAGGATTGTGGGGGTGTGGGACGTAACACAGAGAGACGGACAAGCAGTTGCACTCCCATTCACTTCTACAGCTGTCACCAAGTGGCTCGTCTTGGACTGCAGGAGGTTCTTAGAGCATGGCACACACAGTGGTGCAGTGGTTACTACTGTCACCACACAGCAAGCGGGTTCTGGGGTCAAATCCACCGCCTTCAGGCTTTCTGTGTGGAGTTGAGACACCAGACTGAAATGCCCTAAATGTTATCATTCAGTACCAAAGATTGGAAATGCAGCTGTAGGTTTCGTTTCTAAAATTCAAAGTGCCTTAAATCATTTCTTCTGGAATGGCCAGCAGCCGATAGATCCACTAGTTCCAAAGGTTCTATAAGAGTCTGTGGGAAAATGGTAATGGTGATCTAAAATCTGACCCCTAAAGGCCATCATGATAAATCTGGGTGGGAATGAAGAAATGCACTTGGCTCTCCCAAATTTCCATAACTGAAGAGTCCTTGAGGTTAAACTGTTTTGGGAAGTTCCCAAGGCTGGACTTGCTAGTGTGGTAAGAGTATTCCTTGAAAAGACAACTGTCAGTAAAACTATCTGAAAAGTTGAAACAGGTGTAACGTTAATCACTGTTTATTTGACTTTTGGAAAAATATCCAAAACAGATCTTTGCAAAATAACAATGTATGCAGCGCAGCGTGACTCTGCCCCGATTCGTCGGGCTACATTCATAATTTCATCCTCTGTTTGGCCGTAGAGGCTGTGATATCACACTCCTGACCTCCATTAACCTTTAGCTCTTTTTGTAGGTGGTCAGATCAGGTATGCTGACAGACAGTGGGGGAGAAAGAATCCAGAACGATCTCTTTGATTTAAAGCGACAGCCGTGACACAAAGTGTTCAGACCTACCACCATCACTTCACCTCCATTGTATTAGCTGCAGTTACTGTGACAGGGTGGACGCAGTAAATCTTTGTAACGCCTCTTAGCCTCTCAGTCGTTTTGCTTTAATCTCTTTCTCCTTTTCTCCACAGTCTTATCTTTATGAGCAAAGGTCAGAGTGTCTGCTCTTTTCTGTTCTGCTGTCACTGGACACGTCTGTTAGTCAAGTTCTTAGCTCTGGCCTTTAAAGATCAGACTGGACCTGCCACCAGACCGGCACCGATTTCTTTTCACCGTTTAGTTTTTTTCCCATCAGTCTGCCGCCACATTGTTCTGCATTATTTTAAAATGATAAACAAAATAAATAGTTGTTCCAACTGCTGTTTCCCATTTGAACTTCTTTACCTCGAAAACTGTCCCTACTGACAACCTGTACAGTTCAGGTTGTCAGTAGGGACAGTTTTCAAAATATTGAAAACCGCAGAACTTGCTGGAGAGTTTATATAACTTGTCTGGCCCGGGAGCATCTTTGAGTCCACTGGGAGGAACTTGTAAGCATTGCTAGGCAAACTGATGTCTGAAATACCCCGCTAAACCTGCTTCCACTTTGACCCAGCTCCCAAAAATTGGACAGAAACATTCAAATCTGTCATGTTTTTCGAGGGTTTATAATCTCTTTTGTGAAAATGAAGGTCTCAGGGAAAGACTATAAAAGCACAGGAGAAAATGCAAACTCCACAAAGCAAGGCCCTGCACAAATTATGCTCAAGAACCTCATTTTGAAGGAACCAGTGAGTAACAGTGGTGCCTATGGTTTGCATTCATTCTCAGATGATGGCACAAACTGTCTGCAGAGCTGACAAGTGGAAGCAGCAAGCTAAATCTAATGGGCCAAACCGATAACATATGACTTCAAACCACCTGATATCACCTGGAAATGAGACAGTCAGTGTGATCCGTTGTTCTTTTGTTGTTTTAGGCCATGGCAAGATGCAAGTATTTGTCTAGGATACTCGATGAGCCTTTAGCTGGAATTTGTGATGTGTTTTGTTATGCCAAAGCTTCTGTCTCTGGTTCTTACTGCTTTAATTCCTTTATTCATGATGCAGGTCGCTCTAAGCCATAATTGGCTAGGATACAGCGTTCGGTGACACAGCAGGTTTTTAAGGAAACAAAATCACCAAATCTTACAAGTGGCCATCTGGAATGACACCGGTGTTCTGTAATCTGATCTTGATGGTCTAGATTTTGTCTTAGGGCTGCAAGAGGTGGTCCTGCAGCTATTTAGCTTTGTGCATGCTTTTGCCTTTTAGCCTGCCTGCACAGCAGCATTTTGAGAGAATAATTGGCTCCAAGCTGATGAAAGAAAATGAGAGATGGCTGCGAGCGTGTTTATGTTCTCTACGGCTTTCTGACACGCAGCATGGGCGTGTTAGCTTGTGAGCTCAGTGGGACTCTGGTCAGCAGCCTCCTTCTTCAGAATTCGTCCATCTGGTGTTTGAGCTCTGTGTGGCTGTTTTCCACACATGCAAACACACACACACACAAAATTGCCTCTCTTTTTCTGCTTTTAACACTTCTTTATTGTGCAGCAGCCCATTTAATCAACTGCAGTTTATCTGTCCAGGCAGACTTCTGTCAATAACTCCCACACTTCTGCATGCATTGTGAGCAGTGTGCACACACACACAACTGGGGTTTACCACTTCGGAGGACATTATATTGACTTACATTGATTTCCAGGACGTCACCTTGGCTCAGTCTTAAAGGGGATCTGTTATGCTTTTCCATATTCTGTTCCAATGGTGTATTCTCATAACTACACATTATGAAAATTGATTATGTGCCCAGTTACTAAACCTTCACTTGTTCAGGGCGGTTTCATGTCACACTATCAGTGTACTTTCTCTAATGCGAGGGTTGGGAATAAACTTCCTCCGAGGGGGGCTGGGTTCTCTCTTAGAGACAGGGTGAGGAGTTTGGTCATTTGGGAAGCACTCGGAGTACAGCTGATTCTCCTCAGCATTTAAAAGAGCCAGTTGAGGTGGTTCAGGTATCTGTCTCAGGATGCCTCCTAGGTGAGATATTTTCAGGCATGTCTTAGAGAGCAAGGCCTTGGAGCAGACCCAGGACACAATAAAGAGATTATAGCTCTTGGCTGGTTGGGAATACTTCTGTGACTTCCCAGATGAGTTGTGGAGGTGGCTAGGGAGAGGGAGGTCATGGATTGTCTGACTGCTGTGCCTGCAATGGATGGATGGCAATGAGCCTATACCTGGACCTATAACATTTATTTCCAGTTCAGTTTTTCTTTTACTGGAGTAGCTTTGCATGATTCATAGCTCAGAATGATCTCTATTCATGTTATTCTGGGCCTTGGTGCAGCCCACAGTTCATCCTGTCTGAAGCAAAGTATTTTAGCTCGCTTTCTTCTCCCTTAAGCCAACTTCCTGGACTGGCTATGTAATAAGCACATAGGTGGGGCAACCTATCAGCTCAAGCGCCTGCGTGACCTCCTTTTCTCCTTGACCTTATACAGAGCTGTAGGTAGAGAAAAATGTTTTGAAATGTTTTGAGCAGTTTAACCTCTAAGCTTTTGGCTCATATGGACTGTTAGATTTACTGACCTCATTACTGGAAATTCAAATATGAACATTCACCACTGCAACAGGATATCTTTGCAGAACGAGCTCCATTGAATCAAATACGGAATATATTAAATTTAATAGGATGAAGTGATCAGGTTTAGTGTCGCTGTCTTAAGCAGATCTTTTACGGATCTACAGTTTACACACAGACATTATCTGGAGATGGTTTTTTCATTGCTTTGAAATATTTAATGCTTTTAATGTAGGGTCTTTACCTTGAGGCAACTGTTGTTGTGTTTGGCGCTATATAAATAAAATTGAATTGAATACTGCATCTTTTAATCTTACATGTGACCTATAAATATGCTTCTGTTCCAAAACTGTTCCAAAACTTTAAGGCCCTGTGCATCGTGACAAATTCAACTTTTTAAGTTCCTAAAGAAAGTTCTTAAATTACGATTTATATTTGAGTATAGCCTCTGAATGGTTCGATTGATGCATACTGTGGTTCAATCAATTTTCATTATTCGGGTTTCATAACTGAAAAGTGGGATTTTTGGCTCACAGTGAAAGGTCAAGCAATGCAATTCATTCTTTTTTCCTCACCAGAACTTATTTCATCTCATCCAATCTACATGGACATCTAATACATCACTTATCTATAAATGGTGTCTTTTTTTTATTCACAACTCTCTGCAGGAGCTGGAGGCTGGTCTCCTCTCATCTCAGACAAGTATCAGTGGTTGGAGGTCGACTTAGGCGAGCGCACCAAGATCACAGCTGTTGCCACACAGGGCCGTTATGGCAGCTCAGATTGGCTGACGTCCTACCTGCTGATGTTCAGTGACACGGGACACAACTGGAAGCAGTACAGACAGGAGGACAGCATAGGGGTGAGTAGGGTTTGGCGATCTTCTCCATAGTCCTATTGTCCCCCTGTGAGATAAGTGTCCCCCCGTCCCCTTCCATCCACGAACAGGGAAGGTAACTGAACAGGTAGTTGTTAAGGCAGCTGTCCAGCTTCCATAAAACATACAGTGCTGTGTGGGAAATAGAAAAACGCCACCGGCACTACTGCTATGAGACAGACGGAGAGAAAGACAGAGGATTGTTTTTACACTTCCAGCATGATTTTTTTTCTTTTACCAACAAACACACGCAAAAAAAAAGTTTCTTAGACCAGAGTGACAACAGACTTAAGTACCCTCTTCCTATTTTTGTGATGCCGACTGGTGAATGTAGCTGCTCTCCAAACCATACCTGCCAACAATGCTTTTTCCCCAGGTTTCTCCTGTGTTTCCAGGAAAATTCACAATGACTGTTGACTCCCTGAGCCTGGTTCTGCCAGAGGTTTCTTCCTGTCAAAAGGGAGTTTTTCCTTCCCACTGTTGCCAAAGTGCTTGCTCACAGGGGTCCTGATTTTTGGGGTTTTCTCTGTTTTTTCTGTATTAATGTAAGGTCTCTACCTTACAACATAAAGGACATTGCAGCGCTATTGAAAATCAAATTGAATTCAATGCTGTAATCCAGCGGTCCCCAACCCCCGGGCCTCGGACCGGTACCGGTCCGTGAGTCGTTTGGTACCGGGCCGCGAGATTTGAGGCTCAGGTGTGAAATGTATAGTTTTCAGGGTTTTTACCGGTTTTCAGCGTTATTTTGTTATCGTTTTTATCGTTTACTCGGTTTTCATTGGTCTTTTCAGGTGTGTTATAAATAAATTTTCTTTTTTTCGGTACCGGTACTAGTTTTATTTTGTTGTATTTATCCGCGACACCTTAAAGGCCGGTCCATGAAAATATTGTCGGGCATAAACCGGTCCGTGGCGCAAAAAAGGTTGGGGACCGCTGCTGTAATCCATAATCCATGCATCCATAAATTTTGTTAGTTTGTCTTTTACCCCAGTGCCAAATTGACAAAGAAGCACCGTCTACATACACAGTCCACACACTACACAATTTCAACTCACATTTCACTGCAACCTGGAAACAACAATCCTATTTCGGGACTTTGTAAGCAGCTAATCACTGCGTCCGCATTAAAGTCAGATGCTGAATAAATGAGCTTGCTGTCTTAGCAGATTCTGTTGCCTCACTACCTACAGTACAGACACAATAAGTGTTACACAATAAAATAAGTTAACCAAAAGAGAACTTTTTGGATGTGTGTGGCATTGAGTTGTTCAGTTTCCCCAACAATCACTCTTTCCAGCCACATTAAATGAGTCAAAAACTTAGTAAGTCTAAGCTCCTACCCTGTATTGCACTGTGGTGTTTCCCCCCAGGGATCACTAAACATGATGCACTTATTGTAAGTCATATGAAGTGATGTGTTGTCTTGTTGTGGCTTGATCTGTCCTAAACTCAGCCATTATGCGTTTATCCTTTCATTTCTGATGTATGAGCCCAGGTCAGAATCTGCTGAATCTGCAGACCTTCTGACACCACAGTTAGCTGCAGATCATGAGGAGAGAGGCAGTCATATGAGGCAGTCAAAAATAGATAAATAGATGATAGATGGATAGATTTAAATAACAGTTCTACTTGCTGTTGCTGTTCAAAGCACTTTATGTTTTGTTGCTTGTTGAAGCGCTTTGAAAAGTCAGAAAGAAGACTAAAGTAAATTATATATAAATACCACTCTACTTACAATTTACCCTTTAATATGATTCAAACTAAATGCAAATAAGATCTAACATTTAAGACTTATAGACATACCCCTTCTATCAGAAAATACAGATTTGTCTTATAAAGGCTAACCCCAGCTGTACACGATGAACCTTTGATTTTTAATCTCAAATCAAACATGTGATTATTGCATTTTAAGTGCAAGAAGGTTAAGGCCATTGTTTGTTTTTAAAGACAAAAAGCAA
This sequence comes from Neolamprologus brichardi, assembly GCF_056152115.1. Lineage (NCBI taxonomy): Eukaryota > Metazoa > Chordata > Actinopteri > Cichliformes > Cichlidae > Neolamprologus > Neolamprologus brichardi. The sequence goes on along the minus strand of NC_142121.1, from coordinate 10,847,408 downwards.
TGATTAAACACATTATTCTGCTTTTATCTGTCCAAAACAGCTTCACCTACAGCTAGTCATCTAAGAGAACAGAAAAGAGCATGTGTCACTCACATTTAAGGCCCAATACCTGAGGTCATAGGTGACCACACAAGGGAATATTTCAGAACCTGCTAACAGTCTTCAAAGGCTGAATTATCAGCTTTTTATATACCCCCCCGTTCTCAATTAGTCTACCAAGATTTGGGTTCAAACTCCAATGAACCCTTGACCATTAGATCTTAAAAAAGATGTAATGATCTAACAAATTAAGTCCATCCACAATGTCTGCTGATGTTGCATCATACGCTTGATCACTTGACACTTTTTGCTGTTGATTAGTGGAAGATGCGCGTGTTTTAAAAAACAAAAATATCCTGTGCTCCTCATTAATTCATTTTTTATATATATTTCATTTTTATTCCGCAATAAAAATAATGCGAAAAACAACACGCCCCAAAGTTACTGGTTCCAGTCTGTCTGTTATAGATATCAGCCAAGGCCACGTGATAAAAAAGCCCTCACTCTTACACACTCAGTTAGGTGCTTCACTAAAGTGCATCCTAAAGACAGAACCAGAGTAAACAGACAGATAACAAATGTAAAGGAAAACCAGAACCACTTAAGTCCAGTAAGTCTTTCTACCATAGGAGGATTTTGCTCACGGGGCTTATTTCCACTTGTCTCCGTAAGGATCAGTGCAAATTAATCAAAAATGGTCACGTTTGTGCTGCGATGAATGACTGTGTACTCATCACAGTACTGTTTGCACTGGGTGAAATAGACATGAAAGGATCAGTGAAGCTGTTCTGGAAATCCTGTGTAGGCCCAAAGCCTTAATCAGACACCTTCTGTAGAATTCTTCTGTAATTTGTTACCTTCCTGTGGCTTATTTTATTACTTTTCCCCCACTGATCACAACTAACAACATGGCAGAAACACGGCAAAACATAGGCATGAAGTGATAACGCCTCAGCTGGTCTCTGTAGGGCTGATTAATGAAAAAAATCAGCGAGATGGGTCAGAGACGCAGCGAGGCATCGCCTCCCGCCTCTCCATAGACACAGCACTTCCCTTTGGCGTTTTCTCATTGCACAAGTGTCATGTTGGACTCTGTTGTCTTTGTCCCACTGCAGTGGCGATACATGGTTTAGTATAATGGCACTAGAATACTAAGTAGTTTTGGTGTTGAAAGCAAACACAGTGATGAATCCTGTGAGCTCAGTGAGCCACTTCAAAATATGTACCTGCATGCTCCCAGTGACTTGGACACTAGATCAAACAACAAAGTTTTCCACTGTGTACATGGACACTGATCCAGGAAGAAAGCGCATTTGTTACACAGCTGCAGAGAGGAGCTTTGATTAGAAGTCGAGCTGAGTTTTAATCCAACTAATCTCAGAACCGTGGATCTTTTCTGAGAAAGCAGAGGAAACTGCTCCTAACAGTTCAAAAACATCGTAATCTGAGGTGCTACACAAGTTCTCTACAAACCCAGTCACATTTCAAAGGGTTTTGGAAACTTTGTGAATTTGTCAGCCAGGCATAAAGACTCTTCCAGAAGAGAAAGTTAATGGCAGAGTTCCTGGATCATTTGCGACTTTTGCTTTAGTGGGCAGAAGACCAGGGAAGGGAATTTGTTGTTTTCCTCTTCCTCTCTGAGGATGACATCTTTTTTCTCTCTCTCTCTTTTTCCTCAGAAGCCCGTGGGTGCTTGGAAATACTGCAATCCATCTTTTCTTTATTGTCTCGTTCCTCTTTATCTGTTTGCTTTCTCTTGGCTGGAGGGCTGAAGATGAGGAAACAAGTCCTGCTCTTTTCACTTTTCCCTGTTTCTCAAATTCCCTTTATTACTTTATTTTGTTTTCTTATTCGCTGTCTTTACTGCTTATCGCCCTCCTTCTTCTCACCAGGTGATTCTCCTCCCCCTCTGTCATTTTCCACTGATACTCATCACTCTGGTCCATCCTTCCTGCTGTTTGCCTCAATGCTTTGAGCAGATGAAACACTCAGCCTCTCACTTTTTTGGACTGCAGCTTTCACTCAACTCCGTACGAACAGAAACATTACTCTTACACTCCTAAACAATTCTGTATCAGATTTTTCTCAGCAGGACAGCATTGGCCCTGAATTCCAGCACTTAAAAGTAATGTAGTAATGCCTTCCCATCCTCTCTGATGAGGTCTCTGTCTTGAGTCAAGGTTGCAGGTCTGGTTCATAAATGTTTCGGCTTTGAGTCAGAAGATTGATGCTCACATCCTGTCTGCAAACAACATGCTGTTATTTTAACAATAATCTATTGTTCTTTTAGTCTCTTCAAAGGAACATGTAGTATCAAAAACCTCCTAACATTAATGGAACATTCCTGTTAAGAAAAACCTGGTGCAATTAGATCAAATGATACAAATAATACAATTTATTCCAAACTTACCGATGTTGCAGATTTTTTAACTGCTTTAGTCTTTTCTTTTTTACCTTAAAATTTCAGCTGTTCTCAGCTTCTTAAACATAAGAATGCTGAGTATATGTTTTTCTTTTAAGAGAGCATCAGTATCATGTTATATGTGAGGATTTTCAGATGTTTCAAAAGACCAAGAGTTTAAAGTTTTCATCCTGTAAAGAACAAAGTGAACTAAATCACACATAAAAGTCTCAAAAATGAATTCTCAGATTTCACATTGAATGTTTTTTTTCCTTTCAGTCAAACATAGAGTCTCTTTTCATCATGTGATGTGATCCAACTTCACTTTCTTTTGATTACAGAGGAATTAATAAGTTAATTAAGTGTCTAAGTTTTATTCAGTATTGGGAGAGCGAGTTAACCTGCGTGTCAACTTCAAGGGAGGCATGTAATTAGGGTAGATAGCCAGATGGAGGAGATGGAAAGAAATCCATCAGGCATTATGCCCAGAGTCTGAGAGAGACCGACAAACCAATTCGCTGCTAACACTCCTCATTTTATGGAAGGATTTTAGCATAATGTAGGTTAATGAATATAATTTCCTCAAAGGAAAAGTTTCCAAATCTGAAAAGATACAAACTGCTGTTAAACTTCCCCCTCACCTCTGCTTCCTGCCTCATCTGCCCATCAGAAACAGCTATTTCTGTGCAGCATGGTGTGTCTCCAATTCCTAATGGAAATGTGCTGTGTCCTTAACATGGTCATTATATAAGCTGCCAGTGTGATCAGCTTTATTTTATACATTTAAGGACAACACAGATGGCATATCTCTGCCTTTCATTTTACCCAATTAAAAGCACAGTGTGTCTACATAGGTGGTAAGCCAAGTGAGAACTAGATAAAACAGCCTAGACTGGATGACATTGAGATTAAATTAAATAAAAAAAGCTACAAATAATCATAAATTTGTGTTTTTAGAAATACAGAAAAAGCGCTGACCCTCCATCTCAGAAGCTGAATCACTACTATTGATCGTGCTGCTTTTACGGCCCATTGATTAAAGATTGAAATAGCCCACAGTCAGACACAAAACTCTTATTTGTTTCAACAAAAAGGTGGAATAGCGTTGTGATTAAAGGAGTATCAGAGCGAGGAAAGAATATTGTGAATATTGCATCAGTAATTGCACTACATGTGGATGTATTTGACCCTGTACTCAGTAAATGTCCCCTTTTAATGATGCTAATGGGACGGTTGATCTTGTTGAGTGGACAGCTGCTAAATGATTTTCAGTTATTTCGGTGCTTCCTTAACATTTACCGATTTATCGTCAATTAAAAGTTTTACTTTACTGCTTTTATATTTTTGCTTTCGATGCTTTGGTGAATGTGGGGAAATTTTGACATGATAAACATTACAGCTTGCTACATATATCATGTCATATCTTACTCTTTAATATCAAGATGATTGCAGTCATAGGCTAGTCTTGTGGCTTAGTCCCTGGGGGAGATTTTCCAATATGCCAGGACTTTCGGTGGAGCCACAAGACACCCAATCAAAGACCTCCTCTTCCCCCAGCCATTCATTCTTCAACAATGCAAAAAACCCCCCAAAAAACAGAAAGCAAACAACAAAAAGATACGCCGACAGTAGTCTTGGTTGATATATTATTATATTATTGGGAATGTGGATTATACAGTGTGAATTATATGCCCTCAAAGCTTCCTCAAACACGATTGGTCAAGAAAGCTTGGACCCCAAGAAGATTACAAACATCCATTTTCTTCCGCTTATCCGGGGCAGCAGCCCAAGCAGAGAAGCCCAGACCTCCCTCTCCCCAGCCATCTCCTCCAGCTTGTCTGGGGGGACACCAAGGCGTTCCCAGGCCAGCCAAGAGATATAATCTCTCCAGCGTGTCCAAGGTCCACCCCGGGGCCTTTCTGTTGGAAACTGAGCAGGGCCGAGATGGGCCGCGTTATGAATTCTGGGACACTGCTTCTTCTTCTTCGGGATTTAACGGCAGCTGGCATCCTTGTACATGCAGTGCTGCCATCTTCTGTTTCAGTCTGTTATTACACTCTTAAATCCTACTACTTATTCCTGCGTCTTTTAGGATCTTACAAAGCTTCAAACGACGCGTCGACTATTAAATCAGTCGTCGACGATTTTGATAGTCGACGTAATTGTGACTAGTTGACTAAATGTGGCATCCTTGTCAAATGCCCGAACCACCTCAACTGGCTCCTTTCGATGTGGAGGAGCAGCGGCTCTACTCTGAGCCCCTCCCGAATGGCCGAACTTCTCACCCTATCTCTAAGGGAGACGCCAGCCACCCTTCGGAGGAAGCTCATTTCCGCCACTTGTATTTATGATCTCGTTCTTTCGGTCACTACCCACAGCTTGTAATCATAGGTGAGGGTAGGGCCGTAGATCGACCAGTAAATTGAGAGCTTCGCTTTTGCCGGAATGGGCACGCCACCCTTTTCCGGCTGAGAACCATGGCCTCAGATTTGGAGGTGCTGATTCTCATTCCCACCGCTTCACACTTGGCTGCAAACTGTTCCAAGGCGAGCTGGAGGCCATCACCTGAAGAAGCCAACAGGACCACATCATCTGCAAAAAGCAGAGATGAGATCCTGAGACCACCCAAGTGAAACCTTCTGCCATTTGGCTATGCCTAGAAATTCTGTCCATAAAAATTATGAATTGGTGACAAAGGGCAGCCCTGGCGGAGCCCATCACCCACCAGTAACGAGTCTGACTTATTGCCAGCTATGCGGGCCAAGCTCTTGCAACGGCTGTATAAGGACAGAATGGCCCGTAGCAATGGGCCAGACCCCCCCATACTCCAGGAGCACCACCCACAGAACCCCCCAAGGGACACAGTTGAATGCCTTCTTCAAGTCCACAAAACACATGTAGACTGGTTGGGCAACCTCCATGCACCCTCAAGTATTACAAACAGGAAACCAAAAAACTTGAATTTCCAGTGCAAATATTTACATATGTAAATATTTACATGTAATTTTTTTCTCTGCTTGCATGTTTTTAGTCATTTCCAGGTAACAGCAATGCAGACAGTGTGGTTCAATACAAGCTGCAACAACCAGCGATTGCACGTTTTCTCCGCCTCATTCCTCTGGACTGGAATCCCAGCGGACGGATCGGACTGCGACTGGAAACCTACGGATGTCCTTACAGTAAGTTCTGTCTTCTTTATCCCGACTGGAACTCCTGAATTTTATTCAGTCTTTTCTTGAAAAATGTATACATTTCATGATTTTGTTATTGGGCTGCTTTTCTTTCACTGAAAGCCTTTTGTTAAGAGTTAAGAGCTGCTTTTATACATGCTGGCCCCAGCAGCTGTAGCATCAGTACAATGAACTAAACAAACACGACATTGGTTTTGCACATAAGCATTGCTGTCAGATTTATTCACATTCAGTTACATAACATATGTGAGTCCAAAATATTTCTTTTTGACAAAAATAATAGATACGTAACCTGTCAGAGTTTCTTCTTCCACCCTAGCAGCACACCGTGGCTTTATCTCCTTAGAGTTGTTTTTTTTTTCATATAAAATATGAATCCTCTTGACTCAGCATGACTTTAAACACATTAGACTATATTTTCAATGAATGGAACTCCTCTTCATCCTCTTCTTTATTCCCTTTACAGCTAAGGTGTACAGTCAGACGTACAGGCTTTGCTCATTTTCTTAAACGAGCAGGTGTTTGTAGTCTTTTGTCTTCTCAGCGTTCATTTGCTGCTCTGCTCTGATTTCTGTGCTCTAATCAAAACACGACATACTCATGAATATCAAAAGCAGCTCCATATATTTACATATACATGCTCGAATAGACTTAGCAAACAATAACTATTCATGTGCAAACACGGTTTCCTGGGATTTCCTCCACAGCCGTCTCTGTGTATTATTTCAAGTTTCCGCCTATATTTCTCCGGCTGTACTCTGAGTGGAATTTTAAAATAGAAGTATAAAAATAAAAGGACATCAGCTTGTTTGCTTTGAATATACTAAAAAGGAAAAAGCAATTTCACAAATACGACTAGGTTTCAAAAGGTGTCTTTTGAAAGTGTTCTACTTTTTCCATTTATTTCTAATTCATACTGAATGTCACTCTTAGAAGAAGACACATTTTTTTCTTCTTTTCTTATAAGACTCTTTGTTCTTCTAATAAAAACAACCCAGCAGTGTGAAACTGTACCAACAGTAGTTTGTTCTTGGTGATCGCCACTTTTACGTGATCTCTGTATCTTCTTTATAGTCTTACATCTTGTACTTGCATCTTCATCACATGTAATCTGCCAAGTATAAAGGTGATTTATGCTAAAACCATTGTATATATCCTTATTTAACTCTATTTACTGTTGTCTGCGTGAGAAGAAGATGGATTTGGAGAAACATTAAACGATGGATTTTGATGAATAGCCTATAGTCGTTATTACTTACGGATATATTTGTGTGCTATATTTATCAGCTGGTGTCACAGTTGTCAGAGAAGATTCCTGGTGTTCCTGCAGAAAACTAATGCAGCATTCACAGCGGAATCCTCCCCGGAAAAACAAATGTAATACATCGCAGGGAGCTGCGATATAGCTGCTGGTGACAAACGGTTTGCCACAGTGTGAGAAATGCACTGAATGCAAATGCTCGGTGGATATTAGTCTTTTTTAAGGAAACACAAAATAATGTGTTTTGTAGTTAACATTATAAGAATGGATGGAGAACATTTTCCCTGGCCTACACGAGAGTTTAAACTTCTTAAAATCCATGCGAACTTGAACAAAAAAACCCTATTCATGATTAAAAAGTTAATTAGTGGAATTAGTCACACACCAGAGCTTTCTGGTTTCTGGAAGTGCTGGAAGTGTGATGATCTGTATTATTTGCTAATAGTGTAAAACACTTTAAGAAGGCAAAACAACGAAGTATAAATGAGGAGTATTTTCACTACATCTTGAGCAAAAGAGCATTTTTCTGTGAAAGGAAGATTTCTTTTTGCACTAGCGTCAAACGTCTGTAAATGACAGTAGGTGGTTAAGCTGGTCCTGAAAGATACCAGCATCTGCTGGATGGATTTAAAGTTTATACAGTGAGTCATGGAGTAAAGATTATTTTCCTGGCACCACGAGGATGACTTTTGGAGTTAAATCATTACCACCCATGGGATAGTTTGTCTTAAATGTAGACACAGACAATTGTGCTGTCTGCAGCTTGCAACACAGAGGTGTCAAATGTTTAAGTTATTAAAGCGCATACAGTCCAAGTTAATCTTAAGTATAAAAATACCTCCAGATCTATAGAACAACAAGTCCAGTTTGATTTTAGGAAGGCTAAACATCGATTATGATTCAGATCTCTGACTCAAATGACATTAAGAATTGGACAACCAGTCCCTTGACGTCCTCTATTCTTAACAACCTGTAACCCAATGCTTCCTACAGATGAAGCAAACAGTGGGAAATACAAACATTCTTCCCCATCTTCTCTGCAGTATTCCTGAAACCATCCCATGGGCCAGACTAGTCCATTTTGTAGGCCTTCTTGCTGATAACCACATGTCTTTGAAGTATGATATTCATACCAGTCTAATTAACTGATGCTAGAATGCAACAGCAGAGCTAAAGGGACTTGTCTCCTCTATTTATGTATTTTTTATTAATTTCTTCCCATTGTCATATGTGTGTGTTTCTATGATGATACTTACTGCAATCAATCAAATATATGTGTGTAGAACTATGTCCAGCTAATTACTGCACTCACTATGTCCAGTGCTATTTCAGTACACAGGTAGTGAGACAAAAATAATCAACAATATGTTCTGGGGATAATTACAGGGATATGGCTGATTGTAATTACATAATACGTAATATTGTAGAACAAAATGTAATCTGGGACTTAATTAGAATGGCGTGATAGTCCACAGAGTCGACTTCAAGTAATGTTTTCAGCTTTCAGTCGCAGAGGATGACTCAGTGCTTCCGAGGCCGAGCCTACTGCTCTGCAATCAGCAGGAAATACACTGTACAATGCAATAAGAGCATTACTGCAAGCAAAGTGGCTGGCTGATTGTAAGTCTTGGGAAGCCAAAGAGTTGCCAAGTCCATTAAGAAACATTCAGTCGAAGAAATTAGTTGTACAACTGAAAAGGCTTTTGATGCTGAACTCAGCCGCAGCTCTGTTTAAACAGTTCAGTATTTGCAGTTCATTCTTTACCACCCACACCGTTTTCCTCACATGACCTCAGCCCAAATCCCCAGCGAGCAGCACGCAGTAACTGAGACTTCTTGATGAAAAGTGTTAAGCAGAATACAGATTCAGTCCTTGCTGCAAGGTTTTCCCTCGCTGTTTAACAAATTGTGTGCTGCAACCGCAGAATTACAGGTACAAGTAGATGAGTAACAGGTTTGGGTAACTGTGAGTTTATGCAGGGTAGCATAAGCATTATTTAAGAACCTTGAATTAGAATATTACATGGCATTAATAGCAACTCTGACACCCAGTTATTAGTCGGAGCTTTGAACAATCTGATGCTGTAGGAAAATTGCACAAACACAAGGACTGTTGTCTGTTTCAGGGTTATATGATATGAACTGTTAAGCTTTTGCTTAAGATTCTGGTTTCGATGTTTTGCTCTCGTTTCTTTTATCATGAAATCTATTTTTGTTCTTGATTTTTAGCCTCTGATGTGGTGAGCCTAAACGGTGGCAGCAGCAGCCTGGTGTACAGGCTGAGTCCCGGGCCGTGGCGGACATCCAAAGAGGTTGTCTCTCTGAAGTTTAAAACACTGAGGAATTCTGGGATACTGCTGCATGCAGAGGGGCAGCAAGGAGTCAGCCTCAGCCTGGAGTTAGAGAGAGGAAAGCTACAGCTGCTGCTCAGACAAGGTACAACACAACACAAACATAATGGTAGCCATTTAAGGGAGCAGACTTTTCCTCATACATACTAGAGATGGCACGATACCACTTTTTTATGTCCGATATCGATATCATAAATTTGGATATCTGCCGATACCGATATGAATCCGATATAGTGTGTTTTTTAATCAATAAAACGTTTTTTTAATATCTTGTTGCATTTTGTATAAGTTTATACTCAAGTTTAAATAAATAACAACACTAAAGCTATTCTGTTATACCTGTATGTAAAAAAAAAAAAAAAAAAAAAAAATACACTGCGCCCAAAATATTTCATAGTTCAGTAATACCAATCTAATAAACTTAAACCTGCTCCATCCTCCCTATTCTGGTATTTTAAAGAGTACTTAGCAGAAATATTAAGCAACCTAACTAATAGGGTTGCAAACTCCCAGCAAAAAAAAAATAGGGAACCACCCCCACCCCCACCTCATGATGCTTAATCGATGTAATCAAATTTAATTTGATGCAGGGGGAAAATGCACAGAAATAAATTATTTTTCAAGAATAATTAAATAGATTCAACATCTTTCTTCAACAAAATTGCAGACTCCACAGATGGTATCTTCCCAAAGGAAAAAGTACTATAGCTTACTAGGGTCTATTAGACTTAACAGTTACTATATACAGTAATGGACTTATATATATATTTTACATCAGATTAAAACTTTGGGTGTAAGAGTCAGATAATTATTTATTAAAAGCTCGACATTTTAAATGAGAATAAGAAAGAAAAGTATGTCTTTGTGCCCCCTTTTCCCTGTTCATGCCCTATCGGCCCCCCTGGCTAAACTTTGCTAGATCCGCCCCTGCACAGTTACCAGCCGTCAGCTGCGTAGAAAACGATCCTGGTCTAGAAAGTAATATTAAATAAATTCTAACAACAGCTTATCAAGCTTAATAGTGCTGCTGTTGTTCAGCCGCTGGTTTCCTCTTTCTGGTGCAAAGTGGGCCAAAAACAAAGAAGAGAGACGGACTCGCGACAGAAAAGCCGATCAGCTGATCATTGATCAGTTTCACGATTGAAGTAGGAGCAGGAGGGGGAGGGAGAGAGAGGCAGTCGCTCCATATATCGGTTGTTAAGCTTAACGCGGGAATGCTTTACAAACATTCAGAGATGAACTTACACACTTGCTTTACTTCTCTCTGAGATAACTTCCTCAGAGATGAAATGCTGGTTTGGTAGCGAAGCTCCACACAGCCGCTCTATCACGTGACGCACACTGCTGCAACGCGCTACGGTTATGAGCCAGGTTACACCATGTAGCAAGTTTTGTGAGGTGCTTTTTTGATATTTAATGGATCGGATTACATTTTTTATTTCTCGCCGATATCCGATCCAGGAATTTGGATCAGTATCGGACCGATACCGATACGTAATATCGGATCGGTCCATCTCTAATACATACTGGAGTAGAAGTTATGGTATTTAAGAGAAAAACGTGGGACAGATTTATTAAGAACCTCTTTTAAAAAATTGTATTTAAAGAAATAGACACAAAAAAGATACATGTTATTGGCCAAAACTAACCTGATATAAATTTGTCTGATCTCCTAGTCGGGGTCATAATCTGGGACATTCCTCTGCACACATGCCCCTTCACTGCATGCTTTCTTCCTCGCTGTGTGAAAACAGTGACACTTCAGCTTGATTTTGGTAAGGAGGACACCATCACAGGGAGGATATACTGGAAGGTCGCGAGTCAAGACTGTGTCAGTTTCAGCAAACGACTCCTGTATTTTTAGACACCCCAGGACACTACAGTAAAACTGTGTTGACTGCCTAATGCTGTGGGTGAATTTGCGATGTGACTGTCCCATTCCTGTCCTTCTTTGCCTCCTTTGGGCTTCAAAGCTTTGCACTCTCCTGAAAACTGCTGTGCTATTGCCAGTCTGTCTGTTCAGATTGAAAGTTGATGTTTTTCTGTGTGCTGAAATCAAAGCACACACATAATACGTGTAATGGCACTGTCACACTACAGTGGTGGTGATCTGGTGATTGCACTGCATTTCTGTTACATTAAGCGACCCATTGCAAATAGTTGCAGTGACCAACTGGTGCCCCGGAGGTTGAGCATGCAACATCCTCAGCTTCTGGACAACCACTTTTAATTGTAAGGCGCTTGCAGAGGTCAGCTGGTTGGAGGAAACCTATATGTTTGGTCTTATTATTTTTTTTATGGTAGATTGCCAGATTTTTTTAACTGCACCCTATGCACAAAAAAGCAGCATAACATTAGCTCTGGCCATTAACTCAAATTTCCCTGCATTCCCCGAAGATCAGCTGGTCTCAGTGGAAGCCAAAATCATCTGATGGCTCATCGTTCTTTGCATCATATTGTCAAGCTATTTGTGCAGCTTTAGTTGGCTCCCAGCTGCTACATAACCACTGATCTTATTTTCTTTCTGTGTGATACCTTTAAAGGTTATCTGTTATCAGTAATGCTTGTTGTTGCTCTGATTTTCCATTTATGAACAAATATTTGAAGTATAAATGGCAACATGTAAAAATGCAATGTGGTTCCTGATATTTGTATAAGTATACATTTTAGTCTAAGAGGCTTTTTGAGTGTCGATATGTATGATTTTTTTTAATCAAACTGATAATCAAGCAGTAACTACGTCAGGTTTTTTTTATCCTTTCAGCGGTTTGTATACAAATAGACAAAAGAAAGGCATCTTAGCACTCAGACATGCTACTGCAATTGGTAACAGCATTTTTAGCACACCGATTTTGCAGTTAAGCACATTTCCTCTGAGAAGAAACTATTTCTGTTTTTATTTTCTGGTTCTGGTATTTTATGTTATTTTAGCACACAGAGGTTTTTTGTCACTTCAGGGTTGTATTGGTAAAAAACATCTGTATAAGTTTGAGGACAGCTCAAACTCTAAAATAACTTTAGATTGTTTTTGGTTTGAGATGGTCGTTACACACACTGCCATCTGATTGGTTTAGTCTTGGCTGCTGCTGCATCTCTGTCTAGTTACAGCCGTGATGGATGGTACCCATTCACTGTAGCATGTGTTGGGGCTGGACTCTGTAAGCCTTGATGCATGGCTTACAGTCTGTATAGATTGTGTGTGTGCGTGCATGTGTGTGCGTGTGTGTCTGTGTGTGTGTGTGAATAGGGTTAAACCAGAGGCTGTCAGACTGCCATCGTTAACATATGGCTTGCCAGTCATCAGGATTCCCATCAGGTCTATTCATCCATCTATCTTTCCATCTTTTTGCCCTCTCGCCATTTCATGTCTACTAAAAATGATTCCTCCATCGCCTCCTATTTGCTTTCATCTTCCCTTTTATCCACCCCCTGACTTCTATTTCTCACAAATGCTCTTCATCTCTGCATCTTTATCTCCCATCCCTCCCTCATGTATCCGTCATCTGTTCTACCTTTCATCCATCTGTCAGAGACATCGCCGTGTCTCTTCTCTGAGACTGTAAACTTGTTTTGCACATCCTTAAAGAAAGTAACATCTTAAAGAAAGGTTACGACTTCTTAAAGCAACATTCGCTATGTCCCCTCCAGCACTCAACGCAGGCAGCAAAGAAACCCTACCGCCTCAAAAAATGACCGAGACTTTTTCAAAATGTCATTGTAGGAAGTTGATCACCTTGAAGAGCTTTCTGAAGGTGGGCTGTCACCTTCAAGAAACTTAAATCAATTATAACGAGAGCGCTCTAACTTAATCAGATTAGGCATCATTTTAAATAAAGGCAGGTCAAAGTATACTTTCTCTAGTATGCTTCCATATGGGATATACACTGTGTACAGGGGTCCCTCGCTATAACGCGGTTCACCTTTCGCGGTCTCGCTGTTTCGCTGATTTTTTTTGGTGCAATTTTGCTTTTTCTTTTTCTTTTTTTTTTACAGCGCATTGTGTTCGGCGTCCTGATTGGCTGTAGACCAATGTCAATCAATCTTGTGTCGTGTCTCCTCCACAGTACAGAATGGGTTCAGCTTGTCAAATTTATCTTAATCTTCGATCGCCAGCAGTGTGACTCTGAAGTGCTGCACTGTATGTTTGTAAGCTTTCTCCCATAAACACAAAAATGTCGATCAAAGGCAACCGCGGGTCCCTTTGGTTTTATTTTATAATAGTGGACTTATTTTTCTACGAAGGTTTGAACTTTTACAGTGTTTAAACCATAGAGAAAAGTGTGAACTGTCATGGTCCTGGGTCATTTTGACCCAGCGTTTTGTGTTTCCTTGAAGTTCATTTTTGTGCCTTGTGTTTAGTCTGATTTTGTATTAGTTTAGGGTTGAACCTGAAGTTTAGTGTTTTATCAGCCCTACCTGTGTCTGTCCTTGGTGCTCTGTTCATGTCCCCGTGTTGTGTTGTAAATCAGTCTGTGTAGGTTCCCGTTAGTATTTCTCATGCTTCATTGTCTGTTTCTGCCACTGCCACTTGTAAATAAACGTCACACTCTTCATCAGTCGCTTGCTTGCATTTTGGGTCCTCATTCATCTACAACACGACTGCTGCCCCAGCCGTGACATGAACATGTTCAAGCCTGTCGGAGAAACGTGTATAAAGGGTGTAGTGACGGGTTTTACAGCCATAAAACATCTATAAACAATAAAGTTGGCTACTTCACAGATTTTTAGAACGTAACTGCCGCGATACATGAGGATAAACAAGGGACCCCTGTACTTGTTCAGTAACCCATCAGGGTGGTTTGATCTCAATTATAGACTTAAAAGAAATGACATTAAAAGAAATGACTGCAGTTAATTATACATTTTGTTAAAGTTTTGCTGTTATGTTGGCTCTGACTTCACCATATAGCATGTAATAGAAAACATACAAAAATGTATGGTAAGTGTACTGCTGATAGCTAGGTATCATTGGCATTGCCATCGATGCTGAGGACATATCATCCTCCTATTGGTTGAAAATGTAATTTTTGCCCCCCTTTCATTCTGCTATTTAGCCAAGCTGGCCATTCACCTTCCAGTTTTTGCCTCCCCTTTTTGAACCAGGGGTGTGAGCGACTAGTTGACTAGGTTTTTAAATACTGCCACCCTTGCTATACATACTTGCTGGAGCAATTATTCTGATTGTACACTGCCAGTTAACTGTCACTTCTGAGATGTTATGCAGATGTTGCACAGACTCTTAGCCCGAGCAGACGACACCAGCCCTCTCTGCCTTGTTGCCTCAGAATAAGCTGGCGGATTACCGCTCGCCCAGAGCAATGCAGAACTACATCTAGCACAGCGGGTGGATGTTAATTTGCAAGGAAAGAAGGCAGCTGGCACAACCACTGCTAATGTTAGCAACACTCAGCATCTGACACTGAGCGTGTACAGTGTTATGCATGGTGTCACACTTTTCAGCTGGATTTTGTTTATTGCCCGTGTTTAACCTCATCCATTAGATTGACTTGGATTTAAATGCCTTCTTATTGTTTTCATACTTGCAGACTGGTTGATTAGTCAGAATTTTTCTTCCCATCTAATCAGCTTGTAAATTAGTCATAAGAAAGATCCCTAGTGTGAACAAACACATGTACTCAACATAGCAATATCCCAAGTCCTTTGAAATAATAGCAACAGAACTTTCATTGTGGTTTCTCTTCCTCTCCACCCTGTTTCTCAGCAAGACTTTGCTTCCGTTTTTCCTCCTTTTCTGATTTAATTAGTGTTGTTTTTCTGAGTTTCTCTGCCCACATCTCAGTGTTTTATTTTATTATTATTTTTTTTTAATCAGAAGAGACACTTTGGCTGTTTTTAATTGTACTTTAATTTTCATTCTCCTGTCTTGCCTTCTTGACACACACAAAGGCCTTTTTGTTATTCTCTGCAACCATCTTTTCTGTTTTCCTTCATTGTTATGTATCTCTGTCTTTTGGATATGCCAGAGCAATTCTTTTCCTCTTATGTTATTTCAAAAGCTTCCGTAAACCATTTTTCAGTCCTTCATTTCTCTCCCTCTCTCTCTTTTTCGCTTTTCTGCACAAAGTTTTTAGGTTACGAATTGTGCAATTTGGGTCATCTGCTTCGTGCACTTTTGTACTAACACTAACACATCCAGGTCTGACCCTCCTGGAGCAGATGCTCTCCACATTATGAGGCAACACTGAGTAACAACCCTGCACAAACAGCAGCTCTGTCCTGATGACAGAGGAACCAAAATACAAAATAAAAACTAGGTGGTTAGATTAATTACTTTTTAGCAGATGCTAGTACCTTCAGCAGTTCAGTGCTTTAAATAATGTGATTAATTCCTGCCCCTGTCACTCTCCTTTTACTTATTAACCAATTATAATTTTCTGCATGAGAGAAATTTAAAAAATCACCTCTCCTGTCACTCGTTGACAATTTGTCGACCATCTTTTTCTAGATAATTGCATTCTTGATGGAATTTGTGTGATTGCTATGTGTATGTGTAGTGAATATATAAGGACTAGAAGTTTAAATACATAGCTGACTGTATGGAAAGCCCCAGCACATAAAGAAGCCTTGTTACTTGCTTCCCAGATATGAAAGTAGTAACCAGGTCATTAGTCACAGTCACCTACTTGGCTGCACTGCAGGGTGTAATTACTGGCCAATCTTATTTCGTGACACTGCGTTGGCAGCTAAACATGTTATGAAATCTCACAGCAAATACCACACTACACCACAAAAAAAAATAAAAGTTTACTTTACAGCAGGTCGTTTTAAGTTCATTCAACTTATAAACCCAGGGGCCTTTCTAAATTTGGGTTAACTGAATATACATTTGAAGAGAAGTTAGTTTTTAAGAGGACCTTTCATACTCATTTCCATCTCCTTTTTTTAAATTCTTGGACTAGTTTTCATCATTTCATTTCAAAACATATTTGAAATGTTTATGTTATGCTGGGCTTTGGTTCAACCTCTCAGTTCATTTACTCTCTGAAACAAGCTGTTCTAGCTCCCTTCTCGATGCCTTTAAGACAGCTTTCTTGAAATTTCCTGCACCTTGCAATAGAGACTGTTTTAGTCATTTTGAATATCAGGTGGATGGTGTCTGTGTGGTCACGGTCAGAGCAATGTGCCACCATATTATAGATATCAACACCATTTGCATCATAGAGAGCCAAGAGTAGAAAAACTGTCTGAAAGCAAGAACTGAGAGCAGCGTGAAGCCTATATTTGTGATTGCTGCACATATTTCGCCTTTATTATTTTGGTAGCGAGGATAAGCTCCAATGCTCCTGCGACCCCGATAAGTGGAAGAGAATGGATGGATGGATGACCTTGTTTGATGTGACTATCAATGATTGTAACAGTATAACAGAAAATATTGGAGAGGTTGAAAGGTCCACTTTAAGATACTAAGATTAATCAACAGTCACAGACTTATTACAGCCAGATTTGTTTTTCTTTCAATTTTCCTCAATTTTATGCATATTTAATATGCAAAACCTACAGCTGCGGCTATCAAAGCGATTTTGTACCAAAATCAGTGCAAAGACAACAATCTGAGGCTTCTCTGGTGAGTTTTATGAATTATAATTACTGAGGTGATGCAGTGAGGTAGAGACTGAAAACATAGAGCAATGAATCTCCTCTTCACAGTGAAAAAAGAAAAAAGAGTTTTAATTTTCAAGCAGTCTGGGCTGGAAAGTCAGACATGTTTGTGTCTTTAAGTGCTTGTTTTTAATGACTAGAATGAAATCTCAAAATTTACATTTAAACATCCTGTAATTGTCTGATTTTTCCCAGCTGTCTGCCAGATGGCCTTTCTAAATGTCGACTAGAAAAGCTTTTTGGACCTTGTTGCAAGGTCGCAAGGTTTCTATAACTTAATTGTTGTTCAGCAAATATAACAATGCTAACAGCTAAGGAGCTTGGAAAGAAAAGCGACTAGACTTCTTTGAGTTTCTTGAAGATGTTTCGCCTCTCATCCAAGAAGCTTCTTCATTTCTAAGACCAAATGATGGAGATTCCCTAGTGGGAGTTGTATATTAAGAGGTTGATTGGCCCACTACTGATCATCACATGAGCCAAGGTGTGTACCAGGAGTGGGGTTTGAACCCACGAGAGCATTTGCTCATTGGAACTTAAGTCCAACGCCTTAACCACTCGGCCATCCTGGTACTTGGGCAAAAGGAAAAAAAGGGATTTATACTGCAGTTTGGTAAATTAGTACAAACTGCCAATGAGCTGTCTTGACTAAAACTCGTCTTCACTGATTTGATGGAAGCCCAACTGAGATAACTATGTTTTAAAAGCTTTCTTTACATGTATGTGTTCCTTTTCTTTCCCTTCTACCTCTGAGCAAATGTTTTCTGCCCAGCGTTGCAGGGTCCTGATTACTCCAAGTTTGTTTTCCAGCGCGTCCAAGTCCAAGAGTAGGTACTGGTCTGTGTGTGTGGGCTTCCAGTAAACTTCAGCGTTGAGGTTTCCATTATCCTCAATGTGCACAGCACAGTACAGAAGTGGCAAACTGTTGTCCTTTGTGTTGAACTTTATGTTTCTATCCACTGAGTTGATGTGAAGGCTTAAACTTCTTGGCTTTTGATTTTGACCCTGTTGTCGTCCACGTATCTGTAACAGTGGCTACGTGCTGCCAAGGGCTTTACAGTCCATTTCCTCCATGTAAATGTTGGCTACAATGGGTGACACCGGGGAGTCCATGGCACATCCATGCTTTTGTCTGTAGACACCCTTGTTGTATTTGAAATATGTGGTGGTAACGCAGAGGTCTAACAGTGTGCAAATCTGAAACTGTCTTGCTGTAGTCGTTTTCTGACAGTCTCCACTGCCTCGGGTATGCAAGTGAAGGGTGAAACCACATCAAAGAACATTTTGGTTTAATCTGGATCCAGAGGAAGTTTCTGGAACTTGTTGGTAAAGTCAGAGGATTTTTTGATGTGATGGGGTGTGTTCCCCACAAGGGGAGCTAGGATGGATTGTTGTTTTTGTGGCTGTGATTAGATCCACTGTGGGCAGCTGTTGTGGAGAAACGGCAAAATGGAGTCCTTTGGCTAGTGCCTTCTTTTCAGGTTCAATGAGGTTCCTGTCTGATAAGTTCGTCACTCACTTTTCATGACTGTCTTCAGTTCACTTTAAACAAATACGTATAATTTTGAGTCGATGCCTAGACCAGACAGACAAGAAGAGGAAAATACCACAACCAAAGAAAGACCTTTAGAAATCCTATTAAAGTATTGGTCAAGACCACTTTAAAAAATGACAGAAAGCCTGGCTCCTAAGAAGGAAAATGTAAAGAAATGAAGGGTGGCTCTTTCCACAGTACTGTATGATTATTTTTCCCTGGTTTGTATGAGAGGGTATGACTGGACTATTATTTGATGTGTCTCCTCTGGCTGTCTGCCTCATAATCACACTTTTGGCTTCAGCCTTTGACCATTTTTGGCCAGAGACACAAAACTTCTGTCTCAGCGATGTTTGCTGGGATCACTGAACTCTCTAACTAAACCCAAAACAGAACTATTCACAAAGTACTCACAGGCTCTCCCATTGCCTGTAAATAAAAATGATAAATGAGATCAGATAGTCCAGTGTATGCTTGAATTTGTTGGCAGCTACTTCAGCACATACATATAATGCAAGTTTGAACCTTTGCACCTTTGCTAGCATTGGAAAGAAGACATTAAGCTCTTAGCCCCTACAGCAGAATTCAATAAATCCCACAGTATTTCACAATATCCAAATTATAGCAACACTCAAATGCTCAATATATATTAAATGACTCTTTTAAGATGAGAAATGATCCTGTATCTATTGGTTTTTGTTTGATCAGCTTCTCTTAATGTGACCAAATGTGATTTTTGCACATGTCATTTTTGTTAGATTATTGTGCAAATTAAGTCTACAATAAAAAGTGAAAAGAAATAAAAGATAAAAAGATGATTAACCTCACTTCCCATGATGCAGGAGGGAAAAAGCACTAGAAATACTTTCTGAGGAAGCAAAAATCTTCCTGCAAACTTCTCACTTGGTGACCTGAGCTGTGAATCATTAGCGAGTTTCTGTGACAGACATGGTGTTTTATGGCAGTCAGTTGCTGAAATAATTATACCAGCCAGTTTTCTGATAAGAGCAATCAGATTTTGAGGAGCTGTAATAGAATAGGAGACAAGATACAGTGACGCGATAGTGTCTTGCGGGCATGAGTAGAATGACAAAATGATTTAAACTTGTGTTCAGTACAGACTTATAATGATGAGACAGCAGACTCGGTCTGAGGAAGAACTGCTGCAGTCATTCACAGTTTAAACTAGGTTTCAAACTTTTTCCCCAGTCTATTTCTCAACAACGTCTTGCTCGTGGGCACACACATTTCCATTTAAGTCAGATTTCAGTCATTAAAAAATGGATCTGATCTGCATCTTCTCTCAGTTTTGTCTAGTAAGGCCTTCGGGTGAATACGCTGAAGACAATTACTCAGGATATTCTGTCTTTTTCTCTGATGTTCATAAATAAAATCTTGCACAATTTATCAAATGACACATATTTTAAACATTTAAAATAGATTTTCTGACTGTTTCTGGGATGAGATGTCGTGCAGCTACAGAACATCATCTGTGTTTACGTGTGTTACACGGAGTCTAATCGGATATACCTTATGGTATATTGGTATATTATTGATTATTCCAGCACGTAGCAGTAAGTGTTTCTTGTAAGGTGCCTGGCTTTGTGTGTGCAAGGTTAAGTGATCTGTTACATTAATTGGTTCTATTTAAACAACCTGGTAAGTTCTGATCCACAGAGTTTTAATGCAGAGATATAACAGTGAGCAGACAAAAGAGTTTTGGAAGGTGGAAATATCAGAACTGAGCCAAGTAATTGTTACTATGTACTCCTTTGGTAAACACTTGACCTTCACATTTAGTGTGAAGGTCATAAATCTACAGTGCATGATACAGTGTTTCACTGAGGTGTGATCAGGTGTGCCGTGACCTGGTTCCATCTGATTTGTACTCTAAGCAATCAGCATGAGTAGCCCGCAGAACAATTACATTCTCTTCCACTAGAGGGCAGTGCAACTACCTTGCTCTAATTAAATGGTTGCCAACTACAAGTAAAACATAAGAAGGTGAAGAAGAAATTCCATAATAGTCATTATTGGGTGGCTGTAGCTCAGGAGGTAGAGCAGGTCACCTACTGATCGGAAGGTTGGAGGTTCGATCCCAGGCTCCTCCAGTCTGCATGCCGAGTATCCTTGGGCAAGATACTAACCCCAAGTTGCTCTCCGATGCATCCATCGGAGTATGAATGTGTGTGAGTGTAGTTAGAAAGCACTCAGTATAGAGGTAGTGCTTGTGAGAATGGGTGTGACTGGGTGAATGTGGCATGTTGTATAGAGCGCTTTGAGTACTCCGGGAGAGTAGAAAAGCGCTATATAAGAATCAGTCCATTTACCATTTACCATTCATGCTGTGAGATGACATAGTACATAATAGCAATAGATAAATATTTGTAAAGAAAAAGTAGTCAATCTGAGCTCCAACCCAGATGAAAGCCCTAAATGGATGCTGTGTGATTTTTCTGATGTGAAATATGTGGCGTGGGTCCCAAAGGTTGGGAAACACTGGCATAATGAATAATGAATGGTATTAAATACTCATGTTTTCCATTAACCTGAAGAATGGCAAAAATAAACTATAAATAATAATAAACATACAATCATTACGTTTGGTATCAGGTTTCAATCAATGGGATCAAAGACTTGTATGACTGGGTACTTAATAATTTAAAAATAAAAACATACTGACTGGTAGTTGGCCAAGCTCTACATGTTCATCTTTGGCCTGTTGTTTTTTGGCCTAGTCCCATTTTGACTACTTGTATCTGTGTATCTGAACTGTTTATCTATCCTAAGGTTGCAAGGAGGCTGAGTAACATTTAGTGAAAGGCAGGTTACACCATGGAAAGCCTGGACAAAATTCTAATTCAGCCCCAACCGAACAGGACTTTTGAATATGAATATGTGAGGCAGCAGTCCACTGCACCACTGTGCTACAATATGACTGCAGAATTCAAACCTGCTGAGAGCAAATATCAGCTTATATGTCAAACTGACTCATAAGTCACCGTAATAAGTATCATCACTGGTAATGAGAGCCGGGGCTTTGGCTACAACCCTGTCAGAGGAAAAGTGCACAGTGTCCAAGCCCAAAGCCACACATCAGTTGGGGGAGATAACCTGGAGCATGTTTGTCATTTTTTGTGACATTCACAAGATTGTGCACATTGAAATTGTCCCCCAGTGTCATACTGTCAACATAAGGTTCTACAGTAAGGCATTTGACAACATTCAGCACAACTGACCTCGATGATAGCACATGCCATCGTGGCTCTGACTTCATCTTTTTACCTAACCAAATGAGTAGGCTGGAGTTTTCATCCACTGCAGGGTCCAGCAAAGATGCACAAGTTAGAGTTGTCAAGGTTCAGCTGTGTGGTAGGCAGGGAGTGGACCCAAATGCAGCTTATTGCAATATTTTTGGCTCATGTGCAATTATTTTGGTCCCAGTTTGTTTCAATGTTTCCTACACATACTCCATGTATATAGTTACACTCACATATGTATACATATACATTGTTTTTTATTTTATTCTATTTATTTAATTATTTATTTATTTTCCGCCTTCGTTGTATATTGGTTTCTCTTCTTCTTACTTTAGCATCTTTGTGGTTCAGCTACCCAATTTCGCTGTGCAAGAAACTGCACAATGACAATAAAAAGCTCTAAGTCTAAGTCTCTAAGACTTTTTACAGAAATGCAAAGAAACACAGTTCTGGGATAAATAATCCCAAAGGTTGGGAAGACATGAGACAGGACAAAGGGACAAATGAAATTGAGGCTAAGGAAAAAACAGGTGGGAAATATGGCAGGTGTAACTCAGGGATAATGAGACAGGTGAATAAAAACTGAACATAGAACACACAAGACAAATGTTACCCAAATAAAACAAGAAATAACTTAACAAGGAAACATAACAGACAGAGACTTGACAAAACGTGGAGAGGCATTAATTATCAAGACCAATAATTAAGAACACTTAAAGACTAAACTAAGAGCACAAACAAAAATGCCTGTAACAGAGGATACATTTTTAAAAAAATACATGGGCGCTCATGTATGTACCGGCTCACTCCTGGTGGCCGATTGACAGGGCCTGGCGCCTGTGGCCCGGCTGGGCCCCTTCCGGGGGGTGGGGTGCCCTCAGGCCTCTGGCCTCGGGGCCTGAAGCTCGGTCCTCTCTGGCACAGCTGGCTGCCGGCAGAGCCCGCGGGCACGCCACTGCAACCCCCTCTGGCCTCTGCTCCGTAGCTGCTGGGTGACCTCTCGTTTGGGGCTCTACTCAGCTCTTCCCAGGAGGGTGGCACGGTTCCCCCCCTTTTGGTGGTCCTCCTCGGGTCCTCGTACTCTGGGGCCTCTGGATATCTGGGGCCTGGATCTCCTCCATACCTGCTTCATGCCCTGGGGGACGGGGCTATGGCTCCCCACACTCCCTAGCAGATCGTTACATGGAGAAACCTTTGGAATACAAGCATGCTGATCCACACAGGTGAGCACACAGGTGTACACAGACGCGGACTACACCTTTCTTGGCTGCTGCCTCAAAGCACATTGTGCGCTGTCTATCTTGTGTGCTGCACAATATCGTTTAATATTTAGTATCTACTGTTATCTACTGCTAGCTAGTTTATTGTGATGGTGCTGTATTTATTATGTTGCTCTTTCTTTGTTTGCTTTTCTTTCTTTCTTCCCCCTTTCTCACCGTCTCTTCTCCCCTCTGGTTTTCTTTCTCTCCCTCTCTTTCTTTCATTCTTTCTCCCTGTCCTATCCCCCAGTCATGTCTGTCCCGTTTGTAGCAACCGAAAATAAAATAAATACATAATTATAATAAAGGTCAATCAAATGGACCAATATGGCAAGGCCATGATGATCCACTTGGTAAAATAAATCCACTTGGCATCTTTCTTGGCCTTAAGACAACAATTCTGATGGCTAAAGATCCAAACAGGACAAAAAAAAAAAATACACAAAAGCGACAACTGAACAGTAAGCAGCTACAAGCTTAAACAACGACAAACGCAACTTAAAAACATAAAATGCTGGGTCAAAGACTCAGGACCACAACACAACTGGTCATAGTGGGACTTCCAGAGTGACCTAAAA
This sequence comes from Neolamprologus brichardi, assembly GCF_056152115.1. Lineage (NCBI taxonomy): Eukaryota > Metazoa > Chordata > Actinopteri > Cichliformes > Cichlidae > Neolamprologus > Neolamprologus brichardi. The sequence continues at coordinate 10,823,917 of NC_142121.1, read as the reverse complement.
GATATCAGGCGCAGTGACAGTAGTGAAGAGGTGCACATGAAGATGACCTTGAAGGGAAGGTTGTAAATATTTACAAGTTTTCCTTTTCATTGTCATGTTTGTTGGAACCTTTTGATTGCAGCTCTTCTACGGCTCAGCATAATTATATCATTTATATCTAACATACCGGCGAGTTAAACTGACTGCATCGCTGATTAAATAACACAAACTACTCGTTTAATTAACAGCTATGTCTAACAGAGGACTGTGATGACAAAAAAGGTGAGACAGTCTCAAATTTTGTAACACTAGGTCCTCAAAACTGGAAAAGTTTCCTCCCTCATAGGCGATGATTTCACAGCCAAAAACGATCGGAGAATACGAAAGACAGAAAACGCACGAGGAAAGATTGATGAAGAGATGGAAAGAGATGGCTCTATTTATTAATATTAGTAAAGCAATTTTCTGTTTTGGCCTCTGATCTCTGATATTGATTCCTGCTTTCTCTTTCCCATCATTCATGCAGTAATCAAATCATCCATCTAATGAAACATCCATCCAGTAAGGCCCTCTTCTCTACCTCCTACAACACAGTAATTTTTCCATTAATCAAAGTCCATAAAGAGATTCTCATCTTTCCTCTCGTATTGATTGCAGTGTCTCTTCCTGTTCATCCAGACTCTAATCAAATAAGTCATCACAATAACTGTGTTGACAGGAGAGACTTCCTCTGTATCATTAGTTTAATTTTCTCTGATAAAATAATAAAATTGTTTTTCTTCACTCCACCTGATGTAAGAATGTGAAAACGTGACAAACTCAAGTTAAAAAACAAAAGAAAGCTCAAAGCTCAGTAAGGTGTTAACATCAGAAGAGTTTTAATGTTTCTTCCTTCCAAGCACGAGCTATCCAAGAACATTGTTTTTCTGGTCACTCAAATTTGTGGTATTACTTGGGATGGGTATCGTTTAGGTTTTATCCGAACCAAAAACCAAAAACCTCTCATGTTCAGCTGTTTTTTTCTGCAGCTATGGGGCATATATGGTATCACTCTTGGCTGGAAGCAGTGCTTAAACAATGGAAAAAACACAAACTTTGTCCAAAAACCTCTCATGTTTAACTGTTTTCCACTTTTTCTTTGGTCATTTTAGCCGTTTTGGCCAGGGTGAATCTCTTCGGATTTTTGGGGGATGTTGCTAACTCCGGGTCCGATAACAGGCACCACACCCGCAGTAGATGCGCTCGGTGTGAGGTCTCGCAGCAAGCTATCAAATACGGCGCATTTCTCGGCTTTTAAAAAAAACGCTATGCTTCGCCAGGTGTTTCATCAGATTTGAGGTGTTACCTCTTTTGCACAGTGTCACAGTGTCACCTTAAAGCACTTGTTGCAGGCTGCTGAGTTTGCATCTTTTGCTGTGAAATACAGCCAGACTTTTGACCGCTTCGCCTTGGGCATTTTTAATCTGTAGCTCTGCTCTAAAAGAACGTACGCACCTGCACCCGCCTACTATCCTCGGAAACGTAAAATGATTGGCTAGAATCTAAAGTGTATCACAGCTCAGGAAAAAAAAAAAGCACCGAAATAAAGCACCAAAATGTGCGCTGCTTTTCGGTCTGGTTACTACCGTTTATGACAGAACCAGTGCCATCATGGCACCGGATACCGGTACCCATCCCTAGGTATTACTATTCTTGAATTGTACCAAACTGCAACAATTCCTGTTTATTCAAGTAAACAATTTTCTGTTAATTAGAGCTTAAGGGTTTAAGGCCTTTCGAGGTTAAAATTAGTTCTAATCCGGTCCAAGATTTGGTGAAAGGTGAAAGTTATAGAATATTTGATTGGCATTTCATTTAGTTATATCAGATTGAAGTTTTGGAAAAAAGAAAAGTGTGTTGCATGTATTTGTAGCAACCTTGCAGGTGTTGCAGTAGTACGCGAAGTTCCCTTGAAGCACAAAGGGTCTGGGTTTGAATCAACCAGCTGTCTGAGTTTGAAGAGACACTGAGGAGGAGGACTTTTCATCTTTTGCTAAATGTATTTTAAATAACCTGAAAAGCTGGCCTTCCAGCTTTCGGTATTTAACCAGAGCTGCAATATATGCATGTGGCAGAGTCATTCTTTAACATCGTCTGAGTTGACATTGATTCTTTGATAACTTTGCTGAAGGATAGAAATGCAATTCTTTGAAAAGATATTCTTTTTTCCTTCATTTGGTTTTTCAATGATAGCAAATGAGAGCATGGTCTAGCGTATCATTTAATCCTCCCAATACCTGATTACTGTGAAGGTCAGACATATGAAACCATATTCATATGTTTAAACCTTACAGTGACCTCTTGCTCCCTATCGATTGTCATATGGGATGTTGTGCAGACCACTTATATCAAGAGCTTTGTGCTGATTTAAATTGACTCTATAAAGCTGGGTATACACAGTGTCCCACACAAGCACCATAATCATCAAATCACAGAAATATCTTTCTTTTGTAGTGGCTCCAAAATGGTGTTCCTAAGCAGAAGGCTAAAGGTAGCCTAGAAAAAAATGTTCCAAATTCTGGATGACCACCAACTCTACCAACCAACAAACAGAAATGCAAGCTTGAAATGATGTAGTGGTTAGTGTAACTACAGCGCTAGTTAGAAAAAACAACAACAACAGAATAGTAACTTATCTCAAGCAGACAGCAGTCAGTAAAATGTGGGAACGTAACAGTTTGGGACACCAACAAGAAGAAAATGTGGCAATAGAAGACGTGTGGAAGCAAAAGGTGGAGGAATTCCAGCTGTGCATCATAGCCCATGACTGACGTGTTAGGAGACAGTATTCATTCATACAGTTTCATTAGACCTAAGTCAGAGAGTTTTTTAAGCTTTGTATTAAACTTGCAACAAACAGAAGAAAGGGTGTAAATGTAGGGCACCAGGAAGTAGAGTAAGTTTAGAAATCCAAATCCTTTAATCCAGGTAGGAGTTACATTTAAAGGCAGCCAGAGGAAGAAAACACTTCCAACAAGGGGTTAAACCCACACCATAAATTAGGACATTAGTAAGAACATCAGGAAAAACACAAGGAGATACTGGGAACTGCTGGAATACTTGTTTTATTACAAACTTACAAATCTGGCTAGTTGTATTTAGGCGAGACAGATTCAGCAGAGGTAAAGCTGAAGAGGACCAGACAAACAATTACAAGGACAATAAACTGACTGAAGGGAAAGGTGAGTGTAGGCACCTTAACAACTCGTGCATGATCTCTAACTGTAAGCATGAACAGTTCAGAGTTTTCCTTTGATTTCTCACTAGGTTGTATATATTCTCACAGACCGAAGTGAAATATCAAAGATATTTGACCATCAGCTTCCAAGTGGTCTGTTTCTTTCTCTGAAGTTGAAATTGCTTTTCCCTTAAGACTATCTAATACATTTTTAATGACTGACAGTATTCTGCTCTCTCCAGTTCCCCCTGTAAGCAGAAACACAGTTTCTTTCACATCCCTAGGGGGGGAATAGAGATGGATCCACTTATTAGGACCGGCTGGTGCTCATCTATCTTTAATGGTGTCTTGCCATGTGTCTTCTCCAGTTTTTCCCCCTCAGATTAGGCATTAGGACATATTTGGCTTCGGTTTTCAGTGTTAGCGTGCAGTTATATCTAGTTGTTCCTAATGAGACGACCAAGGGTGACCTCTCAGTGATCCTCGCTGTGGGATTCAGAGAAAAATGAAATATTTAGATGCAGTATAAAGTCTGATTGTTGTTGTTCCCCAGAATAGTGGGTCAGATATCGACAAGCATGCAAGCTAACAGGTCATATAACAAAAGTCGCTGTCAAATCAGGTAAAAATAGAAAAAGTGCTAAAAGCCACCAGAAAACAGAATAATCCTAATGACATAAGTGAAATCATTTGATAAGCGCTTCACTTTCTTTCCATTTCATAGTGACCAATTTGATGTGCAGTGTTTCTTTTTTTCTTGTTTCTTACAAATAAAACCGTTTTGGTGTGTTGATTAAAAAACAAAGTCTGTCTTTGTAATTTCAGTTTCACTCTGAGTAGTTTTCAATAACGATCTATTTGTCTCTGCCTGCTTTATCCTCTACCACCTCTTATTCTTTCCCTGCCATCCATCAGTCTTCTTTGTTTTTCTTCCATGACATGTATCTCCTCTCCCCACCTCTCTTCTACCTCTAGCTGATTTTTACCTTCTTCACCTTCTGTATCCACTTCTCCCTTTGCCCCATTCCTTCTCCTTTTTATCCTAAATGTATTTTTCCAACACTTTCTTCTTTTGTCTTTCCTTTTGCATTCTTCACTATTTCTCTTGTTATTCTTTATTCACCCATCTTTTCTGTCTCCCGCTTTCTCTTTCAGGTAAGACTTCCCCTGAACCACTGCGTCTCACCTCCCTTGGCAGCCTGTTGGATGATCAGCATTGGCACCATGTAGTACTGGAGCAAAAAAGCGCTCACCTCAACCTCACTGTGGACAAAAACACGGAGAGAGTGCAGCTCCCGGCAGAGTTCAGCCGCTGGGCCATCGAACAGGTGTGCTAAAACACACTGATATAAAACTGACCAGTGACATGTTCATATAAATATGCACAGAAAAAATACAATATTTTTTTCATTGTGATCTCTACATAGTTGAGTTTGGGAGCTGTCCATAGCCTTCAATCGCAGAAGCCAGACGCCTCCAGTAAGGACCTCCATGGCTGCATAGAAAACCTGCTGTACAATGGCTTCAACTTGATAGAGCTGGCTAAGAATAGTGACCACCAAGTTACTGTCAGGGTAAGTACATGATACCAAGAACACCCATTTTTCTGTTTTCAAGAAAGCACTTATATGCTGTGACTCCAGGCTCTCAAACAGAGATATATATATTATTTCCACTTTTTCAATTTGGGGTCAAATATTAGAACCCAAGAAATCTTCCTCTACTGAAATAAATGTAAAAACAACTAGCTGGCTACTCAGGGTTTAAGCTGGGTATCTTGCAAAACTGTCTTGATTCTTGCCTTCCTAAAATAGAAAGAGATACAACGTTACAGCATAAAATATCTGCAACACGCAGGGCTAATAGCTGAGCAGACTATTAGCACAGGAGAGGGTGGTGTTACTTCTAATGGTTTAGATAAGATAACTGTAATAATTTGTTGGCTGAGAAGTTTAAATTAGTTGAGAGTAGGAAAAGCTCAACATGACTTATGGATGTTTTTAATTGTGCTTCTTCTTCAGGAGTAGTAATGAATTGGAAGAAAAATAAATTTATTCTAAAGACATAAGCATTATGAAACAATTATTAGTGTGTACAGTTAGCAGAGTAACCTGATACATGGTGAAGATTTGGTTGAGGTTTCCTGAGCATCTCAAGAATCTGGATAAAGTGTAGATAGTGACGACGTGGCTCAGTTGGCAATGTAGCAAGAGATTAAAATTCATTTTTAAAAAATGGACTAATCTTTCATCTATTTCCCAATAGATGAAAGATTATTGGGAAACAGTGTTCTGACTGAAATTTTCAGTGAGGTCAATAGACTACAATTAGCAAAGAAAATAGACTGGCTGCTACTTCAAAGCACATTGTGCGCTGTCTGTCCTGCGTGCTGCACAACAACATTCAATATTTAGTATTTACTGCTGTTTACACTTAGCTAGATTAATGCGATGGTGTTGTGTATAGTATGTTGCTTTGTTTTGTTTTTTTTTTTGCTTGTTTTCTATTCTTTTTCTCTCAACAGGTGTTCCGGAGATATTTTTTTCCCCCCCTTTCTCACTGTCCCTCTCCCCTTCTGTTTTTCTTTTCCTTCCTCTTTCTTTCTCCCTTTCCTATCCCTCACTCATGTCTGTCCCGTCTGTAACAACTGAAAATAAAATAAAATAAATAATAAAAACAAAGGTCGATCAAATGGACCAATACGGCAATGCCATGATGATCCATTTGGCAAAATAAATCCATTGGGTATCCTTGTTGGTCTTCAGACAACAATTCTGACGGCTAAAGAACCAAATGGGACAGGCAGAAAAAAAAAAAAAAAAAAAGCAAAGAAAATAGACTTTTACGGGGTAAATGCTTTGCAGAATGACCTATGTGGACCGTCGTGGCTCAAGAGTTGGGAGTTTGCCTTGTAATCGGAAGGTTGCCGGTTCGAGCCCCGGCTTGGACAGTCTCAGTCATTGTCTCATTGGGCAAGACACTTCACCCGTTACCTACTGGTGGTGGTCAGAGGGCCCGGTGTCCGGCAGCCTCGCCACTGTCAGTGCACCGCTGTGGCTGCAATGTGGCTACAATGTAGCTTGCCATCACCAGTGTGTGAATGGGTGGATGACTGGTTGTGTAAAGTGCTTTGGGGTCCTTAGGGACTAGAAAAGCGCTATACAAATACAGGCCATTTACCATGTGTGAGCTGTACAGCTTTCCTTATGTCTTGATGTATTCTCAATCATCCAGGAAAATAAATCTCCAAAAGTTGATTCTCTTCATCTGGACGTAGCGTTTTCCTTATATTTATCTTTAGACATGTTCTATTTTCTTAAAGCTTAATCCGTCCTTTACACACTCTGATAATTTATTGATCAGTGCATCGACAGGGTTAATATGGAAAAAAATATTTGTTCATAAACTTTTTTATTTTTCTTTAGTGTGATGACGACTGATTTTGTGCTTTGATGTTTAGCTCCTCAAACTCCCCAGGCTCTGTGGGTTTTATATCTGAGAGCAAACACAGCATCAATAGCTAGATCGGAGGCACTAAAAAAAAAATGTAAACTGCAGACTCGTGACTCAGTTTTTTTTCTTTTAGTGACTTGATTATTAGTATTAGTAAGAAATTCCTACAAACAGCACGAGGCAGATTCCTCTGCTGCTTCTCCAGCACTCACCAATCCTCCGCGTGCATAAATAACGACAGGTTAGCCTCGAGAGTATATGAATGTGTTTGTACGTGCAGGTGTGTTCATACATGTTCACATCCTCAGAGCACCACTGGGAAATTATGTGGATGCCGGCAGCGGCGCTGCTAGCTGGTTAATGATGCTAATGAGCTCCTAACGAGGAGACTGAGCGATGAGAAGACAGAGGAGCCTTGATGGTGGTTAGATTTCTAGTAAGCCCTTCCTCGCCTTTATCGTTAGAAAAAGAAGAAAAAAAACATTTCTCCAATGACAATAAGTGTAGCGAACTCAGCGGAGAGCAACTCTGAACCATTTTGTAACAAATGGTTTCTCATTACAGTTTAGGATGAGAGAGCAGAGAAGCAAAACGTCTTGGTAAAAATGGTTCAGAGATTCACATGCATGGCTGAAGGTCTAATAGAGGCTGTTTTACAAGAGCTCCGTACATCTCATAGTAATAGAGTATTAACACTGTTCTAGTCTGTCTTGATAAAGAGAGCACTTTTAGCCTTTCTTAAAGGTAATGTGGAGTATTTTGGTTGTGCATATGTGTTAGTGAATGGCTTTTGCGGAATTTTATAGCCCACTTTTTACTTTTTATTTTGCAGTGGTGAAGCTTTCTCCACCGTATACTTTCATATATCACTTTAACTACTCTACAAAGGGCTTTTAGATGTCATCTGTGTTTCCAGAGCATTATAAAGATAGCAGGCTGATATTCCCAGAAGAGTGCAGGGGCTGTAATATATAACTGCTACAGCCTTAGCAATGGACCTAGTGTCATTACCACTACTCAAAACAATGGGCCGCAGTGGAAATGCCTGTATAGCACTGTTCATATGCATATCTACCTCCCTGTACAGCTCTGTGATGGGTGACATTGCTGTTTTCCAGTTAGGAGCCATTGCTATATTGCTATATTCAAGGAGACTTGCTGATGAGATCGCTGCGCCACAAGGTCACAGCGACACGCCCTCAGCAGCTGATTAATATTCATGTTTTATGTTGTTTTATCTCACCAGTAATCATTTTTTTTTCTTCCCACCTCCCCACTCTCCACTCTTCATGTTTCTCTCTCAGGGCAATGTGACCTTTTCTTGTGCTGAGCCAGTTTCCGTTGCTTTGACGTTCCCCGGGCCACGGAGCTTCCTCCAGTTGCCCGGGACTGCAGCGTCCTCGCCGGGTGGTGTGTCTGTCGGATTCCAGTTCAGGACGTGGAACAAGGGAGGGCTTCTGTTCACCTTTAGCCTTCCTCAACAAGAGGGCATGGTCTGGTTATATCTGAGTGACGCCAGACTCCGACTGATGATCCATAAAAGTGGCTCAGTGGTGCTGGAGCTCAGTGCAGGTCAGTGTATAAACCTGCACAACGAAATCCTAACCTTTCATGTGTCAACCCCTTACTGATTTATGTTTTTAATACTGTTTTTAAAATAAAAAGAAATAAAATATCATTAGGGTTGTCGCCTGCTGTTTTCTCAGGTGCTGCTCTAAATGATGGTCAGTGGCATTCAGTGGATTTTACAGCCAGACGCGGTCGCTTGACAATCGCTGTGGATAAAGGAGAAGGGGGCATTGCTCATGCTGCTCCCTCATTTCCCATCACCACAGAAAGTCAACTGTTCTTTGGTGGTAAGACTGAATTCAGGCTTTTGGGCTTTTATAAACTAAAAAACTTTGAAATTCCTTAAGTATATGTGTTTTTACGTATTATATCTATGCTTAGATTAACTGGAAAAGCAATTAGAAGATTTCTGTTCCTTCTGTTGGCTGTAATTAAAGTTCTTATTCAGTTACAAGATCCCCTGAAAAGTGATTTTAAAAGTATTTCTCTGGAAAGCTAAATGTTCATGAAAAAAATACTCTTTGAGGTGTTTAACACTACATACACAGCTAACCTCCTTCATCGTGACTGTGTGGGTGTGTTCTTATTAAATTCAGGAAGCTGAGAATAAAAGCGAACAATCTCATGTCTGTTTAAATATTGCATAATCCTGATTCGTATAATAAATTGAATGGCAAAGTACATCAGAAACTAGTGTGGAAAATAAATCATGCTTGATATCTTTACTGATCTGGATTGAGTAATGCGGGAGGAACAAAATGATTCTACATCATTTCATGGAAATAAAAATTATCACCGTACAGAGGACTGAATTCAAAGACACTCTTTCAAAAATGATGCAGCTGGTGGTTGTATGCATGCCTGACGATGTTGGGACATTTTCCAAATAAGATGATGGATGGTGTTCTGGGGAATCTCCTCCCAGCTCTGAACCAGCACATCAACAAGCTTCTGGATAGTCTGAGGTGCAAACTGGTGGCATCAGATGGACCGAAATGTAACGTCCCAGAAGTGATCTATTGCAGCGGTCCCCAACCTTTTTTACGCCACGGAGCGGTTTAATGTCAGACAATATTTTCACAGACCGGCCTTTAAGGTGTCACGGATAAATACGACAAAATAAAATGATACGACCAAGAGAAAAACTGTGGTATTCTGTAAATATAATAATAAACGCAAATTCACTGTGAAATTGTGTAACTTTATTAGCAGCGTCCTCCTGAAATGCGCCAACAACATTGAGAGTAACATCCTCCCCCTCTCCCCCCTTAATGTTCTCTGGTCGCTATGATAACGTGTAAATATTTCTTTCAAAATAAGACACACAACTACAACACGGGAAAAGACCCAGGAAAACCGAGTTATCGATAAAAACCATGAAAACCATAAATTTCACACCCGAGCCTCAACTCTCATGGACCGGTACCAAATGGTGGACATCGGAAAGAGAAGACCTGATCCGAGAGCGGACCCTGTCGACCAAGAAGAAACCTGCTGCGAGAGCCAAGAAGGCAGCAAAGAAGGTAACAAAGAAGGTAACAACGAAGGCTAACGAAGTGAATAATTGGAATTGGCACTCAGTGGTATCCTCCCCAAACTGCCTGCATGCTGTCACCACATGAGGCGTTGTGGTGCACCAGGAGGAACCCTGGACCTATTGCACCAACATACTAGGGTCTGACAGTGGGTCTAAGGCAACAACATCCTGATACCTAATGGCAGTCAAGGTGCTGTTACCTAACTTTTAGAGGTCTCAGCTTCTTCAAGAAGCTCAACAGGACAAGACTGAGCTGTACATCTGCATCTAAAGGATGAAGGTCACTCTTTCGAGGATGCCAGCGACCATCTTTGAACAGAGGGGGTCGCTTACAACTGTCTGCCATCTATAATCCAGTTTTGAGATCCCTTCCCAGACGCCTTAACGCTCACTCACATTTTGAGTCATTTGATCTCAGTAAGTCACATGACTGGGTGAGGCAAAGTGTCACAATGGGTTCACCTGAAACCTTGGCTGACAGTACCTGTTTTCACACCTTGGCTGGTGAGATTCGGCGGAGGATCAATAGTAGGTCCATGAACATTATAGGGTCACTCCCAAAAAAATCTGGGACTAAAATCCATCACTTGGTCTTAGAACTGAAGACGCTTCTCGCATGAGAGGTGAAACGTCTTCAAGAAACTTAAACTAGTCCAGATGCTTTTCTTTCCAAGCTCCTGTATCCAACAAGGGTCCCTAGGCTAGACCCCCCATGCTATCCAAGCCTACCTCAGACATGAGCGAAAGACAGAAAACTGAAACCATACCAGCTTGGACGTTGCCCGGATGTTGAGGAACCAGGACACGCTGATGAGAAGTGGGCTACTAGAACAAGAAGGCACAAGTGGGCTATTGATATAGATATACACACACTTACAAGGATGGATGCTCATACTAAACATGGCTCAGTTTCAAATGCTGAGGTCTGTGCATGTGCAAGTACACCCTACATGCCAAAAACTCATGCAGGCTTTAGACTGGTCCACATTCTCGTTTCAGTGAGAGGTTGGATATCCCTAATATGGTCATCTCTGGCACACAACAGTTCCACCCATCTGTTGTTCAGATTTTCTGCTAACGAGGGGAAGTCAGTCAGATTAAGTTGGCTTAAAGGCAGAGGATTAAACAGCTTGTTCCAATACAGTTTAAAAGAGCATAGCTATGTTTATATAGAAGATGTGTATATTGCATCATACGGTTAGTGTACTCTTTCTCTCATCTTGCTTTTGTCTCTCTTTACTCTGTCCTTGCCTCATGCTGCAATCCACTTCATTCTCTTTCTTTTTTCTCCCTCCCTTTCCCCCTTTTGTTCATACTCCACTGCCTCCCTCGCTGCCTAAAAATCTCATCTCCTTTGTTTTCTATCTGCTCAGCAATATTGTAGTCTAGCATTTTGTTTAACAGCTTTAGGCTTTTTTATCATCCTGCAAGTGCACTCTCGCACATTTACATATTTACTCTCGCTAGCTGCAGTAAACGGACAACAACAAAAAAGATTACCTGTTTTCATATGATTTAAAGATAGATATGAAGCTATAAAATAGCCAATTAAAGGGTGAAAATGATCCCCGTAAGACTAATCATCAGTATTATGAATGCTATTAACTGCATGAGAAGACCAGGTCATCCTCACCAGTGTTCCCCTGGTACTCAAACTGTAATGGTTCCAGCGCATGTTGGACTTGTGGTCTCATGGGGCTCCCACGCCCCATATCATATCTCTGTTATTTGAGAAGTGAGAGCAATTGCTCTGTGGTGATTAATCATCATTAGCTGCCCTGCCTTACTGGCATAAGACATGATGTTTTCCTCCTGCACCAATGACTTAGGCTGAAGATAGCACAGGCAGGCTCCACCGGCTTTGACACACGGTCTTTAAGTGCCAGAGTACCGGGCACCACGGTCTTCCGCCTTCCCTGAATTCTGCCTCCTGAGCTCAGCTCTCACCCAATCCACTGTAAAGAAGAGCTGAGGAGAAGCGGGTGTAGAAGATGCTTAGTGAGGGTGGTGATGGCGAAGAGGCTGGACTGGCAGAGGTTGAAGGGAGCAGCTGGTCAAATCTGTTTGCAGAGCATCTTAAACAGCTGATTTCTCTTCTGCTTGAAGCCAGTAATGATGTTCATTCCTCTCTACACCTCTTTGATGTTATTGCACTGCAATTTCCTGTCTAACTTCCTTTTAGAGTCCCCTTTTTCCTGTTTCAAACTGCTTTTCAACTCATGCTATGCCAACCTAATTTTTTTCCCAGTCACTAAACTTGAAAACTTCCTTTTTCTCAGTTAGGAGGCACTCGATAGTGCACACAATCCAAGGTGTGTTAAAGGGAAAGGAGTGAACTCTGGTCCACATTTGCGGGATTTTAGGCACTTAGGAGTACAAGAAAAAAGCTCAAATAACAGCACCACTCTTTATGTGGTAGAAGACCTTTTACCAGAGTTTGACTTCATTTTACTCTCACTCATCGTTTTACTCATGCACTGCAGTTCTGACATTTTCTAAAGGGCATAAGGACTTACCTAAGAAAGCTGTATGAACAGAAGTGTTCAATGCAGATGAGATATTAACTGATCTTTAACCAGCCAGCTCTGTGGGACAAAGGGCATGAGATGTTGGATTGTGTTGATATAAGAACAGAGCAACTAATATTTGGGCACATTCACTAGCAAGTGGGTGTTATGTGCTCTGTCTCCTGTATGCACTAGTAAGGCAGCGGTATCACGTACATTTTACAGATTATTTTCACTGGTAAAAATGTGTGTGAGGCAGAGTTTTTACTGCTTTGTGCTACATGTTTTCACTTCACAAGCATGCTGTAAAGCTTTCATTTATACATTTAAAGCCAATCTGAAAGTTCCTGCAATATACATGTAATTTTCACACCACCACTAAACTTTAAAACCAAACTACTGGTCTTGTTAACACCTTGTGCACATGGCCTGTCCTGTTGTTTTCTTTGGAGGATTGCATAATCTCATCGGTGTTGTCTTGGCTTTTTTTTTAACTGATAAAACTTCTTTCCCATCAAGGTTGTCCTGCTGAAGAGCACAGTGAGGAATGCAGAAACCTCTTCGAGACTTTCCAGGGCTGCATGCGTCTACTCACGGTGGAGAACCAGCGAGTCGACCTGATCAAGGTGCAGCAAAGACTGCTGGGAAATTACAGCCAGCTGCAGATCGACATGTGCGGCATCATTGACAGGTCAGCACCAGCAGGAACCCGTCTCACTGAGCTCAGATTAAATCATTTTATACCCTCGCTGTCATTGACACTGAGACGCACCAACACCGATGCATAAATCCTTACCGCTGTGTTGCTTGGATAAGCATTCATGTTTAATTTTAGCCATAATGTGATGGAGTGGCTCTGTCATTGACTGCAGCATTCTGTACACATACACAAGCATGACACACATTCCCCTTAGCTAATAAAACATGCTAGTCTTTTTCCTTGACTGTCTGGGGCGTTTGTACATACATATGCACAAATAATATAGTCAGTTACAATATGTTGGTAATTTATTGCCAGTGTTGGGGAGTAACGGAATACATGTACCGCCGTTACGTATTTAAAACAATACAAAATATGAGTAACTGTATTCCGTTACAGTTACCGTTTAAAAAGGTGGTATTTAGAATACAGTTACTTTGTTGAAATAAAGGGATTACACGGCGGTACTTCCCTGTTTCATATTGTGGCGGGTCAGGACTGCTTGGGTTTTGTTTGAAAGCTATGTTCTATTGTTCCAGGCGGCAGTGTTACGGTTGCCATGGATACAGGGTGACGCTCTCTCTCTGTGTTTCCTGGGTGAGAGAGCGCCTGTTGTTGTTGTGCTAAGCTAATAGGCAGAATGCTACAGGTATAGCTCTAAAGAATGTAGCATCATAGGCAGTGTAGTCCGTGCTGCAGGGAGAATGGACTGCCATACCCGTTATGTGTCTGTGAGCGAGGGAGGGAGAAAAAGGAAAAGTACGAGCTGTCGTGAGCAAAAACGGGAGCTGGAAGCATGTAAATATAATAATAACCACTGCTGCCAAGAAGAGTGCCTGACGAGCCCAGTTGTAAGTAAGCTATTAAGACTCGACTGTACACCGTGTTCATGTTTTCCTCCAAAAACAATAAGTTCCGTTGGAGCAGCCTTTCAACGCCTCTCTCTGTCTCTCGCTAGCAAAGTTGACCCAGACAACAAAGTAAAGCTAGTTTTCAGCTACGAGCCCGACACAGAACCCACCGTATTAGCCAGAGGTCCCTTTACTACGGTTCGGAGCCGCGGACCTTCAGTAACAGTAATAAATCACAGCAATAGTACATTCATGTAGTTGTAAACAGCATGATAAATAATCCAAAGTATTCAGAATACGTTACAGAATACATTTTGGGGCATGTATTCTGTAATGGAATACATTTTAAAAGTAACCTTCCCAACACTGCTTATTGCATACCCACTTCTCATCCCATCAAAGAGTTCAGTCTGTCACACATAAACACGTAGCAGCTAATTACTTCTAAGTAATATAACAATAAATTTTATTAACCCAAATGGGTACATGGGCTTCTTGGGCATAGAAAGACGGTTTAATTTAAAATTCTGCCTTTAAAAAGCTGCCTGAATCTGCATTCATCTGCCGATACCCTTAGCGTAAGCTTTGATAAAGTTCAAAGGGATGAATTACAGTAAAAATAATAAATCAACACATAAACGTTTAATACACAGAGACAAAATGAATGGAAACCATAATCATTGTTGTTCCACACAGTAAAGTAGACCATGTTTAATAATAGGAGTACATGTCAATTAAATAGTTTTTCTAGCTATAGAGGCAGGTTGACGAAAAATGTCTTTAATGGTACAGTAAGGGGGCACATGTAAAAATGCCCTGCAGTAAATACAGACCTGAGTTTTCAAACCCATGGATTACTCTATGAAATGGTGTATTTTAATACGAATCTACATCTGTCCCTGTTCCAAACAAAGCAATATTTGTCCCTAAAGTCTAACTGAGAGTGTAAAATACAAAGTAAAAGCAGTGAGTAAAAGAAAACATAAAAAGAAAGGCAATACTTCTAAAGAGAGCAAGATCCAAAAATTGGATATTGAACATGTGTTCAGTGTTAAAGCTCTTATCGGTAGTGCACCTGCAGCTCCTCCTGCCTCTTGTATTCATTCGTTGTTCTTTTGAGTCTATTCCTGACATTCAACAAGCTGAATGACAACCTTTGAAAACTGTCTATTCAGCCTGCTTGCAGGTGGAGTCAGTCTTGGTGTGGTTCCCTTGTTTGGTTTTTGAGGGATAGCATTTTGTAACATTTGTCATCTTTTATTTACAGCATTTTGGCTGCTGCCTTTCATCCTTTTTTATTATTATTTTTTGTTCGCATCATCGCTTTTAGCGCCATCATTTTTTTGCTTTCTTCCATCTTTTATGAGCTAGAGAAGGAATTGAGCATCACACATAATACACCGGGTACTTTTGCTGATCACCTGGTGTTCTCTGTGTTTGGTGCTTTGATCCTACAGGAGTATGGATGTGATATTCAGGGAGACTCAGGGAGGGTTCAGTGAATAACGTTTGGAACAGATTGAAATTGTTTTTCTGGTAAAATAATTTATTTCCTCCCAAGAGAGCTCAGTGTTTTGCAGCAGCCTTTGAGATATGTTCACCCTCGGTTGGTGGGTGTGCGTGACGATGGGAACATAATGGAGCTGTAGTGAATGCAAACACAACAGTGTTCACATCTGCCAATATCATTGTACTAATGGAATAATTCAGCTTTTTGGCATCTTCAGTGGCCAAAATCCAAGAATATGAACTAATCCAAATCAGACCTGTTGAAAGAAAACCATACAATGCTACATTTTCACAAGTGAACATTAATCACACACATGCTAGCGGACATATATTTTCTATTCTTGGATATAATCAGTTTGATTTTAGGTAAACTGCCTGCTGTGAATTCACTGGATAATTATCACAGGTTAATGACTGTGTGGTTCTGAAAATAGAAGGAAAGTCTAAGGAAGGGGTGTCCAACTCCAGTCCCCGAGAGCTTTGGTCCTGCAGCTTTTAGATGCATCCCTACTCCAACACAGCTGAATCAAATGATTGGATTACCTCTTCAGCATGCCATCAAGTTTGGCAAGGGCCTGGTAACAAGCCATTCATTCACAAGGATGCATCTAAAAGCTGCAGGACAGTAGCTCTTAAGGCTGGAGTTGGACACCCCTCCTCTAAGGTTCAACTACATATGAACCCTTACTCTAACACAGGGGTCTCAAACTCCTGGCCTCCAGGGCTGGTGTCCTGTAGGTTTTAGATCTCACCCTGGGTCAACACACCTGAATCACATGATTAGTTCATTACCAGGCCTCTGGAGAACTTCGGCTGTATCCCAATTCAGGGTCTGCAGCCTTAAAGGCCGCATTTTAAGGCCGATTACATCACAGCGACGCGACGAAGGCTGTCCCAATTTGAAGGCTGCTCGAAATGCGGCCCTCAAATGCATCCTTCATTTCCCTGAATTTTAAGGACATGGCGGTGTAGACTTTGTGGCCCAACATATCCCAGAATGCATAGCGCGGCGGTGGGTGTGGATAATTTTGCCGAAAAAAAACGGCGGATGAGGGGCGCCCGAAGAGTAAACTTTAAGTAAGTACTGAATATTATGTCACTTATTTAGGGGTGGGATTTGAACCCACTGGAACTTAACACATCACTGTAACTTTTTGGTTATAGTCACTACTTTTTACTAACACCAAAGTAAATCAGAACTCCACATGGACAGCCAATTTGGCTCTACCAGGAGTGGGGTTTGAACCCACGAGAGCATTTGCTCATTGGAACTTAAGTCCAACGCCTTAACCACTCGGCCATCCTGGTAGTTTCCAAGTAAACTACCAAGTAGATGTAAGCGCATGTAAGCAAATCACTGCAGTTTTACAATGCAAGCTAGGTATTTTTACTGGAGGAATAGCCCAGTATCTTCATACAGCCAAAGCTAGGAAAACGGTAGTCATGAAAACTGGCTTTCCTAGATATTATAAACACTGCAAGCATTATGGAAACTTTAAAAACAGTCTTATTTAAAACTGGTCTCAAAACAGTGTAGGAAAAATTATTGCAAATGCAAAAGCTCTTTTTACAACAACCAGCAGATAATCACTATTATATGGTACATATATGACATGAAATCTTTGTTATACAAATGACTGCAGTTTCACTTACCTATGTATTTTTTTTAACCAGAGAGTGCTGTTGCTAGGTTTGTTACACAAGGTAAGGGTTATGTGAAGCTTCAGAAAAGCACATAATACCAGGAGTGGGGTTTGAACCCACGAGAGCATTTGCTCATTGGAACTTAAGTCCAACGCCTTAACCACTCGGCCATCCTGGTTCCTATATAACTTTCCAATGCACTTGATCAAGGCATATATGAGATTGACTCTGAGGAGGGATTTTAAGTTTCTGACATGAAATCCCATCAGTCATCCACACACAAAAAAGTGAAATGTCATCCCTAAGTATGGCACTGCAACCATTCCAGTTTAGTTTCACAATAATTCAGTTTAATGTCCAATAATTAGCAATCGTTTTACTAGTGCAAGCTATGTCACCAGGATGGCTAAAAGAAGTCTAATTGTTGTAAATCTTAAACGCAAATATGGCAGGGCATACAGCAGATGCAGAAAGACATTGAGAACAAGTGTAAGAGTTTCCATTTTCTAAAAGTAATTTATAGTCCTCTCAGATCGGCAGAGTAAGTCATGCACAACAGAGACAATTGCCTTCTGTCTTGATGATACACTAATTACACAATGCAATAAGAGGAACGATTATCATAATTATGAATGTTCCTTTTGGCAAAAACCAGAAAACACACACTTATATATGATATGGAGTTCGTGAATACAGTTGCAGACATCAGCTACACATTTTCACCAGAGAAAGAGGATCTCCTCCAGCTGGTTTAATTAAATACCTTTCCTTTCTCACATTTATCAGATTATTTTTCATGAGAATTCAGCTCCTGCTCAGATCTGGCTGCAGGAACAGAACAAGACAAAAAACAAAAGAAAACATAGCCTCTACTGTACAATCGTACTTGTGAGATATAAAGAAAAATGGGTCACACCACACATACCTTCCATATAAAGGAGACTGTTATAGAAGTATGTAGAAGCATCCATGTTTTTTATACTCAACACTTCAAACTGCAAGCAACACAATTAAAATGTTTTTAAGCAGCTCAAGTACAACACCATAACTACTCAGCCAGCCTGTTCACAACCTTGGAAGAGATTTTCTTGCCTACACTTTTGTTTTTTGTTTATTTTGGTGTTTCCTTGCATGATTAAATGCAGCCCACGTGTATTCATATCTAACAATACCACATACTATATATAGTACATGGGATTGTTCCCCCGGGGTCATCTCTGGTGAGGTGTCTACATACCAGTGGAAGATCATAAATAGGCTTGTTCACCTAGAGCTATGAAAGATTGAGCCTGCTTTGACAGACATCAGCTGAACACGTAAAGCAAGAAAATTATCCACCTTTCAACTGACTTGAAAAGCTGTCAAAGATTCAAAAAGAACTGTTTGGTCCTCAAGAATATCTGTGATAGCTAGAGTAGAGCCTAAATCCACATGGGTACACACCCATCTGAGTCCAACATCTTAAATATTCAGGTCTCGCACAGCCTGGTGATGTACAAGGCCTGATACATGTCATGCCAGCTGTTACACTGTAACAGTCCTGGCAAGGACTGTAGCTTTAAATGTAGTGAACAGGGCCGCAACAAGATGAATCACAGAAAGTTGAATCTGCTCATCTGGACATAGTTGTGTCTTTTGCATTATTGATTGTTTATGGTTCAGTGTTTACTTGACAGACATTAACCTTGATATTGAATACGTACAGGTCTGTTTGTGATAAGCAAACTGATGGCTATTTTTTCTTAGATAAACTTGGTTTCAAGCTTGATTGCTCTTGTCAGTGCAAGAAGAGTTGCCAAGCAACCAAGGATGTGTGATCACAACCAGAGAGTAAACTAAAACATTGCTAGAGTGTCATGACACTAACATATGTGCAGTATAGCTATTTAGAAAAAGCACAGCTTACTGAAAACCAGTAAAACTGCAGCGTGGAGGCAAATATGCCTGCAGCAGAATATTCTGTTGTTGTAAACATCTTGTTTACAACCTTATCTGAACACTGACCTGGTGCTCCATATTTACCAAAATTCAAAGAAACATCAAAATATAAAATAAAAAAAACTTGTACAAAAACTAAACACATAATTAAATCAACAGGGCACTGCTTTCACATTGTGCTGCATTCCTGTTGATTAAAATGTCACTCCAGTGATTATACCTGCATGATGGATGTGACTAAAACTCATAGCAATGTAGTCGACAGCTATGAGATCCCTTTCTTTTTGTCAATTTGGAAAAATACTTGCCTGAGGCAACACTTTATATTTTATCTAGTATTTTGCCCCTGAAGCCTTCTTTACTCACCGTTAATCACTTATCTTTGGCCACAAGCAACGCAACTGGCTGGTGAGTTCAGTGTTTTTTTGTAAACTTGATGCACACACATACATGTTATACACGCACAATGAGGATTAAGGATATTTGAGTTTATGCTCATGTTAGTAGCCGTTACATTGTTTTCCTTGGCCTTCATGCATGTATTAAACTGCAGTTTACTGTGGTAACGTTAGCCACTCAGATTAGATACCAGGGGTTGCTTTTGAACTCACAAGAGCATTTGCTCATTGGATCCCACTTTGTTACAGCAAGCCAAGTTTCCATTTTCTAAAAGTAATTTATAGTCATCTCAGATCTGTAGAGTTAGTCATGTGTAGCAGAAACAATTAGCTTCTGTGTTGATGATACACAAAGTAATAACAGGAACAATTACCCTAATTATAAATGTTCTTTCTGGTAAAGAACAGGGAAAATGATGTGAGTTCTTTATGTATACCAGGAGTGGGGTTTGAACCCACGAGAGCATCTGCTCATTGGAACTTGAGTCCAACGCCTTAACCACTCGGCCATCCTGGTGTCTGCTCACATAGTAATAGTCTGTCACGATCAACAAACCCAGAAATGCGTAACTTTTTTATCAACTACAAAACATTTGCTTGAGAAGGTAACATATGATATCATATAGTAAAAATCACTGTGTCTAGTAGATATATATCATTAAGCCAAGGAAAGATGAAGTACTGCTTTTTGAGCTGCATTTCATTGTCTTCCTTTAACACAACACTTACTTACTAACTTACTAACATGCAGAAGGAAGCGCAAGTAAGTTCCCACAGATAACTTCCAGATTACCACACATGGGGTTCCAAAATGTACCAGGAGTGGGGTTTGAACCCACGAGAGCATGTGCTCATTGGAACTTAAGTCCAACGCCTTAACCACTCGGCCATCCTGGTATTTACCCGTGAGGAACGCCAACATCACATCAAGAAGGCCCTGAGTAAATGTGGTTATCCCAGCTGGACTTTTGTTAAAGCTGGGAAGGCGCCAAAAGAAAGCGCCAGTCAATCCGGGAGAGAAGTACAACAGCTGCCTAAGCAAAAACCTGTAGTGATCCCGTACGTGTCAGGAGTATCGGAACAGTTGAGATGCATTTTTTTCTAAACACAGAGTCTCTGTGGCTCTGTGTCCCCCGACACAAACAGAGTAACATAGTGTACGCTGTTGTGCCAGGAGGATTGTCAGGATTTATATATCGGGGAAACCAAACAACCTCTGGCGAAGCAGATGGCACAACACAGAAGAGCTACCTCGTCAGGCCAGGACTCTGCAGTCTATTTACACCTACAGGCCAGTGGACACTCTTTCAATGATGAGGATGTACACATCCTAGACAGGGAGGAACGCTGGTTTGAGTGCAGAGTCAAGGAGGTCATTTACGTTAAAAGGGAAAGACCATCTCTGAATCAAGGAGGGGGCCTGAGGGTACATCTGTCACCATCTTGCAATACTGCGATTGCAGCCATTCCCCAACTCTCTGTGAATGGTACTCATGGCCTTTGATCAGTGGTTGTTGATCAATGGTCATGAGAATTTGCATAATTATGATTAAGGAACTGACCTCACAGCCCATTTTTCCTTCAGTGGGCTGGTTTCAGTCATTATGCAAATGTACTGTTTATAAGATTGGGGAAACCTGCAGTCAGCAGTGAAGAAGTCACTTGGATGAGTGACGAAACGTTTCTCCTACTGAAAACGCTTCGTCCAGATGAACAGAATCAACTTTTGGAGATACACTGCAAAACATTTGCTTGAGAAGGTAACATATCATATCATATAGTAAAAATCACTGTGTCTAGTAGATATATATCATTGGCCAAAAGACCTTTCTCATTGTCTTCCTTTAATACATATAATAAAACTCATTAACTTGTGATTTAGTCCATCGTTAACTTCTAGTTTAATAATGGATTGCATTTATATAGCACTTTCCGGGGCCCTCAAAGCGCTTTATAATTACACTATCCATTCACACACTAGTACTTTAGTTTACCACACATGTGGTACCAAATTATAGCAGGAGTGGGGCTCGAACCCACGAGAGCATCTGCTCATTGGAACTTAAGTCCAACGCCTTAACCACTCGGCCATCCTGGTGCACTGCCCACAAGAAAATGTATTTCAATCATGATCCACCTATACAAAGGTAAGTTATACTTTCTGCGGTGCCAGAAATTAGAATTTTGTTGCGTGTCTGTCTTTTAATCTAGTGCCACTCATCCAAACTACTCCTGGAAACTTTAAGCTGCACCTAGCAAAGAACAACTGTGATTGGGCTCTTTATGGTCTGTCTTACAAAACCACTAAGGCCCTTCATAGAATCCATATGATGCTGACCGACTCACTAACATCTCATATTGCAGTGTGAGCTAAGTGTGAGGGCTCCTTCTTAGAATAGTGAATGTTTTAGACCATTTAAACAAAATTGCGAAAGTGATTCAGAGCGCAAAACAATTTCACACATTCATCTCCTCACAGGCTCTCAGTAATTCATATTTGTTTGCTACCCCTGAGTGCATGCACATGTAAGACGTGTAGAGACTTCTCATTTCAGCAAAAGCCGCATTGAATTTGAAGCTCATCAGCAGTCAGACAAAAGCATCTATATAGATCATGTACAGTACACACTACTGACACACTGAGTCTGATTGCATCAACAGTCACGTTCCTGAAACACTCCCTGCTACTGACTCACATGCACAAACACTCAATATACTGTGTAAAATAAAGGAATGGACCAAAGTGGAAATGCGAATTTAAAGTGAAAGCTAAGTGGTTTATCTTCAAGGCTCCAGCTTACTCTGAGATTAAAGTAGTATAGAGATAAATGGAGGTTTTTAAAAAAAAAAAATCACACTGTTGCAGGATGACAGGCTGCTGAGTTAGGGCTTTTATCTAAATAAAGGCGAGCTTGCAGATTCTGTGCAGTCATCTGTTTTCTCTTAAATATTGCTGCCTGTGTTCGGGCAAACACACAGTTTAAAACTGTCACATACATTTACATAAGTAAACTCACACACTGAAATGTACGTTTAGGATAGAAGAGAAAAACACACTGCTCAAAGCCTGCACATACTGCCGAGCGCTGCATCCACCGCTGACTTAAAATTGTCTTTGTGTGTGTGTGTGTGTGTGTGTGTGTGTGTCAAACCTCCTGGAGGTGCCAGCCGGTCGTGGAACAGATGGAAAGCAACCGGTGTAGATAAAAACACTGTTACTCATCGTTTCCTGTTGTCCTCTCTGTGTCTTTATCTCAAGAGAATGAGGTCACATCACTCCTTTATGTGGGTTAGCAGAGACACAGCAGCTCATATGGCTATTTTAATCTGTCACATATATTTTGTAACTTCTCTCAGGTACAGCACAGTTTTTGGGGTATCTGTCTCAAAGATTGCTGTTGTGCAGTGGTTTGAGAGCTCAACACACCAGAGTAACAAATACAAACAGACGATGCTCAAGCAAGCTGAGAAAAAAGGCAGAAAATTGAACCTAATTGCAAAACACCACTAATACTATTCTTAAACTTTATATCACTGCAGATACCGCTATTAACCAAAAAAGGTTGGTACCATCAACCTGTGGGACTGGAAAAATAGAGTCTGTGTGAAAATGTCAAAAAATGCAGGCCCTTAAATGGCCACTTCAGGCTGGTTTCAAAGGTGAGTCAATCCCTCTAGACTCCCATGTTAACATTAGTCCTCTCCTCAACCGCCTATCCAATTCAGGGATTCAGGAGGGCTGGGCCCTGCCGTAGCCGCCATTGAGTAAATGACAGGGGTACAGCCTGGACACGTAGGTAGTCCATGAGAGGTCGCATGACAAAACGCCCAAATTTAAAGTGGAATAAACACGTTTTTATTCAGGGTTTACATAAGTGACTCAGCTGATCTATTAAAACTTAAAATTATGCAGTTTTGGAGTGTTGTCCTCTTTGAGTGACACGTGGGTGCCAGGACAAGCTAAACTGTGTCAACTCAATGATTTCTGTCAGTGAACTGGACCTCGAAATCTATGCTCAATTTTTATCAGCGTTCTGGTATTATGTTTTAAAGTTTGTAATGGGTATCTGTGTCTTTGTGTTACACTTTACATTCTGTGGAGCAGTTGGTAGTTTATCACTCATCTGTCTTTTCAAAATAAGGTTGGTTCTGGCTCCAAAATAACAAGATGGCAACAGCCGAAATGCCAGTGTTAAGGCTTAAACACAGTAATACATGATGTCACATTGCCTATACTCATCTTTTGTGTGCAACTTATGGAAAATAAACATAATCTCGGTATAATCTATGGGCCATGTTAACAGAGTGAAGAGACAAATAAGACAGAGGATTTACATATTTGTTTACCTTCTAATACAACTCGTGGATTATTGATTCAGTAACCTCCTGAGTGACCATGGCAACAACACTGTGTCCCAGTCATGCCGTCACATTTTGGTGGAAACTAAAAATATCTGAGTTGGAGTCTCAGGGCCAGTGAACAAATAAAAGTATGAATTATGTTTCTGCAGTGTTCAACAGCAATGTTTCTGTAGTGTATATAAACATATAAATAAACTGATAGAAGTTCAGAAATACCCAGAAGAATGAATTATGCCACAGTACATATTATAATGATATATTCAGCCATTTCCGCCATGTCATTAATAGAAGAGCAATTAGTGCCTTGATTTGTGTTTTCGGCTTAGATAAAACAAAACGAAGCCTCGCACGTAGAAGATGCAGAAAGATGTACAGCCTTTTGAGTTTTCATAAAAGTAAAACTTATCGCAGAACTTAGAAGCAAAGAGAAACTAAATTAATAAAAGTTAAGAGCAAGTTTTTATAACTACATAAAACATGATCATTTAACTGTTAGTAAGATTATTTCACATCTGAAGTAATCTTTTATTCTGACTTCACAAGTTGCTCATTTGATGGTTGCCTACAAAGTTTTTCTCTTCCAGTTGCGCTTTAGAAAATCTTCAGACAAACAGAGAACATAGTGGCTGTATCCCAATTCAGGGTCTGCAGCCTTAAAGGACGCATTTTAAGGCCAATTACGTCACAGCAACGTGACGAAGGCTGTCCCAATTCGAAGGCTGCTCGAAATGTGGCCCTCAAATGCGTCCTTAATTTCCCTGAATTTGCAGTGGTTGGTGTGGATAATTTTGCCGAAAAAAAATGGCGGATGAGGGGCGCCTGAAAAGTAACTTAGTAAACTAAGTACTGAATATTATGTCGCTTATTTATGTGCAAATTTTTAATAACGAAGAACATTAAAACATTACTGTTGGCCACATGTCTGCAAAGTTATGTGACATTAGTGACGTTTGTACTAACTTGGTTTTAAAGCCTTTACTTTAAAATATACGCCGTTCAATAGCTGACCTTAATCTTACAGAGAATGATCAAAGCTCATGTAGAAACAAACAAACAAATATGTTCTCCTTCATTTCTGTCAAACAAAGCTGTATGAAACGTTTCCAGCTGTTAGTATCATGGTTGCTAGGCAACCTGGGCAGCGCAACGGAGGCTAGACCGTCCCATTTCACAAGCCTCGCACTTCCGGCCTTAGCGGTCTTTGAGTACGCGGTCGTTGAGGACCGTTGAGGCTGCATACTTTAAGGCTGCAGAACCTGAATTGGGATACAGCCAGTTTTCTATCTGCGACTGTTACAGCCTCAGCGGGGCTTCCGGTGAATTTAGCCTTGTGTGGATGTCCCTGCCGTCTCTCCTGCTTTAGGCGCCACCCCTTTTTGTACAGCTGATTCTACTCAGCAATTAAGATGGAGCACTTAAGTCCAGAGAAAAGGTGAGCTCTGGTGCCATAGAAGCTAGTGAGCTGTGTGTGGGGTGGCTGTTTATTCCTGCTCTGTGGAGAGGAGTGTGTTTCAGTGACTTTTCAGTTTAGAGACCAACTCCTGGGTTTTGTTTTCTTTCTTTAAAAGTTGATAGCGGCTTGTCTGTCTCTTTTGATTTATTAATTAATTCAAATTAAATAACCTTTAACTTTAACAATTTTGCCTCCTTGTCTACTTTTTTAAGCTGGATATTTTTTGTTACTTTACCACATCCCTTGGACTTTATAGGGGAACGTAACAGTGACGTTCACTTGTTTTCTTACCTTTACCTTCTACCATCATGTGACAAAATATTCTGCTCTTTGCAGTTGTGCACGTTTGCTTCCTAATAACAAACTGCTCTGTTTTATTATAATAAATTACACATTGCCTTTCGTCACAACAAATCTCCCACAGTGGACAAAGTAATCACGAGTCACATTTGCATACATGTATCTGACAAGTCAGGGAAAAATTGTAAAAGCAAGATGATGCAAACAAACAAAAAACTGGGATCTGGAGTCATTGACGCAAGTTGTAAATATGATTACAGTCTCTACAATATTTGTCATTTCACAGGCAGTTTATAACTCCTTTAGTATCTTGTGAGCTGCACACATATCCACTGTAGATCATATAAATGTAGGGGAAGGGGAAAGCACACGTCAAAGGTAGCAGAGTTTTTAAATGTTGGAGTTTAGTGATTTCATTTCCAGCGCTGAAACGTACGATTTTTACAGTCTCTGCCTGCCTACTTCAGTCCACTCCATCCCTCCTCCCACACAGGACTGGTGTCATGATGGTTACAGCAGTATGATATTTATCTATAAATAACACACATAGCTTCAGTAAAGTCTCCTGGGATTTGGAGTCATTGATGGAGCTTCTTCAAACAGTCTTGCAGCAGTCAGAGAAGATCTGCCGCTGAGAAGAAGCGAAAAGATATCCTCTGTTCACTGGAAAACCTTTCCTTTTATATAAAATGAAAGAAAAATCTAAAGCATGAGTCTGTGAAGTAATGAATTTATTCTTTTGATCTCACGGAGGAAAGGTATTTCAATGGATATTTTCCATTAAGCATAAGGAAGTCAATTTCTTTTTAACCCAGCAACATCTCAGATTGTACCTAAATACAAAAACCGATACTGGAAATGATTGAAAATGTTTATGTCGTTTCACTGCTGTTTAGTAGCACATTAGGTGGATTTAGAGTCTTAGGATAAATGACCTCGAACATCTGCGAAAAACTTTTTTCCCTCTGTGAAATGAAAAGGTGAATTTTAGAAGCAGAGCTAGTTTAATGATGGTGTTTTTTATGTTTGTTTGTTTTTCTTCTCAATATACGCTTTTAGTCCGCGACGCCAAGATTCAAAGTGCATTTACATGCCAGTAAATACCGTTATTACAATGACACCAAGGCACACATTATACAACAACATGTAAATAATTTAATATCTCGGAGACTTCCCCAGCCTTAGAGGAGCATTGAAATGAATATTTGGGTGCAGTTAATATAACATCAGCTTCAAGCTGCACTGATACTTCGGAAAGATTTATTTTCCATACACACTTTATGTCTGTGAATAATGTATGTGTATATTATCTTCAGATTATTCATTTATCTTTTAAATTGCTCTTATAACTCACAGGAGGTGGCATAGTCTTGTTTTACACTGCTGCAGAACAAAATACTGTGTAGAGGGAAAACATACTATTTTACATATATATAAGTAGGGATGCACCGATACTGGTATCGGGTATCGGGGCCGATACTGTAAAATGTGTGTGTACTCATACGCGTAAAAGTTAACCGATACCATGAACCGATACCAACTTATTTCATTAATCAGAGGGTGGCTGGTCATTTCTGTTGTAGTTTTTTAGATTGGCCACTAGGGGGACATCCCGCGCTAAACAGGCACAGGGTTAGGCGAGTGAGACTGGCGGCTCCAGATAAAAAAGAGAAACTGGAGGCTGCTGTAGCAGTGTGGACCGGAACAGCCAACTTTAACTCAGGTTTTTGGAAAAGCGATGAAAAATGTCAAGAGAAAATCCACGGGCAGTTAAAATAACAGTGCCAAAACTTTCTGAAGAGGTAAAGACAAGCAGTGTGTGCGATGTCAGTCCTTGGTTTAACGGCACAGTGGACTGATGAGGAGTTTGTTCGTCAATGCCAAATACTTTCGTTATTTTGTTTGTTTGTTTACAATATGGACACTCTGCAATAATTTAAAAGTTTATTTTATTCGCAAACCTAATTTGTATTTATTTTATTCCAAACAGAAGTGTTTATTTATTATTCTGAAGTATCAGTTTTTGTACTCTGTATCGGCAAGTACTCAGATCCAAGTATCGGTATCGTATCGGTTTGAAAAAATTGGTATCGTTGCATCCCTATATATAAGTATGTTTTTTTTCATGGGTTATAACAGGGGTAGGCAACTCCAGGCCTCGAGTGCCGGTGTCCTGCAGGTTTTAGATCGCACCCTGGGTTAACACACCTGAATCAAATGATTAGTTCATTACCAGGCCTCTGGAGAACTTCAAGACATGCTGAGGAGTTATTTAGCCCTTTAAATCAGCTGTGATGGATCATGGACACATCTAAAACCTGGCACTCGAGGCCTGGAGTTGCCTACACCTGGGTTATAATAATAGTCTCAAGCAGAATTAGTCAGACAAAAGCAAACGATTACTGATCAATGTTGACATCAAACTGAATCAATAGTAGAAAAAAAATTCTGTCTGAAACTGACCTCATTATTTTGAAACTTTGACCATTTTCCTTATAATATCTGAGAGTATACAGCAGAAAATGGGGAAAAGCACAGTAGATCCCCATGTAACACATTAATCTTCTTATTTTTCACTGTCAAACTGAAATTATCTTTTTTTTGTCATTTATTTCTTAAAGTTTACGAGTCAAACACTTAAATGCTCGGTTGCTAGATCAGCAGCAGAAACACATTATGTTCCTTTTTCCTCAAGGTGCTGCTGCTCTGTTACTCTTTGTCATGGTTCTCGTGGGATCTGTTAGTTTATTTATTCAATTAGTGTTTTTTTCTTTCTTGTCTTTCTGTGTTTGGTTATTAGACGTGTCTTAATGGTAGTTACTTGTCTTGTGATTTGCTTTGAAGGTTATTTTGTGGTGATTTCACGTCCTGCTTCTGTTGCTTTCTGTCTTTGTTTCCCGTTTGATTTCGCTTGTATTTCCCTTCTTTCTCGCACTCTCTGGGGTTTCTTGCTGTTCCACACGATTATGTTTATTTATTTATTTATTCATTTTTTCTGCTTATTGAATTAACATAAAATAAAAATTAAAAAAAAACATTTGTTCCCAATTGGTCGTTTGGGGTGTTTTTTGTCAGTATTGTCTGCATCTGCATCCTGCATCAGGATCTTCTCTCCAGCTACACGTTACAGTCTGCTCTTAAAATGCTTTAATCAAAATGAATGCAGCATGGTGCCTTTTCCTGTTGCTGATATGGTCTCTTTACTTGCAAAAACGTGATGGAAACTGGGATTTCTTCCCCTGGTTTATACATATCTCTCTCTCTCTCTCAGGTGTTCTCCCAGTCGCTGTGAACACGGTGGCCGCTGCAGCCAATCCTGGACCGTCTTTCACTGTAACTGCTCTGACACCGGCTACAGCGGAGCAACCTGCCACAGCTGTGAGTCACCCGACAGCTAAACATCAGCACATGACAAGTACAACAAGTGAGGGCAAATGGAGAAAGATGGGGGGAGGGTAAGAGGGACAGATGAAATGCAAATGAGGAACAGATAGCGTGTCAAGCCAGATAATGAGGATGTTTTTCATCTTGAATAATTTAAACTAGGAGGGGGGAAAAAAACAGGGAAGGGGAATGGAAAATAAAGTCAATTAAAAATGCCTTGGGTGGGTTTGTTCAGTCAAAATTATTAAGTTATTTACAATATTAAGTTATATCCAACCTTTTACATTGGTAACACAAAACTGTGACTCCTGTCGTTATTGTGTGTGACAACCAAAGTAAACTCTAAGGGTGGTACACAGCTATGTATTTTTTTGCTGTTGCTACTTCCTGCACACTCATATGGTACCACTTGTCAGTGAGGGAGGCCCACTCTGAAGTAAACCCTACATTATCCCCCTTTTTGACTCTAACTAAAGAAAGCTGAGGGTCATTTCCCCATAGACCTCTATACAAACAGACTTTGTACACCTCAGTAAGTCACTTCCTGCTGGCCAGGTTTAAAGCACTTCTGCATCAGCTTGATTTTTGACACCTGATTTGTGTTATTTACAATCCTTGCACCTGTTACATACTCACATGTGACGAGTATGGAAGCCCCAGAAGCCTCCCATTCAGATTTTCAGCTGGCCAAAAGAAAGATCACTTGAAGGAAAGTAGAAGAGAGCTGAGCATCTTGTCTCTGATGGTGCATTAACTGCACTAATGCTCGAAATAAGACAAATAAGAACTATCTTTAACTGTGACTCTGCTGTAGAAAAAGTCTGAGAATAAAAGTATGTAATTTACAATTAATATAAGTATTTGTTAGAGAATAAATATTGACAAACACCTGCTTAGAAAATATTGTTTATCTGAAGGAAGATGAAAACTCTTGTGTGATCTTCTGACTGCTTGCGTGTCCATAAATCTTTATCATGGAATCAAACTTTAGATGAGGTGTCCCCTGAGATCTATTTTATTACCTGCACATCTTTTCTCTCTATAACGCCTTTTTGTGTATAAGGTGATATGATGGAGGTTAATGAGACTGTAGCTGTGACTAAAATACCAAAGAGGGAATAAATATATAAAACCGTGACGGTGAGTTGAGCTTGCAGGTGAGATTTAGTGGCTGTGTGCTGAATGCCTCGAGTCAAATCCTCGAGACTAAAACAAGGAGCGTTTCCCACACGGTTTACCTATGGTCTCATTTTTATTTCTGATGTTTCTTTGAAAACTGGTCTCTAACCACACTCGGGGAGTGTGAGGAATAAAAAGCCTTTAGCTGTGGAGAAGAAGCGAGATAAACAGGTGAGCAGAGTGTGGGAACTTTCAGATATGGATTTGAATTGAAGGGCTCCTTTCTTTGACTGCAGAAGATGTACTGTTGCGTGCTTGAGACGGAGATGAGAGGAAGACTTATGGAGACACAGAGAAAGAGGCGAGAAGGTCTGATAAAGTTAAATTTATTGAGGCTGTGTATTCCCATCAGTCATTACTGTCATCTCCAGTTGGATTAAACTTTAGTTTATGGGATGCCGGTGCAGAAAAGGAACCTCCGATTATTTTTTCTTTTCTCTGATCACGGGACTTTGATTCAGTTGTGATACATACGTATGAAGCAGCACCCACAGCATAGTAATCCTCCACAGCGTGCGATCTTCATCCCCTCGCAGCTCCGGTGGGTCAGCGTGTTGATGTAGTTCTCATTATTTTCCTCCCAGCTGTGTACGAACAGTCCTGCGAGGCATACAAACACAACGGCAACACGTCAGGACATTTTTACATTGACGTGGATGGCAGCGGACCGATCAAACCACAGCTGGTCTACTGCAACATGACAGGTGACACACACAGACTCACACATGCTTTTACACCTCGCCTGCCTCCCATCATCACTGAACCTTTTTTATGATTGAGATGATTACATAACTTTAAATGATGTCCCCGCTTATCACACACCACATTATTGTCCACCTTCATCTTTTTTTATTTCATTATAGACTTCAATCACTCCCTCTCCTCCTGTTTCTCTTTCACTCAATCTTTCATGCCCTTTGTGTAATCATATAAATGAACTATGATAACGTTCTTTACCTTTCTATGAATCACATGCTTACTTAGTTTTTTGTTTTTACTTTTCTATCTTTGTCCAACTCATTGACGGAAAGTGAAAATTTACCGCCTAGATCAGTCACTAGAATAGGAGTAACACACTAACTTAACATGCATGTGTTTGGAAGCAGCATGAAAAACATGAAAAATCCACACACAGAGTGAGCTGAGCTGAAATCACCCACTCATAAAATGAAAAAAAAGTATTACTTTTTATGTTTCGTCAATTATAGCGTTTAGACATAAACATTAGGAAACAAGGTCAAACATTTACTATTGAAGGACTGGGAAATTTATAGCAGTCAATAGCACTGATAACCATTGTCACCACTTTACATTTATACATCAAATATACATTAAAAAACAAAACATAACTGCAAAACTTAGCCGATGAATCAGCTGGCTGGTTTGCAGAAGATCAAATGACCATTAAATACTTTAGATCAACTATTTGGATAATTGATCTGTTCCTGTTTCTTCCAGTAAAACATTCCCAAGCTCCAGCTTCTAAAATTTGACATTTTACTTTTTTTCATGTAGCATCAAAAGGGCAGTTATTTGTTAAAAGAATAGTAGCAAGAATGAAAGGGAAGGTTTACAGGACCGTGGTGAGACCTGCTATGGCAGGGGTGGGCAATTCCAGGCCCTGAGGGCCAGTGTCCTGCAGGTTTTAGATCTCACCTTGGGTCAACACACCTGAATCACATGATTAGTTCGTTACCAGGCCTCTGGAGAACTTCAGGACACGTTGAGGAGCTAATTTAGCCATTTAAATCAGCTGTGTTGGTTCAAGGACACATCTAAAACCTGCAGGGACACCGGCCCTCGAGGCCTGGAATTGCCCACCCCTGTGCTATGGTATATTGTTTGGAAATGGTTGCGCTAACAAAAAGACGGAAGGCGCAGTCAAAGGTGCTAGAGTTGAAAATGCTAAGATTGTCTTTCTCTCCTGGTAGAGGATTAGAAATGAGTATCAGAGGAAGAGCTCAAGTTGAGCAGTTTGAATGGAAATTTAGAGAGTCAGGGTTGAGATGGTCTGGACATGCGCAGAAAAGGTATAGTAGATATTTTGCACAGCAGTAGTTGAACATGGAGCTGCCAAGAAGAAGAAAAAGAGGACGACCACAGAGGAGGTTCATGGATGTAGTGAAGGAGGACATGCAGCGGGTTGTTCTGACAGGAGACCATGGTAGTGGATCAAGGGAGATGGAAGCAGATGATTCGCTGCGGCGAACTCGAAAGTGAAGCGCTGAAGGAAAATATGAAGATCCAGCATGAAAAGGGCAGCTTCATCAGCTCTGTTGCATCATAGCAAAAGATTTTGTGGCTAAAAACTCCCAGTCAGCTCGAGTCCTGTGTTCACCTGTTCTTCCTGTGGGTACGCCGACTTCCACCCACAGATTAAATAGCGATTCAAACTTGGCTGTAGGTGTGAATGTGGGAGTCTGTGGTTGTCTGCATGTCGCATCTTACACTGGAATAAGCTCCAGCCACTCCACGACACTAAACAGAAGGACCAAAATGGAGGGATATTTATACGAAAGTAGACGACTCTTGAATCTGCTATTTTCTAAAAAGTATAATCTGCAGAAATATAATTGTCATCCATTTCACTTTCTTCCATCACAGGCTTATTTGTGTAGTTACATCATGCATATCTTGCTAATTTCACAGTCTGGCTACTTAGATGGTATTTAAATCGTACACATTCTAGGAAAGAAACTTTGCAGTGGAGCTTTATTGTAATAATAATAACTGAGTATAAATTGCATGC
This sequence comes from Neolamprologus brichardi, assembly GCF_056152115.1. Lineage (NCBI taxonomy): Eukaryota > Metazoa > Chordata > Actinopteri > Cichliformes > Cichlidae > Neolamprologus > Neolamprologus brichardi. The sequence continues at coordinate 10,791,188 of NC_142121.1, read as the reverse complement.
TCATCTTTCCCACCAGAGGAAAACACATGGATGGTGCTCCTGCACAACAACACTGAGCTGACCCGAGTGCGACCGTCTCCAGCTGTGTCCCAGCATTCGGTTCACTTCGACTACTCATCTCAAGAGGAGCAGCTGCTGGCTGCCATCAGCCAGTCAGAGCACTGCGAACAGGAACTGTCCTACCACTGCAGGAAGTCCCGCCTCCTCAACACTTTGGGTAAAGATTTGCTGTTAGTTGCAGTATAACATTATATGTCTTTCTTTATTATTCTGTAGAAGATTATTCTGATGCTGCTCAGCTGGAACAACTGGAAGTGTTACAGTGTAAAAAGCACATAGCTATGAAAATGTTTTTCAACCTGCAAACACTAAACTCTCTTCTGTAGCATGAAGTCTGCCTCTCCTTGGCTCGTTGTTCATTTCCCATTTGCTGCGAGGCAAAACATTTCTTTCCACTTTGACGATGTTCTGTAACATGAGTGCTTGATATTCACTTTGTATTTCCCTCTCTGAAAATAGATACTAGTTTATCAGTTCAGTTTCTGACAGCTTTATCTTAAACAACTTGAATTGCATTGTCTGTTGCTGCTGAAATTTTCTTTATGCACGTTAAACTTCAGTAATTCTCACTATTTAAACATCCTATTTAATCCTCATCCCTGTAATGTTTAAACTGTAGTTAAAATATTGGCGTTGAGGTTTTAACTTGCTTTTTCCTTTGATATGTGTTAAGAAAAAACTGGCAAATAAGACAAAAACTTGCTTTTAATTAATGTGTTTGGGTCAAAAAGGAAAAAAATCAATAAAAACTCGATTAGGCTGACTCTGTTCAGCTGGAGCTCACCACATCATACTCTCAGCCAGAGAACAAACCTATTTCACTCCTTTCTTCAAACTTAGTTTGGTCGCAGGGATTTTCTTGTCTTTCACGAATGATTCAGAAACATTGATTGTTCAGGATTTGTTAAAAACCTCCCCCTTTTGGAATGAGTATTGAGTTGGATTAGTGTTTTCTTTTTCTGTTCATGTGTTTTGTTGTGATTGCATTGACTCAGAGGCGGTGAGTATTAGAAACAGAATTAGAATTACTTTGATCCCTAAGTTGCATTAAATTTGTTTTAGTAGCAGTGGATTCAACAGCTTATCCTTTCAGAGTCCGTGTAAAAGAGCACCCGAACGTTCAGTGTTGAGAAATAAAGAATAACAACATTGATTTAACTTATCAAACGCTGGTCTCATGGCAAATTGTAATGAAATGCGATGCTTGTGAGGGGCAACCCAGCAAACGGATCTTTTTCTAAAGCTTTCCAAAAAAAACTAAACAAAAAAAGGAGGAAATAAAACAATTAACCCTGTCAGGCTCAAATTAAGTTTTTGTTGCTAATGCACAAAAGAATACCTACAGTGGTGCTTCTGAGTAAAAACAACTCATAAAATATGTATGTGGGGTAATCAGGTTGTTAGCTTTTAACTGTTGCAAATCTGCAACGCCTGCCTTGAGAGGGTTAAGAAAGAAAATGTAAAATATTGCTCACATGTGGACTTCAAACTTACTTAGAAGAAGTCCTTTGAGTTTTGTCCTTTCAACAACCCAAAAGTGGTCAAGAAATGTCAGCCTGTAGTAACGAAGCCGACTGACCCTCAGAAATGTCTGTCAGGTGTCTCAGCTAACCAGATAAACAGTTTAGTTTTGTCTTTTGATTGCTACTTGTCCAATGCAGATCAGTGGAAGTCTTGAAAGTTTTTATCAACTCAGGACCTATAATGGAGTATATAAGGGAAAGATTTCAGCCTTGAAGAAACTTTTGGTCTGGTGGGTAATAGAATGATGGATGAAAGTGGGGAAAGTGGTCGAAAAGGAAGAACGAGCGGAGAAATAGAAGTTCCATTATAAGCTCTCTGGCACTCCCTGGGAAAAATAAAGGAGTGCTGACTCAGCAGAGACATCTCCAATCACCCTCTCGCCATCTCTCCACCTACACTCTCTCAAAATGTGAAATACATATTTCAGCTTATACTGTCATCGTCCTCAATATGAAAAACAATATATTCAGTGTTAGGGTTAGAAGCTGGCAAGCATCCCTCCGCCTCAAACACTAGCTTTGTCTTTGGAGGATCATGTGGGCTCTTTCCATGCCGCACTCTATTTTCTCACAGCCCAATCCATCTTGGGCACAATATGGCATCCAAAGAAAGCGCAATAAGGTATGTGTTGTACAAATGGCAACATCCTAGCCTGCATTTGAAAATTGTGCTTAAAAATTTGAGACTCAGTTTTCTTTTAAAAGTTTGAAATAATTCATGACGTTACAACTCCCACATAATACTTAGTGGGTTTAAAATGACCAATCAAATGACTGCAAGCGATTCTACAGTCATTCGATTGGTCAAATGACTGCAGGGGATTCTGGTACAGGTCAAGGCTGTTCTCACAGCAGTGTTTAAATAAAAAAGTATAATTTAAATAAAGTGAGATTTTTTTTTTTTTCTGCTGTAATTTATGTTTGCTGACTCTCTTCTAGGGTTTTCCCACCAATATGTTCACACCTCCTGCGCTTATATGTACTTACATGGAAAAACTTAGGCTGGGAGACCAATAATAAGACAGTTCCCTGCAGAACAGAGCAGATATCAATGACAGCAGACATGACTCTAAGTCATGCAACGCTAATGGTGCTGCTGGGTGACAAAGCGGCTTGCAGATGCTCCAGAATTCTAGGAAAACTAAAGAAAGCTAATAAATCTAACAATCTTGTCTCAAAAAGAGATTTTTTTTCTTAAAGGAGGATCCCCCTTAAAGCTGAAGGTCATTTACAGAGAATAGTAAAATGCTTTTGTCACAAAATAATCAGTCTAGTTGTTGTTGTTTCATTTTGAATTTCTTGATTTTATAGAACCGGACACTTACATAGGAACAAAAATATACAATTTAATTTGACCAAAAACACCCTCTACAAGTTTCCAAATGCAGAACCTTGTCTTTCCATCTCCTGCTTCTTTTTTAGGCTCCGTTTATTGAAATCAGTGAAAACAGTTGTAAGAGAGAGATTTGTCTGTTTCAAGCATTGGAAGCTCCACAGGTTTTCTGAAGATTATTTTTAAAAGGAGGAATTAGATTGATGGTAAATTAAAAGTAAAAAGCCTGCATTTAGAAGGCACGCATGCTGTAGTGAGAGTTCTGATATTTCCTGAGGTTTGAGTAAAGGATCTGCAGAAGTGCATCAGTTGCAGTCAGCTAATTTGGGCTGGCACTGAGAGCAGCAGGCTGAAGTTAAATAAGATGTGCTCAGTCTTTGAGAATAAAGATAAACATTTCTTTGATTTGACAGGAAGAATATCTGTTAGTGTAGGAAAATTATACCAGTTATGAAATGAAAGACTTTGACATTTCCCAATGCGTAAGCAGTCTAGCTGTAGTTTAGATATTAGAGATGCACTGAGTGAATTTTTCTTGGCCGATTATGATTTTTATCTTTGAATTGAGGATATGGATTTTAGCCAATACCAATTTTCCTTATCAGAACAATAATTGACAGGATATACAAAGAAAACTAAACTGTTACTCTATGCAGTATATTATTTTCACAATTACAAAAAAGTTCAACTTTACAGTTTCCTCCAAAACTTCAAGTAAATCACAGGATCTTCTCTCACTGAAACAATTGAAAACAAAATGCTACTGGTGGTAGAAGTGAAAACAATTAGCTGAAGAGGAGCTGCTATTGAACCACCTTTACCCAACACATTTTACCTTACCAAACAAAAGCAGGTGCAACAGATTTACGTAACAACTCTCCATAATGTGTCTGATAGCTGCTTTGATTCTTTGCTTATACCGAGGCTGCTGGCTTGGAGCTGGATCTGAGATCTGCATAACTTTAACTTTAACCACTTTGATTTATGGGTGTCTTTAAAATGTTCTCGTTCAGCAGAGTCGGGATGATTTAGGTTCGATTAGGTTTGTTGTTGAGAACATTATGCGGCAATCTCCTCACAGTTTGATGAACTTTGTGTCTCCACTCAAAATAAAGAACTTATATGCTAATGATGTGTTAGCATGCATCTATGGGTTTGTGTATGGCTGTTTGGCAAGACTGAAATGAACTGGCTCATAATGAGACATCCATGCGACTGACGAGCCAGTCGCTGGAAATCCCTGGCTGTCCATCTCAATTAAATATTTTTAATTTAGCCTTTTGATTGCGTCACGGTTTTTAACTCAGCAATAGGTAAAAAGAAGTAGAAGGATAAACATTTAAGGATTCCTTAGTTGGTGTTATTTAATAATAATAATAATAACAATAATAATAATAATAATAATAGAAGTTGTAGTAGTAAAAAAAATTATGTTGAAGCTACACATGAACATGATTGTGTGTTTCAGAGGGCTCTCCATTTAGCTGGTGGCTCGGCGGTCCAGGTCAAGGTCGAGTCCAGACTTACTGGGGAGGAGCTCATCCAGGAAGCCAGCAGTGTGCCTGCGGCCTGCAGGGCGACTGCGTGGATCTACAACACTACTGCAACTGTGATGCAGATCGCCTGGAGTGGTACTGACCTTTAAAAATTCATAGGCATTATTATTGCTTTGTTCATTTCATGCCAAGTTTGCTCTCTCAACATTATTTCATAAATTAAACTATGGTAGCCCTGCTACAGTCCAACATTAATGATCCATTCTAGTTTGAGGGGTTTCCTCCTCTCTGCGGTAACTTTTGGTTTGTTAGTGATTTGTTTGTACTGGAATGAATTATTTACCAACCACATGCCAGTGTGCAGGGTTTTTTGTCTAACTAATCAACTCAGCGAGTGAGTTTGCTAATGAAGTCTTCTCTGCTAATCAGACAGGTGGAGTTTGGGTTGTAAAACAAAACCTGCAGAGTCTTGGCTCTCAGTAGCACACTCAGCTCTCTACCTGTAATTTAAAAAATGCAGCATCAGCAGGTATTAGGTATGTGCTCTCTCTTTTGGGCTTAGATTTAGAGTTTGTATGATCATTTTTCAGGTTACCTCCCATGCATTTAAAAACGTAGGTACACCAAAAGCTGTAATTTCTAAAAGATAAAAGAAAACACTAAAGTAGGCAGGTATTTATTTCTGATCAAATTCTTGTGTTAATCCTTTCAGATTGTGGGATTAATTATTTTGAATATGACTTGTTTTTGAATACGCGGAGAAACAGACTTTCTAGCCTAGAGTAATAAATTATTGCTCTTTACTTACCGTTCTTCGTGCTGTGAACAATCCTGCTACTTTCATCACACTTCACCTTCTACTTTCTCTCATCTCGCTGTCAAGCTTTTCAGCGCAGACACAGGCTTCACAGATCTGCTTTGCGAGTATGCCACTCATTTCCAGTCTTGGATAAAATTCTCACCTGACAGCGAAACTGTCTTGTAGATTATCTGAACACGTGTGTAAACGGACGGCGCTGCTCGTTCGGCTGTCTGTCTGGAGAGCGCTTTTGGAAAAGGCTGTCACAGAAACTGGCGGAGATGGAGTGTTGAGTGTCAGGTTGGATATGATACGATCTGTCTCGCTGTTAAATTGTCTTCTTGAAAATTTGTCTTGCACATAAAACAGGTTGTGGCAGATTATTACAGCAGTCTAGACTTTTTTTCAGCAGTGCCATTTGCTTGGAGATTTATGCAAGCAAATTAGCCTAATTAGCATACATGTCAAAGCAGTTAATCCCAATAAAAAGTAATTTGTCCTTTTTCATGGTTTTTCTCATCTTCTTCCCTCTCTCCTCATTTTTCTTGCTCCTACTCCAACTTCCTTTTTCATCGATTCCTCTTCTTTCCCGTTTTCCTTCCTAATCATTCTTCATGTGTTTCTTCTCTCCCTTGTCTCCTGCTCTCTCTCAATCTCTCACCACCTTTTCCTTCTCCCTGCTTACTTTTCTCCATCTCTGCTTCCTTTCTCATCTTCCTCTTTACAGGACTGAAGACTCAGGCCTTCTGACACATAAGGACACCCTCCCGGTTAGGTCTTTGGTGCTGGGTGACATCCAGAGGCCAGGGTCGGAGGCTGCCTACCGGGTGGGACCACTCCGTTGCCATGGAGACAGTAAGTCTCCATAACTGCTTGGTTACAGCAGACGGAAAGCTGACAAAAACCATCCTATTTATAGGTTTTATGTGACCACACATCATTATATAAATGACCACCTGGAAGGCAAAACAAAGCTCTCTATCGCTGCCTGCCAGTTGTTTTTTATAACAGGTTTGTTTAGCCAAAATACTGGATGGTTGTTAAATAATATGCACTAATGACTTGCCGTCATTGTCCTAAATCTGCCATACCAAATGTCCACATTGCACAAGTATGCCTGTCTGCAAACTGTAGAATAGAGCAGCATTAAAGCTTAACCATTTAACAGCCCATGTATTTTAATTCGTTTAAATGCTGAATTTGGGCAGTGTTTTTGGAGGTGTTAAGCATCAATATCATTGGTTTAGACGAGTTAAGTTGTGGTCATGCATTAATTTGGACTGGTTTCTGAAAAGTTAACCATCTACTTAATTGGTTTGGACAGCTTTGAACAAGTTTTAACGATGATTTCATCAGTTTGGACAGTTGGTAGGAAGGGCTTAACGATGATTTCATTGGTTTGGACAAGTTTCACTGGGATTAAACATCTATTCCAACTGGATATGTCCCATTTTAATCAAAGCCTAACCTTTGACACTGGAGAATTTCATGGTCTTCACCGTTCTGAAATGGTGACATTTTTAACCAATCACGAAAGGAAATACATAAAGCAGTCTGTTTTATTGTACACTTTGATCCTGGAAGCAGGTTACAGATATGATTTGTCTACAAGATATTTTTAAACATCATGATGCTCTGACTTGGACTTTGCTCTTTTTAGAAATTCAGAAAGTCTATTCAAACACGTTTGTTTCCCTGCTTTTTAGAGGAGGTCAGATGTTTGTGAACAGAAACAGAAGGTTGACAAGCTTGTGGCCCATTTTGGGCAGCTTGTTGGAACTTTCCCTTGAGATCTCAGTCATGTGACACAGATCTATGAATTATGGAAGTAATGCCATTTCCTTGATGAAAAAGATGCTGAGTACTAAATTAAAAAAAAATAGACTAGAAGTTTTTATTAAGTATCAAGCTTAGAAAAAACGATTATGTGTCTAATGTTTAATTAATTATGAATTAAATGGATTCTTATGGGTTCAGCACCTCCTCCTCCTTCTAGCTATCACTAACATAACTGTTACTAATCCATGTTTCCTTTTAAGTCTTTATTCTCTGTTAACTGCTTCTCATTAAGAATAAAATACAAGGTAAATCAAAGTCAAAGTATCGCACCGACTTTGTTCTTCTTTTCATTGATTGTTGTTCCAGTCACTGTGTAAATGCTTCACAACATTGATAAATAAGTGTTATGAGCTACATTTAATGTTCATGACACAAAGTTTTTATCATGCTTCTTAGAGAACTTCTGGAATGCCGCATTTTTCGACAAGGAGACGTCGTACCTGCACTTCCCCACCTTCCATGGAGAGCTGAGCGCCGACATCTCCTTCCTTTTTAAAACCACGGGCTCCTCTGGTGTGTTCCTGGAAAACCTGGGCATCAAAGACTTCATTCGCATCGAACTGAGCTGTGAGTACTGTAGGAGCTTGAGGGCACCAATTTAATGAGGATTAGAGCGATGTGTCACTAAAACCTGGAAGTTAAAGTTTTAATCTGGATTTGTGTAAACCCAGAGGTTAAAGACTTTATCTGTGTCAATACTGTCCTGTAGGCACAAATATTACATTTTTAAAACATCACTGTATCTTTCTGTGTCTTGCACAATCTGAATGCAAACAAGCTACATTAAGTTGACGCAAGGACACCATTTGTAACTTTGGCAATGGTTTGCTGCAACGTTACCCTCGATTCTTCCGGGACACCGTCAAACCTAGCTGCAGGAAACCGAATAATGACGATATCTGAATCATCACAATCATCATGCCAACAGTTCGGGATAAAGTCGAGTACCTGAACTCAACCTTACATGCAGGAATTTTAATTCCAAACAAAAATAAGCTAACACTTTATTTGTTTATGTTCTGCCCAACTCTGCTTAGATCAGCAGGCTGGGTTTGTGGCCCAAAGAACTGCTGCCAACAGGGACGCTGCAGAGCGCCCTCTGGTGGACAAAATGTGTAGCATCAACAGTCATAGCATGGCTAAAGGGTGTTTCTCTTCTTTACTTTTGAAATTTTCATTTCTAAATGCTAGCTTTCTGTGCTACCTGCAGAATCTTCTAGCAACTTAATATTTAATGAATAATCGTTTTTGAAAATATTTAATTTAATGGAGACATTTAGCCAGAGGAAGCCAGAAGAAGAGAATTGTGGCAGTCTTTGGCATGGCTATGGACATCACTTTTTTATTGTGCAAAAGGACAAGAATGTGATGGTAAAGTTGAAAATGCATCTACAGAAACAACTCCATTATGCTGCTAACACAGCTTTGGCGCTTTGCTAACATCTGCACAGACAGCGTGCTGATGCTAAGTAGCCAAGAATACATGTGTGATGTTAAAGCTGAGTGAACTGTAGCCTGTAGGTTTATATTGTTAAATAGTAATTATGAGACAAAGCCACACAGCAATTAATTTGTATGCACATAATGTCTTTGATTTGCTGTTTAGCAATGGTGGCGATAGATGATTGGTACCAATTAGTGATGTTCGATTCGTGAACGAATCGTTCAATACTCGAGAATCACTTTACTGACTCGTGAATCATGATTCACAAGCCCAACTAACTCACTGACTCATCCCTGTTGCTGTTAGCAAACTAATTCCAACAGCCAGTTTCTCAACAAAAGCATTTCTGCTCTGAACTGGAAGAAAAAACCCTGAGTAGAAGCTCACATCAAGAAAATAGCTCCTCAGTTCACAGTAGCATCGCTCTGCTAACATGCTAACAGCACATTTGACCTACTCACCCCCTCCCTTCCTGTGCTGAATCGTAAGCGTAAGCGAATCACTCAGGACTCGCTCACCCCCACCCTCCTGTGCTGAATCATAGAGCGAACGAATCACTCACTTACTCACTAACCCACTCCCTCCTGTGCTGAATCGTAAGCATAAGCGAATCACTCAGGACTCACTAACCCCCTCCCTCCTGTGCTGAATCGTAAGCATAAGCGAATCACTCAGGACTCACTAACCCCCTCCCTCCTGTGCTGAATCGTAAGCGTAAGCGAATCACTCAGGACTCGCTCACCCCCTCCCTCCTGTGCTGAATCATAGAGCGAACGAATCACTCACTCACTCACTCACTCACCCCCTCCCTCCTGGCTCACAGCTTCTTCTTCTTCTTGGTTGGCAACCAATGTTAAGGTGCATTACCGCCCCCTGGCTCACAGCTCAGTGGACATTTAGATGAGAAAATATATATTTAACACATTTAAGGAAAATACTAATAAAATACAAATAAACAAAATAAATGTTTATTAAGCAATTTTGATAGGAAATTGCTTAATTTTAGAAATGTTTTTGCTCTTTTTTGCTCTATAAAATAGTTGTTTTTTTAAGATTCATTCATCTTAGCAGTGGGATTTACATGAAAAGAGAAACAAATTAAGTTTGAGTGAAAATGTAAATTTTTTGCACTCTCTGGTCAACTGACTCAGTGAATCAAATGACTCAAAACATCCGATTCACTTTGGTGAGTGACTCATTAAAACCCGATTCAGTAAAAAGAATCAAATTTACCATCACTAGTACCAATGTGAACCGAGTGGGAATCAATAAGAGAATTGATTGAACTGATAAGTTGAAATTCTTCTTTTCCCCCATCTAATGGGAACCCTGATTTACAGAATGAGTGTACCCTAAGAGTTTAAACTAAAAAAAAGTTGATTAGGTAAGTGTTTATGTCTTTTGAGTCTGGAAATCTGTTTCTTTTTAAACTCAGAAGTGTCACTCCACGCTGGCCATCAGACAGAGTGCATGTTTAAGTCATGTGTCCATCTTCTATATACTTTCTATAGTGTCATTTAGGAAATAGCAGAACTACACTCATGGATGCTCATTACTTTGCCTACAGCACTGACTGCAGTGCAGCAAAGTGACAGGTACACATTTATGAGCCAGTTTTATAGTCAGTTTAGTTTGAGGTTAGTTTGCAGTGTTATCGCTGCACTGCTTTTTGCATTTTCCTAAAAAATAGATTTAAAGGGACACATACACAGCTGAATACAGGGACAGTGCTGGAGCAACAGCTTTTCTCCTCGGGGAAATCACTGTCAGCGAGGTTGTTTCAGATCTGAACAGTGTTGCTTTGTTGGCAGCTGCCTCAGATCACTCTGTAACGCTGCAGCTGGGCCTGAGAACAATTTCTAAATGAAGTCACTGCAGGATATTGTTTCATCTTGTTCTGTGCTCACAGAGTAATACATCTTCTCCTTCCAAACCATGAAGGATGAGAGTTTGTTACACAACTGCCATCATGTCTTTTTGTTCGGATGAACACCGCAGGAAGCTTTTTTTCTCGCGGATGTGCAAAAAGGTGCAGCACTTTAAAATGTGATTAGACTTTTCACTTCCTGCTCAGTGTTACCAAAACTGCTTCCATGGTTTCTGTCAGAGCTTGGTGAAAGGATGATCTATACCATGACACTATAGATTTATCAGCCAGCTAGGATTTAGTTACAGCCTTTATTTCATATATCATATATATATATATTAGGGATGCAACGATACAACAAAATTCACGGTTCGGTTCGATACTTTGGTGTCACGGTTCGATATTTTTTCGATACAAAAAAAATGTTCATGCCTTTTTATTAATTTGTCATTTATTAAATTTTCACGGCACATTCTGCACCACATCTCTGTGCGTTCATCATTTGTTTGAAGCCAGCTCACCTCCTGCAACCACTTTTCCGAGAATACGCGCTTCTTTTGTGGTTCGGACTCCTTCTGACATTTCTTTGGAGGTGGAGGAACATCACAGTAATTGCTTAAAGGAGCTTCTTCGACATCTTTAAGAGTTCTAAACAAATGTCTGTCCTCTTCCTTAAAATCTTATGTACGCAAACACGCGTTGCAACTTCTTATCTTGTGCGGGTTTTTATTTTGACAGCGAATGCGCACCTGCGGACCACTTATGTGCAGCCCTGGTTATTTAGCTCGTCATATTGCAGCCACAGAAATTCTTTTGTCCATGAAACCATAAAGCTGCACTTTCTTTTTGCCTTATAGTCTGATTTGTCATAACCTTTCCGTTTTGTCACTTCTTCACCCTGACCTGTCTTATTTGGCTCAGCAGAACTAAAATATATATCCTGCTGCTTTTACACACGCACTAACATAACGCTCAGCGATTCTCTGCGCGATCAACCTCTCACATGTTTAAGCTTGCTGCGGGAGATTTCACTTGTCATGTTTGCATAGTAAGCTAACGATTGATAAGACGATGTCAGAGGAATTGGTGCGCAAATTATCATCACTCACCAATCAGTACTGTCGCTTTCTATACACAGTTCACGCGATTGCAAGGTGAAAGCAAAAAACAAGCGCAAATTCAAACGCGATTTCAGTATGTCACATATTGACAGTGGCCGATGCCAATGACATAATTACCCAGCTACATTTCCGAAAGAATGCAAAAGCATTGACATATATTTTTCCTTCCTACGATAGGCCGACGGGCAGGGCAGAGATAGATTTTGGTAGCCCGACTGGAAAAAAGCCCCAGGACGTCGGGCTAGCGATTTTGCGAGCCCTGTATCTGATTGAGGAATCACTCATCTTTGGAAAAGAGAGTTTATTATGGAGAAATGTCTCTTTCCAAAATAAAAGCTATACTATACGCTTCTTCTGGGCTATATTCTCAGCAGCATATTAAACATATCAGGTCCCCATAAGGAGAATCATGTGCTAACGGCTGTCTAAATGACTCGGGTAAAGTTTGTAGCATGCGTGCTTGTTTTTGTCTGCTTCCACTTGTCTTTGCACTAGGATGATGTCGGAGTAAATGTGCAGTCATATTGGTTGTGTTCCCACTAGTGCTGTCAGCGTTAATCTGAAATGACGTTAAGGTCACAACACGGCAAATCTCCGTTAACGAGCTACCGCGGATCGCCTCATGAGTGGGGCTGGAAGACGTCAACACATTAACGAGCTAACTGCGCTAACACACTAGTTCCCACCAATTGAGCATTGCTGGCACATCCAACATACTGTTTTACTTTTGTCCATGACGCGCTTACCTTCAGGGTCATACGTCACATGAAAACCAAAATAGTTCCAAACGCCAGATCTGAATGAGGGTGGGGGAGGTTCAATTTGCCATGTTGCAACGAGCTTAACTTCTGTCTAGCTAGCTTGCCCTGCGCTCAGTGAATCTGTGTTCGACTACTCCGCCTAGGCTGCACTGTCGAGCGCAGATCCACTGAGCGCTCAACACAGACAGCACCGTCAGAAGGAAAGTTGATAAAATAAATTAAAAATGTTGTATCGTTCGATACATATGCGTACCGAACCGAAAGCACTGTATCGAACGGTTCGATATCGATACGAGTATCGTTGCACCCCTAATATATATATAGATCTGTGAGTTGCTTCATCACAATATAGCCATACTGTGTGTGTGTTCGTTCTCCATCAAGTCATTTGAAAAAAAAAAACCTGAGTGTTACGCACTATGTGCATCAGCAAACAGTGACACCGCTCTGTAACTTTACATGACCTCCCACTTCATGGCTTTCACAGTTGCTATGGTTACTAAACACTCCCACTTTGCAATAATATAATTTACAGTTGATCAGTGGATATCTAGAAGGAAAGAAATTTCACAAAGTAACTTGCTGCAACAGTAGAATCCTGTTACAGTATAGAAAATCCTTTATTTCACAAATGGTTATGAAGACAAACTGGAGAGCAAGGTGCTTCATTTTTTTATACCTGTGGCAGTAGAATTAAAAACACCTGAATTCAAAGTCCATAATGTATAATTTATGATACTCCAAACGTGTTCGTCTGCATACGTGTTTCTGTTTGCAGTGGCACTTTCACCCACTACAAATGTGCTCCCAGGCCATCCTCCAAAACCCCATCTGTACGTTGGGCCGTGGATGACTGATGCGTCGGTCAAATGCTGATTGGTTGGCAAATGGACCGGAATAGGGAAGGGAGTGACAGCAACTTTACCAAGAATTGGAGAAACTTGAAAAATCTTGAATTTGACTTGAGAAGAAAAAGATTTAAAACAATACAGCATGAAAAGTAGAGGCAAACACTCAGTTTCACTTCAGGTCTCTATTAGGGGTGCAACGATACACAAAATTTACGGTTCGGTTCGATACTTTGGTGTCACGGTTCGATATTTTTCCGATACAAAAAAATGTTCATGCTTTTTTAAACTTGTCATTTATTAAAATTATAAATATATATTTTAACTCAAAAGTACAGTTTTTAAATTTAATGTTGCTGAAACAACAAAGTAATAAAAAATAAATCTATCTGATTGAGAAATCACTCATCTTTGGAAAAGAAAGTTTATTACAGAGAAATGGCTCTTTCCAAAATAAAAGCTATACTATACGCTTCTTCTGGGCTATATTCTCAGCAGCATATTAAACATATCAGGTCTCCATAAGGAGAATCATGTGCTAACGGCTGTCTAAATGACTCGGGTAAAGTTTGTAGCATGCGTGCTTGTTGTTTTTGTCTGTTTCCACTTGTTTTTGCACTCAGATGATGTCGGCGTAAATGTGCAGTCATATTCATTGTGTTCCCACTAGTGCTGTCAGCGTTAATCTGAAATGACGTTAACGCCACAACACGGCAAATCTCTGTTAACGAGCTACCGCGGATCGCCCCGTGCTTCAGCTGGATGCCGTCAACACGTTAATGAGCTAACTGCGCTAACAGTAGTTCCCACACATGTAATTGAGCATTGCGTGGCACATCCGACATACTGTTACTGTGGCATACTTTTGTCCATGACGCGCTTACCTTCAGGGTCATACTTCACATGAAAACCAAAATAGTTCCAAAGGCCAGATCTGAATAAGGGTGGGGGAGGTTCAATTTGCCATGTTGCAACGAGCTTAGCTTCTGTCTTGCTAGCTTGTGCTGCGCTCAGTGGATCTGCGCTCGACAGTGCAGCCTAGGCGGAGTAGTCGAACGCAGATCCACTGAGCGCTCAACACAGACAGCATCGTCAGAAGAAAAGTTGATAAAATAAATTAAAAATTTTGTATTGTTCGATACATATGCGTACCGAACCGAAAGCACTGTATCGAACGGTTCAATATCGATACGAGTATCGTTGCACCCCTAGTCTCTATATATTCTAACTTCACTGCTTCCTGCAGCTGGCTGATAGATGTACAACAGATGGTCTCTGCAGGTTGTTGGACAGACTGTGACCGAGGTGTGGCCTAATACTTTTGCCTGTATAATGTTACTGTATTGGGTGACTTTTATTGAGCCACTCTTTGGAATATGTGAATTGGGGGCATGCTAGCGTTGATTGACAGGCAGCTGAACCTGATTTATGCCTTCTAGAACATTTTTTTATTGAATTAGTTAACAAATACAAAAGCCTGCTGTATGGTGGTGACAGCCCCTCCAAAACATTAGTGTTGTACTTTTGGGTATTCTAGTTTTGGTGAGTAAAATATAAGTACTGTATTTTGGCAGGTGTCTGTGTGTTGAATCCATATAGTTTATTGATAGTTTTAAGAATGTGATATCTGACATATTTTTCCAAAAGAGAAGTGTTTCCACAGTCACTTTAACATACAGATAAAATACCTGTAAGTACTACAGTATACTATAGAGCAGAGCTCTCAAACTTAAATGAGCCGTGGGCCACTGCAGGCACTGTCGTGTCATGTGAGGGCCACTTTAGTGTTCAAGTACTTCAAAGGAAAACAAGAAAACACCCACAAATATTTCAGAAAATGAAGTGTTTTGTTTGCTTTTTTTCAAATTTCAAATTGTATAACATGACAAAACTGTAAGCGTGAACACAATTTATTTTTCTCACTTTTAACTAACTGAAGCCTTTCATTGAACTACCAAATAAACAAATTGGTGCTGTCTTTCTGGCCAGGAACATGGAAGCACAATTTTGTTCGTATTTAACAAAATAAAAATGCAGACATGAGTGTACACATTAGTTTCTGACTACTAGTGAAAATTGTTTTCTTTTAATTAATTCCCTCACTGAACTAACACAACCAAACCCTCAACATGTTTGTGCTCTCTGCTCATATTGCCGTCATATTAAATCATTTTTGCTCTGTAAAGAACTTGTTTTAACATTGCACACAACAATAAACAAATCCTCCCTAACAAAAAAAGTAACTTCAAGGGTCAAATTACATTATATTTCTTCATATCAATATACGGGCTGAAAGTAGGGGTGATGTGGGCCCTAAGTGGCCCCTGGGGCGCGAGTTTGAGACCCCCGCTATAGAGAGTTGCACAATGAAATACACAGATTTTAATTTGTTAGTATTTACTAAAAGCTTCTTAATTAATATGAGGTTGTTTCTAATGAATTGTTGTTGTTTTTTTATTTTAAAAGGAGGACCCTCTTAAAGCTTAAGGTCATTTATACAGAATACTAAAAGACTCTTATCACAAAATAATCAGTCTAAATTTAACAGCCTATGAGTTTTGTGATTTAATTTATATAACGATCCATATAATTATTATTAAAAAGCGTTCTATTAATCAGTTAATGAAATCCCGCTGTTTTCCTGTCTCTTGCTACTTTTTCAGCCTCCACTCAGGTGGTTTTCTCCTTTGATGTTGGTAACGGCCCGCTGGAAGTTCGTGTCGAGTCAAGCGTCCCGCTGAATGACAACCGGTGGCATCGAGTCCGAGCTGAGCGGAACGTCAAGGAAGCGTCGCTTCGACTGGATGAACTTCCTGTCGCCACGCAGGAGGCGCCAGCTGACGGACACTTCCACCTGCAGCTCAACAGCCAGCTGTTCATAGGTGAGAATGACATGGATGCATTTGCACACAGTTTTTGTTTGTTAATAGTAGTACTGCTGGTTTTGGTGTCTTTTTTTTTTAATGTCTCTTTTGTTTAAGGAATACTGTCTCCATATATTCCCCTGCACTTCTTTAGAATATAATATACGCAGTCTATATCTCAGACAATATCTTCTTTGTTCTCCGGGGAACAGTAGTTCAGCTCAGTGTTTCTGTACTGCTCCTTCTAAAGTCTGCTTTTAGCTTTTAGTCCTTTTCTTTCCTCCGTGTCCCCGTAGTGTAACTCTGTGCTTCCCACTTAAGTTCACATCAGATGTCACTGTAGGAATTGTTGTGCTGTACAGGGCTATTTCTGGTTCCCAAAGGCTTTGGTTTAGAACATTTCATTCTCACGGTAGCTCGTATAGCCATCTGTGCCAGGAAGTAGAGCTACCTCAACTTTTAGCTTTATTTTAAATGTTTGGAACCCGTAGGTTACAGTCGGCATTGCAGAGACGGAAAAAAGTAAAATATGGAAAAAATACGGACTCGTATTTGCATGTGTAGCATTAAATAGTCAGCTGTTGAGTTTTAATTCATTCTTGAGTGCTTTTGTGTTCTTGTTGCTGTTGTGTTTTTGTTCTCGCTATAGTTTGTTAAATTCAGGCGTTTTCTGGATTTATTTGTTGGTTCATCATCCACAAATTTAACCTTAATGAACAGTAAAAATTTGTGTTCAGCACATTAAGCCGAACACTAATTAGTAATGCATGTTAGCGTTGATGAAGCACTGATAGTTAGGATTTTTGTTGTGTTTTGCAGAATGGTTGTTGTGTGTCTTTCCGACGTTTAGGCCAGGTGCAGAATAATAGATACAGTGCACAGACCATTTTATTGGAGTGTTTAGCTGGCAAATATCCAATCTAACAAAGAAGTTCTATTGTTTACGAGGAAAAAACCCCACACAGAATTAAATTGTGCTGATATATATATTCTTTCAAACATCCCTGAGGATTAATTATTAATAAAAAACAATTCTGTTGGTTTCGTCGAGCCATTTTTCACAGACACCAAAATGCCCAGCTGCTGTTTGGAACCAGAGACTTTTATTGTGTTCGTTTGTTGATACCCCGTATAAACAGTGCAGTTGCTCCTGTAGAGGCTCTCAAACAGACGGTGAATAGATCCACTCAGGGGGTCCTGATTACCTTTAGAAAATATATATAATAAAACTAAGTTAAAGGAATATGAATGAACCAAAAACAAGAGCTTTTTTTTAAACCAATATTTCAACCAGTATCTGGATTCTTAACGATTTAAAAAATCATGGTGCTTTTTTTTCCACACACACTTCTTCATTGACTCTGATTATCATCTATCTCACATCCACACCACAGATTTAGAAGCACCAGTTAACCTCACGTGCAAACTTGGAGAAACCCCTCACAGGTGCAAGCAGTAGATGCCAACTCCAGAGAGAGAGGGCCAAGGAAAGATGCTGACTACTGCACCATCAAAGCCTATACAAGCCTTGTTTTTTTGGCTTCTAAGCTAACGTTGGGTGGAAAAATAAATTTTAAAGATTAGTAGTCCACATTTTTTTTACTACTGTTTATATAAATCCTGTTGCCTGATCATTTCTAAAAAGCTGACTTGGTGGGAGAGAGTGTTTTTAGAGGCTCCTAGAAAGCTAATGCTTGTTTTTGACCCTAAAGTGTGTTTCACAAGTGCAGCCTATCAGCTCCACTGCAGGATGTCTATGAAAGCCAAAACCCAGCCAACACCCGGGACCAGTTGAGAGATTAAGTAGAGGTTTTACCGTCTATTTTTGATTTGAGCTCTACCAGTTGAGCTCAGTTGAGATCTACAAGATAATTTTGACTTTTCAACTTCTTGGCTCTAGGTCAAATGAACTGTGAGTGAGATTTTTAAAAAAAATAAAATTTTAAAAGTACAAGAGAAGCAAATCTTTTTTTCTTTGTTCAGATTATTTTCTCCTAATTTTGCGAGAAAGACTTGGATTCAAAAGCAGGTCCCACGTCTGGTTTCCTCTTTCAGAGTCTTACTTTAAAGGACAAGAAATCCTCTACAACAGAGTGCTAAACTGTTCTTGGCCAGATGCCACCAGCTCTTCAGTATTATTGAATATTGAATATGAAAGTGCTGAGGCCATGGTTCTGACCACTGAACAATAATCACAATAAATAAGCATGCAGTAGGGAGTTGTGATTATCTATATAGTAAATAATCACAACTATATATATATATATATATATATATATATATATATATAGCCAGCCCATGGTGTGATTTCTTGCAGCAATAAGCTTTAAATAAACTGCAAAAAACTCTAAACCTCTAAGTTATTCATTTCGCACTTCATCAATGCCGCAGCCCTATTTAACTTACAGCCAGTACAATTCTACAATTCAAGTCTTATCATTCTGTAAATATTTAGTCTTTCACTTCTTATCAGTAATCACACTGAAGGGGAAACAAGCCAACAAACTCTGAAATTATCTGATGGTCACAAGAACAGACAAATCAAGGAGTTTGGCTGAATGTGTTTAACCAATAGGCTTTTTGTAAATTAACTGTGCCTCACCTACAAAGCAGAGCAGGCAGCAGGTGGCAGAGAAAAATATCTGCTGTCAGTTTGCTGCTTCCTATATATTATGGTTCTTCTGCAACTTGTACACTGTCTCCAGCGGCTGTTAAATCTGATGAGTTAGCCTCTTAAAGTGCTATAAAGTCTGTGATCTCTCTTTACGAATGGTCATGGTCAGTTTCACATGAATTCTCCTCAAATTAGCATCTCTTTATGGCTGTATATAAATCACCTGACCCAACCTGTCCCTCTCAAACAAAGTAACTCAACCAAAGACATCAATAGAGGAAATAATTACAAAAACAACAGGTTTCAGTGTCTAACCCCTCACCCTCACAGTCATGGCGGAAGGTTGCACTTTCCTGAGTGTGGTTCTGATAGAGGTCACTTCCTGTTAAAATGGAGTTCTTTATCCCCACATTCACAGAGTGCTTGCTTGATCAAGCTGTGCTGTCTTTTTCTTAAAATATAAAGAACATCAAGATTACTTTTGCAATAAACTGACAGTAAATTTAAAAAAAAAAACACAGGTGGTTCATACTGTAGCTTTTCTTTAAACAGCAAGCAGTTATACTCTACTGTTTATACTGATAGTTTATGTCAGTAATTAAAATAGCAGCAGTTGACATCAATTAATACCTGGATGGATGCTAGCTACATTACCTGGTTTGTTGTTGGTTCTCTTTTTGTTTCTATATTTTATTTTATTAGCTTTATTTGTGCATTAATGTTTTAAATATCAGCAATGATGTTGTTGAGCAGAAGACTCATAATTTGGCACCAAAGTAAATAAATTGATTAATGACTTGTAATTGTTGAGATTTATTTATTCATTTACGCTGCTTTTGAAGGGCAAACACATTTTGCTTATCATCAGTGACAGGGTCTTAGATATGCACACCTTTTCCAGCAGTTTATTTATGAGACATTTTTCTTCACGTGTTTTTTTTTTTTTTTTGTGTGTGTGTGTGTTTTTTGGGTTTTTTTTCACAAACCTGAATTTTTTTGATCCATCCCTTTCTTGGATGGATCTACATTTTTGGCACAGGTTTTACAAATGCCTTACCTGCCACAGCCCTCCCATTTATCCGGGCCTGGGACCAGCAGCAGGAGTAGAATGGCTTGAGACCCCCCAAATCACATTTTGAGTAATATTTAAATGAATGCCTCGAGGCTGTTGTGGGGCTATTTGGCATCAGCTTAATAACACATGCTGTCCAGTTTGATTTTCTACGCAAGGCCTCAAGGATCACGTCTACATATGTCTAAAAAATTTGGTTTGGATACAGATCCCTCAATAAATTGTTCAATTTTGTTGGGGGGTTTTTCCCAGTAAAATTTCGGTTTATTTACATGTGCCCCTTTCTTTTTTCCTATCACCATCATCAGATCAAAACTGTAACTATATTGTCCAGTTTTTTTGGTTTATCAGTAAATATATGCTAGAATGGATAAATAAAACTAATGACATTCCCATCAACCCTAGCTGTACTTTGAATTTTGTGCAAATTTGCATGCTAATAAACTACGATTAAGATGCTGAACATTAGCTGCTAAACACCAGCATGACAAGCTGATGTCAGCATTTCTCTCACCACCACGGTGCCTAAATACATCCTCCACACAGCTCCCAGCATGGCTGTAATCTCATATCTTGTTTTTTATTAAGCCCTCCCTGACAGCTGGGTGGCTCCTTACTTCTACCTCTCCTCCCCCCAGTTTGTACCAAACTATCTCACTTTAAAAGTTAAAAATATCAAACCTCTACAGGGTAATATGTCATCCAACACGTTTCTTAAAAGATATCATTCAGCTATATTACACTCATAATAATCCCCACAATTATTAATAAGATTTTAAGTGTAAAAGCTATATATGAAATGTAACCCTTTTAGTGTCTTGGCGGGGGGGTGACTTTAAAGCCGTGTTCAGATTTCTCTCTACATCGTCAGTATCTCACCGCGTCCCTCCTTGTTCACATAGTATGAAAGGCTGAATATTAAGTTATTTGCATTCACAAGCCTCAGCATGGGCGTGATTCCATTTACAATCCATTTTACCACATGAATTGTATTTGTAAGACTCCATTTGTAAGGCAAAACTGTTCTATTGTGTAAATTATAAGCTCCTGTGTTGGTTTGTATAAATTCACAAGCCATATTTCAATGTATGCTGTACTTATGTGCCATAATCCTGCCTTGCTTTATAAGGCAGCGGATTCCATTGTCTTGATTAATAAGCCGTGTTATTGCTTTGCATGGATTTATAATCCCCAGCATGCTGTTTGCGTTGGAGGTGCTAAAAATCCACACACAGCAATTTAAAGTGAGCTCGGCAATTAGCTCAGCAGAAATCACTTCCTTTGTGAAGGTTAGGAGCAGTTGTTTTGTTTTGTTTGGATAGCTGAGCCTTTGTATATTTGTGCAGCATCACTATCCACCAACTGTGGTGCACAGTTTATTCCTCCATGCTGGGATGTGTAGATGAGACTCCATCCTCTACAAGGATTTTCAGGATTCCTTTGATCTTCCCTTCATATCCCTCGAAAAGCAGCTGCATTGGCACTAGATTGTCCTATTATAGACAGTGCGGTGTGCACGGTATCCTGTCAAGTCAAGGTTGTTATTTTTCTTCTAATCCCCTTTGAAGCGCAGCTTAGTGGGGGTTTTTTTTTTTTGGGGGGGGGGGGTTCGGGGGACCCTGATGTGTTGATCTAATTTGATTACATTGATTATGAAAAGTCATATGCTTTATACGAGGCATATTCAACCTGCATGTTAAACCAGTGATGACAAAATAATTTTTTTTAAAAATCATTGTTCACTAGACTGTTCATATCCTGTTCATCAGAGTTCACATTACAAATGTTATACACAAAACAAAAATTTGTAAACTGTAATTCCAGCAGAGGAATGGACAATTAGAGGTTAATTCAAAGTGTTGAACTGGCATTGCATAACATTTTACTGGAACTCTCAATATGAGGTCCAAAGACATGCTCATGTAGGTGGAAGTCATCATTAGGCTGAAAAAAAAAAGAGGGATAGCAAAAGTTTTATCAGAGGTCAACTGATCACTGCATACATTCCTAAAATGAATGAATGCAATGACCAGCGCAAGAACACCAAAAGGCCTGAAGACTTATGTGGATGATCAAAGAATTATTTCCATTGTTTCCATTTCCATCTAGCTAGATTAAAAACACTCATTAGGAGGATAGACTTATCTTTGTTAAGTTCAGGAGATGCCCTCATGAATGATGAGGAGGAGGCTAAGAATACAAAAAAAGTATGGGCAAAGAGAGAAAAGCTCATGAGCCAAAGCATACCACGTCATCTGTCAAACATGATGGAGCCAGTGTTATGGCCAGTGGAACCGGGCAACAACTGCTTATTAATGACTTCTTAAGTGAATTCTGAAGTGGAGAGCTTTTCTGTTTTCTGAATATACCGCCAAAGAGACAAAACGGTAATTTGTTTAATTATTATGCTCAGTATTTTCTCCCTGTCTATGTTCCATCCTTCCTCTCTCATTTGTTTTACTTGAATTCAGAATTTATTTCTTTTTTGCAGGATAAATGGAGAGAAATCATAGCCTCCAGTTGTAGTTTGCACTGTATTTTTCACACTTTAACCATTGCTCAGCAAGACTCAAGTCTTTGCACACGAGTCAACATCTTCCTTGCAAACCACCACAGCAACCCGCTAAAGCAATCACAAGGAGGTTTTCAGTCCAGCACTGTGTACCATTCGGTGCCCAGTTTCACATAACAACTGCCAGAAACCACTTAGCAACCAACAGTGTTGGGGAGTAATGGAATACATGTACCGCCGTTACGTATTTAAAATGCAAAATATGAGTAACTGTATTCCGTTACAGTTACCGTTTAAAAGGGTGGTATTTAGAATACAGTTACTTTGTTGAAATAAATGGATTACACGGCGGTACTTCCCTGTTTCATAATGTGGCGGTCAGGCCTGTTTGGGTTTTGTTTGACAGCTACGTTCTGTTGTTCCAGGTGGCAGCGTTATGGTTGCCATGGTTACAGGGTGCCGCTCCTTCTCTGCGTGTTTCCTGGGTAAGAGAGGCCTTTTTGTTGTTGTTGTGCTAAGCTAATAGGCAGAATGCTACAGGTATAGCTCTAAAGAATGTAGCATCACAGGCAGTGTAGTCCGTGCTGCAGGGAGAATGGACTGCCATACACGTTATGTGTCTGTGAGCGAGGGAGGGAGAAAAAGGAAAAGTACGAGCTGTCATTGAGCAAAAACGGAAGCTGGAAGCATGTAAATATAATAATAACCACTGCAGCCAAGAAGAGTGCCTGACGAGCCCAGTTGTAAGTAAGCTATTAAGACTCGACTGTACACCGTGTTCGTGTTTTCCTCCAAAAACAATAAGTTCCGTTTGAGCAGCCTTTCAACGCCTCTCTCTGTCTCTCGCTAGCAAAGTTGACCCCAGACAACAAAGTAAAGCTAGTTTTCGGCTACGAGCCGACACAGAACCCACCATATTAGCCAGAGGTCCCTTTACTACGGTTCGGAGCCGCGGACCTTCAGTAACAGTAATAAATCACAGCAATAGTACATTCATGTAGTTGTAAACAGCATGATAAATAATCCAAAGTATTCAGAATACATTACTCTCATTGAGTAACGTAACGGAATACGTTACAGAATACATTTTGGGGCATGTATTCTGTATTCTGTAATGAAATACATTTTAAAAGTAACCTTCCCAACACTGGCAACCAATCAGGGAATGAACCATTCTTCCCTAGCAACCTGTAGCTATCAGAGGGCCACAAACATGTTCCTAGGCATGTGTGATTATTGCCTTACTTCCAGTGTTTTTTTTAATGCTACCTTTTTTCTGCTTTTATATGCCCCTGTGTTCTATTCAGTAAAGATTATAAAAATATTCTTACCCTCCAGCTTGCACACACAGTTATTGAGTAAAAATGATCTTGCCAAAATTTCGAGATGTGGCAATGATTATTTTGTGAATCAGTGTTTATCCGTGATGGTACAAAGTAAATACTTGCTCATCTAAAAACATCTGAAAGTTTCTTCTCAGTACTGAGTAAATTGAGGAACTGTTGTATAAGGAACAGTTAATGAGTGAAGAAAGGAATAAACAGGCTAACAAAACTGTATGTTTCCTTTTTTATAATTGCAACTTTACAGACTCTTAATTGTAGGGGTGGAATAGACATCAAATGTAAAGTGTTTAGGCTGAACATGTATATCAATTGCCATGTTATCTATATGCTCTTTTCATGTGTGCAGCATAAGCAGCCCACGCAGCACATATAGTGTTTGATGATTGTTTTGTTCGCCATCGCTCAAGCGGTGCGGGTCAGCTCATCCTACAGCATACTGATTTTGGTTGTTTGTTTTTAATCTGTGTTTTCAGAAAATATCCTGGTTTCATATTGAGATTTTAAGTCTTTTCTCAGAGCGGTGCTGTGCTTTTGCTCCTTCTTAGTTTAACTTTTCTTTTTCCTGCATTTTGCTTGTTGAGCTCGATGTCCAGGCTTGAACACGCATCAGCTTTGATCTCCATTTCACTAAGTAATTTCTATTCACTCTCATGTCGTCTCACGTGTCCAGTATTACACAGGATCCAGACGTATAGTAGACACTGAAAATGTCTTGTTAGAGCTGATGCATTTTTGATGGATATGAGGCTGAAATTCTCTTGAAGGTCTTACTCGTAGCTCTGCTCCTTTGGTCAGAGGTGGAGTTTATCTGCATTTCAATTCTTTGATGTATGCTTTGATCCCCACATCACAAATCCCTCATTATGCTGTTTTAAGTGTTTTCTTTAAGCAGCGTTTCCATTTGATGTGAAGACTCTGTAATCCTTGTTGGAGCTGAAGTTGTATGGCAGGATGTTTGTTGGAAACCCTCACCGCTCTGATAGCCTCCCTGGTAGGAGGGTTGTTCTTTAATAACCTCTCCTTGCTGCTGTTTTATTGCTTTGATCAGAGGTGGTGGTCCTCAGGGATGCTTTTCTGCTCACTGCTACAGTCACCTCTTTCACTCTCACACACTGCCATTTAAAAATTCCCAGCGCTACTAAAGCTTTTCTTTTGGCTGCCAAACAGAAGTGGAGTAAGATATTTCCGACATCTTGGGTTTTTGACGTGACAAAGATGAGTGGAGCACTTAAAGCTTGGATAGACGTGAAAAATATCCTGTGTAAATGTTCGTCCTGAAATATGAGCGTCTGTGTCGAAAGATGTGTTTCCTCGAAAAAATATGCATAAAACTCAAGAACAGCAGATAATGGTGACTCAAAATGCACTTTTGGGAGAAACATCAAGTCAGCAGATTTCTGATTTGGTGTAGAATTCCTGATAAATGAAGCTGAAATAATTAAAACTGGTGGTCATAACTACAAAAGACATAAAATACATAAAATTCTTAACTGTGTGAATATCTCCCAGGGCTCAAATTAGTGTTTGGTAAAAATGACTTTTATGTGTGCTGGGTGTTCTTCCTGGAACCTTTTGAAACTTCATTTAAAATGGCCAAACTTGCTTCCTGTTGGGTATTTGAAATCACTGTTGTATAATAGGCCAGCTGTGAGCTGTAGTTTTAATATCAGAGTCACAGAGTGAGATTGTGTTAATTATTTTAGTTCTTTTATATTGGGTTGTTGTTGTTGTTGAAGGCCAGTTTAAGATGGCTACATAGGTTGTTTTTTTTTTAAACTGTGCTTTCTGAGTCTCAGAATGCAAATCTACAACTTTTAAGAAATCTTCTTAATAGCTAAACCTTTACATGACTGAATGGAAATTTTATTTTAAAAAAATGGTGTAATAAGTAATATGATTCTTAATCTTCTTAATCTCAGCATGGCCTGAGATTAAGAATCATACTGATTAAGAATGTCAGCATGAGCCTAAACTCCCAGTTTTTACATGTGAAACTCTTGACTGAAGAAAATGTAAAAACATTTGTCTTTTGTCAGGATGTCCAGGAGGCATATTTAAACACGTGACAGCAATAACTGTCACAATTTTGTATGTGTACGCCTGTGTTTAATAAGTGCAGAGTAAAATATTCTAATACATTTACAGCTGGAGATTTGTGGGTCGGGACACATTTGCAGTTAAAGAAAGGTGTTTGCATATTGTATTAATTTGAATCACTATGCAGAAAACTGTGGTACAATAGCTGTGATTATAACACTGATTAACATGTGATTACACTTTAAGTCTGACCGCTGCAGGGTTGCATTGTTATGCAAGTGAAGGCGTCCAAGTGTCTAACCTCTCTGAGTGATTATTTAAAGAGTAACAGTTGAAAGGATGACAGGATGACTGGATTGTAGACATTTGAATCATGAACAATGACTTCCAGGAGAGTCTGTGAGGATTCAAATGACTTTTATGTTGTGTCAGAAGCAAGTTTCATATTATGCGGTGCTTTGCTGGTTTAATCATTTATGGGAGCTGTATCAGAGCAAAGACGGAAGGCCTAGACGAGACTCTAACAGAGATCAGTGACTTGTTGGTGTGAAAAGCTGCTGCTGAACAACAGGACGTTGTCTCCTTCTAACTTTGACTGCAAAGAGCTGCTGAGTTAGTGCCTCGAGCAAGGTTATAGATCGACTCTGATCTATGTAGAAAAAGAGGGGTTGTCTTATTTGAACTATGTGACGAATCGGTGACCGTGTAAGATCTCAGAGAGAGTGTGTAACAATGAAAACAAGGTTTAAACCTCCACTAAAGAGAGCATGCAGAATGTCCTGTTAGACAGGCAGACAGATGGATGATAAAAGTTACGTCCCCCAAACTGCTTCCCACCTACAGTTTGTTGCTTCATTGCTGTTTTATCGTTGAGTCATTTCATAAAAACCTTTGACAGTTTGGAGCTTCTGGGGAAGCACAGGCGACATGTGTATCTGCTGTAGTTGACAGGAGAAGCTGTCAACACATAAAGAAATGAAAGAAGGGCTGAAACAAAGACAACATGTTGTCATGCTGTAGTAGATCGTTAGCTAAACATGCAGAATTTTGCTTCCTCTTTGTTTTGGAGCCTTTGAGTTTTAGTTCATTAATGTTTAAAATGGAAATGGGATGCTAATGCCATGCCCTCTTTTTGTGTTATCAGGAGGCACAGCATCCAGGCAGAAAGGCTTCCGGGGCTGTATCCGCTCTCTGCAGCTGAACGGCGTCACTCTGGACCTGGAGGAGAGGGCAAAGATAACACCAGGGGTTCAACCCGGCTGCCCGGGTCACTGCAGCAGCTACGGCTCGCTCTGCCAGAACCATGGCCGCTGTGTGGAGAGAGCCAGTGGCTTCCAGTGTGACTGCAGCCTGTCAGCGTATGCTGGAGTTTTCTGCCAAGCAGGTGAGCAGATACAGGAGCACACATTTTACTATTAATATTATGTATGGCTTAGGAAGTTGATTGCACAAGCTTTTCTCTTATAAAAACAGATTGTTTTAGATACTTAGTGATGCTGACCCCCAGGTCTGTCCCACTCATTTTTTTTTTTGTTTTGGAGTCCTTTTTTTATGCTGGGTTTACTTCTCTGTGGTTCCTTTGTTCTTTATTTAATGCAGGTTTTGTTTTTCTATCTATTTGTCACTGCCTTAAGTCCTTGTTTTTTAGTTACAGATTTCATTTAGAGTTTTATAGTTCCCTCAATGTTTCCTTTGTCCTCATCTCCTGTGAGTTTCCCTCTGTTAACTTTATTCATGTGTCTGTATCCCCTCGTTTTTTTGTTTCTCACTTCTCGTTTCTTTTTGGAAGTTATTTTCTCTTTTGTCTGGTTTTAGTTTAATCTGGTTAAACAGTTTTTTCATCAGCCCGTCATAAAAGTCTCAGTCTGCTTCACGCATTCTGCATCGTGGTACTCTCACTTCATTAAACATGACAAATGTATTGTTTATGTGTAGAGGAACTCCACAGCAAGGTGAGGTACATGGCCCAGACATTCGCCCTTATCTTATTTTGGCTTTTTGAAGTTTGTCTTTTTTGTTGTTTGTTGCTGGGTAGCTTCTTATTGACGAGACACCTGAGGTCGAATGAGTAGAGTAAAAGTCCAGTATAACCAAAATGTCTTAAAGGCGCTCCATCGTTGATGAAAAAATGCTGAGCTCTTAGTTAATGTAAGATTACTTCTCAATAATGTAGAGTTAAACTTTTTGGAAGCATGATTTTCGAAACACACCGTGACATCTTATTTGATATTTAAAATACTTTTTGTCACGGTTCTGGGTCATTTTGACCCAGCATTTTCAGTTTCTTGTATTTTTTTTTCTCAAAGATATTTTTATTGATTTAAAGCAACAAAGAAAAACAAATACACACACAGAATTGTTAAACAACAGACAAGTAAGTTTCACAGTGACTGTTTGAACTGAAATATTAGAATACAGATTAATGACACACTCACATGTCTTGTAATTGCTTACATCAGTTAAAAAATACAAAAAAAACATTGCAAATACAACAACAAAAAAATAAGACAAACACACATGACTAGAAAAAAATAATAATAATAATAATAAAATAACAACATTTTTTTTTTAAAATAAACAAAAAAAAAAAGAAGAAGGGGTGGGGGACTTACTGAGTAATGCTGGAAGTCAGGTTCGCAACCTGGAGGCTGGAAAAGTATTTCAGGAATTGCCCCCACACCTTGTAAAACTTACCGCTGTTATTACTAATCGCATATCGGATCTTTTGAAGGCTCGGATAGTACATAAGGTCCCTCAGCCATTGCGTCTGGGTGGGCAAAGGGGCACCCCTCCATCTTAGTAGGATTGCACGCCTAGCTACAAGGGAGGCGAAGGAGAGCATGCAACGCCGTGATGAGGTCAACCGTGCATCAGCCTCTCCAGTGGTGCCAAAAAGCGCAACTAATGGGTTAGGATCCATATGGTGTCCAAGAATTAGGGACAAGGTTTGAAATACATTTCTCCAGAATCCTTCAAGGCTAGGGCACGTCCAGAACATATGGATAAGGGAAGCCTCCCCACTCCCACACTTATCACAAGTGGGGTCAACATTCGGATACATACGAGATAGTTTGACTTTGGAGAGATGAAACCTATGCACGACCTTAAATTGTAAAAGACAGTGGCGGGCACATAGGGATGTGGAGTTAACTAACTTGAGTATTAAGTCCCATGTATCCATAGACAATGACCGATTTAAATCTTGTTCCCAGGCGGTTTTAATCCGATCTATCGAAGAACCGTTCATGCTCACCAGCCTGTCATAGATAAGAGAGATAAACCCTTTTACGTGTTGGAACTAGGGTAAGGAGCATATCCCCTGGGCTTGCAGCTGGTGCTACCGGGAAGTTTGGAATCTGAGATTGGAGGAAATGTCTGGTATCTGCAGATATCTGAAAAGATGCAAAGATATTGTCAGAAAACAGATCATTGAAACATGTAATGCCCCTGTCACGCCAATCTCGAAATATCGGATCAGATAATGATGGCTGAAAAGAAGGGTTAGAAAAAATTGGAATCAGAAGGGAGAAGCCTGTAAATCGAAAATGCTTCCTCATCTGAGCCCACACCCTCACCGTGTGCCAGACAACTGGATTATCAATTGTCTTGTTTGGGGGAAGGGGGAGTGAAGAACCAATCAGGGCCAGGACAGAAGAGCCTGTAGTTGAGTTCAATTCCATGAGCACACAAGACGGGCAATTACCTTTGTTTTGGAAGTACAGCCAAGAAATAATGTACCGCATATTTGCTGCCCAATAGTAATATCGAAAGTTAGGCAGTGCCAAGCCTCCACGACTCTTGGGTTTTTGGAGTTGAGCCTTGTTCAATCAAGGGCGTTTACCTCTCCATATATAAGAGGAGATAATTGAGTCCAATGAATCAAAGAAGGATTTGGGGATAAATATTGGTAACAATTGGAAGTATATTCATTTTGATTGAGTTGATTCTTCCCACCAAAGAGGTGGAGAGAGGGGACCACTGTGCCAGATGTTTGGGTTTTTTTGTATTATTTAACAGAGGGAAAAGGTTTGCTTTGAAGAGACAATTATGCTTCCTTGTAATTATTACACCTAGATATGTAAATTGATTTCCTGCCATTTTAAAGGGGAGGGTAGTATAGTCATACACTGATGCATCTCCATCCACAGGAAACAACTCACTTTTATATAGGTTGAGCTTGTATCCTGAAAACTGGCCAAATTGGGGAAGTATGGATAGCAATGTAGGTATAGATATTTTGGGGTTTGAGATAAAGATTAAGAGATCATCTGCATACAAGGATACTTTGTGTTCAACACCCTTCCTCCATATCCCATCGATCTCCCCACAGCTGCGGAGTGCAATGGCAAGTGGCTCTATAGCCAGGTTGAAAAGAAGAGGGCTTAAGGGGCATCCCTGACGGGTTCCTTGTTGGAGGTTGAAAGGCTGCGACTGTATGGAATTAGTAAAAACTGAAGCGTTGGGACACATATACAATAACCTTATCCATGAAATAAATTTTGATCCAAAATTGAATTTATCTAGAACTGTGAATAAGTATTTCCACTCGACCCGATCAAATGCCTTCTCCGCATCTGAGAATGCACTCAGGACTCTGACTGGAAGGGGTGTATAATATATCCACTAGTCGGCGGATATTGGAATAAGAGTAACGATTCTTAATGAAGCCTGTTTGATCTTCGGATATAACTGAGGGCAAAAAAATTTCCAGTCTACATGCCAAAACTTTGGCCAAAATTTTAGCATTGACATTTAATAGGGAAATTGGCCTGTAGGATTAGCATTCCACAGGATCCTTACCTTTCTTTGGGACAAGAGCAATACTTGCCTCGTAAGAGGATGGCGGAAGTTTACCACACTTCCATGAGTCGGAGAGGGTTAGATGTAGTTGGGGTAAAAGCATGGGTGAAAATGCTTTGAAAAATTCTACTGGAAAGCCATCGGGACCAGGGGATTTTCGCCTGGAAGCCCCTTAACTTGCTGGCAAGCATCCTACCCGATTTCTCGCCATGAATATAAAACAAACTCTTAGTCTTCAGGAGCTGACGTTCAATTGAGTGTGTTGAGAGGAGATCGAATTTAGTCTGAAGCTCCACACGCTTATTGTATAGATCTGGGCTTTTTACCTTAGCATAGAGCAGGTCTAGTTCTTTGATTCGGTTGATTAAAACGAGTCGTTCTATACGGGCCTTTTTCTTCATATTAGCAGTATAGGAAATAACTTGTCCCCTGAGAAAGGCTTTTAGTGTATCCCAAACTATTAAGCTAAAAGTTCCTCCTGTGGCACTACTTGACCGGGATTCAAAACAGCATTGAGCTAATCAATACAAAAGCGTATTTTAATCTAAGTAGCCTATTTCAGGATCTCCATGCAGAACTATTCTGACGCACATGCTTTTCATTGTGCATATTGAGGTTTATAGTCACACATTAATTTTAAATTAACCAGAACATTTTTATTCTAAGGAATTTTTAGACCTTATGGTTAGTTGTTTTTGTAATTTGCTGACTGGCTCAAAGCACACAGGTAAAGAAACCAAACACAAGTTCTTCTGAGGGTGGGAAGAACAGAAGATAAGAAATATGAAGTGAACCCCTTCCCCTGTCTTTAGCTCTCTTATAACATCCTGACCAACACCACTGTTCTGTGTGAAAAGCAAAAGTTTTGGAGATGGCAAATCATTTGATATTCAGAAGAGAGAGTTTGGATTGGGTTTTATTTCAGTGGTGTCACCTGCTTTGACCCCTCTCCAGAGGATCTGTCTAAACTCTACAGTATGCTGCACAGTGTCACATCATACTTCCATCCCCTTCCCTCAGCGCAGCTGCCTTATACATCTCGCACACTAAGGTTAAAGCATAGTTTGAAGATATGTAGGTTAGTTTTATTTCTCTGAGAAGAGTCCTTCACTGTGAAGATCAGTCCTGATTGTCTCTCTTGCCATAGAAAATTAGTCTTTCTAATACAGATGGGTGAAATTCCTCAAGTTTATGGAGTGGAAGTTGAAATAATGCCAAAGCACTTACAAGTGAGTGTTTATCCTGTTGCCTGAAGGTTAAGACCTATACTTTACTGAAAGCATTTTTCTGCTTTTATGCTACTCAGCACCCATCAAGAAGTACTTGATGTGGTTTGATGTAGATAGCTACTGTTTCATATGGTTGAAGTCTATTTTAGTGATTTGTTTTTGATGTTAAAGTCACTAACAGTGCGTCACCACGTTGACCTTTGTGTTCTCTATTAGTTCAATAACTGAGTTTCAACCATCTGTCCTTTTTTAGCCCGCCTCCCACTAAACACCGATATCTACTGATCTCCCACATCATGCTGATGCTGATGCTGATGCTGATGCACGCTTTGTTTTTCTGTGTGAGTCACAGTGAGACACTCTGTGTTTGATATATTAAAAGTTAATCTCTGTATCTGGTTGGAAAATGAAAGCAAGAAGTTCTAAAGACTAATTTCTGTAATTAGAAATATAAAGTTCCTAAGTAATAAGACATGCACGATCCTTCCTACTCCACAGCCCTCATTTGAAGTTAATTAAAGTTGGAAAACACTGTGGGGATAATTTTGTATATATTTATTGTTCTGTGCCCCAGAAATAATTTGTTTACTCTTACATTATTGAAAGCAGAGCTAACACTTTTCAAACTAGAATCTTTTTCATGTAGGCTGAAAACTTAGGATGTGAAGTTTTCAAATTATTGCCAATGCTCTAGCAATCAGCTGAAAAGCAGAAGATTATAAATGATATTTTTGATAACTGAAATTCTGGAGACGTCAGTAAACTGGTAAAACAAATAAGGTGGGTTTCAAATATCCAGCTAGTTCAGGCTGGGTACTTGAGCTTCACTCTGTCACACAGAGGCAACACACCTCACTCGCTCTGCAGACTCACACATGTCTGCAGTGATGTGGACAATGTACGACTCTCTTGTGGTAAAGGTACAGCTGAGAGTGAAAGCAAAGCTGTCAGTTTACCAGTTAATCTACGCTGAAAGGATGATATTGTGGATGCAAGCAGCAGAAGCAAACTTCACCCCTTAGAGCTGTTTAATTTAAGAGGGAGTTAAATAAAGCCACTACTCCTCCACAGTGAAAGAAGCTAGTTGAGGTGGTTTGGGCATTTAGCTGTGATGTCTTCAGGATGGCTCATAAGTGAGGTGTTCAGGCATGTCCAGCTAGGAGGACACCCTGGGCATCGCTGCTCAAACCCCTACCGTTGCGAGCTGGACCCGGGTAAGAGAAAGAAAATGAATAGATAGATACTGTAGGTTGATGATAATAATAATAATAATAATAATAATAATAATACATTTTATTTATAGGCGGCTTTCAGACCCTCAAGGTCACCTTACAGTAACACGTAAACATACCATGAAAAACATAAGAAAAATGTATATATAGCAAACATGGTAGATAGAATTTAGAAATAAACAGTCATAAAAGTATAAAAGCAAATATAAAAACTGAGCAAGGTAAAAATGGCCTAAGACAGATCAGGTGTATGCAATTCTAAACAGATGGGTTTTGAGTAGTGATTTAAAAGTGGTGAGACAGTGTGTGGTCCGTAGAGCAAGTGGAAGTGCATTCCAAAGACTCGGGGCAGAACAACTAAAGGCAAGGAGTCCAATGGTAGTCAGGCGAGCAGGTGGAACTGACAGAAGGGAAGCTGAAGAAGAGCGGAGTGTACGAAGGGGCGAGTATGTATGGAGAAGATCGGATAGATATGGAGGAGCAAGGTTATGAAGCGCTTTGAAAGTGAGAAGCAGGATCTTGAAATTGACACGGAGGTGAATTGGGAGCCAATGGAGCTGTTTAAGAACAGGTGTTATATGTTCAGTGGATCTAGTTCTGGAAATAATACGAGCAGCTGTATCTTGAACCAACTGCAGTTTATGGAGGGATTTATGAGGTAAACCATAGAGAAGAGAATTACAGTAATCCAGACGAGATGTGACAAGAGCATTGACAAGTATGGCGGTACTGTGTGGTGTGAGTGAGGGACGAAGACGGTTAATATTACGGAGATGAAAGTAGGAAGACCGAGTGATATTATTTATATGTGCTGTGAAGGACAAAGTGCTATCGAGGGTGACACCAAGACTCTTAACCTGAGGGGAGGGTGTGACAACAGAGTTATCAATGGATAACGAAAGACTGCTTGGAACTGTATTTAGTTTTGATCTGGTGCCTATTAAAATGAATTCTGTTTTAATGCCATTAAGTTTAAAAAAGTTGTGAGAAAACTAGACCTTGATTTCACTTAAACAGTCAGAAATGGATGTGGGTGGGAGAGTAGCTGTGGTTTTGGAGGATAGGTAGAGCTGGGTGTCATCTGGGCTCATTCCAAAGGCTGATCTCGTTGCGCAGGAGTAAAAAGTTTACGTTTGAGCTCCAGTGACCTTTGATACCTCAGAACAGCGGTCACCAACCTTTCTTGCGCCACGGACTGGTTTATGTCCGACAATATTTTCACGGACCAGCCTTTAAGGTGTCGCGGATAAATACAACAAAATAAAACCAGTACCGGTACCAAAAAAACAGAAGATTTATTCATAACACCCAGGGAAACTGAGTTAATGATAAAAACGATAAAAATATAATGATAAAATCCTTGAAAACCATACATTTCACACCCGAGCCTCAACTCTCGCGGCCCAGTACCGAACGACTCACAGACCGGTACCACTCCGTGGCCCGGGGGTTGGGGACCGCTGCCTCAGAATGATGATAAAATATGCAATGTGAGTTTAAAATTTTGTGTCAGTTGACTTTTTTTTATTATTATAAAGTCATATATTTCGTGTATATGTATGATAGCAATAAGATGTTGTTGCACTATTCTATAACCTTTTTAACTCTTTTAATGTTTAATTTGAACAGCACTCTAAATCCTCGCCTATTTATTTTTGTCC
This sequence comes from Neolamprologus brichardi, assembly GCF_056152115.1. Taxonomy (NCBI): domain Eukaryota; kingdom Metazoa; phylum Chordata; class Actinopteri; order Cichliformes; family Cichlidae; genus Neolamprologus; species Neolamprologus brichardi. Next base: position 10,756,730 of record NC_142121.1, on the reverse strand, counting down.
TGTCTGCCAGAGGTGTCAGCCAGCTTCAAGCCTGGAACATCAGTCAGCTACACCTTCAAGGAGCCCTATGAGCTGAGCAGGAACAGCAGCGCTCTGCCGTCCTCCATCTACTCTGAGATGACGCTGAGAGCAGAGAACATCTCTTTGAGCTTCAGGACGAACCAGAGTCCAGCTCTGCTGCTCTACGTCAGCTCCTACTACAGAGAATACCTGGCTGTGCTCATCAACAAGCATGGTAAGAGGGCCTCCTACGCTTGTTTGTCTCTTCTTCTTTTCCTTTTAATGCTCTCATCTCCTTTCTTTCCTTATCCTCCTCCTTAAGTTAATTGAGAGGTGTCTTGATCCTCCTTGTACACTGTTCTTCTCAGTCTTACCCCGCTAACTCCACTTTTAGTTTTCAAAACTTTAAAGTTTTGAAGCCTCAGAAACTTTTAATGCCAGCCCTCATTTTTCTCCCTAAACTTTGTCTAGTTATATTTTTTAAATTTGCTTCTCCTCCCGGATGCTCCTCTCGTTTCTCTTCTCCTCTCCTTTTATTCTCTCCTGTTCTCTCCTATTCATTCCTAACAACTTTTCACTGATTTTGACCTCGTTTCCTGCTCTCCATCATCAAAATCTGTCAGATCACTCCTCTCTCTGGATTTGTCTCGTCAGCCTTTAGCATTTTCTATACAGCCAGCTTTGCCAGCTATTAGGTTTTGTCTCAAGTTAAGAATAAAGCGTTTTCTGAACTTATCTCTGAGACCCAATGAGTGACACTGCAGGAATAAGGATTAGGTCGGCCGATAATAGGAGGCAGGTCGGCGCACTTCTGAATAAAAGAGCCAGAAACATGCTGAAGTGTTTTCTTAGCTTCTGTGTGAAATAATTGTGTTGTGAGTTTGACTTTTAAACGTGGTACGAGGCACTTTGAGTTGAAAATTACATTTTCAGCATCCAGGAATCTAATAAAATTGGCACTTTGCTGCTAGATTAGTTGTAAATGGATTTTTTCTGGTGTTAATGACTCACAGAAAGCTGATGGACAGCAGGGCATTAAGATTTGCTGCTGACCGTGGAGTCGTCAGGTAAATGCTCTTAAAATGAAGCGTCCAATTAAATCCCTGAGAGCTTTCTCTTGTTTGCCCTAAGATGGCTCATTTCTTTTTATCCTTGACTGCAGTTAAACCCCCTCAGCCCGAGCACTACTGCTTCACTTAGGGCCCTTTTTCCTTTTTTAAAGAATACATTTATTGTTATTAGAGCTGTAGGTGGAGGTCTTTAATATTTCCCCCTTCTCCTCAGCACCTCAAAAAGAAGATATTGAATTGTAATTTTGACCTTGTGATATGATTTATTCACTTTGATTTATGGAAATATTGCAGATGTGAGAAAAAAACTTCACTCTTTTGATAAATCTCCAATTAATATGCTTGACTATTAGGGGAATTAATTGGATTAGCTTTGTTATAGATGGGGAATTAGCACTTATTCTCTTAATATGCAAATCTCAATTAATAGAACAACAACTTCTTCAAAACATTCAGATCCATATATGAAGGATTAAATGTATGTTTGCCCTGTTGGTGAAGATTATACAACGTAGCAAAGCCTAATTTTCAGGAAAAGACCAAACTTAATGCTGATGATCTCAAATCCTTCTTCTGTGAAAGTGTAGAAATGTTACTTCTTTCATATATCTGAGTTGTAACACTATTATTTGATGAGTATGTGTGTGTGTCTGTTGTGTATGAAGATAAGCTGGAGGTGAGATACAAGCTGGACAGCAGCAGAGATGCTGAAGTGTTAAGGAGCAGCGTGAGGAACGTGGCCAATGGACAGCTTCACACCGTTACCATCAGGAGGCTGACAGACTCTGTGTCTGTGCAGGTAAAAACACCTCATCAGCTCATGAAATTACTGCAAGTTTGCAAATTGGCAAAGTACAAAGAAATCCAGCTCGCACAAAGGCGTCTGTATTGTTTTAGTTAAAAAAAAACAAGTCCAGCGTTTAATGCAAATTTGCAAGGTTGTTGTTTTCTTACATTGGAGGAACAAAAGACAGATTAGCAGAACACAAATGATCCTGTTTGCAGAGTTAATGTGAGTGACAACAACAACACATTCCATTAGAAACCTTTGGCCACATCCCTACCACCTTCGCTTCATAACCCTTAAAAAGTCTACAAACTGATGTTTCATTATGTGGATCTCATAAGCTTTGGTACACAACATCATGTTTTATTCACTGTTTGCCGACTGTTGTAAAGGTGATATCTGCTATAGAATTTCAGTGCACGGCAGCAATCCCAAGGGTGTTTCTCTCCATATTACTTGCTCCTTTGCACTGTCATTATCACACCAGAAAACACATCATACAAACAAGCTTCTGCTGCCACAACTCGACAAGAGTTTCTTCTTTGCTGGAAACATTTAGTTTGCATGTTTGAACCACACACTGAGAATCATTTTATTTTGTATTTCCAGAATGATTGGCAGGTGTGGCTCGTAACAGTCACAGCAGTCTCACTGTGAGATAGGTGTAGTGATTCTTCTGACACTGCCAGAATTTAGCCTGACGCAACAGGTTATGATGTTATGATGTTGCTACGTTGTTATTATGTTGCATCAAATACAATATCCTAATTGTGATTATCCAGTAACCAGTACCGTTACCAGTAATGTAATGGTGCTTGAGCCACTTGCTAAAATTATTCCATAAATAATGCAAAGTCATGCATCACTGTGTCGTAAAACCTTTTATGTCGATGATGTGCTTTTGTACACGCAGATAAAGAAGATGAGGTGCAAAGCTACTTAAGATAAACTTTTTTTGTTCCATGTCTTTGCCAATGAGGAGCTTATTTCAAGGGCAATAACACACACACACACACATACACACACACACACACACACAGTTCTGGTGTGGACCGCACTACAGTATTGTAAAAAAAAAAAATCCCTCTTTGTTTTAAGCCTTAGTCAGCAATTTAGTTTACTTCCACCCACAGTAGTTGGATGCAGCTATAGCAGGACAGCGCGGACAAACCGCCCATTAAATAAGGCACAGATGAAATATGAAGCATCTTCATCGTATCTGGATCTCCTGAATCTCCTATCTTGTTAACAAGAGCCTCAGATGATGTATGAGGTAAATTCTATCTAACCATGAGGCAGCAGCCAGAATGCCTATATAATTATCAACTGTGAGATAAATTACAAGGTGACCTTGTCTTGCGTGGGTGTAGCCTCCTGATTCACTGTGTTGTGAGGCTCCAGTAAACTATGAGGCACATTTCATCTTATCACTTTCCGTCATACTGAATTGTTGTATCTTTAGCAGCATACAGTATAGGAGTCATAAGGTGATAGTTTTACATCCATTTTAAACAAATTTGAATCAAATTTGAAGCACGTTTAGAGTACCTCGTAATACCGTTTCTGTTTCGGAGAACTCTGTAAGATGTTTTTCTACCTACCGCTCAAAGTCGCCGAAATTAAAACAAAACTTTCCTATTTAAATAATGGAAATAGCTCTCTTCCTTCAGATTGATGAAAATGCCAGAGAAGACTTCAATCTGACATCTGATGGGGAATTCAACGCTGTGAAGTCGCTGGTGTTGGGCAGAGTGCACGGTAAGTGAGGAGCCTGTAAAAATAGAGAAGAAGCCCTTTTACTTAAGGAACACTCAGACTCACACTCATTTGAATAACAGCTCTGGGGTGTTTGGCCTCATTTCACACTCAGCTTTGGGAAACTTAAAGAAATAAATGTAGCTTTAGCTGTTCTCAGCAAGCCTGATTATTCAGATTATCTGGGAAAAAAAAGACTGAGGCAAAATGGAAAAATGTCTTTAATCATGACTTTAACCCTGAACTTTGTGTATAGCTGCTGCGGGAACTGATGTTCAGACATTTCTGGTATCTTTCGTTTAAAAAAGATGCCATAGTTCAGAAGCCAAAAAAAGCCAAAATGATATCAACTTTAATGTATGATGTCCTGAAAATGGCAAGTGTTTCATAGCGTTGTCCATTTTCTCTATAAAACACAGGCAAATGGTAAATGGTAAATGGCCTGTATTTGTATAGTGCTTTTACTAGTCCCGCCTAGGGACCCCAAAGCGCTTTACACGTCCAGTCATCCACCCATTCACTCTCACATTCATACACTGGTGGAGGCAAGCTACAGTTGTAGCCACAGCTGCCCTGGGGCAGCCCTGGGGCAGACAGGCGATTATTGGTAGCTAAAACTAAAAAGTAGGTATAAAAAAACATTTCAGTTAACTTAAATAAAAATAGAAACAAGATTTTAGAAAAAAATAAAGCTAACAATAAAATATTGTTGATTAAACATTGTTTAATTGTTGGGGTTTCCATGTATTACTTTAGTGTCTTTACAGTGTAAGCTCTTGTAACTTGGCGCTTTTCAATAAAATCAATTTGAATTGAACATAAAACTACACAGGAAATATGTTTAATTTTAATGCTCATCAATTGTGGGAAAATTTGTTATTACAACAAGCTAAAGGAAACATTGTTGCGTATGTGTTTTATGCCTGAAATATGATGACTTACTTGGCTTCACCAGTTGTTGCACTTAAACCTTGTTTTTAGCATCTCTATTAATGTCACAGACAATATTGTTTCTGTTATTAATGGAAGCTTGGACGCTAGTTCAAACAGACAACTTGAGCTTTAAGAAGCTTCGCTCTCAACTCGAGACAACTCGATCAGTCTTCATGAAACTTTGCGTAAACATTGCGTGAGGGCCAACGTCTTTGAAAGTTGACTGTTCAACTGAGCACAAAGAGACATTCATAGTGTGGGGGTTTACTAATTCAATTAAATTATATATTTTTTAAAAAGTCTATATTACTTTTTTGAGATGCAGTAGTTTGTAAAAACGAATAAACGTAAGAACTCATCCCCATCGCCAGTTCATAGTGAAAACATGAAGAACGACTTCGGCTCAGTAAATAGGAAACACAGAAAATCAAACTCTCAGTCTAAGATGAATGCAGGTGTTGTTGTAGGAGGTTGACAAATTCCCTCAGCAAATAACAGCTGGGGAGTTTGAACGTCACGCCTTTTGCAGTAACGTATCCAGGATTACAGATTTTTCAATTAGTGACCCTTATTTTATTGAAACCCTAACTTTCTTGTGTTGTGAATTTGCCCTGTACAGTCTCTTATTTCTTGTATTTTTATTCTTTACTGTTGTGTGAATTTTCTTGCTCCATTTCTCTCTCACATTGCTGTTGGAACAGGTGAATTTCCCTAGTGAGAGACAATAAAGGATATTTCTATTTCTATCAAATACTATGCAAATGAAACAAAACACAACGATGGTGCATTTATGCAAATCACTGCTAAACAATCTTTTTGCTAATATTCACAAATTGGTACTTATTGCATTTTAATTATGGATATGATCTGTTTGGTCCCAGTATAAGGATGTGCTGGTGAGAAGGATTCATAAATATTAAGTTAATGGAGAATATGGGATTCAGTTTTAGTGTTGTTTTTGCCATTAATCTGAATTGCATTACACTTCCATTATTTTTTCCATCCCATTTCTATTAATGGGGCTAGGATAAATATTCAGAACATTTCTCTGTATAATGCAGTGTATGCATAAAGCAACCTTAAAACATATGGTTCGGTCAACACAGTATAAACTGTAAACAGCATAAATCTTCATAGATGGTATAACCACTTCACTTATAGTAAAATGCATGTTATTATCGCAGTATGTGCAATTTAGACATGTAGATATTTAAAAATTACATAACAACTAAAATGTTTTCCTTTTTCTATCATACAAAAATAGATACTTATTCTGGCAAATGGGGTTCCGTCGAGGGTTTACCGTGATTGGTGGGTGAGGTTAAACCAGAACTGTGTTTGCTTTAATGCACAAGTGCAGATTTTACACCTGGGGAAAAGTACTCACTCTCTGGGAGGTGTAAACCACATCTTCATTGATCTCCAATGCATACTCTTGAACTGGGACCTGTAACGGTGCTGGGGTGAGGGAGAAATGGGCTCTGTCATGACTTATTCATGCTCTTCCTGAGCAGTACCATCAAAGACAGGCTGAGATATAAGCTGTTAATAACACGAGGTGCTGAGAGGCTGCAGGCTGTGGTCACAGCTTTCTGATAAGACTCGGAGTCACAGCAGCGCACTGGTGGTTTAAAACGTAACACTCTGCAATTAATAGTGAGACATGAGTCAGCCGAATGAAATGCCTTTCATCTGGGGCGTCCATCAGGACGTGCTATGTAATGAACATAAGATAATGTAGAATTTTGCACCATGTAAGAACTGAAAAACTGTGGCAAAATCTTTAACAGTTTAAAAGAACAACAATTAACGAAATAATGGAAATCCCCATGTAATAGAAGCCGTGCATTCATGCTGTCTTATTACACAACTAATACAAATCCCCTCAGGATCCTTTTCTTTATGCAGTAAATCTGCTCAGTGTTCCACTGTGGGTTTTAACCCTGTCATGTCAGCATGTGACCGGTCCTCCCCTCTGTCAAACCAGCAGAGGCTGGGAGTCAGATCAGGATCTGAAAAGCAGCAGGAAAGTGGATTTTCTGTCACTCCCCTCGAACCCTGTCATCCATCAGCCTAACTAATGGACCCGGAAGGAATACACAGAAACAAAGTGGGGGTAGAGAGAGTGGCTGTAGTGTATCAGCCGAGAGGAGCTTACAGGCTGCGCCAGTGTCTCCTGCTGCTCTCATCAGCATGCAGATGTGTGCTGCTTAAACCACAGTCACCTCTCAGTCATCTGAACAGATAGTGATGCAGCTGTTTCCAGCAGTAGTGTGGGCTTTCACAGCTGCTGTTTACACTGCTGTGAAGGAGCAGAGGTGGAAGTCAATAAAATGAACAGAAAGAGCTGGAGAGTGCACGTGTCAAACGGAGTGATGGATGCAGACTTTAAAGCTGACCAGCTGAACGGTTTGTGTTGTATTGACAGTGTGTGTGAGGTTGTGTGTGTCCTTATTACTGTCAATGAGCTGCCACTATTGTCCCACTCTGATAACGTGGGAATGTGAAACAGGATCAATGTACCTGTCAGTGTTTGTCGTGCTTTTTGTCGTGTCAGGTCACCCTATTGGTGTACAGAGCAAGCTTCTGAAAGGTTAAAAGTTCAGTTATCTGAAGTGATTAACTAAACTGTCCTATGGAAACCATAAGGTTTATATTTTTAAAGCTGTTGTTGAAATGATGACACACATGGCTTCTTTTAATGTAAAGCATTTCGTTTACATTTTAGATTTACATTTAAAGTTAGTCCTAAAACCAAGTTAACTACGGAGCCCCGCAGGGGACATGGGAGAAAAAAAATTAAGACGGACTTTTGCGAGATCTCGCAAAATTGTTGAATTCCAACAATGGTGGCAGCTACTTAGTTGTAATATTACTCTTTCTGGGTCACAAAATACATTTTTAAGATATTTTGAGGCGTGAATGTAGTTGTGTAAACGTCAGATATCTGCTCGGTTTACAAAAAAATTAAGACTGACTTTTGCGAGATCTCGTAAAACTAACTCGGGACCTCGCAAAAGTCCATCTTAATTTTTTTTCTCCCATGTCCCCTGCGGGGCTCCGTAGTTAACAAGTTCAGTCTGATAATAAGAGAAAACAGCAAGCTCTGGCCGCTGTGACATGCCATTAAAACTATAGATTAAACTTACAAGGTGAAGCTAACTTACGGCTGACAATAGATACACATTTCTTATTGATACAAAGCTTCTTACTAAACTCTTTCCAAAAAAAGCAAAGACATGCACGCCTCAAATACTCGAAGCAATGAGTTACAGACGTGGACAAAATTGTTGATACCCTTCAGTCAATAAAAGAAAAACTCACAATGCTCACAGAAATAACTTTCATCTGACTAAAGTCTTAATAAATAAAAATTCTATGAATGTTAACCAATGAAAGTCAGACATTGTGCTTCAACTGAATTATTTAAAAAATAAATGCATGGAACAGGCCTGGACAAAAATGATGGTACCCCTAGAAAAGAATCAAAATAATGTGACCAAAGGGACACGTTAATCCGAGGTGTGGCCACTAATTAGCATCCCTGGTGTCTACAATCTTGTAATCAGTCAGTGGGCCTATGTATAGGACTCCAGGTAGTCGCTGTGTTGTTTGGTGACATGGTGTGTGCCACACTCAACAAGGACCAGAGGAAGCAAAGGAAAGAAAATCATAGATAATCATGTTAAAGGTAAAGGCTATAAGACCATCTCCAAGCAGCTAGATGTTCCTGTGACTACAGTTGCACATGTTATTCAGAAATTTAAGATCCATGGGACTGTAGCCGACCTCCCTGGACGTGGCTGCAGGAGGAAAATTGATGACAAATCAAAGAGACGGATAATCTGAATGGTAACAAAAGAGCCCAGAAAGACTTCTAAAGAGATCCAAGGTGAACTTCATGCTCAAAGAACGTTAGTGTCAGATCGCACCATTTGAGCCAAAGTGGACTACATGGGAGACAATCAAGGAGGACACCATTGTTGAAAACAAATCATAAAACTGGAATAAGCCAAACTACATGTTGACAAGCCACAAAGCTTCTGGGAGAACGTCCTGTGGACAGATGAGACAAAAATGGAACTTTTTGACAAGGCACATCAGCTCTAAAAAAATGAAGCATATCAATATCCTGCTGTGAAACATGGAGGAGGCTCTGTTATGTTCTGTGGCTGCTTTGCTGCATCTGGCGCAGGGTGTCTTGAATCTGTGCGGAGTACAAGGAAATCTCAAGACTATCAAGGACTTCTAGAGAGAAATGTGCTGGCCAGTGTCAGAAAGCTTGGTCTCAGTCGCAGGTCATGGGTCTTGCAACAGGACAATGACCCAAAACACACAGAAACACCCAAGAATGGCTAAGAGGAAAACATTGGACTATTTTAAAGTGGCCTTCTATGAGCCCTGACCTCAATCCTATTGAGCATCTTTAGAAAAGCCGCCCTTCAAACCGGAAACACGTGGAGCAGTTTGCTCATGAAGAGTGGGCCAAAATACCTGCTGAGAGGTGCAGAAGTCTCATTGACAGTTACAGGAATCGTTTAATTGCAGTAATTGCCTCAAAAGGTTGTGCAACAAAATATTAAGTTGTGTGTACCATCATTTTTGTCTAGGCCTTTTTCATGCATTTATTTTTTAAATAATTACATTGAAGCATGGTTGAAAAGCAATGTCTGAATTTCATTGGTTAACATTTATAGAATTTTTATTTATTATTACTTTTGTCAGATGTAAGTTATTTCTGTGAGCATTGTGAGTTTTTCTTTTATTGACTGAACGGTACCAACAATTTTGTCCACGTCTGCATTTGTTCACTGATCCTTCTCCTTGCACAAGGCTTGCTGGTTGATTTGTAAAGTTACACTTTCAAATCATTATAAAATCGACAAAAGGGCAAAACTCTCAAAAGTGGATTATATGGTTGTCACAAAAAATACTTTTTGGTATTTTTGATTTTAAGAGTCTGATATTTTCTTATTCCCAGAATCTGATGACCTGGATCCAGACCTGGCCAAGTTGGCGTCCCTCGGTTTTACTGGTTGTCTGTCTGTGGTTCACTTTAACACCATGAGTCCTCTGAAAGCAGCTCTTCTCCACTCAGACACCAGCCCCGTCATCATCACTGGACCTTTAGTCCAATCTAACTGTGGCTCTGCAGCTTCAACCAATCCCTATGCAGCTGAGAACACACACCACCTGTCAGGTAAGAAAGGAGGAGCCTCATTTGCATCATCTGTGAAGAAGCTGTTTTGTGGTAATTAAATTATTAGAGTCTTAAACATCAAAAGACTTGCTCTATTCCATAACTAACACTAAAAACATATTCTAGATGCTGTTTTCCTGCAGAACTTATTTGCTGTTGTCAAGTAGTTGTGTGTGTGTATATATATATATATATATATATACATACATACATAATTTCTAAGGGATGGTCGTGTAAACTCTTTGGTACACAGAAATCCTCCAGTCAGAATTTATCATTCCAGCTCATTTCTCTGGGTCCAATCAAGCTGTCATATAGCCCGCTGTGTGCTTTGCAGTTTGGAGAGGACGTGATGTGCAGTGGGTGGGATGGGAGGTCAATAGAGGCTCAACAGGGAATTCTTGCCTCACGCCATGGCTGGAAAGTTGTTTCATAAAAAGCGAAAGCCCAATTTTCTTGCACTGGAAACATCAGCCTTGCTGTATGAGCCCTTGAATCACCCAGGGTGCTGTACTTTTGCTCACTGCAGATGGGAGTTCAATTAATATTTCTAGAAAAATATATTAAACACGCCCCCAAAAAACATTCAGAGGATACCTCTGCCCTTTCATTTTAAATGTAACTGCTGTTCTCGCTGGCCTAAACGCCTAATAATTTCCAACCCTTTTAACGTGATAATAATTGTGCAATAGCAGGTTAGAAGGCATGTGTGTGTGTGTGTGTGTGTTTGTGTGTGTGTCTTATTGATGGGAGCTGCTTTTTGTGAGCTGCATTATGGTCTCATTAAATTTGTACACCTTGTTGGGACGACAAATGACAATGTGCTTGATAACATAATTAATTAGGCCCACACAGGGGAGTTACAGACACTTCCTCCGGTCTTGTTTTCATCCAGTTTTATATTCCTTAAACAGTCGTCTAACTTGCTGCTGTAGTATTTGCTTTGTATCTGTTTTTATGAGCGTTATTGTTTCTCTAAATAGCCCTCCTTGTCCATTTCTTTTGTCTGACCTGTTCATTTCCTCTTATTGCCTCTCATTCATCTACCTTACCTCGCTTTTCTATTATAGCTCTCTGTATCTCTTCTTTTAATTCACGTTGCCCTTGGTTTTTCATCCTTACTGCGTCTATTTACCTCGTTTTTCCCTCTTTATCTCATCCTTTCTCTTTTTCTGCTGTAGACCAGTCTGGTTCAGCAGGTTCGGGTCAACCTTTGATCAATGCCATTAGGACGGACTCGGCTCTTATTGGAGGTACCGTTTTTTTTAAAACATACTTCAATATACCGTGAACCTTTTTCACCTTGTTTTGCTGCGTTTTGCTGTTGAACTTTTCTTGAACTACGTGAGACTCAATATTTCAGCGATAAGGGGTTTTTGGCAAAGGTGATATGATGAGCAAAATATTACACTTGAACTAAATTACATCCCCCGCGCTTCTCTCCAGAACGATTCAAAATGAAGATTGATTCCAAAGTGTTCCCATAAAGTTGTAGCGAGACAAAAGTGAGAGATTCTGGTGTTTCAGTGTACAAAGGGCAGCTGAACTAACCAAACCTCTGCTGAAACTTTCGCCCTGTTATCTTCAAAAGTTTTAAAACCAAAGTAGTAAAGCGCAAAATTGATTTCTGTTTTTGAATTCCAATTAGATTAAACTTTCTCTGAATGAAGAAATGTGTCAAACAGGAGTCCAGCTGGGTACAAATGTGTGAAATTCTGTTCAGTGTGTGCAGAAGTTAGATTAGAACAACCAGACTGCAGGGCAAGAAAGCCGACTTACCCAGGAGAGATGGGCAGACAATGTACTGTGAGACTGTGAGCACTGTGAGAGATTTACAAGTGAATTACAATGTAGATTCTACTCAGTTCATTGTCTAACCCAATTATAGGACTGTAGGTATTAGCTGCAGGACATCACATTATTTCCAGCTTTTTTACGATGACAGTTCTTTATGTTTTTTTTGACGAGTGATTTCCAAAGGCTAAGCGTGTTACTGTTGTTGGCATACTTACAGTCAGATAAGAAAAGTAAGACTTAAATAAATAAAAATGTTAGTGTTTACCTTTTAAAGGGCTTCTTGTGTTACATCTTTGTCCCTGAGATGAGATATCCACTCTGTGTCAACAAACCCAACAGCAGCTGCTCAGCACTAACTATTTTGTACCTTCTTTAATTAACATTTTCTTTAATAAACAGCACTGCGAGCAGGTTTTGAGCCACCTCAAATAGCTGCAGGGATTTATTGAAACGTGCAAACATACAAGGACTTGCAGGGTATAAGGCAGAGATAGAGTGATATTAATATTTGGTTTACTCTAAAACACAGCCTCTGATCTCTGTTAAGCAAGCTTTGTTGTGATTTCTGTAAGTAGTTCTCCAAGCTTGTAGTTTGTAGTGCTTTTAAACTCTATTGTGTATTATTAAGTCCACTCCATTGATTCAAATATAAGGTTTAAGTGTGGGCTACATAACATAAAAGACCTGTCCAAACCTGAATGCCTGGATATGTCTGCCCTGCAGGTGTCATCGCTGTTGTGATCTTTGTGGTTGTGACTGGGCTGGCGATAACGGGCAGATTACTCTACCAGAGAAAAGAGACATATCGAAACCAGCAAGCGAAGGACCGGCAGGAAAACAGCCAGGATTTCGCTTTTAGCAACCAGGCTGATACCCAGAGCGTCCCCTGTGAAAACCCAAAGGAGTATATCATTTAACAAGAATCCCGAATGCCTGATGAGATGGTGGTTTTTGGAGGGGTGCAGACCGGACTGTCCGTCATCCCTCAGCACTTCAGACTGCACACTGAGCCACAACGCAGCGGCTCCACGCAATAGAGAACGTATAAAAGGAACAGTTTTGTCTTTTTCTGTATATTATGTATATAGTGAATCAAACAGACTACAGTGCTGGACCTAAAAAGTGTTGACAAACTTGTTTCCACTACTATAAATATTAAAAAAAAAATGTATATGTTGGAAATTATGTCTACAGCAGTCTCTAGGTATTGTCACTCTGTCATATTCAAAGGTTGCAGGTATTTTGTGTTGTTTTTTTTTATGGGTTGATTTAACTTTATTTCTTTATTCCTGAGAATCAGGTTGTTTGCAGTTATTTGGCTGATGGTGCATTTTTATGAGGGTCATGAATGTTGTTTGCTTAACTGGAAGTGGAAAAGTCTGTCCCTTAATCAGGCCCTCAGGAAGACTACTTCTGTAAGTGCTGGCATTTGTTCATTTTTAATGCCTTTTTATTATGCGGGAAGTTTTGGGAGAATAACAATTTGGAGTTTCTGGAACCTTGAAGACGTCTTTAAAGGAAAACTGTGCGAGCTTGTACAATTGTACTTTGTCAGAGGAATTTAGCTAACAAACATCTATGGACTGCTTTTGTCAGCATTTCAATTATACATTTTATTGAGTGATTTCTTTTCAGCCATGCTGTGCTAGAATAGATTATTTTGGTCCTTTTTAAGTGACATCTTAAAGTCAACAGTCTTGCTCACTCATGAATAAGCACATATTGCATTTGTACTGTTGGTATGCTGCAGTTGTGGAAATAAGAGATTTTTATACAGTAGGGACTCATTTTCTCCTTTCTTTTTTAGTCTCAGAGCACACCACAACATTAAACCTTTTCTTGTAGTTTTCTAGCTTTTTATATATATTTTTCTTTTATTAAAGTTTTCTCCTCCGTGCTGCATGTTGCCTGCTGGGAGCATCCTCTCCAAATGCTCTAAATGTCTCTGAATGGGGAAGTTTTTATTGCTGGCGGTAACAGTGCGGCTGTCTGTCACCTCATTCACTGCACACAGAGACGGTTAATGTGTTTGTGAAATGCTAATCTGCTCTGATCTGACAGGTGAATTGTGATTTGATGGAAAGCAGAGGCAGAGGAGAATAATAAGACTGAAAGATAATCTGAGAGACTGTGTCAAGCAAACATGGTTATAATGAAAACACCACCAAGCAGAGAGGCCCAACAGCAGCTGTTTATCAACACACGCACACACACCACCGTCTCTCTGAGAGACCCAATGCACAGATGGGATTTTAATGACAAAAGTTGCTAAATCTTCAAAGTGCATAATTCATCTCTTTGCGTTGTTGTCTGTCCCATTCTTGATTCCAGAGAGTTCATTCTCTGGTGAAGAAGCACTGACTGTCATCGCAGCAGAAGTTACTGCAGTGCAGAACTCTTAGGTTCAACAGGTAACTCTGACATCCAGACGAGCGTGCAGACTGAACTGTGCTGGATGACACGCTGCATATGTATAAAGCAAATAAGACGTTTCTCAAGACCCAGAGAAGAACATTTTCAAAAGTTTCCTCTGCAAACACAGCGTAACTTTGGCACCAGTCACTAATGTGGGATTTGTGAAGTGATTCGTGGAAACCGTGTGCAAACTGTCACTGTGAGCGTCTCTGGTTTTGTCAAACCATTTTAACACGACGAACAAGATTACAACCATGTTACATTTGAGGCTGATCATTTTCTACACTATTATGTAGAATTTTGTTAATTTGTCATTTAAAGGATGAAGACCTGGTCACACGAGAATTAAAGGAAGCCTGCGTTTTTAGGAAATTGCATTATTATATTATATCATATTTAGTACTGTCAGCGTTAATCTCGTTAAATTGACGTTAACGCTATAACTGGATGACATCAATGCATTAACGAGCTAACCATGCTAATGCGTTGATGCTGTGCAGCCACACGCACAGGGCGATCCGCAGTAACTCGTTAACGAAGATTTGCCACATTAATGCAGTTATGGCGTTAATGTCATTTTATTGAGATTAACGCTGACAGCACTAATTATATTATATTATATTATATTATATTATATTATATTATATTATATTATATTATATTATATTGGGCCATACAACCACTTCAGAGTGGTACCGTTGGTGTAGGAGGGTTACATCCCACTTCCTGTTGTATATTTTCTGTTGTCATCAAGTGGACGTATTAAAGAGAACTGGATGCTGTATTAAAACATTGTGGCTCTTTCATTCAGGTTCTAAATAAAGCACAGGCTAGTTATCCTGTATGCTCTGCATTCTCGCCAAATTTAAGCCAGTGAATATAGGAATATTATCTGTGACACTCCAGAGAGCATGCATACCCGAGACTCCCACATGCCACTCCTACTGACTTCCACTTGGCTCCCTCAAACCGACTAATGGACTTTAATGAAATAATCATACCGCTACTTTCAAAGCATTACTGAACTTTTGGTCTAATACTTTGATCTGTAACTGAGCTGAATGTATCAAACTCTCACGATTAAAACAAAAAAAAATTACGTTTGTGACTTTAAAAAATTGTCTAAAAAGAACAAGTCAAAAATCAGAAATGTGCAGCAAAGCCTGTAATGTGAGCACAGCCACAAGAACTATACATTCTTAATGCTCCACTAGCTGATGAGCTACAGCTTCTTGACTGTCTTTTAATTTAATTGTGTAACGGGCTGTTTACACTGCCTGTCATTTCATCATCATATTTGTCATTACAGATTAACTGAGTAAAGAACTTTCCAAATTAAAATCAGGAAGTCCTTATTGTCATCAGGTTTGTCCACTCACTAACTTAAACGTTTTAAATACATATTTAAAATCATGTATTTTAAATTTCATGTTCCAGATTTTTTTTATTTATTTATTTTTGATCATCTAAATAGAAGTGATTGATGCAACATGGCTAACAACCTACAAAACCTTCCTCTACGATCTCTGGGTCTACGTTCCCTCAAATGTTGAGAAAATATGCAAATTGGCTAATAACCTAAATTAATGTGATTAAAATAAAGCAAAAAATAATAATTGCTTAAATTCACTTTGCATTGGTGTCATGTTAGATCATTACCCTAGCAGGTTGTGGGGGGGTTATTATTATTAATTTGATGAAACTTACATCATGTGACCAGGTCTGAAGTTATGCAGTTTTCTTATTGTCATCAAACTCTGTGAAGTTAAAAAACAACAACAACAACAACAGGTAACTGATATTAATTGTGATATATATTTCTCTGTGAGACTTTACTTTGATTGACGAGTCATTTTGTTACCGTGAGCACAGTACACAGGTGCACCTATAGACAGGATAAAACATGGACATAGCTTCCAGGTCTGAAAAGCATTACTGAAGTGCCTTAAACCTACAGTTTTCTAATTGTCCAGCAGGGGGCAACTCCTCTTTCAATAAAACTTACAGTTGTATAGAAGTCTATGGGAAAACACTCCCTGGCTCCCTTGCTCTGTGTGACTTCAGTAAATATTCCCCTGATGGATTTATGGTCATTCGCCATAACGAATAACAACATTAAGCCCATTTTGTAAATTACTGCCATCCAGAGAGTTGTGAGGGACTTATCATTGCACACTATTTCACTGTTGGAGCTGCCCCTCCCTCATTGGTTTCAAACGGCTTGAAATGCTCTACTCAAGGCTTCATAACAGGACTTTATTGACCAACAGGCCAAATCAGAGTGGCTACGTCCATCCTTTATACTGTCTGTGTATAAACTGTCCTGCTATGGGAAATGCTTGCTAAAGTATTTGTGTGTGAATCTACTGCTGAGCTGACTTGCTAACATATAAGTACGTAGCGAAGTCCCGGTAAGGTTTGCCAAAAACTACCGTCAAATTAGTTTTTGGGAGTTTTTTTCAACAGTACTGAGGCTAGAAAAAAGTTTGGGGAAGTGAAATTTGACCTTTTCATGGGATTTATTGACTTTAAGATAAATATAGAGTAATTAAAGTCTTATTCTTCAGTATTTTTTTTTTTTTTGACTGACAGTGGTGTAGTTTCTCTCTGACAGTGCACTTGTTTAACGATGAAATGTTGTCAGTGTATCTGTAGTGTTAGTGAATACAGTGATGTGAGTGTGAGTGACATGCAATAGAAATATACAGCTTTCATCCATAACTCTGGTTGTTTGGTTATCAACAAAAAAAGGCCTGTTTGATGAAAATAAATAACAATGCTTTTTTAAAAATAAAAACTATCCTGTTTTCATGCTTTACACACGAATTGCAGGAGTGTTAAACAGCAATTGTGCTTGTGAATCAATTTGTTCTTACATTTACATATCTGAAGGGTTCTGCAGGACGGTGACATGTCTTTCCGCAACAAAATGAAAGAAAATTAGTTGAGGTAGGATTCTTTACAAAAAAAAAATGTAAACCACTGCAATCTTTTGTTTCTTTGTTAAATGAATGTGACATACAGCAAAGACTTCCCCCTCAATAACCATAACAATTTACATACATTTACATCTTTTATGTGTGTTCTTTTTAACTGGAGTGTGGGAGGATGCTCATCCTTCACTGCTGACATTTATGATGGCTGTTAACATCCCAGAGATGAGAGAAATATGTAAAGCCATGTGGCATCCAGGAGCAGAGGGTGACAAAGTGATTGCCTGTGAAGAGTCACTTAGCGCCTCTCTCTGTTCAAGCGCTAAGACGCCTGAGGTTATGATATGATTCAGCTGCCGCACATCAGTGGTCCCTGCTCGATTCGTTTAAGTATCTGCTTACTGGTTGTGATCAGAGGCCACAAGTAAAGCTGATAACTGACATCTTCAGCATCAGCTGCAATATCAGAGACTCGCTGAAGAAAACATCAAACGGATCAAATAATCTCTACAGCCAACTAGAATTTAAACTCGTTAAAGGATTCAGTCTCATCTGTGGGCAGTGCGGTATACATCTAATGCGTCTGATTAGGATGATAAATACCAGTCTCTTCCCCTCTTCGCCAATCAGTTGACAGCAGAGGGAAAGAGACTGTCATCCTGGGTTAACATTTGAAAGAGCTTTGATGTGCTGGCTTTTTCATCTGCGATGGCGCTGTGACTCACAGGGCTTTATGCAGCTCCCTTCCTTTGGTTATTTTCAACACACACAGTGGTTGAAGCTTTGGAGCTGCCTCTGTTTTAAAGCAACGCCGTGTTAAAACTGCACCGGTTGATGCCGTACTGAGCGTTTTTCCTGAATGGTGTGCTGTGCACGTTTGTCACAACCATACAGTATTTTTGCAAAATATACAAAGTGCAACAAATATGTTTTGATTTAACTTTGCTTTATTATAGTTTTGCCTGATGTTCATTCACATGTTAGATAAAGGCACCTGAAAATTGTTCTGTAGTTGTTACGCTGAAAAAATATTATAAATTACACATATAGTAATGCATTATTTTACTTCATGCTTTTTATGGTGTGGAGGTAAATGCTAACAATATAACAATAAACATTATATAAGTCCACTTATCTTAATAATTACATAAGGACCCTGGTATGGTTTTGCCCTTACACAGCAAACCACATTGTTGGTTAGTACAAGCTGGTCGTTAAGTTTCAGTGAGAGCAACTGCTAAGAATAATGTGATTTCTATTGGCAGTTCCCTTCAGACTAAAATTTGAACCTTACCACTGCAACCATTACATTTCAAAAAGCCCAACTTTAGATTGAAGTTTGCTCAGTTTTCATGGATATTTGTGATTTTTAGCAGATCACCTGATATCTTCCATGCAACTAGTGACAACCCCTGCAGTCTGCTAGCAAACTAAGCAACTGCAAGGAGGTTTTTTAATGTGGCACCATATCGCACTTATTTGCAATCAATTTCAACTAGTGACTGCCAATAACATCTAGCAGCATCTCATCGATGGTCCAGGTGACCAGTCTTGAGGTTTGTGTGACTACGGTTTTGCAGAATCAAGGCAAGGTAGGTTTTACTACCTTAAACTGTAAATGTAATGTAATTATTATATTGATATACTGTAATGCATTACATCACTGTATTACAGCAATGTGATTGTAGAAAAGGTTTCACTTGTATTATTATTATTATTATTATTATCATTATCTGAACTTTCAAGCAGTATTACTTATTATTATATTTAAGAAAATGTGTGTGCCACAAAAGTAGGCAGCTCCATAGTCATTACACACCACCAAAACAATATGAAAAAGATATTGTTTGTAGGTAATGGTGAATTGAAATCACTTCCATTTATATTAAAGCACGTGCCAATGGCTGGATGAAGTTTATAGCGTAAAGCACTTAGAGTCCAGAAAACCACCATGGTAATGCAGTCCATTTACCATTTACAGCAGTATTACACCAGTGGTCAGTGGTCTGAGACAGATCTATATCACCCAGTGCTGCCTGTAGATGCAGTGTTACTTCACAGCACCTCCACACAGATGAATAATTTAAACTTTACTGGCATCTCTTTGCTTTTGTTTTTCTTTATTTTATCATGACTGGACAGGTAAGTTTGATCTATAAGTCACATCAGCAGAAAATAGAGAAACCTGAGTGAAATTAAAGAGCATGCCCTTTGCTGAAATCAGGTACTGCTGTTATTATATGTTTTTTTCCCCCATTAAAAATCTCTGGCTCTGTTTTCTCCTCCAGTTGGCCAGTTTGCTGACTTAAATCCCTCAATTATTCACCTCTTCTCCTCAACAGCGATGTAAACAGCAGCTTTAAAATCTGTAATTACTGTGGTATTCAGCTATATTAAAGGCTGCTTAGATGACAGAGGGGTGAGTGAGGGTTTAGCGGGACAGATCTGCATGTTGATGAGAGCTGCTGATGCATGCTTTTTGTGCGCCTGTAAACATGGTGCAATTGTGTTTTAATCTTTACGTACAAGATGCTACTGCAGTAAGTATCCAGTTATGTCATCGCTCACACAATAAATGAGCAGAATATGCGGCAATGCAATAGCAGAATAGTACTGTAAGCCAGCTGAACGGATGGAAATACACATTTTCATGAATAGGCTACTAATCCCACTTTGCAATTGAAATGACTTTTTGCTCACCCTAAACCCTGCAGTTAACCCAGAGCTAGCCAACTAAAATTTGTTATGTGTCAAATCATGTTCTTTCATACTTGCAATTAAGAGTACATAATGCATGGATTTACACATACTATTAGGCTGAGAGTGTAAGTAGTGTAGCCATACCCAGATTATAAACCCTGTATTTGGTGAGATTTCACAATTTTTTAGGATGCAGGAAAAATGGAGCGCTGTTTTGGCTCTACGAAGGGCTTTTAGTGTAGAGATATTGTGTGTTTCCTCAGCTCAGCTGAAGACGGGGTAGAAAAAACTGAACTTCCGATTAGGGACTTGATTCCAGCTTTTCTGTATTTGTTTTTCTTCTTTTTGATATCACATAATGTCCTAAAATCTCATCACTATTTACTGTGAGACACACTCCGTTAAAGCATCTTGAGGCGACTCATTTGAACTGAATTAATGGTAAAACAAAGTATTTATAGGGTGGTTATAGGAAAGCTGTAGGGCCTCAACCTAGTCCCAGTCTCACTATAACCTTAACATTAAACACATATTATCATCACTTTAAAATGCACTGACTTGTGTGTAGCCAACATCTGTAGATGGACCTAGCACTGCAACCACTTGCAGCCACTTGGCGTCTTTAACTCAACTTCGAGGCATCGAGATAAACATAAATCTATGAGGGTCACAAATAGTTACATAGTTGCTGTATGACAGCAATTTAAAATGACACAGGTGCTTGGCAACCTTGCACTTCAGACCGTTCTCACTTCCGATGCGTAATATACCGACGATTCGTCACATCCCGAGGCGTTCTATGGGAACGCGAAAGGCGACCTTTTGAATTCCTCTGCTATGCGCCGGGTTGTGGATGAAATCCAGTAGAACAACAGTCCCGCGGTAATAGACATTCCAGCCCTAACCCTAACCTTATCAGTAACCCTCACCACTGTAATGATGTTAGATAGTGTTTTCCAAAGCGATTTAAGTAAAATAAATGTACATGTGTAGATTCATTCCAAACGGTTCTAATTTTTCCGATCTTGTAATATAGGGACGTGTTGGGTGCCTGGAAGCATAATATACCAACGATTTGTCACCTAGCGTAAAATAATATAACCAGAATACATCCAACTGAGTCTGATTCAGATTCATGGCGAAGTCCTGGCAGTCTGTCTGCATTTATAAATTACATGGCAGTTATCTGCAAACTATATTCAGACAAAGTCAACCACAGTTGTTTGGAATTGGGTTACCTCTGACTAGGTGACATGTGCAATCGCCTTGTGAATAAAGAGGTCCCTACAGTTACTTGCAATCTGTCACCAAATACAAAAAAACTGGAAACCACTTATTTTTTCCCCAGTTGCAGGGAAGTTGCAATTCTACTTTTAATCTAGTGTGACTGAGCAATTATTTTAAAAAAAACCCCAAAAAAAACCTTCAAGCTGTGCAGCAGGTACACAATAGTTAAAGCAAGTGATCAAAGCTGGCAGATTTTAGCAGGTGATTACTGCAGTCAATGAGGTCATCACAACTTGCCTTCTTAGATGCTGGACTCAACCACCCTGCACATTGTGTACATAGTGAAAATACAAGCTTGCTAATGCTCTGAGACAAAGTGAAAGAGACTCTTCAGCCAGATGCGTGAAGTCCTAATTGGTAGTGACCAGTGTTGGCTTTGTCGTTGCTTTGCTGTTTGTTGGGTACATCTAGACTTTTGGCAGAGCACCGGTTAGCTTGTTATTAACAACCCACTAACAGTGTTGGGGAGTAACGGAATACATGTACCGCCGTTACGTATTTAAAATACAAAATATGAGTAACTGTATTCCGTTACAGTTACCGTTTAAAAAGGTGGCATTTAGAATACAGTTACTTTGTTGAAATAAATGGATTACACGGCGGTACTTCCCTGTTTCATATTGTGGCGGGTCAGGACTGTTTGGTTCCAGGTGGCAGCGTTACGGTTGCCATGGTTACAGGGTGACGCTCTCTCTCTCTGCGTGTTTCCTGGGTGAGAGAGGCCTTTTTGTTTTTGTTGTGCTAAGCTAATAGGCAGAATGCTACCGGTATAGCTCTAAAGAATGTAGCATCATAGGCAGTGTAGTCCGTGCTGCAGGGAGAATGGACTGCCATACACGTTATGTGTCTGTGAGCGAGGAGGGAGAAAAACGAAAAGTACGAGCTGTCATCAAGCAAAAACGGGAGCTGGAAGCATGTAAATATAATAATAACCACTGCAGCCAAGAAGAGAGCCTGACGAGCCCAGTTGTAAGTAAGCTATTAAGACTCGACTGTACACCGTGTTCGTGTTTTCCTCCAAAAACAATAAGTTCTGTTGGAGCAGCCTTTCAACGCCTCTCTCTGTCTCTCGCTAGCAAAGTTGACCCAGACAACAAAGTAAAGCTAGTTTTCGGCTACGAGCCCGACACAGAATCAAACCGTATTAGCCAGAGGTCCCTTTACTATGGTTCGGAGCCGCGGACCTTCAGTAACAGTAATAAATCACAGCAATAGTACATTCACGTAGTTGTAAACAGCATGATAAATAATCCAAAGTATTCAGAATACGTTACTGTCATTGAGTAACGTAACGGAATACGTTACAGAATACAGAATACATTTTGGGGCATGTATTCTGTAATGGAATACATTTTAAAAGTAACCTTCCCAACACTGCGCACTAAAGCCTTCAGTTCCCTTCTTTTGCTCCTCTTATTTTTCCACACACACCTACACCATTTAAATTAAATATCTATTCCAAATTCAACATTATTAAAAAGTATAATCGTTAATCTCACCAAAGTCCAGCATCTCCACTTGGTGGGAACAGGTTATTGTCTTAAGTAAGCCGTGTCATATCAGTACTGCATGTAAGCATATTACATCTGTGTTAATGCACCAACTAAAGAAAGAAAAAATCATTGCATTACAGACTTCAAAGCTTTTAAAGGAACCCAGTCTAATTTAGCCTTTGAAGCTCTGTAACATGGTGAAGATGCTGTTTTTCCTTGATGTTTACAGCACCTGCTACTGAATGAATTAAACAAATGACCCTCAACAGCCCCCGAACTTCTTCTGTAATGTCTGTAATTCTCTTCCTCATATTCAGCTACAAGGATCAGCACATAATACGGTTTTTATATATTTTCTGCTCACCATGTCAGCATCAAACCATCGCAACATAATGTTAGAGACCTTACAGCTAACAGCAAAAGTAGTTATTTCACAATAACCAGTTCTATGCTGCTTTCTCAGGGAAGTGAGCAGAGCGGAGAAGCTCTCTCATTAAAAAGCAGTGTCTGGTTCAGCTCGAAGCCCGTGATATTTTGACATGATGTTTTGCTGAAGGGAAAAGATCTCTGTTCTAATAGCAGGCTTTTGGTAATCATCCAGACCTCCCACAGATTATAATTTGACCGACTGCGGAGTAATTAGATGGCAGAGTTTGTCCTGCTAATTATCAGCCCACCTACAGTACAGCATGTAGGAAGTAACAAAGTCTGTCCGCTGGTACTTCCCTCCACTTCTCCTTCATTCATCTCTAATGAACACACTTAATTCCATTCATGTGTGGGCTGGTTAAATGAGACACTCAGACATTTGACACAGGAGCCTTGTCTGAATAGCTCATTACAATCAATTAAAGCTGGGGTTAGGCAGAGTGTTTATGGTGTCACTGGACAACAAGCCGTGTTAGCTTTTCAGCATATTCGAGTGCTCCGAGAGGGAACCAGATTCCTGCATTTCCTTTGGCCTCTTTTTCAGGCTTGTGAAAAACGATCCTGTCAGTAGAGACTTTGGTCTATCACAGGGATTTCCGACCAGATCAGGTGAGACTTTGGAAATCCATATAGGAATTCATATAACGGTGCTCTTATCTGAGAAAGTGGTGCTTAAATCCTGTCTTCTTCTTTCTGTTGCTTCCTTTAGGAGCCGTCTGCCTCAGTCTCACCTCATCTGAAGCATCGTCTGTCAGGTCAGTCGTCAGCGTGTCCTTCTTCACTACATCCATGAATTTCCTTTGTGGTTTTCCTTTTTTCTTCCTGCCTGACAGCTTCAACATCATTTGCCCAATATATCCACTATCCCTCCATAGCACATGTCCAAGACATCTCAACCTTGCCTCTCCAACCTTGTCTCTCTTTTAAATCGTGTGCAAAGCCTTATTCATCCCTAAATGTCAGAAATCAATCGACATGGTTAAAATCAGCTCTATTCATTGGCATTTTAGTTATAACTTTGAAGAATTACATTTTGGGTTTTTATCTTTCTGACGTGACGAACGCTGCAGGAAATTACTGTTCTCTATAAAACTGAACAATAACTCTTCTTTCTGTGGCACATCAACATACCTATCAGGCATTTTTCTGTATTATACCTTCTTGCAGCTCTTTCTTAGATTTATACAATACCTATTATTTATTAATGACATTTGAACTACTCTCTTGGATAATCTCAGTCTTACTTTTTACTCTTTATTACCTTACCTAATTTGTATTTTTTATTTTTGTCATTTTTTATCACTGTTGTATATGTAAAGTGATCTGTTTCTTTCTCAATCTATCTATAAAACAGAAGCAGAAAAATAATTTATGACAGCAACGTGCTTTAATTTTCAATCATTTTGTTAACACCTTAAACATGTATTATACCTAGATTTGTACACATATTTCCTATATGTTTTATATTTTGAATGAGTATATAAAACACAGAAAAAACGAAAGAGATTCAGTGGAAATATGTGACAACAATATGTGAAAAAGCAGTTTTAACCCACTAGAACTGCCCTGGATTCCACACAGTACATGTATATTTATGTTTAGATGGAGGTTTTAGCCTGTCTTTTTTCTTTTACTTCATTCAACAACTTCAATAAATAAAAAGGTTACCGATAACAGACAGTTTGTTGTGGTCACTGAACACCAGAGCTCTTGTAAAGAGAGCTTAGCGGCTCGCGCAATTTTTGAGAAGAGCTCACCTTCCCTTTCCCTCCCTCAGCACTATATCGGCACTATAGACAGTTTATTGACCACATGCATGTGTGGTTGGGAGCCTGTAGAGAGTAGTAAGGTCAGTGGAGAAAATCACTGGGCTCCACTTCTCCACATCGAAGATTTTGCACAAAAACGCTGCCTAACCAGCACAAACAAATTCCTGGATGTTTCAGATGCTCAACATGGAGATCTCAGGGATCTCCTGACCTTCACGGGATAATGTTGGACTCTCTCATCAGTTCATAAGAATTCATTGTGTTTCTGTTTTTGCATTTCTGTGTGACTGTGAATGTGTTGCTTTGCTTGTAATTGGAAAAGTAACCATGGTTCATTCATGCAGCAACAACACTGCACTGCTGCACAATAGTGCCTAGCAGTTTCTTCGGGAAAATACAGGCAACACAACAGACAATCTTATGTTTGTAAGGTAAACATCAGTAAATTTGGCATTTAATCAGGCTCTATATATTGAGCATTTTTTCATAATACTCCATATCCATAAAGATATAATTAACAAATCCAATTGATTTCTAACTTTTTATCAGATTTAAGTCTTTACCCAGATTAGAGGGATTTAAAGCTGGATAAAAGATCATAATTAATAGAAAAAATGTATGAGCTGTTGAAGGCTTGACCCTCCTCCTCACAGCCTTCAACATGGCTGATAAGAGCATTTGGAGGTGAAACTGGAAAATCATTTCATTATTGGATAGCAAGGTTGTAAGGAAGCTCTGCTGTGATAACTGATACAAATCAGGGCAAACACTGACTCCACTATGTGGAAGCAGACACAGAGGAGAGGCTGGAAATGTTTTTGGGGAGAGAAGGCGATGAGTGCGAGGATAATCCGTTAAAAGTACATGTCGTCTGCAGGCAGACATGTTTAAAAAGTTGTCCTCGTCTGCTGTTATTTCTCTGTCACAGATTAGCTCTGTTTCTCTGGGGACTGTTATTTTTCCATTAGAGATTAGACCAGTGTTATCTTCTATTAAGAAGGAGAGCTTGGAAGAGTCAAGGTGCTCTTAAACCGAAGCTGGGGAACTGTAGAGCAATCTGATAAATATTCTCTGCAGACCAGAAGAGCTAATGCTCCATTTAAACTCTGTCTCTTGACTTGTCATTGCCTTCTACCTTCCTCTGTCTGAGTTCTTTCCTTCATCTTCCGCCCTCATCAGTCTGTTAGACTCAATCACTGACTAGTGAGTCATTGTGACCATGGAGGAAAACTTGGTTTAAAAACCATCAGCAGCGCACTGTAGCCTGACATTTGCATGATAATCCAACCGCTTCTCAACGCCGACACATGATGCTGCCTAAGATCAATGTTATGTCTATCTGTGAACCAGCTTCTAAACAGCTCTATTGAGAGCTTGAAAACAGGAAAGCAACTGGACTTCTTTAGTTGTCTTCTTTTATTAAGCTCTTAAGGCTACCATGACTGAAAACCTACACAGACATTTCCTGGTTTCTGCTTTTCATTTTTAGTGCTAGCCTGTTGCGTGTTTACCGTGTCTTCTTCACTTCCTACTTTTTGTTTCTTTCCCTCTGTTGTGATTGCATCATCTCTATTGTCTTTTAGCTGCCTGGTTTCATCATTAATCACCACTGTGTATGGATAAAATACAGTCCCGCTTTTTAACTCTCGCTCTCATCCTTTACTTTTAGTTATGTAACCTGTCTCTGTGCCCTGCACTTCCTGGCTCATGTATCCTGAGCCTTTAGCAGGTGTAATTAACCTGAACACAGTGCTGTCAGATGTTTATCCAGTCGAGTCATTAGACATTATATACCTTGTCATATATTTGAAAAATAACGCTTCTGTTGTTTTTGTTACTTTGATGTTGTTGCAATAAAACGAAAATATGTATTTCCTGTGTCTCTTCACGATGCAACTAAAAAAGTCCATTGTTCTAAAACAGGAGGGGACAAACTGAACTATTAAACTGGAAAACTGGAGATAGCAGTTCGTGCTCTTCATTTCCTTTCTGTTGTCGCAGTAGTATGAACAAATGTGAAGAATGAAGAAAGAGAGGTAGAAAGAATTTCACATCTCCTCAAAAATTTCTGCATAAACTGGAAAGTTTTAAAAAATGTGCCGGAAGGACCTTTAAATATCTGACAGCAGGAAGATGTGAGGTTGGGAGATTTCTGATACTGTCCAACAATCTAATCCCAGAAATTCGTCGCCTGGATGTCTGTGGCGCAGTGTCTCCAAGACTGTTTGTTTTTATCCTTTGCAAACCGTTTAGTCGGAAAAGGCTCTTTTTTTGAAAATTGAAGGACTGAAGTCATACTGTACGATGTAAAGAAGATGGAGTTAACCTCCATGACATACCTCACTGACAAATGAAGTCTATCAAGCTGAGGTGTTTTGTAAACAAAGTGATCGTGGCTCAAGAGTTGGCAGTTCGTCTTGTAATCGGAAGGTTGCCGGTTCGAGTCCTGGCTCTGACAGTCTCAGTCGTTGTGTCCTTGGGCGAGACACTTCACCCGTTGCCTACTGGTGGTGGTCAGTGTCCGGCAACCTCGCCTTTGTCAGTGCGCCCCAGCTGTGGCTACAATGTAGCTTGCCATCACCTGTGTGTGAATGGGTGGATGATTGAATGTAGTGTAAAGCGCTATACAAATACAGGCCATTTACCATTGTTATGCAGCAGAAACTTGTCAATTACAAGGTATACCCAGAAGTACTCTGACTCTTAGAGCATCCATAATTTACAAACTGAACATTATGTAGTATTATGAACTGATCTGAACTGAAAATAGCTTGTTTCTGTTACACTTTTACACAATCATATTTATTTTTGCAGCCAGATGAGCGGCCCCCTGGTGGGCATTCAAAAAAATACAGATTTGCGACACTTCAAGCCACAGCAATGCGTGTAACGATGTCAAGCTTTGCCTGTCGCAAGTTGCTTAAGTTGTGGTAAGTTGCAGTACCAGCAGATGGCGATATTTTATTTCAAGCCAACATGAAAAAATAAATGGAGAACATAAAGAGACATTGCTAGCACATTTACTTCTAAATACATATCAGCCAGCGTCTTAATAGTTCCTGGCATGGAAGGAGCCTGGAATGTATTTCATACTTCCCACAGGTGGTAGCAACTTGTTGGCTTTAAATATTATCTCCCCCTGCTGGTAGTGCAAATTAACCATGCATGTCCATTTGACGCTTAGGACAGAGAAAGCTGAACATCCACAGGGGTTACCAGTGTGTCCATTACACACTTTGCTATGATCTTGAGTCGCAGCTTAACTTTTAAGATGAGAAGATGTCCTTTTTTTAAATGCAGTCTAAGGATCGTTAACAGATTAAGGTAATAGAAGTTACCTTAAAAATTTAGATGTCATCTGTTTGATAGTGTTAGACACATTTTAATCCATATTAGTACAGCAAAATCTTTTCTTTTCTTTTCTTTTCTTTTTTTAAATGAAACTAAACCTTTAAAAACATTCTGCTGTAAAAAAGTTAAAAAAAGAAAAAAAAGCTCAGGTTTATTCTCAGCAGCCTCGGTTCATTTTACAACATGAACTGCCTGTTCTATTAAAACATAATGTAATTCAGAAATTCAGCTTCCACCTGCATAGATGCCAATTTTCTCATGTTTGCTCGTAAATTACCTGGACTCTAAAGTGATATTCAACAAGCCCAAGTCATTTTCAATTCTTTAAGATTGCAATGAAAATTGCCCGTGTTTTCAGTCATATATAATTATCTCAGTAAGAAGCCTCCATTTTCCTGCAGGTATCACCTAAGCTGTCCCATTACAGTCGATACCATGAGGTTCTCTCCAGCTAAAGTCTCTCATTTACCCGGTGACACACCTCCCATTACACACGCCCACAGGATGACATTTACAGAAGCCTCCTATTTGTTGTTATCTCACAAACCGAGATGGTGAGCTATTTTCTGCTCAGCAGGAGCCTCCATCTCATTCTCCCTCAAATTATTGTCTCTTTTTTTTTTTCTTCTTCAGTTTGCTGTTATATTTTCCCAGATATTGTCAGGCTATCTTCAACTTGGTCAACTTTTCTCTTTTTTTTAAGAGCTTTTTCAAAAGATTTTCCAGAGTCAATGCGAAATGACTCTCACAGGAGCAGCAGCGGCAGCGTATATTGTTCAATTTAGGATCAGTTTACTTTTTATCCAGGTGACGGGCAGAGGAACAAAGATGCTTTGACAGTCGCCTGGCACCATGAGGATTACGCTGACATTGGTTGTGTGTTTTCGGTGCTTGATAAGATGCTCAGAAAACAGTTTTATTAAGCTAAAGTACACGGGATATAAACTCTGTAAATATAACCACAAATCTCTTAACATGTTTTCCTGTTGTGACAGTGGGATTTATATTATCAACCTACAGCAGAGTAAAGTGGATTATGGTCAAGCGTTGCAGGAATCATTAGTGCAAAACCATCCCTGCAGATGCTTTAAAAGGGCAATATATTCAGCCAACAACGAGGCAAGAGAAATGTTTTCAGGCTATAATTTAAAGTCAGTTTAATGTCTACTGAAGGGCACATGAATAATGTATTTCTAAATAGATCTATTTAACCTCACATCGGTTTTCTGCATTTTTTCTTATTTTTGCTCAGAGAAAGCTGTTAGAACTGGCAGCTGCAGTTTAATTTCCCCACCAGGCAGATTCTAGATTTAGAAAGCATTGCTACCCTTGTTTTCATTTGTTGTTTCAAAATGTAGGCGTCGTGAAGCCCTGTGAGACTGCAGCCTTGATTAAAGTCATTACAAGTCAAATTGACTGGACTTAAAGGAAAACACAGAGCGCATTTAATGCTGCACCAGGCAAGGCTGCGAAATGTTGCATCAAAAAGTTGCCATGCACTTCCCCAAGTACCTCCTGTTCAACTGTTATTTAAAGAAATCCATGTACATCCTCACCACCACGTGGGGCAAGTGCAGAGCTGAACATAGAAAAGAATTGACAGTTTGCCCACAGCAGAACTCAAATTTTCTTATTTACTGCATCTAGTAATGTGCAACGGTTTGAGGACACCTCCTCTTCAACAGACAGTGAAACACAGGGAAATGCCATTTTAAATCACCCGTGATAAGTCACATGAACACGACCAGTGGCAATAACGTCTAATCAGAACCACGTGTTAGATAGGACATACGTGTTGCCTTGGCATAAATCAGAAAAACAGAAAAATGCCTCAACAGACAAAAGGAAATAAGTACAGAAAATAAGTAAATGAAGATTATCCCCACAAACCGGTTCAGGGTTTGACTTATAAGCAGTGTTGGGGAGTAACGGAATACATGTGCCGCCGTTACGTATTTAAAATACAAAATATGAGTAACTGTATTCCGTTACAGTTACCGTTTAAAAAGGTGGTATTTAGAATACAGTTACTTTGTTAAAATAAATGGATTACACGGCGGTACTTCCCTGTTTCATGTTGTGGCGGGTCAGGCCTGTTTGGGTTTTGTTTGACACCTATGTTCTGTTGTTCCAGGTGGCAGCGTTACGGTTGCCATGGTTACAGGGCGACGCTCTCTCTCTGCGTGTTTTCTGGGTGAGAGAGGCCTTTTTGTTGTTGTTGTGCTAAGCTAATAGGCAGAATGCTACCGGTATAGCTCTAAAGAATGTAGCATCATAGGCAGTGTAGTCCGTGCTGCAGGGAGAATGGACTGCCATACACGTTATGTGTCTGTGAGCGAAGGAGGGAGAAAAAGGAAAAGTACGAGCTGTCATTGAGCAAAAACAGGAGCTGGAAGCATGTAAATATAATAATAACCACTGCAGCCAAGAAGAGTGCCTGACGAGCCCAGTTGTAAGTAAGCTGTTGGAGCCTAGTCCATGCCAATATTTTACTCAGTTACATCATGCCATATTTAAGTATTTGTCAAGATCTTTAAGTTTCTATTATAGTCTTGATCATTTTATGTTGTAATATAATCGGCTGTGCTCCATAAATTAATCCTGCTTTGTTAGTCTGTTGCTGTAAAGTGTTGATAAGTGTCGTTAAGGGGATGTGTTTTTGGCCCGCATGCGGAGGGGTGTGGGTAAAAGGTTAGGTAAGCGAGCAGGATGTGGAGCAACAGTTTTTTGACCGTCGCCGTTTTAATTTTATTTTTTGTTGTATCATAAAGGAAATGTAACCGGAGCTCCCACCAGAGGCATTTGTTTTGTACCTTTCAGTTTATATGGAAAATAAATGTTTTGCCCCTTTTTTCCTTCGCCTCGTTTTTGCTACCGGAAGGCATCCAAGCTACTTAACAACAGCACGAGTCAGAAACTTTACGTCCTGCAGAAACGGCAAAGAAGGACCGAAGGTTGCTGTTACATAAGCTATTAAGACTCGACTGTACACCGTGTTCGTGTTTTCCTCCAAAAACAATAAGTTCCGTTGGAGCAGCCTTTCAACGCCTCTCTCTGTCTCTCGCTAGCAAAGTTGACCCAGACAACAAAGTAAAGCTAGTTTTCGGCTACGAGCCGACACAGAACCCACCGTATTAGTCAGAGGTCCCTTTACTACGGTTCGGAGCCGCGGACCTTCAGTAACAGTAATAAATCACAGCAATAGTACATTCATGTAGTTGTAAACAGCATGATAATATATTAAGTAATCCAAAGTATTCAGAATACGTTACTCTCATTGAGTAACGTAACGGAATACGTTACAGAATACATTTTGGGGCATGTATTCTGTAATGGAATACATTTTAAAAGTAACCTTCCCAACACTGCTTATAAACCTTCAAGGTTAACAGAGACTGGTCCAGAAAAAGAGAAAATACCCAGTGTGTAGCAGTTCACTGAGCAGAAGAATTACTTGACTCTATTGAGCTCATTACACCCAAAGTATGCAGAAGAGCAGGCGTGTTGAACTCCAGGCCTCCAGGGCCGGTGTCCAGCAGGTTTTAGATATCACTCTGGGTCAACACACCTGCATCAAATGATTAGTTCATTAGCAGGCCTTTGGAGAACTGCAAAACATGTTGAGGGGGTAATTTAGCCATTTAAATCAGCTGTGTTGGACACATCTAAACTTGTAGGACACTGGTCCTCGAGGCCTGGAGTTCGACACCCCTGCAGAAGAGCGTCTCTCAAAACCCAGCACAAATTAAGGCTGTTCTGAAGGCAAAAGGTGATCCAAATCAATACTCGCAAGGTGTAACTAACAAAGTTACTGGTAAGTGTGTATAGATTATATGACATTTAAAAGATCCCTATCTTTGCTAAGTGAGAGCTGTCCATATACTCCAGGTCCCTAATTGAAATTCAGAAGTTATGTGGTCACTGGTGAGAAATCCTCTTCACGTACAAGGTGACAAAGAGAGAGAGAGAAAAGAAAAACATCTGTGATTGAACGCTCTGTCCAGAGGAGGCTGAGATCAGTCGTGTTAATCTTTTTCCTTTCTCATCCTTTTGGTATTATTTAGTGTGAAGCTTCACAGAAAAGCTGGATTTGTACACTCACTGATGTGCTTTCACAGAAATTAAATGAAAACATTTCAGTTTCCTCGCTCCCGGCTGGAGCCGAAGCAGAGGCTCCCATGAAGTTAGATTTTTTTGTTTGTTTGCTTTTGGTTTTTTTTAGAGAGTTGGTTTCTTTATATTGCAGATATTAGCAAAATGGTGATCCAGACCAAAAATCAGTACCACTCCTGCAACAAATGTATTTTGCAACAAATCACAATAAGCATTTAATTGTTTGCAAAAGTAAAACATTTGAATTAGATGGTTTGAAATGTTTCTTCAGTTTGGGCAAACCTTTATGTAAATAACATATACTGTATTTTCCACACTATAAGGTGCACTTATAATCCTTTAATTTTCTCAAAATCGACAGTGCGCCTTATAATCCGGTGCACCTTATGTATTAATTCTGGTTGTGCTTACTGACCTCGAACCGATGTTATGTGCTACACGGTGCTCACAAATCTGTCAAAAAATCTTTTATTATGACTTTGGTAAGCTACGAAGCCGCACGGCTTGATGGATTGTCAGAGTATTACGGCTACCGTAGTCAGGAGCCTCACAGAGTAATCTGGGTCCAAAACTCCGTCTGCTTCAGGTCCAAAAGTCTAACGAACAATGAGTTAGAAGTTAGCAGGAAGTTAGCTCGCTAGTTTCCACCCGAACCTGATATAGCATGTTCTGAAAAAATTTAAACGTACAGCTCTGCTATCACTTCCAACATAAATGAAGACAAAACTAAACAGCAGTGACTTTTGTAGGGTTATTGAAGTTGGACTAGCTGGTACATAATGATGTGCTACACGATCACTAGCGACACAGCTATGTTAGCATAACATATACGCAATGAAGCTGGAGGATGAACGCTAACTTTGTTCCACTGGATAAAAGTAGAGGTGAGGGTTCCTGATGGTTAGGGACAAATGTAATCGCATGGCAGGATGCTGTAAACGAACCAAACTTCAGTCAGGAGAACAACTGAGATAATCCATACGAGGTTAGTCATTAATATACTGCAACAACATGGGAATAGAGCAGCTGCGAGAGAATTCAACATTAATGAATCAATGGTACGGAAATGGATGAAGCAAGAAGAATGAGTTGAGTAAAGTTTGACTTATCTGACTGTTTTGTTTCGCTTAATGCGCCTTATGGTCCGAAAAATACGGTACATGTTGTTCCTTATCCTGATTATATACAGCAGTAATAAGTTTATGAAAGGTTTAACATACAACTTGAACACTGTAGCTTGAACTACATATCTGCATGGTGCAAAAAAAGACCATTTACATGAAACCACCATTGATTTGTTAAACAAAAGCATGAAATTTATTCCATGTTCATATCGAGTTCTGTTTCCTTGAGTGCAACCACTGTTGGAAAAGACTCAATCTGTGTTATTATTCCTGGTTGAACATTGCGTCCCCCATCCTTCTCCTGATTCCACGTCTAAAGTAGAAATGTTTCTAGAATGAGTGCACAGCTTCCCCTCAGTTTGGTTATTTTATGTTGTAAGAACGATGTCTGATATGAGCATTTTGCTTGAGGACTGAATGACATCAGTGTCTTCAAATAAACAGACCATAGTATCTTTCCCTCACATCTTTTTTTGTGAATGGGGGGTTTTTAGGCTTGCTTCATTATGATCGTGTCTCCTGCTTTCATTTTCTTTTTTTACACATGCGATCAGAAATTCATCACGAGCGCCACTGAGCAGTGATAGAGTTACATTTGGAGTCATTAATTTACCACGCGCAGCAGATATGAAGGGATTTATCTGGATAGCATTAAAGCAACTTTATTGAAACCATCTATATTGCCACCCACGCTGTTTTCATGTATAACCAGATTTGTCATCATAATTAAATTCACTACATCGGAATATTTTACACGAATAAAACTTTGTTCTCTCCATGTGTCCATCAATCTATTCCCAGCTCCATCTCACTGTGTTTCCACCATAATCAAAGCTGTGATCGCATCCATATTCACATCCCACCTGGATCCATATTTCTACTCATCCATATTGGCAATGGGCAGCGAGCCAGTCGGAACAGGTGTTGAAAGTTGTCGCCTCTCTGTGCCGTTTGTGTTTGTTGTTGTGATGCCGCTTATGTCCCAAGGTCAGAGCGCCCAGTGATGGATTATTACTTTGCACAGCTTTGAACTGCATGAGACAGAGACAGATTTCAGTGAATCGGAGAAAAGCAGTTTTCTGTGGAGCGTTTCGGGCTGAAGCATCAGAGTGGCTGGATGAAAAATGACCTCTAAGTTCTCCTGAGTGAGACAATGAACAACAATCAGAATCACTTTGATCATCTTGTACAAAAAAACAATGGGACTTTATCTTTGTGTTGACAATACTAATAGATGGGAAGAAGATACTGTATGGGAGTCAAACAAATCACACTGACAGACATGGAATAGGAAATCTTTAGCCAATCAGCTGACTGCATTGCCCTTAAACTTCTCACTCCTTTTGCAGGTTTTCTCCTGGAGCTTTGCTGGTGGCAGGCTTAAATTTGCTTTAACTTTTCCATATAACTTCATGCTTGAATACAGATGAGGTGAAAATTCTGCTCTAGACTCTCTAAGAGCGCTGGCCTGATTATGTGTAATTTGAAAAGACAGAGCTGAGGCGTTGAAACAGTATAAATCATTTTTAAATGTCAACGTTACAGCAACAGCAGTTCCCTACTTTGTAATAAGAGTGCTTTCCTTTCAAAGATAAGGGCACATTCTTGTTTAATCACTATGTTCTCCACATTATTTCCTTCACAGACTACAAGACTCTAATGAATTAAATGTCTTCATGCGTTTAGTCTTTTATATTGAAAAATACGGTGAATTTTAAAGGTCTTTTGGTGTGACTAAAGTAATCAGAGCGAGCCAAAAACTCCGGCTTCAGAATGATCTGATGTCACCAATATGGTGTCAGTAATAGCAGATACCCCTTATATGGTCAGAGTACGGAAGCCCCACCCACCTGAAAATGTTTCGTTAGCGAGGGGCACCCAATGAGAAGAAAGTTGGCTTAAAGAGATGAGCAGCTTATTTCAGACAGTGGATAGACTGAGCGGTTGCATTGTGCGTAGTTACTTTGCTATAGAGTGAAATAATAAAAATAAAGAAATGTGTAACAGGTAACCTCAATAAATAACATCAGCCACACACTATTATCAGATTTTTAATAAAATGCTGAAAAATTAGGATTCTGTATCTTATAGTATGTTCTTGACACTCGAATGTCTACGAGTTGGCTGTGTGAACACTACTTATTGTATGTAGTGATGCCTCTTCTTGTGCAGCTTGCTAGTTATACAGTAACCTGGTGAAGCTAGTTCTCTATTATCATCAGACAGTTATCAGTAGCTTAATGTCATTCCTTTTGTGTCTGTGATGGACCTGTTGTTGGAGAGGAACATGCTCTGCACCGGTGCTTTATGTGGGCATACTCAGCCTTGCAGCTAGGCCCATCCGGCACCCTCGTTTAAATAACCTCTGAACAGAAGTTGGTGGTGATGTTTGGCTATATCGCAGTAGAGAGGATGTTCAAATACTGCCTCACAGTGTGTTATGCCAGTTGCTCTGTAGCTGACAGAAAAGCTCCACAGAGGGTCATCATCACTGCCCAAAAAGTAATTGACTGCCCCATCTCTCCCTTTGAGACATTGCAAACATACGTCACCTTTCCAGAGGCCAAAATGTTGTAAAAGACTATTCTCATCTCAGAGACCGTCTGTTTGACCTTCTGCGGTCAGGGAGATGCTACAGGTTACTAAAAACTGACTTACAGACACACAAGCACTTTCTGCCTGAGACTGTTAACACTCTCACCATACAAGATGAGCAGTCACAGTCCACACACAATGTGTTTATATGCTATTTATTATGCTTTATGTTGCGAAAACCGTTACTTTTGCAAAATCAGTTGACGCCGGCACTTTATTGATTGCAGTATTTTATGTTGTCTGCATGTGGTTCTTTGCAATGTGCTTGATGTTAAAATGCTTCTATTTAAGTAGTCCTTTTATGGTGTGCTTAATGTAATCTTTAACGACAATGTAAGCACGTAAAGTTAGCCTTGGTGCTCCAAGCAAGAGCGGCACTTCCAGTCTTTTTGTATCCTTAATGCAATGACAGTAAAGGCTTTCTATCTTTATGTCTGTTCAAGAAATATTCTCTGTTGGATCTCTGTTTTTCTCATGCTTGACATTGAGTACTGAGACCACAGCAGGATTAATCCTTCCTATTTTGCTCTTTTAAATTGAATAATCAGTTAAAATTGTTCAGAATTTGCAGGAAATAAAAAAATTTCAGACTACATCTCTTCAAATTCATCTTGTGGCACCACGGGGCATCAAAGCCCCAAGCTTACTCTTCTTCCTGTTTCACTATGTAATCAGACTCGACAGGGTCAGTTTTTACACTTTTTTTTTCCTGACATGCCTTTGCATCACACATTTGCCCAGCAGAGATGTCAAAGCTACAGATCTTCCATCATAGAAGATTTCTGCATGTTGGTGCTTCACTTTGGTTCTGCACCAGAATGGAGGTCGTCTTTTTCTCTGCCTGAAGGAAGAGGTTAGTGTCAAGCAACTTGAAATAGTTGCAGCAGGTTGCACGCCAACTGAGCGGAGAATTCCTCCCATGCCCCTCTGTCTTATGAGACAGGATGGAGTTGCTCTCCTGAGATTTCTGTGAGGGAGAAGCGTGCCAGGTGGGAAACCAGCAGTCATAGAGGTATGTCAGATTCTGATGTAACTGTTGTCAAAGCTGTCAAACATTGCTAGAAGGTACCGTGCTGCTCTGCAAGGAAGTCAGCATCAGTGGACTGAACCAAAGCTGCTGCCTGAACTCTTGCTTTGGTTGCCTAATTGTTTTTAGTCTGTGAGGAGAATATTTCTGCTGTTGTGTGTGTTTGTTTTTAAAGTAACTATATGTGTGGCTTGCAGCTTTTTTTTTTTTTTTTGCCTTTATGCTAAAATTTGTTTTAAAATTATATTTTGCTTTTTTTGGGATTTTTGTTGTTTTGTTTTTTTTAAAAAGGAAATTGTTTTTCTCAAAGATATTCAGTCAGTGATGTAGGTCCAATTTTAAATATCATGGCATCTTTTTAAAGTAAAGCCTTCATATTTTTTTTTTATTTTTTTTTTTTAAAGAACAAATTTAGCACCTTCCTACAAAAGCAAAAAATCTTAGTTACACTAAATTTATTCATGATTACCCAACACTTGAAGCTGTTGAGATTTATTTGCATGTTGTTGATGTTTCAAATAACAACCTCTTTTTTTATTTCACCACTGATGCAGTAATAGAGCCTCTGCAGTCTGCATATAAATAAGCTCTAAAGGCACTAGACAGTTGCTGTCATATAGGTATGTTTTCTTTGTTTGTTGTACCACCTCCATAATTTATTTAACAAATGGTGGGACATTTTTCTAGATGCAAAAAAAGTGTGGAAACTACTGTCCCAAGGGGGAAACCTGTTCACCATGCTTTCACTAAATATGCAAACCAGTGAGTCTTACTGATCCCTTACATGTAATCACAAATGTGGTTAAAAAGATACTTGCTACCTTTCAAAACAGCCAAAAACGGCTTTAAATATCTAGGCATAAATATAACAAGAGATTGCATAATCTCTATGAAGAAAACTTCTGTCCGTTACTTGAGAAGGTCAAATCAGACTCAAAGAAATGGAAGCCACTTCATTTATCGTTGGCAGGGAAGGTAAATTGTATAAAAATGAATATACACCCCAAGTTTCTTTATCTTTTTCAGTGTATCCCACTTTACCTTCCAAAATTATTTTTTTAAATCTATTGATAAAGTTCTGATCTCATTTATATGGGATGGGAAAAACCTAGAATACGCCTGGATCTGTTACAGAGGCCTAAAAACCTAGGCGGCTAAGCCCTTCCAAATTTTCGCCACTACTATTGGGCCTCAAATGTTCAAAAAATCATATACTGGCTCAATACCCCTGATGAAGACTGGTGCCAAATTGAAGTGGCGTCTTGCATCACCACCTCTCTCAGAGCCTTGGTCACCTCCAGCCTTCCAATTTCCTCACGGCAGCACACCACCAGTCTTATAGTTATTAACACCCTCAAAATATGGGCTCAATTTCAAAAGAAC
This sequence comes from Neolamprologus brichardi, assembly GCF_056152115.1. NCBI lineage: Eukaryota > Metazoa > Chordata > Actinopteri > Cichliformes > Cichlidae > Neolamprologus > Neolamprologus brichardi. The sequence continues at coordinate 10,718,569 of NC_142121.1, read as the reverse complement.
TTTGGGTTTGAAAATCTTCTCCATTTAACCCCTATACACAATAATCACCTTTTTCCTTCCCGCCAGATTAGACTCTGAATTTGCTCTTTGGCAGAGACGAGGCCTCCATGACTTTTCTGACATGTACATAGATGGTGTCTTGGCAAGTTTTCAGGATTTGTCACACAAATTTGACCTCCCCCAGTCCAGCTTATTTAGATACTTTAAAGTTCGCCACTTCCTTCAGCATCATAACCCTGACTTTCCAAATATAACTCCATTTACGGCTGTAGATGATCTGTTGAAACTGACATTTAAGCCTAAAGGCCTTATTTCAAGAATTAGTAATTGTATAGCCTGGGGGTGGACTTAGAGGAGGAGACCTGGGAGAGTCCTCTTTTTTTTTTTTTTTTTTTTTTTTCCCCATATATTTTTATTGAAATTTTTTATAGTACAATACAAACAAATGTTGAACACATTCACACATCCATCCATACATCAAACCTGCCTACATCACATTCAAATGTAGAAATGAGCATAGTTCTCACAGTAATACAAGATAGACAAGATTTTCCCTTCCTTCCCTTCTTCTTTTCCTTCTTTTTCATAAATGTCCTTCACCTCCACTCCCTAAAATATCCATATATGGCTTCCACATATTCACAAAGTCCCATTGTTTGCCCTTGGCAATATATGTTAGTCTTTCCAGGCCTAGAGAGACTGCAATTTCCTTCTTCCAGAGTCCCATGGAGGGAGCATCCATACTCTTCCAACATAGCGCAATGGCTCTTCTGGCTTGAAGTAGTCCATAGTCCAGTAATTTATTTATTTTTTCCGATTGCTTAAATTCCCTTGGATATATTCCAAGTACACAGAGTTTTCCTTTTAAAGGGAGAGTGCTCTTTTAAGAGTAAACAACAGCACTTTTTGTGCCAAATTAAACATCGTACAATTCAAGATTCTACACCACATTCATTACTCCAAGGCAAGACTGGCCAAAATATTTCCAAACATGGATGCAAGCTGTGAAAGATGTAGAAATCCCTCTGCAGATTTAACACGTTTTGGTCATGTCCAACTTTAAAAGCCTACTGGTCGACAATTTTCAAAACATTGTCCGAAGCATTGAATGTTGAGCTTCAACCCAGTGCAGCTATGGGTATATTTGGTGTCACAGATAGTGGACATAGAACATTAAGGAAGAGTCATAAAAACATAATCGATTTCACTACACTGCTTGCACGCAGAAGGATATTGTTGGATTGGAAGTCAAAAAAGCCACCCAAAGCGGCTTTGTGGTTTAATGACGTGACACAATTTATACAGTTGGAAAAGACAAAGTACGCTCTCAAGGGGTCAAAGGAGAGATTCTTTGCTTCTTTGGGATACATTGTTAAAACATTTAGAGAAAATTCAAACCATACCCACCTGAAAGATGCTTGACAGCTGCCGTAAATCCTTTTTTTTGTGTGTGATTGGGATTAATTTTTGTGCCCCTTTAAGTGCACATCTTCAAATATGGTGAATTTGTACCTCATTTAAATTCACTTTATTCATTTTATTTTTTTTTTCTCCTCTGGATTGGTGTCCAATATGTTCTTGGGGTGGGGTAAATATATAAAAAGCAGCGTTGTGGCCTTGCTATATGTATGTCTCTGTACTACATTGTTGATGCTGAAAAAAGATACTTGCTTCTTTACCCATGAGGAAGGAACAAAGGGACAGCTTTAGCCATTTAGCTTATATTTTACAATTACAGCGATCTTGATTCATTTGCATATCTCTGAAGAATAAACAAACAACTTCTGAATATGTAATGTGTTTACAAATTTTATCAGGTCTCATCAGTGACTTCCATAAAGTCACTCAGAATAGGAAGACTTTAAATTGAACAGTCAAAGTCAAAACAACAGATGCAATAACATCTTTACTTTTTACTCCAGTTTGACTAACAAGACAGCTTTAAACCAAGGATGTCAACCTGATTTTGCATCAAGGGTTAGATACTTTGATCTTAAGTGGGCCAGATTGGTGAAATTCCCCTTTCTGTCGGTGTAAAGAAGTTTAACAACACATTCACTCCCTGAGATGTCTTAATATGAGGAGAAGAAGTGCAATTTCAACTAGACGTCTCAGTTTTCCTACATGATACAGAAATGCTGCTGTAGCAAATGAAAGAAATCTGTCAGCACAACTTAAATTGTAAAAAAAAGTTATTTCCTTAGGGATTAATAAAGTATTCTGAAAATTATGGCAAAAATTTATGAAACAGAAAGTTTTGTTAATTTACAAAAATTCTGGCTCCCAGACCTCATGTCTGACACCCCTGCTTTAGACTGACTAACTGTGCCTTCTTAAAACTGTCTTAACATTATATATATTTTATTATGATCGCTGAGTTGGGAAAAATGTTCCTGTCAGTCTGAATCATAACAGCTGTAAATCCTCCACAGCTGGTTCACAGCAGCACAAAACTGTAATACTGTGCCTTTAATTCATTTCACTCAGGTAATTTAACGCGATTTACTTGGTAAGACACAACATAAACCTTTGCCCTCACACACAGACTCTATAAATATTCACAAGATTTTTCCACCATAGCCTTCAACATTGAAATGTCCCACTTTACAACAGAAACATTTTTACAGGCTCACACACACACAAAGCTGTTTTAGTTTTTATAAATAAACTGCCCACTTGATCACAACTGCTGAGAGAACATCATAAGTTAATTATTGAAATGTAAGCTTCTGAATAAATATAAATGTATGCTTTGTTGGGGATCACAGGCAGCTTTAGCAGCTCTGGTAGGCTTCGCCACTACTTTACTGAACTGGCCCTCCTGAATATGTTTGTCGTTGCTATAATTATAATATGGCTGACTGTGCACCAAACTGTAGGTAATTTAGCACTAATTAACATCTGCATTGCACGCACACACACACAGTGTACAGTATGGCTGCACCTTGCTCACACAGCTTGCAGGCATTAACTTCTTTCTTTTCTTTCACTTTCTCATCCAGATATTTTGTTCAGGTTCCAAAGAATCCAGAGGACTATGGCCATTATGTTGTAGGTTTCAACAAACCAGCAGGTGGTTATGTCAATATTTTATTCAAAGGACCTGGTTAACAAAACAGAAGCAGATAATTTTAGACATTTATCTGATGTGACAACAAGGTTTGCACCAGGGATATACACTCAAATTGAAGTGGCATTTTTCTGGATCTGTGTGAAAGCAGCAAACACAGCACACCTCTGGTTTGTAATTGTTTTTGCTTGCCGTATCAAGTTCCACAGAAGACATTAAATTCCTGTTCTGACTGATTTGTACTTCTCAGCTGAGCTTCATGTGTAAAATCAGCGGAATTCCCCCTTAGGGAATTTGCGAGAAAATGTCAGCTTTTTCCATGAATACAGAAAGTGCATTCACCTAAAGGGAAGGTTGTCCTGCGTCTCCTTTGGCTGCTGCATTCAGTCAGTAAGAGCCCTGCGAGTAATCCTGAGAGATTCTCCTCAGTGCTGGTTCCTTTTTATTGCTAAATAATTAATAATACCTGCTGGTTTTACTACAAAAGTCATTTGATTGTTGTTTATGCCCGTCTTTGCTCCGCACCACACAATCATGTGTTTGGGATTGTTTTTGTTTGAAAGGTGCAGGAGATCTGTGGGGACTCACCTGGTAAGGAAATAACAAACTGGCTTTGCTGTGGGCTTTCATGTTCAGTCACAGTTCTTCTAAATACACACCTGCCTGTTACAGCCACCTCCACCACTTTGTCTGCTCATTGAACAGGCCTGCTGTGATTTGACTGTTGTTTTCAGACCCAGTCTTGGGGGCTTTGATAAGAATTGGCACAGCTCAACGCTCCACGGGGCTTTCGCAGCTCCAAGAAACAATTTGATATGAACAGAAAAACGGCTGCAAGATCAAAAATGCAGGGATGGCTTTCTAGAAAGTACAGAAGACTAGGAAACTTCTGCAGAGGTGCAACAAAATCCACACCCCTTGGGTTTTGCAAAACAAAACAGAGCAGACCATCCTCATTAGAAGCAGATAGAAGCAGATACCTGCCGGGTTTCTGTGGTTGTCTTGAAGCTCGACGGCAGTGTGACTTTGAAAAAGCAGGCAGCTCCTTTTATTTATCGGGAAGATTTTCACCGATGCTGGCGTGGCCCATTAGGCAACATAAGCAGCTGTTTAAAGGCGCACCTGCTGCTCGACTGGACTCCTGGAAGCCTGCATCATGATGCAGATGGCGAACCAATCCGGCCACATGCAGCACACATCTGAGGCTCAGGGAGAGTGAGCTATGTCACCATCACCTGCTATCACTCCTTTATATAAAAATGATCTAATGGTCTAAGGTTGAAGAGAGTTAAGTTGGTTTAATCATGCGTGAAATTTGAAATCTCACTATGTGCAGCTTGGAAGCAGTGGAAACATCAGCACTGAGGTCAGGCTATAGAAAGCGGCATTCACATCAGTCACATCATGCCCTTTTGGTGAAGTTGTTAACAGACAGATTTGTTTTTTTTCTCTCTGGGTAATCTCCATAAATAGAGATCTGCTTTTGAGCACACAGAATCTAGTGGCAAGTAAAAGATTTAACTCTCTGGTTTCCATTTTATCAGGGACCAAGCAGCCAAGAACATACAGACCCAGGTGAAATCTAAAAAAAAAAGGGTTTTATTATACCCCAAAAAGGACAAAATTATTACAAAAATTAAAAATTACAAAAACAAACTATATTAAGAACCAAGTTAAAAGGAGGTCAACTTAATACATTTCTACTCAAAAGCCACTTAACAAAACATAACTCAACAAACTGACCTTCCCAAATGAGAAACAGCCCCAGTTATAAAGCAAACAAATTAACCATTGTATCCCCAGAGATACGAGCTAACCATAATTCAAGAAGAACCCCATTTCCCCCTGCATGGTCACAATAGATGGATCAGTCCATTTTATTGGCTTCTACATTTAAACCAGCTCCACCCTCAGCCTCCTCTTTCACCCAAACAAGGAAGGACTGGAGCGGCAGCCAGGTAAGTCAAAAAGAACAGAAAATAATTAATATACCATATATACATATTACCATAACAAACAATACAAAACAGATTCTATGCCATCATTTGGACTATAGCTGTAGCTGTCGTGTATTACAAACCAACTCAAAATTTAGAATTGATGAACTTTGAAACTTTACAGCACAATGTAAAAATAAGACAAAAAGGTAAACATGAATATTACCCGAGTATTTCAGTTGTGTGGTTGCATGCAGCCATCATCACACATTTGTTGTCCGAGTAGTATTAATCCATCCCATCTGAATCATCTGTTGGTGTGTGTGTGTATATATATATATATGTATATATATATATATATACCCACCCACAGATGATTCAGATGGGATGGGTTAATACTATTTGGAGGTAAACTGGCTGAATAGCAATTGCAAAACCATCGACTATCCACTCATGAGCATTTTGGTTTTTGTTACTTATTGTATTGTAAATTTACCTGTATTCAAAACAGGACTTGAAAACTCCACTCAGAGCAAGACGTTTTGATCCGGATGTCATGTGTGTGTATAGTAGAAAGAAAAATGCTGGTTATTTAAAGGCTGCCTGGCTCTTCAAAGAACATCTTTCTTTTGAGGATGATTCTTCAAGAAGTTTATATATATGAAAGGTTCTTTATGTGTATTAATTATTTGATTGCTTTTAATGGTTGAGTGGATTAAGAGTGGAGCTGGAAACAGACTGGACAGGTTGTAGTAAAGACAAAGCTGAGCATTGTGGCGCCATAGGGGCGATTGTGGCTCAAGAGTTGGGAATTCGCCTTGTAATCGGAAGGTTGCCGGTTTGAGCCCTGGCTTGGACAGTCTTGGTCGTTGTGTCCTTGGGCAAGACACTTCACCCGTTGCCTACTGGTGGTGGTCAGAGGGCCCGGTGGCGCCAGTGTCCGGCAGCCTTGCCTCTGTCAGTGCGCCCCAGGGTGGCTGTGGCTACAATGTAGCTTACCATCACCAGTGTGTGAATGGGTGGATGACTGGTTGTGTAAAGCGCTTTGGGGTCCTTAGGGACTAGTAAAAGCGCTATACAAATACAGGCCATTTACCATTTTAAAGTGAAGCTGTTGATTTACTGCTTTACTCTTCACCTATGGCCACAAACTTTGGTTGGTAACTGAAACAATAAGATCATGGATACAGCTAGAAAGGATGAATCAGTCATTCATGAGCTGCTCCTCCACATTGATGTAGGATCTCTCAGTAACTGCACAGAAGTCCTGTAGAGAGGGCTTTTGAGGCATCTGTGCCTTTCTTTCAATGGATGGACACAGAAATGCACAAATTCATTTGACTTTATGCAGTGAAAATTACCAAAATGTTTCATACTGGAAGCCCCTAAAAACTAGCCAATAACCCTAGATGCCAAGTCGTCAGACAATTATCGGTTCCCTGATCTGTGCGAGTAGTTCCTATCGTGCCAAGGACAATAGGAGAGCAGTGAGAGTGGAACAGAACTATAAATTTAGAGGCTGGACAGCCAAACAATGAGCTACAACTTACGATAAAGCTCTGTGAAGCCAAGACGAGCCTCAGATTTAGATGATAAGTCATTGTAGCGTTGTCACTAACAGATACTTCTTTATTCATTTCATTGCATCTTTAACTATAGAATGTTGGTTTTAGCCACTTTTTACCAAATATTTATGCCTCACAAGTCATTCCGCTTTCATGATTCAGTTTAAATTCTAGTTATACAAAGTGAATAATGGACAAATACACTATGATCCATTGACCATTATGTCAAACGGTAGCACATTCCAAATAGTTTCAGTAAACAGTGCAAATTAATGTGTCGAACTCTTTATAGTTTATAGAAACCAGAATCGCTGAACATTTAAGATGTGACTGGAATTTTATTCTTCGTGCCCTCAACGCCTAGTCGGTCTCCTTACCACATGCCTACATCTCATTTGTCATCAGCCTTATTTTCCAATAAATACTACCCTGCTCACATTTATAAACTTCTCCGACTTCCTTTGATTTATATTTTTGTCCTCTTTTTGTCTTGCCAACCTGAAATTTGCAACCCCTTCACTGTATCTTAGATACCTGCCAGCTGGCCGCCGGCAGAGCCCGCGGGCACGCCACTGCAACCCCCTCTGGCCTCTGCTCCGTAGCTGCTGGATGACCTCTCGTTTGGGGCTCTACTCAGCTCTTCCCAGGAGGGTGGCACGGTTCCCCCCCTTTTTGGTGGTCCTCCTCGGGTCCTCGTACTCTGGGGCCTCTGGATATCTGGGGCCTGGATCTCCTCCATACCTGCTTCATGCCCTGGGGGACGGGGCTATGGCTCCCCACACTCCCTAGCAGATCGTTACATGGAGAAACCTTTGGAATACAAGCATGCTGATCCACACAGGTGTACACACCTTTCTTGGCTGCTGCCTCAAAGCACATTGTGCGCTGTCTATCTTGCGTGCTGCACAATATCGTTTAATATTTAGTATCTACTGTTATCTACTGTTAGCTAGTTTATTGTGATGGTGCTGTATTTATTATGTTGCTCTTTTTTTGTTTGCTTTCTCTTCTGTTTTTTTTTTTCTCCATACAGGTGATCCAGGTGTTTTGTTTGTTTTTCTTTCTTTCTTCCCCCCTTTCTCACCGTCTCTTCTCCCCTCTATTTTTCTTTCTCTCCCTCTCTTTCTTTCATTCTTTCTCCCTGTCCTATCCCCCAGTCATGTCTGTCCCGTTTGTAGCAACTGAAAATAAAATAAATACATAATTATAATAAAGGTCAATCAAATGGACCAATATGGCAAGGCCATGATGATTCACTTGGTAAAATAAATCCGCTTGGCATCTTTCTTGGCCTTAAGACAACAATTCTGATGGCTAAAGAGCCAAACGGGACACAAAAAAAAGAAGAAGAAAAAAAAAAGATCCTTTCTTCTTTCTATATCTGGCTGCCTTTCACATAATGACTGCCTTTTATTTTTGCTCAGTAAACACTGTTTCCTCCCCTCTCACGCTTCATGCAGCAAACACATCTTTTTAAAAGACACACTTGGAGTTACTTTAGCGATGCTGATTGCACCTGAAAAATAGAAATGCCTCCTACACTTTTCTTCTGTTGCTGTGTGCTCATACAGCGAACAATATTATTTCTTCAGTATATGTTGAAAATTACTCACCATGCCTTTCTATTATGAACTGGCAAACATTTAGAAAGTGTCTTTTATGTATTGAGTCACACACTGTCTCAATTTGGGTACTTCTGTGAGCACACAATGTGCAGTACTTACTGGTGTGATACATGTTTGACAGAACTGTGTTGCCTCAAACTGAACATGCAATGACAGCTGTACCATTTTGACCATGATTTACACCTTTTGCAAACATTTACAGCTTGTCAGGCCTTTTGCATGTATACCACATATATACAGTGTTGGGGAGTAACGGAATACATGTGCCGCCGTTACGTATTTAAAATACAAAATATGAGTAACTGTATTCCGTTACAGTTGCCGTTTAAAAAGGTGGCATTTAGAATACAGTTACTTTGTTGAAATAAATGGATTACACGGCGGTACTTCCCTGTTTCATATTGTCGCGGGTCAGGACTGTTTGGGTTTTGTTTGACAGCTACGTTCTGTTGTTCCAGGTGGCAGCGTTGCGGTTGCCATGGTTACAGGGTGCCGCTCTCTCTCTGCGTGTTTCCTGGGTGAGAGAGACATTTTTGTTGTTGTTGTGCTAAGCTAATAGGCAGAATGCTACCGGTATAGCTCTAAAGAATGTAGCATCATAGGCGGTGTAGTCCGTGCTGCAGGGAGAATGGACTGTCATACACGTTATGTGTCTGTGAGCGAGGGAGGGAGAAAAGGGAGAGTCGAAAAGTACGAGTTGTTATCGAGAGCGGGAGCTGGAAGCTTGTAAATATGATAATAACCACTGCAGCCAAGAAGAGTGCCTGACGAGCCCAGTGGTAGTAAGCTATTAAGACTCGACTGTACGCTTTGTTCGTGTTTTCCTCCGAAACAATAAGTTCCGTTGGAGCAGCCTTTCAACGCCTCTCTCTGTCTCTCGCAAGCAGAGTTGACCCAGACAACAAAGTAAAGCTAGTTTTCAGCTACGAGCCCAACAAGGAACCATATTAGCCAGAGGTCCCTTTACTACGGTTCGGAGCCGCGGACATTCAGTAATAGTAATAAATCACAGCAATAGTACATTCACGTAGTTGTAAAATGCATGATAATATGTTAAGTAATTCATAGTATTCAGAATACGTTACTCTCATTGAGTAACGTAACGGAATACATTACTGAATATATTTTAGGGCATGTATTCTGTATTCTGTAATGGAATACATTTTAAAAGTAACCTTCCCAACACTGCATATATAACACTGTTTTATATGTTATAATGGCAAATTAACATGAGGTAATACCAAACTACTGTAATTTCAGTGTGCCCAAGAACTGCTGCTGTGAGCTAGCATAGACGGTATAAAAAATCTGAAAAAGGTAAGACAAGACACTTGTGCTTCATATGTGCATTCTTTTTAACAGGCACTAGGGGGCGAGGCGAAGTTCATACAAGTCCACGGTAGAATTAGCCCTCAGCTTCTTCACGTTTAATAAATGTTGATAAGGTTGCATCACTTTGCATGTGTATATGCCTACAGAGCACCTACTGAAAACATGTTTCTTTGCAGTCCTCCAAAATCCAGACTTCTCATTCCTTGAGGTGAATGACGCTGTGTGCTGGTCCAATGGAGATTAAGTTTCGAAATTTCAGGAGCAGGACCAAGCCTACAAACATGCTCCTTCTGGTTTTCATTTATATGGGTTCCCCCAGTGCTACAAACTGTTCATTCTCATTTACGTGCCCCACCCTCCCCCACCCCTTTTCAATTCTTTAACTTCTTCACTTCTATTTAGTAGGTAGGGAGCTGCCAGGCCCGGGAGCTGCCGCCAGTCCCCTTCGAGGCCTTCCCCAAACCGCAGCTCAATTCATGTCCAAGCCATTCACCTTTACCTTCAAAAATGCTGTCAAACCTAAATGAGGACGTAGGCCCAGCTAGTGAAATGCCAGTTTGTTGCCATATGCCTCGCATCTGTCAGTCTGCCACAGGGCAGCTGTGGCTACAACTGTAGCTTGCCTCCACCAGAGTGTGAATGTGAGAGTGAATGAATAGTGGAATTGTACAGCGCTTTGAGGGCCCCAAAAAGCGTTATATGAATGCAATCTATTGTTATTATTATTATTATTATTATTGTTATTAATATTATTATTAAGTGATCCAGAACAGGGAAGCGACAGTTGGGTTCACCAGAAATGGGAGCGGCACAAAAAAAACTCAAACATTAACAAAAAGCTACTTTCAGCTGCTCCTTTATTCACAAGAAGTTTCTACAGCAGGTAACTCTGCATATTTGGCAGATTGTCACACCAGATGTCCCTCCTAATGCAACCCACAAGGAATCTGTAACTCCGTGTAGGATCAAACCAGGAATCTTTTACTTGTTAGCAAATCTATAAATCCTTATACAATGGAGCAACTATCAAAGATTTACAAAATACAGTAAGAAAAGTACACACAGTAATGGACGTGGACAGTTTTCACTGTTTTTAACACTCCATTTCACTCTGTATGTTATAGTTCTTCTCCACAGCTGGCTGACAGACCAACAACAGCACAAGTCAGAGACACCCACAGGCTGATTGTACCACATATACAACCCCAGTCTGACAACAGATGCTCTCTTCAGGAAGATGGACCCCACTGCCGCAAGAGTGCCAACCACCACTAAACCATAATTTCCCCTTCACTCTGCAAACCCCTAATGACCCTAATGACTTTACAGGCTCAATCAGTAGTTTCACTTCTTTTGAAGAAAACTGTTTCAAAACAGGAAGATGGCAAAAACATTGACATCACTGTGTGCATAATCTATTATACTGTCTATGCTAGCAGTAGACAGCTTAAGCTTTGCTATCTGTGCAGACCATCATTCCTCCTACCAACTGAAAACTGGTTGGCTACCTTGTCCTCTGTTCAGTCAATATGCCATAAAGTATATTGATTATTAGACCATTAAGCATCCACAGTTTTTCATACTCAACTTTTTTACTGTTAGGCCATCATCTGGGTTCTCATATACTGGTTTTCCCCAAATATGGTATGCAGTGTTTTATGTAGTATAGCTAGCAGAAGTTAGTCTGCTAACTAGTTAGAAACTCATTACAGAATCTGTGGGCAGAAAATCACTGGTGAGCTTCTCCCGTGGTTTTAGCTTTGGGTCCAGTAGTGTTCTGGTGCTGTCTGTTTTTATTTCCAATGCATCACTGTACCTGATCTTAGATTTCCTCCAACAGCTGAGTTCTCCCAGATGCATGTAGCCATGCGTGTTAGTGTGAACACACAAGACAGCAACAAAGTAGCAAGCGGAAGTGCACAATTTGAGGCAAAACAAGGATGTTGACTTTGAACTATGTCTTCAATGTAAAGGTGAGCATTATATGGTTAATATGGTTCCCATACTGTATTTGCACACAACCCTACTGAGCATATCACCACTACTAACACCTTACCAGGAAGCTGTCTTGTACACACATGCGTGCAGAGCGTGGCTGCAGTCACATCATCCTGTCTACAGCTGTATTTTTCATCCGCGGTTTAATCTCTGCCGCCTCTGATCTATAAAAACCAGTGAAGCCACCAGAGCAGATGGCAGAAATCTGGCTGTACATTATTTTATAATCACATTCAGCAGGAATACCGGCCACCTGACACCAAATAACTTTCTCTGCCCAAATGAAAAGTGTCACATATTTAACACCTAGCCAGACTCTACTTTCACCGCACGTACACACCTCTAATTAGAGGAATTAAATTCACACATGGCTGAAAGAAAACATGTGCAGCTATAATGAGATCTGACCCATATTCATTTCAGCATCATTTGGTTGTTTATTCCCACTGGCCACTCCTGGAGATGGCAGCTCTTTTCATTACCTGTATATTAGATGTGAACCAGCCTGCTTGTTTATAGAAGCCACTTAAATCTGACACAGACTCAGACCGAGCCCTTCCAGCTCTGCTCCTTCATTTACTTCTTAAGGTCCGGCAAGCTGTAACGACGTCAGCTTATGTGCTGCAGACAGCCCTCGTTCTCTCAGGATGATTTCATTATATTTATTGTAACACATTGTTCCAGTTTGACCTCTGCACGACATGTCCATTAAATTTTAAGCCTGCTCTGGATCACCCCACTGTATTTTTAAACGAATGCTTCTGCAGAAAAGGATATTCCATTGCCACAAACCTCTTTTCAATTAAATATATGCTGCTACTGAGTAGCTTATAAATGGCTTGTTACTCATGATCAACTGAGAGATGCCAGCAATAACAGAGATAACATGCTAATCTATGATATCACATGCCACAATTGCAGTTTGACCTGCAAATGGCATACAGATTCTTTACTGGATATACTTTTCACAGGTATATGGAAACACTGTACAACAGACTGGCAACAGTTACCATGGATCTAGCCACTGAGTCTAAAAAGTGAAGCCCATGCATGTGGAAGTGTCTTAAACCTGCTGTTTTTTGTAATAGCTAGCAAGGACTGGCTCCCCTGACTTCAGATTATATAGAAGTCTTACTTCTCCCTTGATTTATTACTTTACCAAGTATTTTGCTGATGAGAGTATGTAGAGTCTCAAATGCTAGGTTCGAGTTATATTCAACACAACATTATATCCATGTTGTAAATTATGGTTGACAAGTTTTTGTACACAGGTGTTCGCAGGTTCTACCCTCCACTTTTTGGTAAAAACCATTATCAAACCAACATGTTACTTCTTGGTGGTTACGTTCATGTTTTATATACAGTTTCTGTTATAACTGTTTCATTTCCTCTGAATGTACTATTTTTGTGTGATTTAATTACAAATATTTGACCCAATTACACTTTGTTCCAGACTCAGGTGAAGAAGACACCACATGCACTATACTGCCAAAAGTTTAGTGTAATGTGAAGGACTCTTCAACACTATCTTTATGCACCTTGCTTTGCAAAAAAGGTTGGGGTCCGCTGCCTTAGACTACCCATTCTTTCACAAATGTTTGAATGCCTAGGTGCTTGATTTTCATACACCCATTCAAGTGATTGGAACATCTTCATTCAGTAATTTGAATGGATGAGTGAATAATTTTGGCAATATAGTACATGAGAACCGTCATTTTAAATCTTTAAACGAACATGAGGATGAGGTTGCCATTTAAAGAGCCTCCTTAAAAAGCCCTTTAATGCCCATTTTCCTTAGCATTTCAATGGGAACCATACAAGACCATCTCCCACACAGGGCTTAAAGCAGCAGAGCAGTTATAGTCTATCAAACAGTGTATAAAGCCACCGTTATGTCCTTACAGGCTGCTTAAATCCTCAGTCAGAAGCCTCTGTGTTTGTCCACACTGTCAGCTAGACGGCCTGATGAAAGGCAGTCGCTCTGCGGCCGGTCCGTCTGTGCTTTCAGGTGAGAAGGTTTCATTATATTGATTTCCCAGGAGGCTCACCTCTACTCAGTTCTCTCCTTGTTGGGTCATTTCTGCTCAGTTTCTGAGACCTTCTCATTATTCTGCAGCCCGATACCCAAACGTATGGATCAACGAGTGATTCTGTGCCTCGATACATGCTGTTATTTTTTTCTGTTCTAACACCCACACTATCATTTACTTTCATATTCCTCATTGCTGTAAAACCAGCAGCAGCCATTAATCATGAGTCTGAATGCTCACATTGCTTGTTTCTCATTCAGCCCGCAGGCTGTCGTGGATGCCGCCTTCCCAGAAGGCCGCTGGCTAGCAGCTTGTTACTGTGTCAACTAACTGACCACCCACGACTCTGCCTGCATGCCTTGGCCTGGCCCCAGAGGCTCATGGGTAATCTGTCATCCAGTGTGTGTGTGAGTAAACAGAAGAATATTAATCTTATGTTTGCCAAGACCTCAAATCCACTCCCACTCAGCCTTAATTAACTGTTTCACAGTAATTCAGGGAGCTGATCTAATTATTTCACTCTCTGGCCAAAATGGTTATAAAAAAGTTCTTTCCAGGTCTGACGCATTCAGGATTCAAGGAGGAAGTGATGATGCTAAAACCTTAAAGGATTGTTACAAACTGGAATAGTTTGTTTTGTTTGGTTGGGGGTTTTTTTTGGCCTAGTCTTGACATCTCTAGTCTGCTTCATGTCTTGACTTTTGAAGCCCACATTACATTTCAAGAGAAAATGTAATCACTGCTTTCCAGTCTCATGATCTCCGTGTTTACTCCAGCAGCTGTGGGCACAAATGAATCCGTGCAGCTTGAAGTAATCCTCATCAATTCAGCACGGTGTTTTCTCGGCAAGCATACTGCCAGTGCAGAATGTCGTGATTAGGGTGGACTAGACAGATATTAACATGACAATGAGCCAGTTCTTTGGTCAAGAGTAACACTTTATAAGGTGCAGAACAAGTATGCAAACACAGACTTCGAGCTGTTTAAGGCTGATTATAAGCTGAAGCTGCAGTTTGTGCATCGCTACAGCATGAAGTAACAGGAACTGACTGACCCTTTAGCTTTGGTTCACTACAGCTAAAAACACTTTCGCAGAGATCTAGGTCGGGGTGGGCTAGCTGATGAAGCTAAAGTAAGTGAAGAGTCAGATTCTGGAAAACTGAATTATAACATGACACATGTAGCGCTCATTTACATTAAACTCCATAAATATATTAGACACAGTGTTAGTATTTGCCAGCTAACAAGGCTTAAGTCCTTCTATTGTGGTTATGTTTTGACAGAAACACTGCGGTCTACTATTCAACCATAGCAAACAATTTTACTTGATGATACTTCATGATAGATGGTAACTCTGGATCTGTATCCTACCATAACTCCATGTCATTGCCCAGTGGCCCAAGGAAAATGAGATGGACACAAGCGCAGGATCCAAACCGGAAGAGAGGCAGTAAGTGAACAAAAGTTTCTTTTCCCACATAGTAAACACAAAATCCAAATTTAAACTATGACACTATATTAGTTGGCGTGCTAGCAAAGCTAAGGCATTTAACTGAAAACTAGGCAGCTCTAGAATACAGTGGTACAGCTGTGACTGTGGGGAGGTGGCAGCTGGGCCGGGGGGAATCTATGACCACTGAAATGAGAGGAGAGCACAGTCAGAGCGGTCCAGCGGTGAATCAGCGTTCCCAAAGTCAAACTGAGTCACCTTATTTGGTTACAGGTGGAGGGAAGCAAGAGGGGACGGGTGGAGCCGAGGTTCAGGTGAGCACGAGGCAGAGGCGTAGGGAGGCAAGCAGGTGAGTGACAAAAGAATTGGCAATGGTTTACCAGCAGCAGGTGACCAAGGTCCAGGGAAGCGGGGATGACTGAGGCAAGAACCCCACTCCAGGAGCCGACTATGAAGACAGGAAAAAACAGGTACATTTTCACACAAGATCTAGACTGAGTGATACGGCTAACATGGGTTAGCAGATGCTCAGACAATGATTAATTGAGCATGCAGGTCTTATATGCTGCTGGAATAATTGCCAACAGGTGGCCGGCCAGAGAGGAGCAACCAGTCTCCACCCAGAAGAGGAGGGCTGCTGCTGGATAACTATAGACACTCCACATCTGGGAGAAGAATGGAGAAAAATGTGAATAACTGCTGATGTTTGTCAGATAGAATGATTATTTTCTTTGTTCCCTGGTTGCTGAGATTTGGGAGAACAGTTTCATAAAAACTAAAATTACAGTTAGAGTCAAGAATTGGTTTGGAGTCATTACTGATGACACAGGTTTTACATTGGCATTTTTAGATAGTTGCCTGTGCAGATCCTACCCAGAGAGGTATGCAACCCATGTGTAGATGTATGCAGATGATGCTCTTCTTAGACTGAATCCTGACTGGAAGCGTAGGATAGCAAAGGGAGGGGAAAAAGCATCAGATTAAAAAGGTGGGGACACCAAAAGCACAGGCAGCAACAAAGTGGACAGTGTCCATTGTTTTTAATGCTTGGTTCCACTTCAGCTCAGTGCATTTCTCCACTTTTCCACAGCTGCTTCAAGGTCACTAGCAAGAGTAGCCCACATACTGGTGCTAGTGACAGTAAAGCCTGGTGGGAATAAACAACTACAACATGCAGACCACGGTCCACAGTGCTGTTCATAGGCTCTACATAGGACCAACTCACAACTATGTTTAAGCCGAGACCTCAGAGGGTTGGCAAAAGTGATTTTGGTGCTTATTTAATGGAGATGGAAGTCTGACTGTGAACTATAGCGTCTATGGGCTTTTATAAATGTGGTGCTTTTTTCCTCTTAAAAGAAAATATTACTCAGTAACTTATTTATATGTAACTGGTAAAAGAATAAGAGTAAATGTCCCCAAACCTGATTTTTGGGGGGCAGGGCTGTCTGCTGTTTCATTCTCTGCAGGTAGAAAACTTATCAAATGGGCTGATTTTATTACCTTTGAACAAAGTCGGTCCGCTCTTTGCGTTAGACTCAGATAACCAGCAGTTTGATCTTTTTTTCTCTCTCGGTAAGAAATTGAAGCATATTTCCTAAATCTCATCATCTCCAGATGTAACATAATCTTTTTTAATTATCAGTTTTCCTCCCACTCCTTCCCATCAGCCCACTCAGTGGCAAATTGGACAGTAAGTCGACATGCATTAAGAAGCGCGTTATTTACATTTGCAGGTTTTGTGATAAATATCTAACTGTATGATTGTGGTAAAGAGTACTCATTGGGCTTGTACGTTATCCTAAATACATTAAATATATAAATGAATATTAATTATTGTACTTTATTTATTATAACTCAGTGTGGACCTTCTATAATTTGATTAATATGTTATGGAAAAGTTTTCAGATCTTCAGATGACCTTTCTTTGCACTTCATATATTTTATTTCCCATACAGCACAACCTTATTGTTTTTTAACAGGCAGAACAATGTTCAGACAGGAGCTTTGCAAGTTAAATTCTCTATCTTATATTAGCATAACACATATACAGTACAGCGCTGCTTTGTTCGCCTTAAGCGAAAGCTGATTATAATTAGTGAATTAAATTACAGTGTCGACTGCAGAAAAAAGTAAAGGAAGAAGATAAAAAGCTTATTATTTGTTTGAGCGTGGGAGTCTGTGTGAGTGTTTGACCTTGAGCTTGTGTGACTGTTTATTTCCATCACAGTATATCCGTTTTTTAAAGAAAGCCCAACAAAAACTCTGAGACCTGCACGCTGCCTTCTTGTGCTCACTGTTCTTCTGCTCAAAGCCGATGGAAAAATCCAAATGGTGAATTCAGAGGGATGCATTGCTAATCTGATTGTTCTGACCTCGCTGCTCTTTCCTAACCTGTAATGGAGGAACGCCACACTCACAAAGACCATGAAAGAGAAATTAGACTCGCAGACTGGAAGCATTTTAGCTCCACAATCTGCATAATGAACTTTAAGCTGCTGATCCCCGGCTGCGCCTTTCTTTCTGCCTCACTTTCTTTCTATTTTTTTTTCCTTTTTCTTTCTCTGTCTCCCATAACAGGCTGCAGCCCGCTGATAGCAGACCTTCAGTCAGAGAGGATGGAGCTGTGATGTTTCTATCAGCAGACAAGCGAATGAACGAACTTCCAGCTGAGCCTCTGAAGCCACGTCAGCTGCCTCCCTCCTCTTCCTCCTGACCCTATCCTCTGTCAGCCCTTTCTTTTGTCTCACATTATCCCCCCGTGCCACTCTGTGACTCTTTTCTTCTCTTTCGTAAATGGTTAAAGTCACTCCTAGAATATGTTATGTTCCTTTATCGTGTCCGTTGACGCTTTCATCACAGCTGTGAAACGCTTTCGTGTGAAAACAGCAGAGTCCCATTAATCATTTCAGTCGACTGTCCAGTTTTGGTATCAGTGTTTGAATGTTTGATGAGGTTTGGACTGCTGGAGGATGTTCGGGTGGAGTCCAGTGGGAGTCAGTCCAGCTGCTGCTGCTGTTCAACAGCCTGAAGCTGTTTGCCTGATCATTAGTTCGCCTGATGTTACTACTCAAACAGACCTTCTTTTTTTTTTTTTTTTTACACCATAGTTTGGAAAGATTAGAGCATATAAATACAGAATACGTATGAGAGACCCGAGGATGGATCAACATTCAACGGATGTAAGCCTTTAGAGTACCTCTGTTATTTTTTTTACTTGCATATATGCTTATTTCCTTGAAATCATGCTAAGCTAAACATGGACTCCATCTGAAGTCCACTTGTTGTCATATTGATATGACTAATTACATTTTTTGCAGGCTTTGGTTGCGCCACATAAACAGGAAACTGTGTGGGGAGCAAACAGAAAAGTGCCACGCATCAGTTCAAATTGTGTTCAAACGGGGAACGTAAAATGTCATACACATTATTTTACAAAAATACACATTACATGTACTTTAGTCAAATCTTTCAGAGATGGCTACCTGAAACATATTTAATAATTCTATAGGATGCTAAAAGTGACAACAGAGGAAACTTAATGTCTTGTTTTGACAAATTGCAGTAATATATTCTCTTTTTAAAAAAATTAATAAAAAAGGTGATAGTAGGGCTTACATTTCTCTGGCACTGTGATGAAATCTGATGGCAGATAGTCAGTGTTGGGGAGTAACGGAATACATGTACCGCCGTTACGTATTTAAAATACAAAATATGAGTAACTGTATTCCGTTACAGTTACCGTTTAAAAAGGTGGTATTTAGAATACAGTTACTTTGTTGAAATAAATGGATTACACGGCGGTACTTCCCTGTTTCATATTGTGGCGGGTCAGGACTGTTTGGGTTTTGTTTGACAGCTACGTTCTGTAGTTCCAGGCGGCAGCGTTACGGTTGCCATGGTTACAGGGTGATACTCTCTCTCTGTTTCCTGGGTGAGAGAGGCCTTTTTGTTGTTGTTGTGCTAAGCTAATAGGCAGAATGCTACAGGTATAGCTCTAAAGAATGTAGCATCATAGGCAGTGTAGTCCGTGCTGCAGGGAGAATGGACTGCCATACCTGTTATGTGTCTGTGAGCGAGGGAGGGAGAAAAAGGAAAAGTACGAGCTGTCATCGAGCAAAAACGGGAGCTGGAAGCATGTAAATATAATAATAACCACTGCAGCCAAGAAGAGAGCCTGACGAGCCCAGTTGTAAGTAAGCTATTAAGACTCGACTGTACACCGTGTTTGTGTTTTCCTCGAAACAATAAGTTCCGTTGGAGCAGCCTTTCAACGCCTCTCTCTGTCTCTCGCTAGCAAAGTTGACCCAGACAACAAAGTAAAGCTAGTTTTCAGCTACGAGCCCGACACAGAACCCACCGTATTAGTCAGAGATCCCTTTACTACGGTTCGGAGCCGCGGACCTTCAGTGACAGTAATAACTCACAGCAATAGTACATTCATGTAGTTGTAAACAGCATGATAATATATTAAGTAATCCAAAGTATTCAGAATACGTTACTCTCATTGAGTAACGTAACGGAATACGTTACAGAATACATTTTGGGGCATGTATTCTGTAATGGAATACATTTTAAAAGTAACCTTCCCAACACTGCAGATAATTATGTGTATAGCAAATAGTCTTCCTCGTTTTCTTTCTAGCTGTCACATAACTAGAAAATAGCTGCATATGCATGTATTAAGCCAGACCTCCCTTATGCCTTAGTCTGATGTATTTTAGACTAACATACAAAGTATATGTGAAAAATTTTATCTTTAAGATCCACTTAGTGAAATAAACTTTTATTACTAAAAAAAAACAAAAAACCCTGTGTTGTATATTAACAACATTGTTTAAATATTGTTAAGAAGCATAATAAACCTGCAAGCTTTTTAAATACGTGCTGTAATACATATGCAGTTATGCACACCATGTCTTATTTTTGTGACAGCGATTTAATTTAATGGGTGAACCCTCAAAAGGGTTAAGATGGTAGAAACATGGGCAAGAAGAAGTGCTGTGTGAGAAGGTGGACGTCACAGATGAAGGAAGAAAGAAAATTCACAGAGGAGGAGGAGGGAGCTGTCAAGGTGAAGGAGGGTAACAGTTTTCCTTTTTCCTTTGTGCAGCTCCCCAGAGGCTCTCCATTTATCTCTCTTCCTCTCTCCGGCTTCTCTCTGCCTCAAATAAGAGATTTCCTGGTGGTGTTTTTACCTCTCTGTTCTGTCCCAGTCATTTGGTATTTATTCGGAATCCAAAGAAACACTCGACAACTTTCTTTTTACCGTTAGTCTGGTTGTGTTACTGTGTCTGTTCTGTTAATGCTTCCTGCAGGCGTCTCTTTCTACTTTCCCAACTGTCCCTTCTGTTCTTTTCTGGCTCTTTTTCCTTTTTCTTGTCATCTCCTGCTTACATGTGATCCAACCACAGACACTGATCTCCAGAATATAGTAAGATTACACCCAGAGGCAGATCCTTCCTTTCCTTTCTGCTTCTCTTTTTTCTGCTGCACTCCTGCTGTGGATACGAAGTCAGAGACAGGCTGTCCTCAGTGGAGCAAACCTCCCCAGGTGTTATGACTCACCTGTCTGACATGACAAGTTTTCAGACTCCACTAGCATGACCTTGTTATATCTGTTACAGCTTTACCTCAGTGCCCTCTACATTTCTATGTATATTATGTTGGGAAATACTGCAGCAGAAATTGTTTTAATCAGCCGTTTGTGCCAAAAGCTGCTTTGCATTTTCAATCCCTCTTTGCACAATCACATCCTAAAAAGAAGTACAGTAGTGTTCTTAGTTTGTTGTGCAAAAGTTTGACTGCTTTAAAAACCAGTTATACATTTTTTCTTTTTAAAAAATATATTTTTATCGAAATCACATACGTATGATTTCTGGTTATTTTGTGTCTTCAGCTGTGAAACTTGCATGTATTTTGTATCATTTCGTGTGTGCTGCATTCCAGATTTTGTCCCATTATGGGTTTCACTTCACTTTGCATCTTCTTTTGGTTTTTATAGTATGCGTGACTTTTGTGGAAGTGTAAGTTTGCTTCAGCTGCTCATTTTCAGGCCCCTCTCCTCTACCAGGTTCCCCCTCTCAGCATCTGTCAGAGCTTATGCTTTAGATTTATGTAGTACAGCTGTGAGTTATTTTAATGATGATCTCTAATTACTTTTACTGGTGAACTTCAGACTTCACTGACTTCAGATTTTCTACTACTTACCAACCTGTGTAGAGCTTTAGCACCTGTAAATTAACTGTTTTCATTTCAACGTTTCAGCTTGCCGCCCACCATTCTCTTTAGTGTCACGAAATCTTCAGAAACACTGCACACAACCTGCTGAGCATCAAACAGCAGAGAGACAACAAGAGTAAACAACTGGGTGGAGATTAGAACAACTAGAGGAGATGTTGATAAAAACTAACACGTTCGTCAAAGTAGCTAAAAACTAAATAAATGTGGGTGTTACTCCCAAGGTACAGCAAAGGTACCCAGTGCATTCAAACGGTCTTTACCAAGCAAGGTTCTGTCTTCACTTTAAGAACATTTGCATCCTCCTTGACCTGCATGCACATATAATGAGCACATAAGTAGAGAGAAACATGTGTTTTATGGCTTTCTGGGTTTAATTTTGTTAGATTTTGAGTGTTTTTTGTTGTTACACAACTACCTTTTGAATAATAAACTTTCTCCAGTACTTGAACAGATCCCTAATGCAGACTGAGTTCCAGTGTTGGGGAGTAACGGAATACATGTACCGCCGTTACGTATTTAAAATACAAAATATGAGTAACTGTATTCCGTTACAGTTACCGTTTAAAAAGGTGGTATTTAGAATACAGTTACTTTGTTGAAATAAATGGATTACACGGCGGTACTTCCCTGTTTTATATTGTCGCGGGTCAGGACTGTTTGGGTTTTGTTTGACAGCTACGTTCTGTTGTTCCAGGTGGCAGCGTTACGGTTGCCATGGTTACAGGGTGACGCTCTCTCTCTGCATGTTTCCTGGGTGAGAGAGGCCTTTTTGTTGTTGTTGTGCTGAGCTAATAGGCAGAATGCTACCGGTATAGCTCTAAAGAATGTAGCATCATAGGCAGTGTAGTCCGTGCTGCAGGGAGAATGGACTGCCATACCTGTTATGTGTCTGTGAGCGAGGGAGGGAGAAAAAGGAAAAGTATGAGCTGTCATCGAGCATAAACGGGAGCTGGAAGCATGTAAATATGATAATAACCACTGCAGCCAAGAAGAGTGCCTGACGAGCCCAGTTGTAAGTAAGCTATTAAGACTCGACTGTACACCGTGTTCGTGTTTTCCTCCAAAAACAATAAGTTCCGTTGGAGCAGCCTTTCAACGCCTCTCTCTGTCTCTCGCTAGCAAACTTGACCCAGACAACAAAGTAAAGCTAGTTTTCAGCTACGAGCCCGACACAGAACCCACCGTATTAGCCAGAGGTCCCTTTACTACGGTTCGGAGCCGCGGACCTTCAGTAACAGTAATAAATCATAGCAATAGTACATTCATGTAGTTGTAAACAGCATGATAATATATTAAGTAATCCAAAGTATTCAGAATACGTTACTCTCATTGAGTAACGTAACGGAATACGTTACAGAATACATTTTGGGGCATGTATTCTGTATTCTGTAATGGAATACATTTTAAAGGTAACCTTCCCAGCACTGCTGAGTTCAGTGGCTGGTGCTTCTGGCACTCAGAGAAGACTTCCTCGCTTCTGTAATGGAGATGTTGCAGTATGCTTAAAATGAGATAAACATTTAGCCATGATGTCCCCTAACTGCTCCTGTTGTGTTTGCCAAATGGAATCAGATGAGGAAACTTGTGTTTTCTAAATGCCACTAAGCTAAACGTCTCATCAGAGAACAATAAAACAGATTTCATATGCAAATAACACAGACACATGCTGCTAAAGCAAATTAACACTTCCACAAGGGTCATTTGTGCCTGGTCTCATCTCAGCTTAGGAACTTCAGATAAACTCTGCTGGTGATTTTGATGATTGTTACATCTTTTGTGGGATTTCTTGTGTGTGGAAAATACTAGTGAGTAAATGCAAAAATGCTTTAGGGTTGAAAATACACCACATTAGAGGATTCAAACAGCCCTTCTGGAAATGCAAACACAAACACAATCTGATTTGGACAGTCTGGGGACACGTGAATCACAACAATAAAGCGTCCTGCAGAGACTCCTTTCTGCATGACCTGCACTGACACGGGTCAAAGGATGAGATTGTTTTGTGGTCACGCAGAGAAGAAAATAAAAACAGAGTTTGGAAACTTGAGGAGCCGCTCCACAGCCAACTGTCAGACACTAATTGGTTTTGCAGCCTGAGGTGGAAAACAGAACCACCGGTCCACTGGATCCACGGTTGCAGCAGCAGGTGATTGACAGTTTAGGGGTAAGAGCCGGAGCTCAAAGTGAAGCAGGAAGCCGGGCAAAGTGTTGGAAGGGTAGCAGGGTGTGTGCAGGGGTCTGAGGCTAGCGGTGTAGGATGATGCTGAGGATTTGATTAAGGCTGGAAGTGGGCAAAGGGCTGAGTCTGGAGCCATGACAGGGCTATGATGAGCAATGGAGTCAAAACCTCATTCTATCAGTTCAGCAAAATTAGTATTTAAAGTGGACGTATTTTCATTTCTTTGATTCAGAGTGTTACTGTAGTAGATGCTCAAATTATGAGGTCCACACAAGTACAATTAATCAGTTTCTGTCATGTTTTTTCTGCTCCTGGCTCTGCATGATGTCAGAGATCTGTATGAATACGGTGATTTTAGGCACGCTTCTCTTGCTGTGAGCATTTTGCCCCACCCACCTGCAGTTGAAACCCTCAGTGCGTGATGGACAGCCAATCAGAAGAAAGACGTCAAGACGTTCAAGTTTATTTCTACAGTGCATTTAAACATCTTTGGTAATCAACTAAAGAACTGCTGTGCACGCTATGCAAAATCTGTATTACACACAGCAGTCAGTAAGTTGAGAATAAATATAGACTAAAGTGCACAATGAAAAATAAAAATTATAAATCTTAATTTGAAAAATCAGAATCAGAATACTTTATTAATCCCTGGGGAAAATATGTGGGTTACGGTTGCTCCAGTACAGTAACATTAATAAAAACAAAAACAGATCAGACTATTAGCAATAACATATGTTAAGATATAAGGAATAGCACGATATATACAAATCACCAAATAATAAATATCCAGGGTTGACAGATGTGATTATAAATAAATATTAAGAAAATAGACAGCAACATTACAGAGTCAGAAAAGAGTGTGTGCAAAAGGATGTAACTATTGCAGTGTTTACAGTGTATTGGATGGAGGAGTTGTACAGAGAGATGGCCACAGGCAGGAATGATTTCCTGTGTCGTTCAGTGGGACTTTTTGGTAAAAAGAAATCATGAAATTAAACAGTAACAGAAGGAAATATGTCTGTGTTTGTACAATGAAGAACCAGCATACTCTGCTCAACTAGAACTGGAAGCACGCATGACTAAACGGGCTTTTAACAGTGCTTTAAAATGACGGAGTGATTTGGCAGCTCTTATGCAAAAAGGTAGATTGCTTCACAGAGTAGGACCCACCACTGAAAAGGTTTCATCTCCTCTGCTTTTGAGCCTTGAACCAGGAATTTCAAAGAGCAGCTGGTTCATAGAGTTCAGCGCTCTAGTAGAAGCATGGGGCTGTAAAAGTTCAGTTTATATGGTGGTGACAAACCGCTAAGACTGCTGAAAACTGTGAAATTTAAACCGGGTGGATCCTGACATGGACTGGAAGCCAGTGTAGGGCTTCCAGCGATGTGATCTTACCATTTCTTTCCTGATATAAGGTGAACTGCTGCATTCAGTACAGCCTGCAGGTGATGCAGTAAGGTTGGCTTGAGGCAAGGTTGGCCTTAAAGAAAAAGAAACTGCTTGTTTAAATCATAAGCAGCTGCACAAAGACCCTGCATAAGATAAAAATGATTTTAGGAGTGTCGATCATCCAAAGCTGTGCTAAAAAAAATCCAATATTTAAGATATCGAGCTGTAAATAAATATAATATGTCCAATGCAACATCTCACTGTGGTATATTTTGCACTGATTTAAAGCTATCCATCTTGATGTCGTAATAAACATTTTTATGGGTATTGCTGTCACTCAAAGTGACACTGTTTAACAAACTAAATTGATACATACAGCCGTCCCAAACATTTGACACAAATTAATCAAAAGTTTATTCAAAGCTGAAATATCCTGGTCACATGGCAACATTTGCTGAACATTTGCCCACACAGCAATGAATGTCTGTCTGCCTAGACGGTATTTGACCTCAACTGACAGACTGATTTGGTTTGTGTCCGGCTGCCTCAAATCAGCCACAGGTCCATCTCATATGGGCCAAATTGCAGATGTCGTTTTGTTTGGGCCACATAAAATGTATCTATGCCATAACTAATTACCGTTTGTAATAACATGTTTGCTACCTGGCCATGGAAGTTGTACAAAAATAGTCAGAAATGCAGCATCTGGTGACAGATAAAACTCTAAAGGTTTGCTGCCATCAGCCAACCAAACCACATGAAACTATAGCAGCAAAGTGGATTTTATCGTTTGTAACCCTTTTTCTCTTCTCAGAGCTTAAACAAGCTGACGGTTTTCTCTTGTAACTGTGAGGGGAGCACACGAACACTGAGCAGTGTGTGTTTTAGAGATCCCCACCTCCTGTGCCTCCAAATGATGTAATGGGAAGCAAAACTCCCAGCACCTGTTTTGCGAAGAAAAGTATTTTAGGGCTTATCCGAAGGTAATATGAACCCACAGCAGTCTTAATTAAATAAATTAAGCTTCCAGCTTTGCAGCTGTTTAAGTGCCAGATTTTCTTATTATGTTTCTCTCTTAAGTTGCAGGAACAAGCAGAAGGATTTGATGTGTCTAGCTGAGACTGCTGAAGCCTTGTTTTAATTTCAGATGAACTTTTAAAACGATTTTGGAATTTAATAAGGACTGTGTGTTTTGTGTTTATCACTTGCACTGAATGTTCAGGATGAACAGAAGGGATGATTGGTGCAAGGAAAGCCTTTCCTGATGTCCATGAGAGGAAGTGACTGATGTTTAACAGCAAATGTAAATAGTTTATTTTTTTTGAAGGGAATCATAGTGACTTTGGGTGAAATTTGGTTACAACTGGTAAGTATAAATAATACTGTTTTATAATGTTTTCTCATCTATGAGAGAAGAGCTGATCTGACTGAAACTAGGTGGGAAACTAACCTGTGGTCTGACCAATACAAATTTTAAATTATTTTGTGGATATTGTGAATAAGGCCAGAGACCAGTTTAAAACTATAACGGGGCATCTGCGAATGCATAATATTCAACAGTATATGCAGGTTTTAATTGAATTCAATTCAATTTGAATTCAATTTTATAATACACAGAGAGAAAAACCTAACAATCATATGACCCCCTATGAGCAAGCACTTTGGTGACAGTGGGAAGGAAAAACTTCCTTTTAACAGGAAGAGACCTCCGGCAGAACCAGGCTCAGGGAGGGGTGGCTCTCTCCTGCGACAGGTTGGGGTGAGAGAAGGAAGACAGGATAAAAGACATGCTGTGGAAGAGAGACAGAGGTTAATAACAAGTATGATTCAATGCACAGTGAGTGGGAAAGATGAATGAAGAAGAAATATTATGGGTGTCCCCCAGCAGCCTACACCTATTGCAGCATAACTAAGGGAGGATTTAAGGTCACCTAATCTAGCCTTAACTATATGCTTTAGCAAAAAGGAACGGTGATCTTAAAAGTAGAGATAGTGTTTGTCTCCTAAATTCAAACCGGAAGCTGGTTCCATAGAACTGGTTCCAGTATGTTGCTTTAAAACATGCAGGTTTTAAAGCAACATATGCAGCCCTCCGGATAACATCAATTCAGGGATGGCAAGACAATGTCAAACCACATCCTGCTCCATAATCCAGCACAATGCCTTCATGGTATTATGACAAAAGAGGTCCCTAAAGTGCTGAGCAGCTCAAGTGAGAATGGGAAACTTTTTCGCCTTTAAAGCAGCACCAACAGGTCTCCTCAACTCTGAAACACTGTTGTTCAAAGAACAGAGAAGGCTTTGGTACTATTTTAATTAAATGTAGCCAGAGATGCCAAACCATTGAAGTGGGATGTTGAGGATTCATGTGCCAATCTGTTTGCAGGGCATACAAAATGCTAGGCATCATAGGGGCTAACCAGCGAATAGCTATCAAGTTGGTCACCAACCCAGCAGAAGCAGCATCGAGGTGGCTGTGGATCAAAAGAGGAGAGGCATGGCATAGGGCAGCGCTACCTGGACACAAGCTGGAGCTTGATCAACCCTGGCTGGGTCGCAGGGAGATGGGGTCTGATTGTTGAAAGACCCGAAACCCCCAATGACCCCAGGTTACATCACTGATGATGTGTCCAGGGGCACCAGATGGTGTACCATAAACTATGTATTGAGTGATCTGCTGATCACTGTAATCTACTGGAACTTTATACAACATCCCAGTTGTTTGGGGAGATCCTTAATAGCTTTAATACAGATTTAAAGCTTTAACTGAAAAATACATTTTCTCTTTGATCTTTTAAAGCCAATGTTTTTTATATAGATGTAGTCAAATATTTTTGTAAAAGACATTATGTAAATAAATTATATATGTAACATAAATGTAAACACTTTTTTTTAAAGTAATAGTTTAATATGAGCTGAGAAGATGCAAATATGTTTAAAGGTTTTTGTTTTAGAATAAAGTTTAAGGAAAGTGGAACAAAAAAATAGTTTTTACCTTCAGTAGGTGGCAGCGTGCACATGTGTGTAGCATAAAAACTGAAGAAGAAGAGCAAAGCCAACAAGCTGCTAAACTTCTATTCAGGTAAATGGCTTCTGATTCCTCTTTTACAGCTGAGATCAAACCTGTGAAGTGTTTACTAGTGTGTGAGGGTGGCATTATGTCACTGAGAAATTTAGAATTTTATAAGAAGACATCTGCTGTGGAAAACCAGTTTGAGAACCAAAGACGCTCGTCTTAGAAAATTTCAACTTTATTTATATAGAAGTTCATCGACGATTTCTGTCAAACCCACTAAACCTGGGCTCTCTGGTGTAACCCTGCGTTTGGGGTTTTGTGTTTGAGTAACAGAAAAAAAGCTGTCATCTTCTAAGTTTTTTCATAATTGGTTTAGAGAGGTCACGTGATCACGCACAGCTTTCTGGCCCCTGTTATCTCCTGTTGAATGGCTTCCACATCAGACTGCACCTGTGCTCCCGTTTTCAAATGTTTACCTAAATGCAGTAAGCAGAAAGTGTCGGTGGAGCTTGGCGAGCTGCGGCCTGTCGTTCTTCCTCTTATCGTCTCTCCTCCGTCTGCTTTGTATTATTCAGCTCGCTGTACTAAAATCCAGGTTTTGCCTCCGGTCACAGCGCAGAATAACATACTGATTACTTCAATAATTCAATACTCTAGTGTTTCACTACAAGTTGAAACAAGGAACACTAGAATATTTAACTCGCAATCAGTCAAGTCTCCTCCATCCCTGGAGTTTTAGGGATGTTGCACGGTTTTAAAATCTAATTTTAGACTTTTTAAAACTTAAACAGAAACAACTTAATACAAGTTGATAAAAAAGAACAACACCAAACTGAATAATTTACCCTGTTTTATTCCTAACACAAGTAAACATCTCTTCACGTTTGGAGTCAGGAGGTCCAGCATGCATGTCGTTGTGGAGAAAAACCTCAATCCTCCATCTGATAGACCTGTTGAGGTTTTTCCATATTTTTGATCACATACAGGCATGTGAAAAGGATAGGTTTACAAAGGATAGCAAAGATTCTTCTGAAAAGAAAGTCCATTCTTACTGCTTCTGTAGAAATTAAGGGATTACGTTTAATTAGTACCTAGGTGCTGTTAACGAAATGAATTCGGTTAATCGATCAACAGGCGCTCAGAGCGTGCGCTAAAACAGTGCCACAGTCTTAGGTGTGGACATCTCACCAAACACCCCAGTTCCCTAAAGTTGTATTTTATTATAATGCAAAATGAAAACATGAAATTACATTATTTTCATGTAATTATTTCATGTAATTATTTTACATTATTACATGAATTTACATGAAATTCTTTTCCTTTTTGATACCTTTCTAAATGTTTCTTCTCATTGTTTTAAAGTAATTTGATGGTCAGTCTTTGAGTAATATTTAAACTGTAATGCACCCTTTTATATGGCCGGGTTCTCGAGCCATGTTATCAACACTGCACATTGTACTGGACTAATTCTTTATAGGCAATTACTAAATATCAAATAAGCTGTATTTAGTGGTTGCTGTCTGTTTTATTCAAACTGAAAACCAATGAGAATCATATTTGAATACTAGATCATGAGATCCTTTAGCTTGATGCTTAAATAATCCAAATCTTATCATTTTGAGTTCTTTTTTTTTTCCAGTGGTCTCATCCTTGATTTTCAGAAAACTGGTTGTGGGGAGAAACCAATCCCCAGCCTCATGCGGATGTTGTCCAAAAATGTTTAATCCCCAACCCTCAGTTCTTCTTTTTTGATCAAATATTAATTAAGAAAAAGGTTAGGAGTAGTCCAGAGGACTCTTTAGACCCCGAATCAGAGCAGTGTTACAAGTGAAGCTGCTTGTCGATTTAAAAACAACATCGGATTTGAGCGTTTAAACAATTCAGTCAAAAAAATTGCTAAAGGTGATTTTACTCATTTGCTCGTGCTTTTTATTTTTAAGCAGAAACTTTGAGTGGTAAGATGAGATGCTTTGTGATTTTGTATATATCTTCTACTGCGCTTGCTGCCATGGCTCAGGAGGTTGAGCAGGAGGCCCTGTTTATCTAGAATGCAAAAAGAGCAGTGTATGAATGTGTGTGTGTGTGTGTATGAATGGGTAAATGTGGCTTGCAGTGAAAATCTCTATATAAAACCCTTTTAAACCCTTTTTGTACTGATTAGTCAACTGGATGAGTTTTATGGTGACAAAGTGGTTGAACTGTGAGTCATTTGTCAGTTTCCTTTAAGGAAAAAAATACTTAAATTAGCTTTTTTATGTTGTGTGTTTTTTGTGTTTTACCACCAGGAGTCGGGTGGGAAGTGCTCAGGAGATTGACTTCCTTTTGTTTTTCTTGTCCAACCAAAGTGAGATAAATATAAAAATATAAGGCCAGTTGCTTAATGCTGAAGCACACAGATCATTGTTACAGTCAGCATGGCCAGGGTCTAAACACTCTTCCTCCCAGTTGATGATAATGTTGACATTTTCACTGCACTGCAAGCTAGATTGGTGCAAATAACCTCAGTCACAGCCTGAGAGATCGGTCAGCAACTACCAAATCACAAGAGAAAGAGCATTTCCCCACAGTTGGCAAGTGGTTGCTGAAGGTTGTGGGAGTCTTAAGGTAATACTGGCCACAACGAGACATTTGATGTTGCACCAAAATTGTGATTGGTTCGGTTGCTAGCAGATTGCCACAGTTGCTGTAGTTTGAAGTGAAGACACCAACTTGTGTGCAGAAATTCAACAACCATCTCCGTTTGCAGTAGTGAAACTGTGAGAAGTACAAATGCAAACTGGAAATGTAAGCCATTTTTCTTTAAAGTAAAAGTTGTTCCCTCTGAAATGTATTGGCTGCAGCAGTGAGGCGCAACTTTCCCTTTGAAGGCAACTGTTCCTATATTGCATTTTTAAAAATGTCTCCTGCTGTTTAGCCAGGGGTTAGCATTTCCCTGCAATATTTTCCATGCAAGCTATAGACAGCTACAGCAATCTTGACATTACGACCATTGTGTGGCTTTAGATTTTGTACCTGTGTGTGCATTGTCTTTCAGATACAGTCTGTGACTGATGTCAGTGCAAAATTCTCCTCGTAAAATGAACAAAGTCTCATCAATTTTCTGTTGAAGAGATAATCCGTGTGTGTTTGTAAGTATTTATTGTCTATCATGTTATCTTGTAACATTGCGGCAGACATTGCACTGCTTCCTGAGCCTTATTCTGCTGGAGGTCTCTTCCTGTTAAAAGGGAGTTTTTCCTTCCCGCGGTTGCCAAATGCTCATAGGGGCTTGTCTGACTGTTGGGGTGTTTTTCTGTGTTACTGTAGGGCCTTAACTGCCTTAAGGCGACTGCTGTTGTGATTTGGGGCAATATAAATAGTTGAATGGAACTGAATTATTGCCAACTTTGCTACTATAACTACTTTTCTTACACCCATGAATTCAGTGAGAAGTGTGTCTCTGAGCTTTATTTACATTAGGGTTACAAATCAATTCTTCAAGTTAGTTTCTGCATCATATATGATCAGTTTATAGGTCAGCATTCACCCTAAGTGCTAAATTTTCAATGCAATTTACAATATGTATAAGCTGCTCTTCAAAAGCGCCTTTGTTTCTGTGGATGAATCTGACTCCTAATACAGGTCCTTCCCTTGTTTAAGCCTTCCTTCTTTAAAATACAAGTGACAAGTCCCCTTTTATAAGTCCTGTGCTCAAATTTCTGCCTTCCTGTGATAACATTTACTGAAAAAATGAGCAGTTTCTGGCAGCGCAAGCTCATAGCATTCACATTTGAAAATGCTTCCAATCATTTTAAAGCATGAAAGCATCCACACCCCGTTGCTTTCAGCCTCTGTATTCAGAGTCGTGCTCCGAGGGTATTTTTGGAGCGCAGGACAATCCTACAACTGTGGACAAATACACGATCTACGCAAACATTTTCAATATGTTTAGGATAAAAATACTTTTTTGTGTCTCTGATAAAGGAAGAGATGAGTCATCTCTGACCGTCTGAATGGAGGGTACAGTCACCATTATGATGCGATTGCACAAAGCTGCATTTTTTTTGATAAGCCTTCCACTATATCACACTCCACACTGCCCTCTTTCCAGTCGTGATGGAGTGAAGAACGGTGTCATGTGACTTTGCTATTGATTAAATTTTGGAAGGTGTTGGGCTCAGTGCAGTCTGCTACTGATGCTCCTGCTTTTACTGTCCTGCTGCAATTGTAAAATTGATTCCAGTGTCTGCTGAACAATAACAATGCAAAGCCAGGCACACGGATTGGTTGCTTAGCTTCCCACACAGGCAGGGAGGAAAGCTCCCAGATCTCATCTCATTCAACAAAGAAAGTACCGTTACATTTGCAATGTATGGGAGAAGGGAGACACCGCAGCAGCAGAAATGAGAGCACTGCTGCACCTCGGGGATTATTGAGAGCATTGGATGGAAATAAACAGCCTTAATATAGCCTGAGCTGTCAGACAATAATCCATATGTACTGTAAATGAAATCTCTGGAGAGCTGGGAGGTTCTGATAAAGGGTAGGAACACACATATATGTACTCACATTCACATAAAGCTTATATATGCATGAAACACATTTCCAAAGCATAGTGAGTAATCTATGACAACTCAAGGGAGTGCTGCGTGTTTATACTTTACTATCTCATCACTTTAATAGACTGCACTGATCCCTCCTCGGCATATTTATACAGCAGAAAACATAGATTGAGTTATAGTTCGCACTCCCTCTGCACAACAATGGTAATCTCAACCTGCAGAGACAAGATGAACATAAGTAAAACTGACAATTTTACCAAAGGGAGCTTCGCAAAAAGAGAGCATCAGTTTAAAACCAGATAAGTCTGCACACTGCTGTGCTCCCAAAGTGTTTTAATAGTAATTGCTGCACTGTGTTCATCAAGCTCTTCCTTGCACACTTTTTTATGCACAAATATCATTTTTAATTCGCACATATTCAACATTGTGAGTGACATCCATTCATCCTACTAAAATAGCAGTGCAGCAGTGTGCTGCAGTTTTCTTCCTGTGAAGACTGCACAGTAACAGAGTACTGCTCTCAGACTGCAGGCTTACTGGTGGTTCCTAAAAGCAGAATAAAGGGCATCGCCTTCAGCTATGAGGCCTCTCTACTATGGAATCAGCTCCCAGTTTGGATTCAGGTGACAGACACTCTCTCTGCTTTTAAGATTAGGCTTAAAACTTTCCTTTTTGATTAAAGCTTATACTTGGGGCTGGATCAGGTGACCCTGAGCCATCCCTTAGTTATGGAGCTGTAGGCTTAGGCTGCCGGGGGGCTTCCCCTCTCTTCTCTTTCCTCTCATCCCCAACCAGTGGCGGTGGATGGCTGCCCCTCCCTGAGCCTTGTTCTACCTGAGGTTTCTTCCTGTTAAAAGAAAGTTTTTCCTTCCCACTGTCACCCAGTGCTCTTTCTAACACTGAATGGTCTTTACCTTACTATATAAAGCATCTTGAGGTGACCGTTGTTGTGAATTGGAACCATATAAATAAAAATGAACTGAAAACCACAAGAAGACGCCTAAGAAAATGAACTTTCGAATGGAAACAGTAAGGAGACAACAGACAATTAGCACTGAGGTTGGAAGACTTGCACTCAAAATGAACCAGCTCTCACTTTGGATGCAGGAGACGCAAAGAAAAACCTTTTTTGTTTTTCATTAAAGCTTACAGTTAAAGCTGGATCAGGTGACCCTGAGCCATCCCTT
Organism: Neolamprologus brichardi; assembly: GCF_056152115.1. NCBI lineage: Eukaryota > Metazoa > Chordata > Actinopteri > Cichliformes > Cichlidae > Neolamprologus > Neolamprologus brichardi. Next base: position 10,685,007 of record NC_142121.1, on the reverse strand, counting down.
AGTTATGCTGCAATAAGGTCTGGTTGCTGGGTAGCTTCCCATGATGCACTGAGCGCTTACTCTCCATTCATCTTTGGGTTTTCGGGGTTTTTTTTCTTTTTACTAAGAACAACAGTACGTGACACCTCATAATTGCATTTATCTAGAACATATGCAGTTTTTCTTCAGTTAATTTCAAGCTTTTATTTGTTTTGTTTAACTCCAACTGACAACAACAGCACAATAACCCCACTAACCTTTTCTTTCTAACTTAACACAGATGCTTTTATCTCTTCTCTTCATCCACCACCTTTCCTCCTTAATCTTAACCCCACCAGTCTGTCCTCGGTCTACAACAAGGTCTCTCTCAGTTGAACATATCCAAAATATGTCACTTATAACAAGGAGTCAGACGCCTTAACCACCTGAACTGGCTCATGTCCATGTGGAGAAGCAGCAGCTCTACCCTTAGCAGCTCCCAGGTGACCAGTCTTATCAATCCATGTGCAAGGCTGAGCAAGACAGCCTTCCAAAAACAGCTTTCCACTTGTATCTACTTCTCCTTTGAAGCGTAAATGAATGAGGTCAAAGAGGACGCTGATTGTGTACACATGCACTCAAACTGTATCAAGTCTATTAAAGTTAAATTTCTGGCTTCAAATGTGCAGATACTGTGATACATTGTTTATCATTGAACTACTCGTGTTAAAGCTTTGTTAGAGGACGCGAACAATGTTTTCTTCTAGTAAAGTTGCAGATGTTATGATCGGCTGTGGATGACAGCATCAGCTAAATGTTTGAAATGTAGATGGAGCGATTGTGTCTGCAGCATGATGGACGAGGCGAGCAGAGAGACAAACACAGACAGATATAGACGGAGCGAGCCTGGGGAAAGCTGAACTCGGCACAGCCACAGAGGGACTCGTGACAGACAGACTGTTTCTCCCTGCTCGGCTGCTTTAATGACAGGCAGCAAACTCATTCTGCAGGACAAACAAATCACTGGGACAACCCTCGGCAGGCATCTGCTGTTACACACTGACACATACTAACAGTGCTCCCTACTGGAAAACCTGTAATTCTGCTGGGGTCTTCAATTACACTGAAAAACTGAAAGATTTGTCCATTTCACGGCACCCAGTGAGAGGGTCAGTGGGTCATAGTGAATGAATGGAGAGGAAAAAAGGAGACTCGCTGAGATGTAAGACACAGGTGGATTATTTGTGATGCTCTTTCCCCTGTTTCTAATGTCCATGCAGTCAATATACCTCTAAGTTATCTCACTCAGGGATGAAATTCAGCTTTTATGGTTCGTTGGGCTGAATGAGTTTTTCACCAACAAATCAAAATGAAACCGTGCAGCAGGAATGATAGAAACGGTGAGCGAGCAGCCTGAAGCTTCATGAGAACCAACTTATCTTGAAATGCTGTTTGTTCCCTAATAGCGCTTGCTTATCGGCGAAAGTGCAAAAGAAAAGGTTAATATAACTGTTACACTGACTTCAACATGTCATTTCAATTTATTTATTAGTTGCTGCGTTTGGGAAACTAAAATCTTCAGAAAACTCCCATTACAGCTCCGCGGAGCTGAAGACTACACCTCAGAACAATATCTGTCTGCTCTGTGGGGGTGCCTGGATTAAACACTCTGAATTTCAACTCTGACTTGAATCAGACTCGGGGAGCAAAGGTAGCTCAATAAGGAGAGATAATTTGCAAGAATTTAATATGATTTATTAAGATATAGAATTTGATTAATAAGCTATTTGACAATTAAACTCGGATTAACCAACATAGCGGAACAGAAATTATGACAGGACCCCTCCTCCCTGGAGTCTACACACTGGTGTTGGTGAAGATGAAGATGGAGGCTTGGATGGGAATAGGACAGAGTTGGGGAGGAGGCGGTTTGCACCAGAGTCTGGAAAGCAGAATGACAGAAGAGCACTGAGATTTAAAGCACACCGAACGGAGGCTGAGTTTGACAACGTGAGAAAGAGGAAGTGATGTAAAGAATAGACTAGCTGCCTGGAAAGCAGGCGAATGAGTCCCTGCAGCCTTTCACTGGCTACCTGTTAGTTTTAGAATTGATTTTAAGATTTTATTGTCGGTTTTCAAAGTCCTACACAGGCTGCCTGTCTGTGAGATGCTCCATATGAGGCTGGCTGCTGCTTGACATTTTCTGGCTAGTGATTCTGAAGGCTTGTTTAGTCACTAAAGGTGAGTCTTTGCAGTACGGGCCCAACGACCTTGGACTTAAATCCCTCCTTAAAATAGATTTTTGTCATTTGGCTTACCGCTTGAGTTTGAAGACCCCAGAGTGTATATGTCTGTTTTTCTTTTTGTATTGTTTTTAAATTCCATTGTATTTATTTTTCATTTTAACTTGATATTTGTTGCTTTTTATTATTGTTCAGCAATTTCTATCTTTAACAAATTGCCCCACCCCCAGTGAGCCTGAGTGGAAATGTTTTAAGTTAGCCAAAGTATCCTATATTCTTGTAGTACCTTTTAACCTTGAGCTGTTCAGTTTATCCCGCTCCACTTATGTTCATTACTTGAAAAATTAGTTTTTCTTTTTTGTTTGCCATAGTATGAAACAAACTCCAGCTGGAATGTCAGTGCATGCAAAAGTAGCCAGCTGCATCATTATAGTCCTTTATCACCCAGAGTTTAATGCAGTTTTCATATTTTGGTGGTATTATTATGTGTAATGTGTGAATCTCTTATGAATGTTTTTCTGCATTGTGCACATTGCACTAAACTATGTTGGTGTATAGCATGGGATTATTTATTTACTTTTTTATACATTCTGTCACAGTTTCTCACCCTGACCCAGAGAAATGGTACCTTTTTGTGCCTGCTGGTTTACTCATTGGGCACTGGGCTTTTTTTTCCATCTTGTGATACAAAAGTAAGACCTTAGCATGTGCCAGAAAGTTGATTGTGTTCATGTGAATGCAGGTTTGCAGTGTTGCCTCACAGTAAGAAGGTCCTGGGTTTGAATCAGCTCTCTGGCTGAGGTCTTTCTATGTGGAGCCTGCGTGTCCTCCCTGAGTCTGTGTGGCTTCTCTCCGGGTACTTCGTCTTCTTCCCACAGTCCAGAGACATGCCGTTAGTGGGACTGGGTTAAATGGTGATTGGCTATAGATGTGAGTGTGGTTGGCTGTCTGTCTGTTTTAGCAGTGTGCTAGACCTGCGACCTGTCCAGGGTGTAACCTGTATTGCCCTATGGCAGCTCCACCCACCAACCCACCATGATGGATGGATTAACTGACTGGTTGACTGACTGATTAATTGATATAGGAGAAATGTTTAATCACTCATTCCAGTCTTCTTCAGTCTTAGCTGACTGCAGGTTTCCCAAACCTTAGCACCTTTTCCTCTCTCCAGCATTAAAACTTTTGGCCCCTGCCTCAGTTTATCAATTGTCATTTCTTTTTTTCTGCTCATCTTAGATGTTCATATGCTTATCACTAAAGGAGAGGCCACCATCTGTAGGTGGCAGAGTCCTATCCTGATGAGATGGCTCTTCTGTATTGTGCCCTCTGCTTAGCCAGTGGTTTGGTTTCCTCCAGTGTGTAATCCACAGCGATGCTCTTGACACTTAACCCTTTAAAACCGGTGGGAGCAGCACGCTCTGTTTTGCGTAGCTATTTTTAAATCACAGGTGTTCTGACAAAACGTCCTACCCATCAAGCTGCCCTACTTGTTGATTCTTTTATCATTGACAGGTGTCACATGTCTGGGAGCTAATCGGAATATATCTAACTGGACCTCTTCCAAAAACGTCTAGTGGCTTTCAGTACATTATGACTGCAACAGACTATTTTTCAAAATGGGTCGAGGCTTTTCCATTAAAAAGCAAAAGTGCTGCTGAGGTAGCTCATCAGTTGTGCTCACTCATATATAGACATGGCTGCCCAAAACAAATTTTATCCGACCAAGGAAGAGAATTTGTTAGCGAGGTAAGTGTTAAGTTTACTTTTCCATACCTCTTTAGGTAAATACTTGGCCACAGTGTGCCAAGTAGCTGCCAGGCCAAAGGTTTTGTGTGATTGTTTTTAAAAAACAATTTTCTTTTTTCTTTGAAGCTCAACTCAAGACTTTGCAGCTTAATGAAAATAGAAAGAAGTGTCACAGCAGCGTATCACCCTCAGACAAATGGCCTAGACGAAAAGACAAATGACAACATAAAAAGGTATGTTTTATTTGTATGTAACATTTCATTTGCTTTTAAGACACTGTCACTATTGTGGTTTTTTTATGTCTACGTGTAGAGCCCTGAGAAAATTAGTCAACAGTCAACAGAATGACTGGGATGTGTATCTGGATGCTACACTGTTTTCTTTGAGGTCCAAGGTCCACACCACAACCAAATACACACCATTCCGTTTAATGTATGGGAGAGAAGCTACATATCCTTCTGAAGTTCCTGTTGAAGTCCCAGTAAGTGTTATTAAGGAATTCTATTTATGCAACAACTATGATAATGCATAAATTAAATGTAATCTTAATTGGAAATTGTGCATATTGATATTGGCTGCAGCTGTAATCTTCTCTGCTTAACTTCTATATGCAAGATACATTTAAAAGATAAAGTAAGTGACTAGTTACTTCTTTATTCTTGTGGTATGTGTTCATTTAGTTATTAATTTGCGTAATTTGTTGTGAAGCAGTTTCTTGCTCAAAGTGTTATTCTTAAATAGGTTTTCAGTGGCAAAAACTATAGTAATTTTTAATTTATTAACTTTTTCTTTAGATTGTCAACATTTCTGCACAGAAAATACTGCTCATAGACCCCATGGGGAATGAAGGTGTTTATGACAGGAAAATTCTGCGCAACTGGAGGTATGCATGATACTGAGGTATTATTCTTAGATAAAACATTTCTTGTTTCATTACAAACATTTTTGTTCAACTAGGAATTTTCTGAGGGTGAGAAGGCATGAAGACACCATGGAGTGGCAGTTACAGACTATGCAACACAACAAGCAACAGGATTCCAGCAGTTGCGGAGTTTTGCTGTTAAAGGTAACCCTTATTCAAATGATTCCATTTATTGTTAGCTACAATTAGGACTTTACATTATAATAATGAGAAATCTCACAGTTTGCAGAACACTACCTTGCTTTTGGAGAGGTCAGTGAAGTATTAACCACTACAGAAGCAGTTGTGCTGGAGCAGATAGCTTGCACCCTACTTGAACATCGAGGTAAGTCCAGTAAAGTCCTTATCACGTTAGAGTGTGTACTTCCAATTTAAATAGTGCTTTTTAAACGGCACAGTACAAATAGTGCTTTTCAAACACTTTCGGATAAGACCCTTCTTTAAGTCTAATTAAAAAAATTCAGGGGACTAATTTGCCATGAAGTATTTGTGGAAAAAATGTACTATTATTTTTTTAATTAATCAATAAATAATGTTTGATTAAAACCTAACCATGAATGTGTTTCAGGGAACGCTGAGAATTACTGCATTGTTTGCTCTATGTTAGATGCTAACGCTGACCGCAGCATGATTGAAATGGTAAAACAAAACAAAAAAAACACATAAGTCTTAGCATCATTACTTGCTAATCATGTTTAAAATGTTGACTAATAGTATTCACCAAACATAATATGAGCTATTTATTTTTCCTTTCCAGGTGCAGTGTGAATCTTGCCAAAGATGGGCACATTTTGCATGTGCAAAATATAAAGAGAGCAACCAAGAATATAAATGCAAAAAATGTAAGGAAAACACATAAAAACTTCAAATAAAAACAGCTGTCTTTTCCTCTCCATGTCTCTTTGCATTCTTTGTCAACATTAGATGATTGTGTGCTGGAAGCATGTTTTAATAGTGTGATTTGGCCATGAGAACATGCTACCTAAATAAATCCCAGAAGGAAGCATGTTTTAATAGTGTGATTTGGCCATCAGAATATACTACCTAAATAAATCCCAGCAGGAAGCATGTTTTAATAGTGTGATTTGGCCATCAGAACATGCTACCTAAATAAACCCATGCAGGAAACATGTTTTAATAGTGTGATTTGGCCATCAGAACATGCTACCTAAATAAATCCCAGCAGGAAGCATGTTTTAATAGTGTGATTTGGCCATCAGAACATGCTACCTAAATAAATCCCAGCAGGAAGCATGTTTTAATAGTGTGATTTGCCCATCAGAACATGCTACCTAAATAAATCCCAGCAGGAAGCATGTTTTAATAGTGTGATTTGGCCATCAGAACATGCTACCTAAATAAATCCCAGAAGGAAGCATGTTTTAATAGTGTGATTTGGCCATCAGAACATGCTACCTAAATAAATCCCAGCAGGAAGCATGTTTTAATAGTGTGATTTGCCCATCAGAACATGCTACCTAAATAAATCCCAGCAGGAAGCATGTTTTAATAGTGTGATTTGGCCATCAGAACATGCTACCTAAATAAATCCCAGAAGGAAGCATGTTTTAATAGTGTGATTTGGCCATCAGAACATGCTACCTAAATAAATCCCAGCAGGAAGCATGTTTTAATAGTGTGATTTGCCCATCAGAACATGCTACCTAAATAAACCCATGCAGGAAACATGTTTTAATAGTGTGATTTGGCCATCAGAACATGCTACCTAAATAAATCCCAGAAGGAAGCATGTTTTAATAGTGTGATTTGCCCATCAGAACATGCTATCTAAATAAATCCCAGCAGGAAGCATGTTTTAATAGTGTGATTTGGCCATCAGAACATGCTACCTAAATAAATCCCAGAAGGAAGCATGTTTTAATAGTGTGATTTGGCCATCAGAATATACTACCTAAATAAATCCCAGCAGGAAGCATGTTTTAATAGTGTGATTTGGCCATCAGAACATGCTACCTAAATAAATCCCAGAAGGAAGCATGTTTTAATAGTGTGATTTGCCCATCAGAACATGCTACCTAAATAAACCCATGCAGGAAACATGTTTTAATAGTGTGATTTGGCCATCACAACATGCTACCTAAATAAATCCCAGCAGGAAGCATGTTTTAATAGTGTGATTTGGCCATCAGAACATGCTACCTAAATAAACCCATGCAGGAAACATGTTTTAATAGTGTGATTTGGCCATCAGAACATGCTACCTAAATAAATCCCAGCAGGAAGCATGTTTTAATAGTGTGATTTGGCCATCAGAACATGCTACCTAAATAAATCCCAGAAGGAAGCATGTTTTAATAGTGTGATTTGGCCATCAGAACATGCTACCTAAATAAATCCCAGAAGGAAGCATGTTTTAATAGTGTGATTTGGCCATCAGAATATACTACCTAAATAAATCCCAGCAGGAAGCATGTTTTAATAGTGTGATTTGGCCATCAGAACATGCTACCTAACTAAACCCATGCAGGAAGCATGTTTTAATAGTGTGATTTGGCCATCAGAACATGCTACCTAAATAAATCCCAGAAGGAAGCATGTTTTAATAGTGTGATTTGGCCATCAGAACATACTACCTAAATAAATCCCAGCAGGAAGCATGTTTTAATAGTGTGATTTGGCCATCAGAACATGCTACCTAAATAAATCCATGCAGGAAGCATGTTTTAATAGTGTGATTTGGCCATCAGAACATGCTACCTAAATAAATCCCAGCAGGAAGCATGTTTTAATAGTGTGATTTGGCCATCAGAATATACTACCTAAATAAATCCATGCAGGAAGCATGTTTTAATAGTGTGATTTGGCCATCAGAACATGCTACCTAAATAAATCCCAGCAGGAAGCATGTTTTAATAGTGTGATTTGGCCATCAGAACATGCTACCTAAATAAACCCATGCAGGAAGCATGTTTTAATAGTGTGATTTGGCCATCAGAATATACTACCTAAATAAATCCATGCAGGAAGCATGTTTTAATAGTGTGATTTGGCCATCAGAATATACTACCTAAATAAATCCCAGCAGGAAGCATGTTTTGATAGTGTGATTTGGCCATCAGAACATGCTACCTAAATAAATCCCAGAAGGAAGCATGTTTTAATAGTGTGATTTGGCCATCAGAACATGCTACCTAAATAAATCCCAGAAGGAAGCATGTTTTAATAGTGTGATTTGCCCATCAGAACATGCTACCTAAATAAATCCCAGCAGGAAGCATGTTTTAATAGTGTGATTTGGCCATCTGAACATGCTACCTAAATAAATCCAAGCTGGAAGCATGTTTAATAGTGTGATTGGGCCATCAGAACATACTACTTAAATAAATCCCAGCAGGAAGCATGTTTTAATAGTGTGATTTGGCCATCAGAACATGCTACCTAAATAAATCCCAGCAGGAAGCATGTTTTAATAGTGTGATTTGGCCATCAGAACATGCTACCTAAATAAATCCCAGCAGGAAGCATGTTTTAATAGTGTGATTTGGCCATCAGAACATGCTACCTAAATAAATCCAAGCTGGAAGCATGTTTTAATAGTGTGATTTGGCCATCAGAACATGCTACCTAAATAAACCCATGCAGGAAGCATGTTTTAATAGTGTGATTTGGCCATCAGAACATGCTACCTAAATAAATCCCAGCAGGAAGCATGTTTTAATAGTGTGATTTGGCCATCAGAACATGCTACCTAAATAAATCCAAGCTGGAAGCATGTTTTAATAGTGTGATTTGGCCATCAGAACATGCTACCTAAATAACTCCCAGCAGGAAGCATGTTTTAATAGTGTGATTTGGCCATCAGAACATGCTACCTAAATAAATCCCAGCAGGAAGCATGTTTTAATAGTGTGATTTGGCCATCAGAACATGCTACCTAAATAAACCCATGCAGGAAGCATGTTTTAATAGTGTGATTTGGCCATCAGAACATGCTACCTAAATAAATCCCAGCAGGAAGCATGTTTTAATAGTGTGATTTGGCCATCAGAACATGCTACCTAAATAAATCCATGCAGGAAGCATGTTTTAATAGTGTGATTTGGCCATCAGAACATGCTACCTAAATAAATCCCAGCAGGAAGCATGTTTTAATAGTGTGATTTGGCCATCAGAACATGCTACCTAAATAAACCCATGCAGGAAGCATGTTTTAATAGTGTGATTTGGCCATCAGAACATGCTACCTAAATAAATCCCAGCAGGAAGCATGTTTTAATAGTGTGATTTGGCCATCAGAACATGCTACCTAAATAAATCCATGCAGGAAGCATGTTTTAATAGTGTGATTTGGCCATCAGAACATGCTACCTAAATAAATCCAAGCTGGAAGCATGTTTTAATAGTGTGATTTGGCCATCAGAACATGCTACCTAAATAAATCCAAGCTGGAAGCATGTTTTAATAGTGTGATTTGGCCATCTGAACATGCTACCTAAATAAATCCAAGCTGGAAGCATGTTTAATAGTGTGATTGGGCCATCAGGACATACTACTTAAATAAATCCCAGCAGGAAGCATGTTTTAATAGTGTGATTTGGCCATCAGAACATGCTACCTAATAAATCCCAGCAGGAAGCATGTTTTAATAGTGTGATTTGGCCATCAGAACATGCTACCTAAATAAATCCATGCAGGAAGCATGTTTTAATAGTGTGATTTGGCCATCAGAACATGCTACCTAAATAAATCCATGCAGGAAGCATGTTTTGATAGTGTGATTTGGCCATCAGAACATGCTACCTAATAAATCCCAGCAGGAAGCATGTTTTAATAGTGTGATTTGGCCATCAGAACATGCTACCTAAATAAATCCATGCAGGAAGCATGTTTTAATAGTGTGATTTGGCCATCAGAACATGCTACCTAAATAAATCCATGCAGGAAGCATGTTTTAATAGTGTGATTTGGCCATCAGAACATGCTACCTAATAAATCCCAGCAGGAAGCATGTTTTAATAGTGTGATTTGGCCATCAGAACATGCTACCTAAATAAATCCCAGCAGGAAGCATGTTTTAATAGTGTGATTTGGCCATCAGAATATGCTACCTAAATAAATCCCAGCAGGAAGCATGTTTTAATAGTGTGATTTGGCCATCAGAACATGCTACCTAAATAAATCCAAGCTGGAAGCATGTTTTAATAGTGTGATTTGGCCATCAGAACATGCTACCTAAATAAACCCATGCAGGAAGCATGTTTTAATAGTGTGATTTGGCCATCAGAACATGCTACCTAAATAAATCCCAGCAGGAAGCATGTTTTGATAGTGTGATTTGGCCATCAGAACATGCTACCTAAATAACTCCCAGCAGGAAGCATGTTTTAATAGTGTGATTTGGCCATCAGAACATGCTACCTAAATAAATCCAAGCTGGAAGCATGTTTTAATAGTGTGATTTGGCCATCAGAACATGCTACCTAAATAAATCCATGCAGGAAGCATGTTTTAATAGTGTGATTTGGCCATCAGAACATGCTACCTAAATAAATCCCAGCAGAAAGCATGTTTTAATCGTGTGATTTGGCCATCTGAACATGCTACCTAAATAAATCCAAGCTGGAAGCATGTTTTAATAGTGTGATTTGGCCATCAGAACATGCTACCTAAATAAACCCATGCAGGAAACATGTTTTAATAGTGTGATTTGGCCATCAGAACATGCTACCTAAATAAATCCCAGCAGGAAGCATGTTTTAATAGTGTGATTTGGCCATCAGAACATGCTACCTAAATAAATCCCAGAAGGAAGCATGTTTTAATAGTGTGATTTGGCCATCAGAACATGCTACCTAAATAAATCCCAGAAGGAAGCATGTTTTAATAGTGTGATTTGGCCATCAGAATATACTACCTAAATAAATCCCAGCAGGAAGCATGTTTTAATAGTGTGATTTGGCCATCAGAACATGCTACCTAACTAAACCCATGCAGGAAGCATGTTTTAATAGTGTGATTTGGCCATCAGAACATGCTACCTAAATAAATCCCAGAAGGAAGCATGTTTTAATAGTGTGATTTGGCCATCAGAACATACTACCTAAATAAATCCCAGCAGGAAGCATGTTTTAATAGTGTGATTTGGCCATCAGAACATGCTACCTAAATAAATCCATGCAGGAAGCATGTTTTAATAGTGTGATTTGGCCATCAGAACATGCTACCTAAATAAATCCCAGCAGGAAGCATGTTTTAATAGTGTGATTTGGCCATCAGAATATACTACCTAAATAAATCCATGCAGGAAGCATGTTTTAATAGTGTGATTTGGCCATCAGAACATGCTACCTAAATAAATCCCAGCAGGAAGCATGTTTTAATAGTGTGATTTGGCCATCAGAACATGCTACCTAAATAAACCCATGCAGGAAGCATGTTTTAATAGTGTGATTTGGCCATCAGAATATACTACCTAAATAAATCCATGCAGGAAGCATGTTTTAATAGTGTGATTTGGCCATCAGAATATACTACCTAAATAAATCCCAGCAGGAAGCATGTTTTGATAGTGTGATTTGGCCATCAGAACATGCTACCTAAATAAATCCCAGAAGGAAGCATGTTTTAATAGTGTGATTTGGCCATCAGAACATGCTACCTAAATAAATCCCAGAAGGAAGCATGTTTTAATAGTGTGATTTGCCCATCAGAACATGCTACCTAAATAAATCCCAGCAGGAAGCATGTTTTAATAGTGTGATTTGGCCATCTGAACATGCTACCTAAATAAATCCAAGCTGGAAGCATGTTTAATAGTGTGATTGGGCCATCAGAACATACTACTTAAATAAATCCCAGCAGGAAGCATGTTTTAATAGTGTGATTTGGCCATCAGAACATGCTACCTAAATAAATCCCAGCAGGAAGCATGTTTTAATAGTGTGATTTGGCCATCAGAACATGCTACCTAAATAAATCCCAGCAGGAAGCATGTTTTAATAGTGTGATTTGGCCATCAGAACATGCTACCTAAATAAATCCAAGCTGGAAGCATGTTTTAATAGTGTGATTTGGCCATCAGAACATGCTACCTAAATAAACCCATGCAGGAAGCATGTTTTAATAGTGTGATTTGGCCATCAGAACATGCTACCTAAATAAATCCCAGCAGGAAGCATGTTTTAATAGTGTGATTTGGCCATCAGAACATGCTACCTAAATAAATCCAAGCTGGAAGCATGTTTTAATAGTGTGATTTGGCCATCAGAACATGCTACCTAAATAACTCCCAGCAGGAAGCATGTTTTAATAGTGTGATTTGGCCATCAGAACATGCTACCTAAATAAATCCCAGCAGGAAGCATGTTTTAATAGTGTGATTTGGCCATCAGAACATGCTACCTAAATAAACCCATGCAGGAAGCATGTTTTAATAGTGTGATTTGGCCATCAGAACATGCTACCTAAATAAATCCCAGCAGGAAGCATGTTTTAATAGTGTGATTTGGCCATCAGAACATGCTACCTAAATAAATCCATGCAGGAAGCATGTTTTAATAGTGTGATTTGGCCATCAGAACATGCTACCTAAATAAATCCAAGCTGGAAGCATGTTTTAATAGTGTGATTTGGCCATCAGAACATGCTACCTAAATAAATCCAAGCTGGAAGCATGTTTTAATAGTGTGATTTGGCCATCTGAACATGCTACCTAAATAAATCCAAGCTGGAAGCATGTTTAATAGTGTGATTGGGCCATCAGGACATACTACTTAAATAAATCCCAGCAGGAAGCATGTTTTAATAGTGTGATTTGGCCATCAGAACATGCTACCTAATAAATCCCAGCAGGAAGCATGTTTTAATAGTGTGATTTGGCCATCAGAACATGCTACCTAAATAAATCCATGCAGGAAGCATGTTTTAATAGTGTGATTTGGCCATCAGAACATGCTACCTAAATAAATCCATGCAGGAAGCATGTTTTGATAGTGTGATTTGGCCATCAGAACATGCTACCTAATAAATCCCAGCAGGAAGCATGTTTTAATAGTGTGATTTGGCCATCAGAACATGCTACCTAAATAAATCCCAGCAGGAAGCATGTTTTAATAGTGTGATTTGGCCATCAGAACATGCTACCTAAATAAATCCCAGCAGGAAGCATGTTTTAATAGTGTGATTTGGCCATCAGAACATGCTACCTAAATAAATCCAAGCTGGAAGCATGTTTTAATAGTGTGATTTGGCCATCAGAACATGCTACCTAAATAAACCCATGCAGGAAGCATGTTTTAATAGTGTGATTTGGCCATCAGAACATGCTACCTAAATAAATCCCAGCAGGAAGCATGTTTTGATAGTGTGATTTGGCCATCAGAACATGCTACCTAAATAACTCCCAGCAGGAAGCATGTTTTAATAGTGTGATTTGGCCATCAGAACATGCTACCTAAATAAATCCAAGCTGGAAGCATGTTTTAATAGTGTGATTTGGCCATCAGAACATGCTACCTAAATAAATCCATGCAGGAAGCATGTTTTAATAGTGTGATTTGGCCATCAGAACATGCTACCTAAATAAATCCCAGCAGAAAGCATGTTTTAATCGTGTGATTTGGCCATCTGAACATGCTACCTAAATAAATCCAAGCTGGAAGCATGTTTTAATAGTGTGATTTGGCCATCAGAACATGCTACCTAAATAAATCCAAGCTGGAAGCATGTTTTAATAGTGTGATTTGGCCATCAGAACATGCTACCTAAATAAATCCAAGCAGGAAGCATGTTTTAATAGTGTGATTTGGCCATCAGAACATGCTACCTAAATAAATCCCAGCAGGAAGCATGTTTTAATAGTGTGATTTGGCCATCAGAACATACTACCTAAATAAACCCATGCAGGAAGCATGTTTTAATAGTGTGATTTGGCCATCAGAACATGCTACCTAAATAAATCCAAGCAGGAAGCATGTTTTAATAGTGTGATTTGGCCATCAGAACATGCTACCTAAATAAATCCCAGCAGGAAGCATGTTTTAATCGTGTGATTTGGCCATCTGAACATGCTACCTAAATAAATCCAAGCTGGAAGCATGTTTTAATCGTGTGATTTGGCCATCTGAACATGCTACCTAAATAAATCCAAGCTGGAAGCATGTTTTAATAGTGTGATTTGGCCATCAGAACATGCTACCTAAATAAATCCAAGCTGGAAGCATGTTTTAATATTGTGATTTGGCCATCAGAACATGCTACCTAAATAAATCCATGCAGGAAGCATGTTTTAATAGTGTGATTTGGCCATCTGAACATGCTACCTAAATAAATCCAAGCTGGAAGCATGTTTTAATAGTGTGATTTGGCCATCAGAACATGCTACCTAAATAAATCCAGGCTGGAAGCATGTTTTAATAGTTTGATTTGGCCATCAGAATATGCTACCTAAAAAAATCCCAGCAGGAAGCATGTTTTAATAGTGTGATTTGGCCATCAGAACATGCTACCTAAATAAATCCAAGCTGGAAGCATGTTTTAATAGTGTGATTTGGCCATCAGAACATGCTACCTAAATAAATCCATGCAGGAAGCATGTTTTAATAGTGTGATTTGGCCATCAGAACATGCTACCTAAATAAATCCATGCAGGAAGCATGTTTTAATAGTGTGACTTGGCCATCTGAACATGCTACCTAAATAAATCCATGCAGGAAGCATGTTTTAATAGTGTGATTTGGCCATCTGAACATGCTACCTAAATAAATCCATGCAGGAAGCATGTTTTAATAGTGTGATTTGGCCATCAGAACATGCTACCTAAATAAACCCATGCAGGAAGCATGTTTTAATAGTGTGATTTGGCCATCAGAACATGCTACCTAAATAAATCCAAGCAGGAAGCATGTTTTAATAGTGTGATTTGGCCATCAGAACATGCTACCTAAATAAATCCAAGCTGGAAGCATGTTTTAATAGTGTGATTTGGCCATCAGAACATGCTACCTAAATAAATCCCAGCAGGAAGCATGTTTTAATAGTGTGATTTGGCCATTTGAACATGCTACCTAAATAAATCCGAGCAGGAAGCATGTTTTAATCGTGTGATTTGGCCATCTGAACATGCTACCTAAATAAATCCGAGCAGGAAGCATGTTTTAATAGTGTGATTTGGCCATCTGAACATGCTACCTAAATAAATCCCAGCTGGAAGCATGTTTTAATAGTGTGATTTGGCCATCAGAACATGCTACCTAAATAAATCCATGCAGGAAGCATGTTTTAATAGTGTGATTTTGCCATCAGAACATGCTACCTAAATAAATCCAAGCAGGAAGCATGTTTTAATAGTGTGATTTGGCCATCAGAACATGCTACCTAAATAAATCCAAGCTGGAAGCATGTTTTAATAGTGTGATTTGGCCATCTGAACATGCTACCTAAATAAATCCATGCAGGAAGCATGTTTTAATAGTGTGATTTGGCCATCAGAACATGCTACCTAAATAAATCCAAGCAGGAAGCATGTTTTAATAGTGTGATTTGGCCATCAGAACATGCTACCTAAATAAATCCAAGCTGGAAGCATGTTTTAATAGTGTGATTTGGCCATCAGAACATGCTACCTAAATAAATCCCAGCAGGAAGCATGTTTTAATAGTGTGATTTGGCCATCAGAACATGCTACCTAAATAAATCCAAGCTGGAAGCATGTTTTAATAGTGTGATTTGGCCATCTGAACATGCTACCTAAATAAATCCATGCAGGAAGCATGTTTTAATAGTGTGATTTTGCCATCAGAACATGCTACCTAAATAAATCCATGCAGGAAGCATGTTTTAATAGTGTGATTTTGCCATCAGAACATGCTACCTAAATAAATCCCAGCAGGAAGCATGTTTTAATAGTGTGATTTGGCCATCTGAACATGCTACCTAAATAAATCCAAGCTGGAAGCATGTTTAATAGTGTGATTGGGCCATCAGAACATGCTACCTAAATAAATCCCAGCAGGAAGCATGTTTTAATAGTGTGATTTGGCCATCAGAACATGCTACCTAAATAAATCCAAGCAGGAAGCATGTTTTAATAGTGTGATTTGGCCATCAGAACATGCTACCTAAATAAATCCAAGCTGGAAGCATGTTTTAATAGTGTGATTTGGCCATCAGAACATGCTACCTAAATAAATCCAAGCTGGAAGCATGTTTTAATAGTGTGATTTGGCCATCAGAACATGCTACCTAAATAAATCCATGCAGGAAGCATGTTTTAATAGTGTGATTTGGCCATCAGAACATGCTACCTAAATAAATTCAAGCTGGAAGCATGTTTTAATAGTGTGATTTGGCCATCAGAACATGCTACCTAAATAAATCCCAGAAGGAAGCATGTTTTAATAGTGTGATTTGGCCATCAGAACATGCTACCTAAATAAATCCATGCAGGAAGCATGTTTTAATAGTGTGATTTTGCCATCAGAACATGCTACCTAAATAAATCCAAGCTGGAAGCATGTTTTAATAGTGTGATTTGGCCATCAGAACATGCTACCTAAATAAATCCATGCAGGAAGCATGTTTTCATAGTGTGATTTGGCCATCAGAACATGCTACCTAAATAAACCCATGCAGGAAGCATGTTTTAATAGTGTGATTTGGCCATCTGAACATGCTACCTAAATAAATCCAAGCTGGAAGCATGTTTTAATAGTGTGATTTGGCCATCTGAACATGCTACCTAAATAAATCCATGCAGGAAGCATGTTTTAATAGTGTGATTTGGCCATCAGAACATGCTACCTAAATAAATCCCAGCAGGAAGCATGTTTTAATAGCGTGATTTGGCCATCAGAACATGCTACCTAAATAAATCCAAGCAGGAAACATGTTTTAATAGTGTGATTTGGCCATCAGAACATGCTACCTAAATAAATCCAAGCTGGAAGCATGTTTTAACAGTGTGATTTTGCCATCTGAACATGCTACCTAAATAAATCCCAGCAGGAAGCATGTTTTAATAGTGTGATTTGGCCATCTGAAGATGCTACCTAAATAAATCCCAGCAGGAAGCATGTTTTAATAGTGTGATTTGGCCATCTGAAGATGCTACCTAAATAAATCCCAGCAGGAAGCATGTTTTAATAGTGTGATTTGGCCATCTGAAGATGCTACCTAAATAAATACCAGCAGGAAGCATGTTTTAATAGTGTGATTTGGCCATCAGAACATGCTACCTAAATAAATCCCAGCAGGAAGCATGTTTTAATAGCGTGATTTGGCCATCAGAACATGCTACCTAAATAAATCCATGCAGGAAGCATGTTTTAATAGCGTGATTTGGCCATCTGAACATGCTACCTAAATAAATCCCAGCAGGAAGCATGTTTTAATCGTGTGATTTGGCCATCTGAACATGCTACCTAAATAAATCCAAGCAGGAAGCATGTTTTAATCGTGTGATTTGGCCATCTGAACATGCTACCTAAATAAATCCAAGCTGGAAGCATGTTTTAATAGTGTGATTTGGCCATCAGAACATGCTACCTAAATAAATCCAAGCTGGAAGCATGTTTTAATAGTGTGATTTGGCCATCAGAACATGCTACCTAAATAAATCCCAGCAGGAAGCATGTTTTAATAGTGTGATTTGGCCATCAGAACATGCTACCTAAATAAATCCAAGCTGGAAGCATGTTTTAATAGTGTGATTTGGCCATCAGAACATGCTACCTAAATAAATCCCAGCAGGAAGCATGTTTTAATAGTGTGATTTGGCCATCAGAACATGCTACCTAAATAAATCCAAGCTGGAAGCATGTTTTAATAGTGTGATTTGGCCATCTGAACATGCTACCTAAATAAATCCCAGCAGGAAGCATGTTTTAATAGTGTGATTTGGCCATCTGAAGATGCTACCTAAATAAATCCCAGCAGGAAGCATGTTTTAATAGTGTGATTTGGCCATCAGAACATGCTACCTAAATAAATCCCAGCAGGAAGCATGTTTTAATAGCGTGATTTGGCCATCAGAACATGCTACCTAAATAAACCCATGCAGGAAGCATGTTTTGATAGCGTGATTTGGCCATCTGAACATGCTACCTAAATAAATCCCAGCAGGAAGCATGTTTTGATAGTGTGATTTGGCCATCTGAACATGCTACCTAAATAAATCCCAGCAGGAAGCATGTTTTGATAGTGTGATTTGGCCATCAGAACATGCTACCTAAATAAATCCCAGCAGGAAGCATGTTTTCATAGTGTGATTTGGCCATCTGAACATGCTACCTAAATAAATCCCAGCAGGAAGCATGTTTTAATAGTGTGATTTGGCCATCAGAACATGCTACCTAAATAAATCCAAGCTAGAAGCATGTTTTAATAGTGTGATTTGGCCATCTGAACATGCTACCTAAATAAATCCAAGCTGGAAGCATGTTTTAATAGTGTGATTTGGCCATCAGAACATGCTACCTAAATAAATCCCAGCAGGAAGCATGTTTTGATAGCGTGATTTGGCCATCTGAACATGCTACCTAAATAAATCCCAGCAGGAAGCATGTTTTGATGGCGTGATTTGGCCATCTGAACATACTACCTAAATAAATCCCAGCAGGAAGCATGTTTTAATAGTGTGATTTGGCCATCAGAACATGCTACCTAAATAAATCCCAGCAGGAAGCATGTTTTGATAGCGTGATTTGGCCATCTGAACATGCTACCTAAATAAATCCCAGCAGGAAGCATGTTTTAATAGTGTGATTTGGCCATCAGAACATGCTACCTAAATAAATCCCAGCAGGAAGCATGTTTTGATAGCGTGATTTGGCCATCTGAACATGCTACCTAAATAAATCCCAGCAGGAAGCGTGTTTTAATAGTGTGATTTGGCCATCAGAACATGCTACCTAAATAAATCCCAGCAGGAAGCGTGTTTTGATAGCGTGATTTGGCCATCTGAACATGCTACCTAAATAAATCCCAGCAGGAAGCGTGTTTTGATAGCGTGATTTGGCCATCTGAACATGCTACCTAAATAAATCCAAGCTGCAAGCATGTTTTAATAGTGTGATTTGGCCATCTGAACATGCTACCTAAATAAATCCCAGCAGGAAGCATGTTTTAATAGCGTGATTTGGCCATCAGAACATACTACCTAAATAAATCCATGCAGGAAGCATGTTTTAATAGTGTGATTTGGCCATCTGAACATACTACCTAAATAAATCCCAGCAGGAAGCATGTTTTAATAGTGTGATTTGGCCATCAGAACATGCTACCTCAATAAATCCAAGCTGGAAGCATGTTTTAATAGTGTGATTTGGCCATCAGAACATGCTACCTAAATAAATCCATGCAGGAAGCATGTTTTAATAGTGTGATTTGGCCATCTGAACATACTACCTAAATAAATCCCAGCAGGAAGCATGTTTTAATAGTGTGATTTGGCCATCAGAACATGCTACCTAAATAAATCCCAGCAGGAAGCATGTTTTAATAGTGTGATTTGGCCATCAGAACATGCTACCTAAATAAATCCCAGCAAAAAGCATGTTTTGATAGTGTGATTTTGCCATCAGAACATGCTACCTAAATAAATCCCAGCAGGAAGCATGTTTTAATAGTGTGATTTGGCCATCAGAACATGCTACCTAAATAATTCCCAGCAGGAAGCATGTTTTAATAGTGTGATTTGGCCATCAGAATATACTACCTAAATAAATCCCAGCAGGAAGCATGTTTTAATAGTGTGATTTGGCCATCTGAACATGCTACCTAAATAAATCCCAGCAGGAAGCATGTTTTAATAGTGTGATTTGGCCATCTGAAGATGCTACCTAAATAAATCCCAGCAGGAAGCATGTTTTAATAGTGTGATTTGGCCATCTGAAGATGCTACCTAAATAAATCCCAGCAGGAAGCATGTTTTAATAGTGTGATTTGGCCATCTGTAGATGCTACCGAAATAAATCCCAGCAGGAAGTATGTTTTAATAGTGTGATTTGGCCATCAGAACATGCTACCTAAATAAATCCAAGCAGGAAGCATGTTTTAATAGTGTGATTTGGCCATCAGACTATACTACCTAAATAAATCCATGCAGGAAGCATGTTTTAATAGTGTGATTTGGCCATCAGAACATGCTACCTAATTAAAGCCATGCAGGAAGCATGTTTTGATAGCGTGATTTGCCCATCAGAACATGCTACCTAAATAAATCCCAGCAGGAAGCATGTTTTGATAGTGTGATTTGGCCATCTGAACATGCTACCTAAATAAATCCAAGCTGGAAGCATGTTTTAATAGTGTGATTTGGCCATCAGAACATGCTACCTAAATAAATCCCAGCAGGAAGCATGTTTTGATAGTGTGATTTGGCCATCTGAACATGCTACCTAAATAAATCCAAGCTGGAAGCATGTTTTAATAGTGTGATTTGGCCATCTGAACATGCTACCTAAATAAATCCCAGCAGGAAGCATGTTTTAATAGCGTGATTTGGCCATCAGAACATGCTACCTAAATAAATCCAAGCAGGAAGCATGTTTTAATAGTGTGATTTGGCCATCTGAACATACTACCTAAATAAATCCCAGCAGGAAGCATGTTTTAATAGTGTGATTTGGCCATCAGAACATGCTACCTAAATAAATCCAAGCTGGAAGCATGTTTTAATAGCTTGATTTGGCCATCAGAACATGCTACCTAAATAAATCCATGCAGGAAGCATGTTTTAATAGTGTGATTTGGCCATCTGAACATGCTACCTAAATAAATCCCAGCAGGAAGCATGTTTAAATAGTGTGATTTGGCCATCAGAACATGCTACCTAAATAAATCCCAGCAGGAAGCATGTTTTCATAGCGTGATTTGGCCATCAGAACATGCTACCTAAATAAATCCATGCAGGAAGCATGTTTTAATAGTGTGATTTGGCCATCTGAACATGCTACCTAAATAAATCCCAGCAGGAAGCATGTTTTGATAGCGTGATTTGGCCATCAGAACATGCTACCTAAATAAATCCCAGCAGGAAGCATGTTTTGATAGCGTGATTTGGCCATCAGAACATGCTACCTAAATAAATCCCAGCAGGAAGCATGTTTTGATAGCGTGATTTGGCCATCTGAACATACTACCTAAATAAATCCCAGCAGGAAGCATGTTTTGATAGTGTGATTTGGCCATCTGAACATGCTACCTAAATAAATCCCAGCAGGAAGCATGTTTTGATAGCGTGATTTGGCCATCAGAACATGCTACCTAAATAAATCCAAGCTGGAAGCATGTTTTAATAGTGTGATTTGGCCATCAGAACATGCTACCTAAATAAATCCCAGCAGGAAGCATGTTTTGATAGTGTGATTTGGCCATCTGAACATGCTACCTAAATAAATCCAAGCTGGAAGCATGTTTTAATAGTGTGATTTGGCCATCTGAACATGCTACCTAAATAAATCCCAGCAGGAAGCATGTTTTAATAGTGTGATTTGGCCATCAGAACATGCTACCTAAATAAATCCATGCAGGAAGCATGTTTTAATAGTGTGATTTGGCCATCTGAACATGCTACCTAAATAAATCCCAGCAGGAAGCATGTTTTAATAGTGTGATTTGGCCATCAGAACATGCTACCTAAATAAATCCCAGCAGGAAGCATGTTTTAATAGTGTGATTTGGCCATCTGAACATGCTACCTAAATAAATCCTTGCAGGAAGCATGTTTTAATAGTGTGATTTGGCCATCAGAACATGCTACCTAAATAAATCCATGCAGGAAGCATGTTTTAATAGTGTGATTTGGCCATCGGAACATGCTACCTAAATAAATCCCAGCAGGAAGCATGTTTTAATAGTGTGATTTGGCCATCGGAACATGCTACCTAAATAAATCCCAGCAGGAAGCATGTTTTAATAGTGTGATTTGGCCATCTGAACATGCTACCTAAATAAATCCCAGCAGGAAGCATGTTTTGATAGTGTGATTTGGCCATCTGAACATGCTACCTAAATAAATCCCAGCAGGAAGCATGTTTTGATAGCGTGATTTGGCCATCAGAACATGCTACCTAAATAAATCCCAGCAGGAAGCATGTTTTGATAGTGTGATTTGGCCATCAGAACATGCTACCTAAATAAATCCCAGCAGGAAGCATGTTTTGATAGTGTGATTTGGCCATCAGAACATGCTACCTAAATAAATCCAAGCTGGAAGCATGTTTTAATAGTGTGATTTGGCCATCAGACTATACTACCTAAATAAATCCATGCAGGAAGCATGTTTTAATAGTGTGATTTGGCCATCTGAACATGCTACCTAAATAAACCCATGCAGGAAGCATGTTTTAATAGTGTGATTTGGCCATCAGAACATGCTACCTAAATAAACCCCAGCAGGAAGCATGTTTTGATAGCTTGATTTGGCCATCAGACTATACTACCTAAATAAATCCATGCAGGAAGCATGTTTTAATAGTGTGATTTGGCCATCAGAACATGCTACCTAAATAAATCCCAGCAGGAAGCATGTTTTGATAGCGTGATTTGGCCATCTGAACATGCTACCTAAATAAATCCAAGCTGGAAGCATGTTTTAATAGTGTGATTTGGCCATCAGAACATGCTACCTAAATAAATCCCAGCAGGAAGCATGTTTTGATAGTGTGATTTGGCCATCTGAACATGCTACCTAAATAAATCCCAGCAGGAAGCATGTTTTGATAGAGTGATTTGGCCATCAGAACATGCTACCTAAATAAATCCCAGCAGGAAGCATGTTTTAATAGCGTGATTTGGCCATCAGAACATGCTACCTAAATAAATCCCAGCAGGAAGCATGTTTTAATAGCGTGATTTGGCCATCAGAACATGCTACCTAAATAAATCCCAGCAGGAAGCATGTTTTGATAGCGTGATTTGGCCATCAGAACATGCTACCTAAATAAATCCCAGCAGGAAGCATGTTTTGATAGCGTGATTTGGCCATCAGAACATGCTACCTAAATAAATCCTAGCACGAAGCATGTTTTGATAGCGTGATTTGGCCATCAGAACATGCTACCTAAATAAATCCGAGCAGGAAGCATGTTTTGATAGTGTGATTTGGCCATCTGAACATGCTACCTAAATAAATCCAAGCAGGAAGCATGTTTTGATAGTGTGATTTGGCCATCAGAACATGCTACCTAAATAAATCCCAGCAGGAAGCATGTTTTCATAGTGTGATTTGGCCATCAGAACATGCTACCTAAATAAATCCCAGCAGGAAGCATGTTTTGATAGTGTGATTTGGCCATCAGAACATGCTACCTAAATAAATCCCAGCAGGAAGCATGTTTTAATAGTGTGATTTGGCCATCAGAACATGCTACCTAAATAAATCCAAGCTGGAAGCATGTTTTAATAGTGTGATTTGGCCATCAGAACATGCTACCTAAATAAATCCATGCAGGAAGCATGTTTTAATAGTGTGATTTGGCCATCAGACTATACTACCTAAATAAATCCATGCAGGAAGCATGTTTTAATAGTGTGATTTGGCCATCTGAACATGCTACCTAAATAAACCCATGCAGGAAGCATGTTTTAATAGTGTGATTTGGCCATCAGAACATGCTACCTAAATAAACCCATGCAGGAAGCATGTTTTGATAGCGTGATTTGGCCATCTGAACATGCTACCTAAATAAATCCAAGCTGGAAGCATGTTTTAATACTGTGATTTGGCCATCAGAACATGCTACCTAAATAAATCCATGCAGGAAGCATGTTTTAATAGTGTGATTTGGCCATCAGAACATGCTACCTAAATAAATCCATGCAGGAAGCATGTTTTAATAGTGTGATTTGGCCATCAGAACATGCTACCTAAATAAATCCCAGCAGGAAGCATGTTTTAATAGTGTGATTTGGCCATGAGAACATGCTACCTAAATAAATCCCAGCAGGAAGCATGTTTTAATAGTGTGATTTGGCCATCAGAACATGCTACCTAAATAAATCCATGCAGGAAGCATGCTTTAATAGTGTGATTTGGCCACCTGAACATGCTACCTAAATAAATCCCAGCAGGAAGCATGTTTTAATAGTGTGATTTGGCCATCAGAACATGCTACCTAAATAAATCCCAGCAGGAAGCATGTTTTAATAGTGTGATTTGGCCATCAGAACATGCCACCTAAATCAATCCAAGCTGGAAGCATGTTTTAATAGTGTGATCTGGCCATCAGAACATGCTACCTAAATAAATCCATGCAGGAAGCATGTTTTAATAGTGTGATTTGGCCATCAGACTATACTACCTAAATGAATCCAAGCTGGAAGCATGTTTTAATAGTGTGATTTGGCCATCAGAACATGCCACCTAAATCAATCCAAGCTGGAAGCATGTTTTAATAGTGTGATTTGGCCATCAGAACATGCTACCTAAATAAATCCCAGCAGGAAGCATGTTTTCATAGTGTGATTTGGCCATCAGAACATGCTACCTAAATAAATCCCAGCAGGAAGCATGTTTTGATAGTGTGATTTGGCCATCAGAACATGCTACCTAAATAAATCCCAGCAGGAAGCATGTTTTAATAGTGTGATTTGGCCATCAGAACATGCTACCTAAATAAATCCAAGCTGGAAGCATGTTTTAATAGTGTGATTTGGCCATCAGAACATGCTACCTAAATAAATCCATGCAGGAAGCATGTTTTAATAGTGTGATTTGGCCATCAGACTATACTACCTAAATAAATCCATGCAGGAAGCATGTTTTAATAGTGTGATTTGGCCATCTGAACATGCTACCTAAATAAACCCATGCAGGAAGCATGTTTTAATAGTGTGATTTGGCCATCAGAACATGCTACCTAAATAAACCCATGCAGGAAGCATGTTTTGATAGCGTGATTTGGCCATCTGAACATGCTACCTAAATAAATCCAAGCTGGAAGCATGTTTTAATACTGTGATTTGGCCATCAGAACATGCTACCTAAATAAATCCATGCAGGAAGCATGTTTTAATAGTGTGATTTGGCCATCAGAACATGCTACCTAAATAAATCCATGCAGGAAGCATGTTTTAATAGTGTGATTTGGCCATCAGAACATGCTACCTAAATAAATCCCAGCAGGAAGCATGTTTTAATAGTGTGATTTGGCCATGAGAACATGCTACCTAAATAAATCCCAGCAGGAAGCATGTTTTAATAGTGTGATTTGGCCATCAGAACATGCTACCTAAATAAATCCATGCAGGAAGCATGCTTTAATAGTGTGATTTGGCCACCTGAACATGCTACCTAAATAAATCCCAGCAGGAAGCATGTTTTAATAGTGTGATTTGGCCATCAGAACATGCTACCTAAATAAATCCCAGCAGGAAGCATGTTTTAATAGTGTGATTTGGCCATCAGAACATGCCACCTAAATCAATCCAAGCTGGAAGCATGTTTTAATAGTGTGATCTGGCCATCAGAACATGCTACCTAAATAAATCCATGCAGGAAGCATGTTTTAATAGTGTGATTTGGCCATCAGACTATACTACCTAAATGAATCCAAGCTGGAAGCATGTTTTAATAGTGTGATTTGGCCATCAGAACATGCCACCTAAATCAATCCAAGCTGGAAGCATGTTTTAATAGTGTGATTTGGCCATCAGAACATGCTACCTAAATAAATCCAAGCTGGAAGCATGTTTTAATAGTGTGATTTGGCCATCAGAACATGCTACCTAAATAAATCCATGCAGGAAGCATGTTTTAATAGTGTGATTTGGCCATCAGACTATACTACCTAAATAAATCCATGCAGGAAGCATGTTTTAATAGTGTGATTTGGCCATCTGAACATGCTACCTAAATAAACCCATGCAGGAAGCATGTTTTAATAGTGTGATTTGGCCATCAGAACATGCTACCTAAATAAACCCATGCAGGAAGCATGTTTTGATAGCGTGATTTGGCCATCTGAACATGCTACCTAAATAAATCCAAGCTGGAAGCATGTTTTAATACTGTGATTTGGCCATCAGAACATGCTACCTAAATAAATCCATGCAGGAAGCATGTTTTAATAGTGTGATTTGGCCATCAGAACATGCTACCTAAATAAATCCATGCAGGAAGCATGTTTTAATAGTGTGATTTGGCCATCAGAACATGCTACCTAAATAAATCCCAGCAGGAAGCATGTTTTAATAGTGTGATTTGGCCATGAGAACATGCTACCTAAATAAATCCCAGCAGGAAGCATGTTTTAATAGTGTGATTTGGCCATCAGAACATGCTACCTAAATAAATCCATGCAGGAAGCATGCTTTAATAGTGTGATTTGGCCACCTGAACATGCTACCTAAATAAATCCCAGCAGGAAGCATGTTTTAATAGTGTGATTTGGCCATCAGAACATGCTACCTAAATAAATCCCAGCAGGAAGCATGTTTTAATAGTGTGATTTGGCCATCAGAACATGCCACCTAAATCAATCCAAGCTGGAAGCATGTTTTAATAGTGTGATCTGGCCATCAGAACATGCTACCTAAATAAATCCATGCAGGAAGCATGTTTTAATAGTGTGATTTGGCCATCAGACTATACTACCTAAATGAATCCAAGCTGGAAGCATGTTTTAATAGTGTGATTTGGCCATCAGAACATGCCACCTAAATCAATCCAAGCTGGAAGCATGTTTTAATAGTGTGATTTGGCCATCAGAACATGCTACCTAAATAAATCCCAGCAGGAAGCATGTTTTCATAGTGTGATTTGGCCATCAGAACATGCTACCTAAATAAATCCCAGCAGGAAGCATGTTTTGATAGTGTGATTTGGCCATCAGAACATGCTACCTAAATAAATCCCAGCAGGAAGCATGTTTTAATAGTGTGATTTGGCCATCAGAACATGCTACCTAAATAAATCCAAGCTGGAAGCATGTTTTAATAGTGTGATTTGGCCATCAGAACATGCTACCTAAATAAATCCATGCAGGAAGCATGTTTTAATAGTGTGATTTGGCCATCAGACTATACTACCTAAATAAATCCATGCAGGAAGCATGTTTTAATAGTGTGATTTGGCCATCTGAACATGCTACCTAAATAAACCCATGCAGGAAGCATGTTTTAATAGTGTGATTTGGCCATCAGAACATGCTACCTAAATAAACCCATGCAGGAAGCATGTTTTGATAGCGTGATTTGGCCATCTGAACATGCTACCTAAATAAATCCAAGCTGGAAGCATGTTTTAATACTGTGATTTGGCCATCAGAACATGCTACCTAAATAAATCCATGCAGGAAGCATGTTTTAATAGTGTGATTTGGCCATCAGAACATGCTACCTAAATAAATCCATGCAGGAAGCATGTTTTAATAGTGTGATTTGGCCATCAGAACATGCTACCTAAATAAATCCCAGCAGGAAGCATGTTTTAATAGTGTGATTTGGCCATGAGAACATGCTACCTAAATAAATCCCAGCAGGAAGCATGTTTTAATAGTGTGATTTGGCCATCAGAACATGCTACCTAAATAAATCCATGCAGGAAGCATGCTTTAATAGTGTGATTTGGCCACCTGAACATGCTACCTAAATAAATCCCAGCAGGAAGCATGTTTTAATAGTGTGATTTGGCCATCAGAACATGCTACCTAAATAAATCCCAGCAGGAAGCATGTTTTAATAGTGTGATTTGGCCATCAGAACATGCCACCTAAATCAATCCAAGCTGGAAGCATGTTTTAATAGTGTGATCTGGCCATCAGAACATGCTACCTAAATAAATCCATGCAGGAAGCATGTTTTAATAGTGTGATTTGGCCATCAGACTATACTACCTAAATGAATCCAAGCTGGAAGCATGTTTTAATAGTGTGATTTGGCCATCAGAACATGCCACCTAAATCAATCCAAGCTGGAAGCATGTTTTAATAGTGTGATTTGGCCATCAGAACATGCTACCTAAATAAATCCATGCAGGAAGCATGTTTTAATAGTGTGATTTGGCCATCTGAACATGCTACCTAAATAAACCCATGAAGGAAGCATTTTTTGATAGCGTGATTTGGCCATCAGAACATGCTACCTAAATAAATCCCAGCAGGAAGCATGTTTTGATACTGTGATTTGGCCATCAGAACATGCTACCTAAATAAATCAATGCAGGAAGCATGTTTTAATAGTGTGATTTGGCCATCACAACATGCTACCTAAATAAATCCATGCAGGAAGCATGCTTTAATAGTGTGATTTGGCCACCTGAACATGCTACCTAAATAAATCCCAGCAGGAAGCATGTTTTAATAGTGTGATTTGGCCATCAGAACATGCTACCTAAATAAATCCCAGCAGGAAGCATGTTTTAATAGTGTGATTTGGCCATCAGAACATGCCACCTAAATAAATCAATGCAGGAAGCATGTTTTAAGATTGTGATTTGGCCATCTGAACATACTACCTAAATCAATCCCAGCAGGAAGCATGTTTTAATAGTGTGATTTGGCCATCAGAACATGCTACCTAAATAAATCCAAGCTGGAAGCATGTTTTAATAGTGTGATTTGGCCATCAGAACATGCTACCTAAATAAATCCCAGCAGGAAGCATGTTTTAATAGTGTGATTTGGCCATCAGAACATGCCACCTAAATAAATCAATGCAGGAAGCATGTTTTAAGATTGTGATTTGGCCATCTGAACATACTACCTAAATCAATCCCAGCAGGAAGCATGTTTTAATAGTGTGATTTGGCCATCAGAACATGCTACCTAAATAAATCCAAGCTGGAAGCATGCTTTAATAGTGTTATTTGGCCATCTGAACATGCTACCTAAATAAATCCCAGCAGGAAGCATGTTTTAATAGTGTGATTTGGCCATCAGAACATGCTACCTAAATAAATCCATGCAGGAAGCATGTTTTAATAGTGTGATTTGGCCATCAGAACATGCTACCTAAATAAATCCCAGCAGGAAGCATGTTTTAATAGTGTGATTTGGCCACCTGAACATGCTACCTAAATAAATCCCAGCAGGAAGCATGTTTTAATAGTGTGATTTGGCCATCAGAACATGCTACCTAAATAAATCCCAGCAGGAAGCATGTTTTAATAGTGTGATTTGGCCATCAGAACATGCCACCTAAATCAATCCAAGCTGGAAGCATGTTTTAATAGTGTGATTTGGCCATCAGAACATGCTACCTAAATAAATCCATGCAGGAAGCATGTTTTAATAGTGTGATTTGGCCATCAGACTATACTACCTAAATGAATCCATGCAAGAAGCATGTTTTAATAGTGTGATTTGGCCATCTGAACATGCTACCTAAATAAACCCATGCAGGAAGCATGTTTTGATAGCGTGATTTGGCCATCAGAACATGCTACCTAAATAAATCCCAGCAGGAAGCATGTTTTAATAGTGTGATTTGGCCATCAGAACATGCTACCTAAATAAATCAATGCAGGAAGCATGTTTTAATAGTGTGATTTGGCCATCACAACATGCTACCTAAATAAATCCATGCAGGAAGCATGCTTTAATAGTGTGATTTGGCCACCTGAACATGCTACCTAAATAAATCCCAGCAGGAAGCATGTTTTAATAGTGTGATTTGGCCATCAGAACATGCTACCTAAATAAATCCCAGCAGGAAGCATGTTTTAATAGTGTGATTTGGCCATCAGAACATGCCACCTAAATAAATCAATGCAGGAAGCATGTTTTAAGATTGTGATTTGGCCATCTGAACATACTACCTAAATCAATCCCAGCAGGAAGCATGTTTTAATAGTGTGATTTGGCCATCAGAACATGCTACCTAAATAAATCCAAGCTGGAAGCATGTTTTAATAGTGTGATTTGGCCATCAGAACATGCTACCTAAATAAATCCCAGCAGGAAGCATGTTTTAATAGTGTGATTTGGCCATCAGAACATGCCACCTAAATAAATCAATGCAGGAAGCATGTTTTAAGATTGTGATTTGGCCATCTGAACATACTACCTAAATCAATCCCAGCAGGAAGCATGTTTTAATAGTGTGATTTGGCCATCAGAACATGCTGCCTAAATAAATCCCAGCAGGAAGCATGTTTTAATAGTGTGATTTGGCCATCAGAACATGCTACCTAAATAAACCCATGCAGGAAGCATGTTTTAATAGTGTGATTTGGCCATCAGAACATACTACCTAAATAAATCCCAGCAGGAAGCATGTTTTAATAGTGTGATTTGGCCATCAGAACATGCTACCTAAATAAACCCATGCAGGAAGCATGTTTTAATAGTGTGATTTGGCCATCAGAACATACTACCTAAATAAATCCCAGCAGTAAGCATGTTTTAATAGTGTGATTTGGCCATCAGAATATACTACCTAAATAAATCCATGCAAGGAGCATGTTTTAATAGTGTGATTTGGCCATCAGAACATGCTACCTAAATAAACCCATGCAGGAAGCATGTTTTAATAGTGTGATTTGGCCATCAGAACATGCTACCTAAATAAATCCCAGAAGGAAGCATGTTTTAATAGTGTGATTTGGCCATCAGAACATGCT
Organism: Neolamprologus brichardi; assembly: GCF_056152115.1. Classification (NCBI taxonomy): domain Eukaryota; kingdom Metazoa; phylum Chordata; class Actinopteri; order Cichliformes; family Cichlidae; genus Neolamprologus; species Neolamprologus brichardi. Next base: position 10,654,616 of record NC_142121.1, on the reverse strand, counting down.
ACCTAAATAAATCCAAGCAGGAAGCATGTTTTAATAGTGTGATTTGGCCATCAGAACATGCTGCCTAAATAAATCCCAGCAGGAAGCATGTTTTGATAGTGTGATTTGGCCATCAGAACATGCTACCTAAATAAACCCATGCAGGAAGCATGTTTTAATAGTGTGATTTGGCCATCAGAACATACTACCTAAATAAATCCCAGCAGGAAGCATGTTTTAATAGTGTGATTTGGCCATCTGAACATGCTACCTAAATAAACCCATGCAGGAAGCATGTTTTGATAGCGTGATTTGGCCATCAGAACATGCTACCTAAATAAATCCCAGCAGGAAGCATGTTTTGATACTGTGATTTGGCCATCAGAACATGCTACCTAAATAAATCAATGCAGGAAGCATGTTTTAATAGTGTGATTTGGCCATCACAACATGCTACCTAAATAAATCCATGCAGGAAGCATGCTTTAATAGTGTGATTTGGCCACCTGAACATGCTACCTAAATAAATCCCAGCAGGAAGCATGTTTTAATAGTGTGATTTGGCCATCAGAACATGCTACCTAAATAAATCCCAGCAGGAAGCATGTTTTAATAGTGTGATTTGGCCATCAGAACATGCCACCTAAATAAATCAATGCAGGAAGCATGTTTTAAGATTGTGATTTGGCCATCTGAACATACTACCTAAATCAATCCCAGCAGGAAGCATGTTTTAATAGTGTGATTTGGCCATCAGAACATGCTACCTAAATAAATCCAAGCTGGAAGCATGTTTTAATAGTGTGATTTGGCCATCAGAACATGCTACCTAAATAAATCCCAGCAGGAAGCATGTTTTAATAGTGTGATTTGGCCATCAGAACATGCCACCTAAATCAATCCAAGCTGGAAGCATGTTTTAATAGTGTGATTTGGCCATCAGAACATGCTACCTAAATAAATCCATGCAGGAAGCATGTTTTAATAGTGTGATTTGGCCATCAGACTATACTACCTAAATGAATCCATGCAAGAAGCATGTTTTAATAGTGTGATTTGGCCATCTGAACATGCTACCTAAAAAAACCCATGCAGGAAGCATGTTTTGATAGCGTGATTTGGCCATCAGAACATGCTACCTAAATAAATCCCAGCAGGAAGCATGTTTTGATACTGTGATTTGGCCATCAGAACATGCTACCTAAATAAATCCATGCAGGAAGCATGCTTTAATAGTGTGATTTGGCCACCTGAACATGCTACCTAAATAAATCCCAGCAGGAAGCATGTTTTAATAGTGTGATTTGGCCATCAGAACATGCTACCTAAATAAATCCCAGCAGGAAGCATGTTTTAATAGTGTGATTTGGCCATCAGAACATGCCACCTAAATAAATCAATGCAGGAAGCATGTTTTAAGATTGTGATTTGGCCATCTGAACATACTACCTAAATCAATCCCAGCAGGAAGCATGTTTTAATAGTGTGATTTGGCCATCAGAACATGCTACCTAAATAAATCCAAGCTGGAAGCATGTTTTAATAGTGTGATTTGGCCATCAGAACATGCTACCTAAATAAATCCCAGCAGGAAGCATGTTTTAATAGTGTGATTTGGCCATCAGAACATGCCACCTAAATAAATCAATGCAGGAAGCATGTTTTAAGATTGTGATTTGGCCATCAGAACATGCTACCTAAATAAATCCATGCAGGAAGCATGTTTTAATAGTGTGATTTGGCCATCAGAATATACTACCTAAATAAATCCCAGCAGGAAGCATGTTTTAATAGTGTGATTTGGCCATCAGAACATGCTACCTAAATAAACCCATGCAGGAAGCATGTTTTAATAGTGTGATTTGGCCATCAGAACATACTACCTAAATAAATCCCAGCAGTAAGCATGTTTTAATAGTGTGATTTGGCCATCAGAATATACTACCTAAATAAATCCATGCAAGGAGCATGTTTTAATAGTGTGATTTGGCCATCAGAACATGCTACCTAAATAAATCCCAGCAGGAAGCATGTTTTAATAGTGTGATTTGGCCATCAGAACATGCTACCTAAATAAACCCATGCAGGAAGCATGTTTTAATAGTGTGATTTGGCCATCAGAACATGCTACCTAAATAAATCCCAGCAGGAAGCATGTTTTAATAGTGTGATTTGGCCATCAGAACATGCTACCTAAATAAATCCAAGCAGGAAGCATGTTTTAATAGTGTGATTTGGCCATCAGAACATGCTGCCTAAATAAATCCCAGCAGGAAGCATGTTTTGATAGTGTGATTTGGCCATCAGAACATGCTACCTAAATAAACCCATGCAGGAAGCATGTTTTAATAGTGTGATTTGGCCATCAGAACATGCTACCTAAATAAATCCCAGCAGGAAGCATGTTTTAATAGTGTGATTTTGCCATCAGAACATGCTGCCTAAATAAATCCCAGCAGGAAGCATGTTTTAATAGTGTGATTTGGCCATCAGAACATGCTACCTAAATAAATCCCAGCAGGAAGCATGTTTTAATAGTGTGATTTGGCCATCAGAACATGCTACCTAAATAAATCCAAGCTGGAAGCATGTTTTAATAGTGTGATTTGGCCATCTGAACATACTACCTAAATAGATCCCAGCAGGAAGCATGTTTTAATAGTGTGATTTGGCCATCTGAACATGCTACCTAAATAAATCCATGCAGGAAGCATGTTTTAATAGTGTGATTTGGCCATCAGAATATACTACCTAAATAAATCCATGCAAGGAGCATGTTTTAATAGTGTGATTTGGCCATCAGAACATGCTACCTAAATAAATCCCAGCAGGAAGCATGTTTTAATAGTGTGATTTGGCCATCAGAACATGCTACCTAAATAAATCCCAGCAGGAAGCATGTTTTAATAGTGTGATTTGGCCATCAGAACATGCTGCCTGAATAAATCCCAGCAGGAAGCATGTTTTGATAGTGTGATTTGGCCATCAGAACATGCTACCTAAATAAATCCAAGCTGGAAGCATGCTTTAATAGTGTGATTTGGCCATCAGAACATGCTACCTCAATAACTCCCAGCAGGAAGCATGTTTTAATAGTGTGATTTGGCCATCAGAACATGCTACCTAAATAAATCCCAGCAGGAAGCATGTTTTAATAGTGTGATTTGGCCATCTGAACATGCTACCTAAATAAATCCAAGCTGGAAGCATGTTTTAATAGTGTGATTTGGCCATCAGAACATGCTACCTAAATAAATCCAAGCTGGAAGCATGTTTTAATAGTGTGATTTGGCCATCAGAACATGCTACCTTAATAAATCCCAGCAGGAAGCATGTTTTAATAGTGTGATTTGGCCATCTGAACATGCTACCTAAATAAATCCAAGCTGGAAGCATGTTTTAATAGTGTGATTTGGCCATCAGAACATGCTACCTAAATAAATCCCAGCAGGAAGCATGTTTTAATAGTGTGATTTGGCCATCTGAACATGCTACCTAAATAAATCCAAGCTGGAAGCATGTTTTAATAGTGTGATTTGGCCATCAGAACATGCTACCTAAATAAATCCAAGCTGGAAGCATGTTTTAATAGTGTGATTTGGCCATCACAACATACTACCTAAATAAATCCCAGCAGGAAGCATGTTTTGATAGTGTGATTTGGCCATCAGAACATGCTACCTAAATAAATCCCAGCAGGAAGCATGTTTTAATAGTGTGATTTGGCCATCAGAACATACTACCTAAATAAATCCCTGCAAGGAGCATGTTTTAATAGTGTGATTTGGCCATCAGAACATGCTACCTAAATAAATCCCAGCAGGAAGCATGTTTTAATAGTGTGATTTGGCCATCAGAACATGCTACCTAAATAAACCCATGCAGGAAGCATGTTTTAATAGTGTGATTTGGCCATCAGAACATGCTACCTAAATAAATCCCAGCAGGAAGCATGTTTTAATAGTGTGATTTGGCCATCAGAACATGCTACCTAAATAAACCCATGCAGGAAGCATGTTTTAATAGTGTGATTTGGCCATCAGAACATGCTACCTAAATAAATCCCAGCAGGAAGCATGTTTTAATAGTGTGATTTGGCCATCAGAACATGCTGCCTAAATAAATCCCAGCAGGAAGAATGTTTTGATAGTGTGATTTGGCCATCAGAACATGCTACCTAAATAAACCCATGCTGGAAGCATGTTTTAATAGTGTGTTTTGGCCATCAGAACATGCTACCTAAATAAACCCATGCAGGAAGCATGTTTTAATAGTGTGATTTGGCCATCAGAACATACTACCTAAATAAATCCCAGCAGTAAGCATGTTTTAATAGTGTGATTTGGCCATCAGAATATACTACCTAAATAAATCCCTGCAAGGAGCATGTTTTAATAGTGTGATTTGGCCATCAGAACATGCTACCTAAATAAACCCATGCAGGAAGCATGTTTTAATAGTGTGATTTGGCCATCAGAACATGCTACCTAAATAAATCCCAGCAGGAAGCATGTTTTAATAGTGTGATTTGGCCATCAGAACATGCTACCTAAATAAACCCATGCAGGAAGCATGTTTTAATAGTGTGATTTGGCCATCAGAACATGCTACCTAAATAAATCCCAGCAGGAAGCATGTTTTAATAGTGTGATTTGGCCATCAGAACATGCTGCCTAAATAAATCCCAGCAGGAAGCATGTTTTGATAGTGTGATTTGGCCATCAGAACATGCTACCTAAATAAATCCCAGCAGGAAGCATGTTTTAATAGTGTGATTTGGCCATCAGAACATGCTACCTAAATAAATCCCAGCAGGAAGCATGTTTTAATAGTGTGTTTTGGCCATCAGAACATGCTACCTAAATAAACCCATGCAGGAAGCATGTTTTAATAGTGTGATTTGGCCATCAGAACATGCTGCCTAAATAAATCCCAGCAGGAAGCATGTTTTAATAGTGTGATTTGGCCATCAGAACATGCTACCTAAATAAATCCAACCTGGAAGCATGTTTTAATAGTGTGATTTGGCCATCTGAACATACTACCTAAATAAATCCATGCAGGAAGCATGTTTTAATAGTGTGATTTGGCCATCAGAACATGCTACCTAAATAAACCCATGCAGGAAGCATGTTTTAATAGTGTGATTTGGCCATCAGAACATGCTGCCTAAATAAATCCCAGCAGGAAGCATGTTTTGATAGTGTGATTTGGCCATCAGAACATGCTACCTAAATAAACCCATGCAGGAAGCATGTTTTAATAGTGTGATTTGGCCATTAGAACATACTACCTAAATCAATCCCAGCAGGAAGCATGTTTTGATAGTGTGATTTGGCCATCAGAACATGCTACCTAAATAAACCCATGCCGGAAGCATGTTTTAATAGTGTGATTTGGCCATCAGAACATGCTGCCTAAATAAATCCCAGCAGGAAGCATGTTTTAATAGTGTGATTTGGCCATCAGAACATGCTACCTAAATAAATCCAACCTGGAAGCATGTTTTGATAGTGTGATTTGGCCATCTGAACATACTACCTAAATAAATCCATGCAGGAAGCATGTTTTAATAGTGTGATTTGGCCATCAGAACATGCTACCTAAATAAATCCATGCAGGAAGCATGTTTTAATAGTGTGATTTGGCCATCAGAACATGCTACCTAAATAAATCCCAGCAGGAAGCATGTTTTAATAGTGTGATTTGGCCATCAGAACATGCTACCTAAATAAAACGAAGCAGGAAGCATGTTTTAATAGTGTGATTTGGCCATCAGAACATGCTACCTAAATAAATCCAAGCTGGAAGCATGTTTTAATAGTGTGATTTGGCCATCAGAACATGCTACCTAAATAAAACGAAGCAGGAAGCATGTTTTAATAGTGTGATTTGGCCATCAGAACATGCTGCCTAAATAAATCCCAGCAGGAAGCATGTTTTAATAGTGTGATTTGGCCACCTGAACATGCTACCTAAATAAATCCCAGCAGGAAGCATGTTTTAATAGTGTGATTTGGCCATCAGAACATGCTACCTAAATAAATCCTAGCTGAAAGCATGTTTTAATAGTGTGATTTGGCCATCAGAACATGCTACCTAAATAAATCCCAGCAGGAAGCATGTTTTAATAGTGTGATTTGGCCATCAGAACATGCTACCTAAATAAACCCATGCAGGAAGCATGTTTTAATAGTGTGATTTGGCCATCAGAACATGCTACCTAAATAAATCCCAGCAGGAAGCATGTTTTAATAGTGTGATTTGGCCATCAGAACATGCTACCTAAATAAATCCAAGCTGGAAGCATGTTTTAATAGTGTGATTTGGCCATCAGAACATGCTACCTAAATAAATCCAAGCAGGAAGCATGTTTTAATAGTGTGATTTGGCCATCAGAACATGCTACCTAAATAAATCCAAGCAGGAAGCATGTTTTAATAGTGTGATTTGGCCATCAGAACATGCTACCTAAATAAATCCCAGCAGGAAGCATGCTTTAATATTGTGATTTGGCCACCTGAACATGCTACCTAAATAAATCCCAGCAGGAAGCATGTTTTAATAGTGTGTTTTGGCCATCAGAACATGCAACCTAAATAAACCCATGCAGGAAGCATGTTTTAATAGTGTGATTTGGCCATCAGAACATACTACCTAAATAAATCCTAGCTGAAAGCATGTTTTAATAGTGTGATTTGGCCATCTGAACATGCTACGTAAATAAATCCATGCAGGAAGCATGTTTTAATAGTGTGATTTGGCCATCAGAACATGCTACCTAAATAAATCCTAGCTGAAAGCATGTTTTAATAGTGTGATTTGGCCATCAGAACATGCTACCTAAATAAATCCCAGCAGGAAGCATGTTTTAATAGTGTGATTTGGCCATCAGAACATGCCACCTAAATCAATCCAAGCTGGAAGCATGTTTTAATAGTGTGATTTGGCCATCAGAACATGCTACCTAAATAAATCCATGCAGGAAGCATGTTTTAATAGTGTGATTTGGCCATCAGAACATGCTACCTAAATAAATCCCAGCAGGAAGCATGTTTTAATAGTGTGATTTGGCCATCAGAACATGCTACCTAAATAAATCCAAACTGGAAGCATGTTTTAATAGTGTGATTTGGCCATCAGAACATGCTACCTAAATAAGTCCCAGCTGGAAGCATGTTTCAATAGTGTGATTTGGCCATCAGAACATGCTACCTAAATAAATCCAAGCAGGAAGCATGTTTTAATAGTGTGATTTGGCCATCAGAACATGCTACCTAAATAAATCCCAGCAGGAAGCATGCTTTAATAGTGTGATTTGGACACCTGAACATGCTACCTAAATAAATCCCAGCAGGAAGCATGCTTTAATAGTGTGATTTGGCCATCAGAACATGCTACCTAAATAAACCCATGCAGGAAGCATGTTTTAATAGTGTGATTTGGCCATCAGAACATGCTACCTAAATAAATCCCAGCAGGAAGCATGCTTTAATAGTGTGATTTGGACACCTGAACATGCTACCTAAATAAATCCCAGCAGGAAGCATGCTTTAATAGTGTGATTTGGCCATCAGAACATGCTACCTAAATAAATCCCAGCAGGAAGCATTCTTTAATAGTGTGATTTGGCCACCTGAACATGCTACCTAAATAAATCCCAGCAGGAAGCATGTTTTAATAGTGTGTTTTGGCCATCAGAACATGCTACCTAAATAAACCCATGCAGGAAGCATGTTTTAATAGTGTGATTTGGCCATCAGAACATACTACCTAAATAAATCCCAGGAGTAAGCATGTTTTAATAGTGTGATTTGGCCATCAGAACATGCTACCTAAATAAATCCCAGCAGGAAGCATGCTTTAATAGTGTGATTTGGCCACCTGAACATGCTACCTAAATAAATCCCAGCAGGAAGCATGTTTTAATAGTGTGTTTTGGCCATCAGAACATGCTACCTAAATAAATCCATGCAAGGAGCATGTTTTGATAGTGTGATTTGGCCATCAGAACATGCTGCCTAAATAAATCCCAGCAGGAAGCATGTTTTAATAGTGTGATTTGGCCATCAGAACATGCTACCTAAATAAATCCCAGCAGGAAGCATGTTTTAATAGTGTGATTTGGCCATCAGAACATGCTGCCTAAATAAATCCCAGCAGGAAGCATGTTTTAATAGTGTGATTTGGCCATCAGAACATGCTGCCTAAATAAATCCCAGCAGGAAGCATGTTTTAATAGTGTGATTTGGCCATCAGAACATGCTGCCTAAATAAATCCCAGCAGGAAGCATGTTTAAATAGTGTGATTTGGCCATCAGAACATGCTACCTAAATAAATCCAAGCTGGAAGCATGTTTTAATAGTGTGATTTGGCCATTTGAACATGCTACCTAAATAAATCCCAGCAGGAAGCATGTTTTAATAGTGTGATTTGGCCATCAGAACATACTACCTAAATAAATCCATGCAGGAAGCATGTTTTAATAGTGTGATTTGGCCATCAGAACATTCTACCTAAATAAATCCCAGCAGGAAGCATGTTTTAATAGTGTGATTTGGCCATCTGAACATGCTACCTAAATAAATCCCAGCAGGAAGCATGTTTTAATAGTGTGATTTGGCCATCAGAACATGCTACCTAAATAAATCCATGCAGGAAGCATGTTTTAATAGTGTGATTTGGCCATCTGAACATACTACCTAAATAAATCCCAGCAGGAAGCATGTTTTAATAGTGTGATTTGGCCATCAGAACATGCTACCTAAATAAATCCCAGCAGGAAGCATGTTTTAATAGTGTGATTTGGCCATCTGAACATACTACCTAAATAAATCCCAGCAGGAAGCATGTTTTAATAGTGTGATTTGGCCATCTGAACATGCTACCTAAATAAATCCATGCAGGAAGCATGTTTTAATAGTGTGATTTGGTCATCAGAACATGCTACCTAAATAAATCCTAGCTGAAAGCATGTTTTAATAGTGTGATTTGGCCATCTGAACATGCTACCTAAATAAATCCATGCAGGAAGCATGTTTTAATAGTGTGATTTGGTCATCAGAACATGCTACCTAAATAAATCCTAGCTGAAAGCATGTTTTAATAGTGTGATTTGGCCATCTGAACATGCTACCTAAATAAATCCATGCAGGAAGCATGTTTTAATAGTGTGATTTGGTCATCAGAACATGCTACCTAAATAAATCCATGCAGGAAGCATGTTTTAATAGTGTGATTTGGCCATCAGAACATGCTACCTAAATAAATCCCAGCAGGAAGCATGTTTTAATAGTGTGATTTGGCCATCAGAACATACTACCTAAATAAATCCATGCAGGAAGCATGTTTTAATAGTGTGATTTGGCCATCAGAACATGCTACCTAAATAAATCCCATTAGGAAGCATGTTTTAATAGTGTGATTTGGCCATCAGAACATGCTACCTAAATAAATCCAAGCTGGAAGCATGTTTTAATAGTGTGATTTGGCCATCAGAACATGCTACCTAAATAAATCCCAGCAGGAAGCATGTTTTAATAGTGTGATTTGGCCATCAGAACATGCTACCTAAATAAATCCCAGCAGGAAGCATGCTTTAATAGTGTGATTTGGCCACCTGAACATGCTACCTAAATAAATCCCAGCAGGAAGCATGTTTTAATAGTGTGTTTTGGCCATCAGAACATGCTACTTAAATAAACCCATGCAGGAAGCATGTTTTAATAGTGTGTTTTGGCCATCAGAACATGCTACCTAAATAAACCCATGCAGGAAGCATGTTTTAATAGTGTGATTTGGCCATCAGAACATACTACCTAAATAAATCCCAGCAGGAAGCATGTTTTAATAGTGTGATTTGGCCATCAGAATATGCTACCTAAATAAACCCATGCAGGAAGCATGTTTTAATAGTGTGATTTGGCCATCAGAACATGCTACCTAAATAAATCCCAGCAGGAAGCATGTTTTAATAGTGTGATTTGGCCATCAGAACATGCTACCTAAATAAATCCCAGCAGGAAGCATGCTTTAATAGTGTGATTTGGCCACCTGAACATGCTACCTAAATAAATCCCAGCAGGAAGCATGTTTTAATAGTGTGTTTTGGCCATCAGAACATGCTACCTAAATAAACCCATGCAGGAAGCATGTTTTAATAGTGTGATTTGGCCATCAGAACATACTACCTAAATAAATCCCAGCAGGAAGCATGTTTTAATAGTGTGATTTGGCCATCAGAATATACTACCTAAATAAATACATGCAAGGAGCATGTTTTAATAGTGTGATTTGGCCATCAGAACATGCTACCTAAATAAATCCCAGCAGGAAGCATGTTTTAATAGTGTGATTTGGCCATCAGAACATGCTACCTAAATAAACCCATGCAGGAAGCATGTTTTAATAGTGTGATTTGGCCATCAGAACATACTACCTAAATAAATCCCAGCAGGAAGCATGTTTTAATAGTGTGATTTGGCCATCAGAACATGCTACCTAAATAAACCCATGCAGGAAGCATGTTTTAATAGTGTGTTTTGGCCATCAGAACATGCTACCTAAATAAACCCATGCAGGAAGCATGTTTTAATAGTGTGATTTGGCCATCAGAACATACTACCTAAATAAATCCCAGCAGGAAGCATGTTTTAATAGTGTGATTTGGCCATCAGAATATACTACCTAAATAAATCCATGCAAGGAGCATGTTTTAATAGTGTGATTTGGCCATCAGAACATGCTACCTAAATAAATCCCAGCAGGAAGCATGTTTTAATAGTGTGATTTGGCCATCAGAACATGCTACCTAAATAAACCCATGCAGGAAGCATGTTTTAATAGTGTGATTTGGCCATCAGAACATACTACCTAAATAAATCCCAGCAGGAAGCATGTTTTAATAGTGTGATTTGGCCATCAGAACATGCTGCCTAAATAAATCCCAGCAGGAAGCATGTTTTGATAGTGTGATTTGGCCATCAGAACATGCTACCTAAATAAATCCCAGCAGGAAGCATGTTTTATTAGTGTGATTTGGCCATCAGAACATGCTACCTAAATAAACCCATGCAGGAAGCATGTTTTAATAGTGTGATTTGGCCATCAGAACATGCTACCTAAATAAATCCCAGCAGGAAGCTTGTTTTGATAGTGTGATTTGGCCATCTGAACATACTACCTAAATAAATCCCAGCAGGAAGCATGTTTTAATAGTGTGATTTGGCCATCAGAACATGCTGCCTAAATAAATCCATGCAGGAAGCATGTTTTAATAGTGTGATTTGGTCATCAGAACATGCTACCTAAATAAATCCTAGCTGAAAGCATGTTTTAATAGTGTGATTTGGCCATCAGAACATGCTACCTAAATAAATCCATGCACGAAGCATGTTTTAATAGTGTGATTTGGTCATCAGAACATGCTACCTAAATAAATCCTAGCTGAAAGCATGTTTTAATAGTGTGATTTGGCCATCAGAACATACTACCTAAATAAATCCATGCAGGAAGCATGTTTTAATAGTGTGATTTGGCCATCAGAACATGCTACCTAAATAAATCCATGCAGGAAGCATGTTTTAATAGTGTGATTTGGCCATCAGAACATGCTACCTAAATAAATCCCAGCAGGAAGCATGTTTTAATAGTGTGATTTGGCCATCTGAACATACTACCTAAATAAATCCCAGCAGGAAGCATGTTTTAATAGTGTGATTTGGCCATCAGAACATGCTACCTAAATAAATCCATGCAGGAAGCATGTTTTAATAGTGTGATTTGGCCATCAGAACATGCTACCTAAATAAATCCCAGCAGGAAGTATGTTTTAATAGTGTGATTTGGCCATCTGAACATACTACCTAAATAAATCCCAGCAGGAAGCATGTTTTAATAGTGTGATTTGGCCATCTGAACATGCTACCTAAATAAATCCATGCAGGAAGCATGTTTTAATAGTGTGATTTGGCCATCAGAACATGCTACCTAAATAAATCCTAGCTGAAAGCATGTTTTAATAGTGTGATTTGGCCATCAGAACATGCTACCTAAATAAATCCATGCAGGAAGCATGTTTTAATAGTGTGATTTGGCCATCAGAACATGCTACCTAAATAAATCCCAGCAGGAAGCATGTTTTAATAGTGTGATTTGGCCATCAGAACATACTACCTAAATAAATCCATGCAGGAAGCATGTTTTAATAGTGTGATTTGGCCATCAGAACATGCTACCTAAATAAATCCAAGCTGGAAGCATGTTTTAATAGTGTGATTTGGCCATCAGAACATGCTACCTAAATAAATCCAAGCTGGAAGCATGTTTTAATAGTGTGATTTGGCCATCAGAACATGCTACCTAAATAAATCCATGCAGGAAGCATGTTTTAATAGTGTGATTTGGCCATCAGAACATGCTACCTAAATAAATCCCAGCAGGAAGCATGTTTTAATAGTGTGATTTGGCCATCAGAACATGCTACCTAAATAAATCCAAGCTGGAAGCATGTTTTAATAGTGTGATTTGGCCATCAGAACATGCTACCTAAATAAATCCCAGCAGGAAGCATGTTTTAATAGTGTGATTTGGCCATCAGAACATGCTACCTAAATAAATCCCAGCAGGAAGCATGCTTTAATAGTGTGATTGGGCCACCTGAACATGCTACCTAAATAAATCCCAGCAGGAAGCATGTTTTAATAGTGTGATTTGGCCATCAGAACATGCTACCTAAATAAACCCATGCAGGAAGCATGTTTTAATAGTGTGTTTTGGCCATCAGAACATGCTACCTAAATAAACCCATGCAGGAAGCATGTTTTAATAGTGTGATTTGGCCATCAGAACATACTACCTAAATAAATCCCAGCAGGAAGCATGTTTTAATAGTGTGATTTGGCCATCAGAATATACTACCTAAATAAATCCATGCAAGGAGCATGTTTTATTAGTGTGATTTGGCCATCAGAGCATGCTACCTAAATAAACCCATGCAGGAAGCATGTTTTAATAGTGTGATTTGGCCATCAGAACATACTACCTAAATAAATCCCAGCAGGAAGCATGTTTTAATAGTGTGATTTGGCCATCAGAACATGCTACCTAAATAAACCCATGCAGGAAGCATGTTTTAATAGTGTGATTTGGCCATCAGAACATGCTACCTAAATAAATCCCAGCAGGAAGCATGTTTTAATAGTGTGATTTGGCCATCAGAACATGCTACCTAAATAAATCCCAACAGGAAGCATGTTTTAATAGTGTGATTTGGCCATCTGAACATGCTACCTAAATAAACCCATGCAGGAAGCATGTTTTAATAGTGTGATTTGGCCATCAGAACATACTACCTAAATAAACCCATGCAGGAAGCATGTTTTAATAGTGTGATTTGGCCATCAGAACATACTACCTAAATAAATCCCAGCAGGAAGCATGTTTTAATAGTGTGATTTGGCCATCAGAACATGCTGCCTAAATAAATCCATGCAGGAAGCATGTTTTAATAGTGTGATTTGGCCATCAGAACATGCTGCCTAAATAAATCCAAGCTGGAAGCATGTTTTAATAGTGTGATTTGGCCATCAGAACATGCTACCTAAATAAATCCATGCAGGAAGCATGTTTTAATAGTGTGATTTGGCCATCAGAACATGCTACCTAAATAAATCCAAGCAGGAAGCATGTTTTGATAGTGTGATTTGGCCATCAGAACATGCTACCTAAAAAAATCCAAGCTGGAAGCATGCTTTAATAGTGTGATTTGGCCATCAGAACATGCTACCTCAATAAATCCCAGCAGGAAGCATGTTTTAATAGTGTGATTTGGCCATCAGAACAAGCTACCTAAATAAATCCCAGCAGGAAGCATGTTTTAATAGTGTGATTTGGCCATCAGAACATGCTACCTAAATAAACCCATGCAGGAAGCATGTTTTAATAGTGTGATTTGGCCATCAGAACATACTACCTAAATAAATCCCAGCAGGAAGCATGTTTTAATAGTGTGATTTGGCCATCAGAATATACTACCTAAATAAATCCATGCAAGGAGCATGTTTTAATAGTGTGATTTGGCCATCAGAACATACTACCTAAATAAACCCATGCAGGAAGCATGTTTTAATAGTGTGATTTGGCCATCAGAACATACTACCTAAATAAATCCCAGCAGGAAGCATGTTTTAATAGTGTGATTTGGCCATCAGAACATGCTACCTAAATAAACCCATGCAGGAAGCATGTTTTAATAGTGTGATTTGGCCATCAGAACATACTACCTAAATAAATCCCAGCAGGAAGCATGTTTTAATAGTGTGATTTGGCCATCAGAACATGCTGCCTAAATAAATCCCAGCAGGAAGCATGTTTTGATAGTGTGATTTGGCCATCAGAACATGCTACCTAAATAAATCCCAGCAGGAAGCATGTTTTATTAGTGTGATTTGGCCATCAGAACATGCTACCTAAATAAACCCATGCAGGAAGCATGTTTTAATAGTGTGATTTGGCCATCAGAACATGCTACCTAAATAAATCCCAGCAGGAAGCTTGTTTTGATAGTGTGATTTGGCCATCTGAACATGCTACCTAAATAAATCCCAGCAGGAAGCATGTTTTAATAGTGTGATTTGGCCATCAGAACATGCTGCCTAAATAAATCCATGCAGGAAGCATGTTTTAATAGTGTGATTTGGTCATCAGAACATGCTACCTAAATAAATCCTAGCTGAAAGCATGTTTTAATAGTGTGATTTGGCCATCAGAACATGCTACCTAAATAAATCCATGCACGAAGCATGTTTTAATAGTGTGATTTGGTCATCAGAACATGCTACCTAAATAAATCCTAGCTGAAAGCATGTTTTAATAGTGTGATTTGGCCATCAGAACATACTACCTAAATAAATCCATGCAGGAAGCATGTTTTAATAGTGTGATTTGGCCATCAGAACATGCTACCTAAATAAATCCCAGCAGGAAGCATGTTTTAATAGTGTGATTTGGCCATCAGAACATGCTACCTAAATAAATCCCAGCAGGAAGCATGTTTTAATAGTGTGATTTGGCCATCTGAACATACTACCTAAATAAATCCCAGCAGGAAGCATGTTTTAATAGTGTGATTTGGCCATCAGAACATGCTACCTAAATAAATCCATGCAGGAAGCATGTTTTAATAGTGTGATTTGGCCATCAGAACATGCTACCTAAATAAATCCCAGCAGGAAGCATGTTTTAATAGTGTGATTTGGCCATCTGAACATACTACCTAAATAAATCCCAGCAGGAAGCATGTTTTAATAGTGTGATTTGGCCATAAGAACATGCTACCTAAATAAATCCATGCAGGAAGCATGTTTTAATAGTGTGATTTGGCCATCAGAACATGCTACCTAAATAAATCCTAGCTGAAAGCATGTTTTAATAGTGTGATTTGGCCATCAGAACATGCTACCTAAATAAATCCATGCAGGAAGCATGTTTTAATAGTGTGATTTGGCCATCAGAACATGCTACCTAAATAAATCCCAGCAGGAAGCATGTTTTAATAGTGTGATTTGGCCATCAGAACATACTACCTAAATAAATCCATGCAGGAAGCATGTTTTAATAGTGTGATTTGGCCATCAGAACATGCTACCTAAATAAATCCAAGCTGGAAGCATGTTTTAATAGTGTGATTTGGCCATCAGAACATGCTACCTAAATAAATCCAAGCTGGAAGCATGTTTTAATAGTGTGATTTGGCCATCAGAACATGCTACCTAAATAAATCCATGCAGGAAGCATGTTTTAATAGTGTGATTTGGCCATCAGAACATGCTACCTAAATAAATCCCAGCAGGAAGCATGTTTTAATAGTGTGATTTGGCCATCAGAACATGCTACCTAAATAAATCCAAGCTGGAAGCATGTTTTAATAGTGTGATTTGGCCATCAGAACATGCTACCTAAATAAATCCCAGCAGGAAGCATGTTTTAATAGTGTGATTTGGCCATCAGAACATGCTACCTAAATAAATCCCAGCAGGAAGCATGCTTTAATAGTGTGATTGGGCCACCTGAACATGCTACCTAAATAAATCCCAGCAGGAAGCATGTTTTAATAGTGTGATTTGGCCATCAGAACATGCTACCTAAATAAACCCATGCAGGAAGCATGTTTTAATAGTGTGTTTTGGCCATCAGAACATGCTACCTAAATAAACCCATGCAGGAAGCATGTTTTAATAGTGTGATTTGGCCATCAGAACATACTACCTAAATAAATCCCAGCAGGAAGCATGTTTTAATAGTGTGATTTGGCCATCAGAATATACTACCTAAATAAATCCATGCAAGGAGCATGTTTTAATAGTGTGATTTGGCCATCAGAGCATGCTACCTAAATAAACCCATGCAGGAAGCATGTTTTAATAGTGTGATTTGGCCATCAGAACATACTACCTAAATAAATCCCAGCAGGAAGCATGTTTTAATAGTGTGATTTGGCCATCAGAACATGCTACCTAAATAAACCCATGCAGGAAGCATGTTTTAATAGTGTGATTTGGCCATCAGAACATGCTACCTAAATAAATCCCAGCAGGAAGCATGTTTTAATAGTGTGATTTGGCCATCAGAACATGCTACCTAAATAAATCCCAACAGGAAGCATGTTTTAATAGTGTGATTTGGCCATCTGAACATGCTACCTAAATAAACCCATGCAGGAAGCATGTTTTAATAGTGTGATTTGGCCATCAGAACATACTACCTAAATAAACCCATGCAGGAAGCATGTTTTAATAGTGTGATTTGGCCATCAGAACATACTACCTAAATAAATCCCAGCAGGAAGCATGTTTTAATAGTGTGATTTGGCCATCAGAACATGCTGCCTAAATAAATCCCAGCAGGAAGCATGTTTTAATAGTGTGATTTGGCCATCAGAACATGCTGCCTAAATAAATCCAAGCTGGAAGCATGTTTTAATAGTGTGATTTGGCCATCAGAACATGCTACCTAAATAAATCCCAGCAGGAAGCATGTTTTAATAGTGTGATTTGGCCATCAGAACATGCTACCTAAATAAATCCAAGCAGGAAGCATGTTTTGATAGTGTGATTTGGCCATCAGAACATGCTACCTAAATAAATCCAAGCTGGAAGCATGCTTTAATAGTGTGATTTGGCCATCAGAACATGCTACCTCAATAAATCCCAGCAGGAAGCATGTTTTAATAGTGTGATTTGGCCATCAGAACAAGCTACCTAAATAAATCCCAGCAGGAAGCATGTTTTAATAGTGTGATTTGGCCATCAAAACATACTACCTAAATAAATCCCAGCAGGAAGCATGTTTTAATAGTGTGATTTGGCCATCAGAACATGCTACCTAAATAAACCCATGCAGGAAGCATGTTTTAATAGTGTGATTTGGCCATCAGAACATGCTACCTAAATATATCCATGCAGGAAGCATGTTTTAATAGTGTGATTTGGCCATCAGATCATGCTACCTAAAAAAACCCATGCAGGAAGCATGTTTTAATAGTGTGATTTGGCCATCAGAACATGCTACCTAAATAAATCCCAGCAGGAAGCATGTTTTAATAGTGTGATTTGGCCATCAGAACATGCTACCTAAATAAATCCAAGCAGGAAGCATGTTTTGATAGTGTGATTTGGCCATCAGAACATGCTACCTAAATAAATCCAAGCTGGAAGCATGCTTTAATAGTGTGATTTGGCCATCAGAACATGCTACCTCAATAAATCCCAGCAGGAAGCATGTTTTAATAGTGTGATTTGGCCATCAGAGCATGCTACCTAAATAAACCCATGCAGGAAGCATGTTTTAATAGTGTGATTTGGCCATCAGAACATGCTACCTAAATATATCCATGCAGGAAGCATGTTTTAATAGTGTGATTTGGCCATCAGATCATGCTACCTAAAAAAACCCATGCTGGAAGCATGTTTTGATAGTGTGATTTGGCCATCAGAACATGCTACCTAAATAAATCCAAGCTGGAAGCATGCTTTAATAGTGTGATTTGGCCATCAGAACATGCTACCTAAAAAAACCCATGCTGGAAGCATGTTTTGATAGTGTGATTTGGCCATCAGAACATGCTACCTAAATAAATCCCAGCAGGAAGCATGTTTTAATAGTGTGATTTGGCCATCAGAACATGCTACCTGAATAAATCCCAGTAGGAAGCATGTTTTAATAGTGTGATTTGGCCATCAGAACATGCTACCTGAATAAATCCCAGCAGGAAGCATGTTTTAATAGTGTGATTTGGCCATCAGAACATGGTACCTGAATAAATCCCAGAAGGAAGCATGTTTTAATAGTGTGATTTGGCCATCAGAACATGCTACCTGAATAAATCCCAGCAGGAAGCATGTTTTAATAGTGTGATTTGGCCATCAGAACATGCTACCTGAATAAATCCCAGCAGGAAGCATGTTTTAATAGTGTGATTTGGCCATCTGAACATGCTACCTGAATAAATCCCAGCAGGAAGCATGTTTTAATAGTGTGATTTGGCCATCAGAACATGCTACCTAAATAAATCCATGCAGGAAGCATGTTTTAATAGTGTGATTTGGCCATCAGAACATGCTACCTAAATAAATCCATGCAGGAAGCATGTTTTAATAGTGTGATTTGGCCATCAGAACATGCTACCTAAATAAATCCCAGCAGAAAGCATGTTTTAATAGTGTGATTTGGCCATCAGAACATGCTACCTAAATAAATCCAAGCTGGAAGCATGTTTTAATAGTGTGATTTGGCCATCAGAACATGCTACCTAAATAAATCCCAGCAGGAAGCATGTTTTAATAGTGTGATTTGGCCATCAGAACATGCTACCTAAATAAATCCCAGCAGGAAGCATGTTTTAATAGTGTGATTTGGCCATCAAAACATGCTACCTGAATAAATCCCAGCAGGAAGCATGTTTTAATAGTGTGATTTGGCCATCAGAACATGCTACCTAAATAAATCCCAGCAGGAAGCATGTTTTAATAGTGTGATTTGGCCATCAGATCATGCTACCTAAAAAAACCCATGCAGGAAGCATGTTTTAATAGTGTGATTTGGCCATCAGAACATGCTACCTAAATAAATCCATGCAGGAAGCATGTTTTGATAGTGTGATTTGGCCATCAGAACATGCTACCTAAATAAATCCAAGCAGGAAGCATGTTTTGATAGTGTGATTTGGCCATCAGAACATGCTACCTAAATAAATCCCAGCAGGAAGCATGTTTTAATAGTGTGATTTGGCCATCTGAACATACTACCTAAATAAATCCCAGCAGGAAGCATGTTTTAATAGTGTGATTTGGCCATCAGAACATGCTACCTAAATAAATCCCAGCAGGAAGCATGTTTTAATAGTTTGATTTGGCCATCAGAATATACTACCTAAATAAATCCATGCAAGAAGCATGTTTTAATATTGTGATTTAGCCATCAGAACATGCTACCTAAATATATCCATGCAGGAAGCATGTTTTAATAGTGTGATTTGGCCATCAGATCATGCTACCTAAAAAAACCCATGCTGGAAGCATGTTTTGATAGTGTGATTTGGCCATCAGAACATGCTACCTAAATAAATCCAAGCTGGAAGCATGCTTTCATAGTGTGATTTGGCCATCAGAACATGCTACCTCAATAAATCCCAGCAGGAAGCATGTTTTAATAGTGTGATTTGGCCATCAGAACATGCTACCTAAATAAACCCATGCAGGAAGCATGTTTTAATAGTGTGATTTGGCCATCAGAACATACTACCTAAATAAATCCCAGCAGGAAGCATGTTTTAATAGTGTGATTTGGCCATCAGAACATGCTACCTAAATAAACCCATGCAGGAAGCATGTTTTAATAGTGTGATTTGGCCATCAGAACATGCTACCTAAATATATCCATGCAGGAAGCATGTTTTAATAGTGTGATTTGGCCATCAGATCATGCTACCTAAAAAAACCCATGCAGGAAGCATGTTTTAATAGTGTGATTTGGCCATCAGAACATGCTACCTAAATAAATCCATGCAGGAAGCATGTTTTGATAGTGTTATTTGGCCATCAGAACATGCTACCTAAATAAATCCATACAGGAAGCATGTTTTAATAGTGTGATTTGGCCATCAGAACATGCTACCTAAATAAATCCCAGCAGGAAGCATGTTTTAATAGTGTGATTTGGCCATCAGAACATGCTACCTGAATAAATCCCAGTAGGAAGCATGTTTTAATAGTGTGATTTGGCCATCAGAACATGCTACCTGAATAAATCCCAGCAGGAAGCATGTTTTAATAGTGTGATTTGGCCATCAGAACATGGTACCTGAATAAATCCCAGCAGGAAGCATGTTTTAATAGTGTGATTTGGCCATCAGAACATGCTACCTGAATAAATCCCAGCAGGAAGCATGTTTTAATAGTGTGATTTGGCCATCAGAACATGGTACCTGAATAAATCCCAGCAGGAAGCATGTTTTAATAGTGTGATTTGGCCATCTGAACATGCTACCTAAATAAATCCCAGCAGGAAGCATGTTTTAATAGTGTGATTTGGCCATCAGAACATGCTACCTAAATAAATCCATGCAGGAAGCATGTTTTAATAGTGTGATTTGGCCATCAGAACATGCTACCTAAATGAATCCCAGCAGGAAGCATGTTTTAATAGTGTGATTTGGCCATCTGAAGATGCTACCTAAATAAATCCCAGCAGAAAGCATGTTTTAATAGTGTGATTTGGCCATCAGAACATGCTACCTAAATAAATCCAAGCAGGAAGCATGTTTTAATAGTGTGATTTGGCCATCAGAACATGCTACCTAAATAAATCCCAGCAGGAAGCATGTTTTAATAGTGTGATTTGGCCATCAGAACATGCTACCTAAATAAATCCCAGCAGGAAGCATGTTTTAATAGTGTGATTTGGCCATCAGAACATGCTACCTAAATAAATCCAAGCTGGAAGCATGTTTTAATAGTGTGATTTGGCCATCTGAACATGCTACCTAAATAAATCCCAGCAGGAAGCATGTTTTAATAGTGTGATTTGGCCATCAAAACATGCTACCTGAATAAATCCAAGCTGGAAGCATGTTTTAATAGTGTGATTTGGCCATCTGAACATGCTACCTAAATAAATCCCAGCAGGAAGCATGTTTTAATAGTGTGATTTGGCCATCAGAACATGCTACCTAAATAAATCCAAGCTGGAAGCATGTTTTAATAGTGTGATTTGGCCATCTGAACATGCTACCTAAATAAATCCCAGCAGGAAGCATGTTTTAATAGTGTGATTTGGCCATCAGAACATGCTACCTAAATAAATCCCAGCAGGAAGCATGTTTTAATAGTGTGATTTGGCCATCAGAACATGCTACCTAAATAAATCCCAGCAGGAAGCATGTTTTAATAGTGTGATTTGGCCATCAAAACATGCTACCTGAATAAATCCCAGCAGGAAGCATGTTTTAATAGTGTGATTTGGCCATCAGAACATGCTACCTAACTAAACCCATGCAGGAAGCATGTTTTAATAGTGTGATTTGGCCATCAGAACATGCTACCTGAATAAATCCCAGCAGGAAGCATGTTTTAATAGTGTGATTTGGCCATCTGAACATGCTACCTAAATAAATCCCAGCAGGAAGCATGTTTTAATAGTGTGATTTGGCCATCAGAACATGCTACGTAAATAAATCCAAGCTGGAAGCATGTTTTAATAGTGTGATTTGGCCATCTGAACATGCTACCTAAATAAATCCCAGCAGGAAGCATGTTTTAATAGTGTGATTTGGCCATCAGAACATGCTGCCTAAATAAACCCATGCAGGAAGCATGTTTTAATAGTGTGATTTGGCCATCAGAACATACTGCCTAAATAAATCCCAGCAGGAAGCATGTTTTAATAGTGTGATTTGGCCATCTGAACATGCTACCTAAATAAATCCCAGCAGGAAGCATGTTTTAATAGTGTGATTTGGCCATCAGAACATGCTACCTAAATAAATCCATGCAGGAAGCATGTTTTAATAGTGTGATTTGGCCATCAGAACATGCTACCTAAATAAATCCCAGCAGGAAGCATGTTTTAATAGTGTGATTTGGCCATCAGAACATGCTACCTAAATAAATCCCAGCAGGAAGCATGCTTTAATAGTGTGATTTGGCCACCTGAACATGCTACCTAAATAAATCCCAGCAGGAAGCATGTTTTAATAGTGTGATTTGGCCATCAGAACATGCTATCTAAATAAACCCATGCAGGAAGCATGTTTTAATAGTGTGTTTTGGCCATCAGAACATGCTACCTAAATAAACCCATGCAGGAAGCATGTTTTAATAGTGTGATTTGGCCATCAGAACATACTACCTAAATAAATCCCAGCAGGAAGCATGTTTTAATAGTGTGATTTGGCCATCAGAATATACTACCTAAATAAATCCATGCAAGGAGCATGTTTTAATAGTGTGATTTGGCCATCAGAACATGCTACCTAAATAAATCCCAGCAGGAAGCATGTTTTAATAGTGTGATTTGGCCATCAGAACATGCTACCTAAATAAACCCATGCAGGAAGCATGTTTTAATAGTGTGATTTGGCCATCAGAACATGCTACCTAAATAAATCCCAGCAGGAAGCATGTTTTGATAGTGTGATTTGGCCATCAGAACATGCTACCTAAATAAACCCATGCAGGAAGCATGTTTTAATAGTGTGATTTGGCCATCAGAACATGCTACCTAAATAAATCCCAACAGGAAGCATGTTTTAATAGTGTGATTTGGCCATCAGAACATGCTGCCTAAATAAATCCCAACAGGAAGCATGTTTTAATAGTGTGATTTGGCCATCAGAACATGCTACCTAAATAAATCCCAGCAGGAAGCATGTTTTAATAGTGTGATTTGGCCATCAGAACATGCTGCCTAAATAAATCCCAACAGGAAGCATGTTTTAATAGTGTGATTTGGCCATCAGAACATGCTGCCTAAATAAATCCCAGCAGGAAGCATGTTTTGATAGTGTGATTTGGCCATCAGAACATACTACCTAAATAAACCCATGCAGGAAGCATGTTTTAATAGTGTGATTTGGCCATCAGAACATGCTGCCTAAATAAATCCCAACAGGAAGCATGTTTTAATAGTGTGATTTGGCCATCAGAACATGCTACCTAAATAAATCCCAGCAGGAAGCATGTTTTAATAGTGTGATTTGGCCATCAGAACATGCTGCCTAAATAAATCCCAACAGGAAGCATGTTTTAATAGTGTGATTTGGCCATCTGAACATGCTACCTAAATAAACCCATGCAGGAAGCATGTTTTAATAGTGTGATTTGGCCATCAGAACATGCTAGCTAAATAAACCCATGCAGGAAGCATGTTTTAATAGTGTGATTTGGCCATCAGAACATACTACCTAAATAAATCCCAGCAGGAAGCATGTTTTAATAGTGTGATTTGGCCATCAGAACATGCTGCCTAAATAAATCCCAGCAGGAAGCATGTTTTAATAGTGTGATTTGGCCATCAGAACATGCTACCTAAATAAATCCAAGCTGGAAGCATGTTTTAATAGTGTGATTTGGCCATCAGAACATGCTACCTAAATAAATCCCAGCAGGAAGCATGTTTTAATAGTGTGATTTGGCCATCAGAACATGCTACCTAAATAAATCCAAGCTGGAAGCATGTTTTGATAGTGTGATTTGGCCATCAGAACATGCTACCTAAATAAATCCAAGCTGGAAGCATGCTTTAATAGTGTGATTTGGCCATCAGAACATGCTACCTCAATAAATCCCAGCAGGAAGCATGTTTTAATAGTGTGATTTGGCCATCAGAGCATGCTACCTAAATAAACCCATGCAGGAAGCATTTTTTAATAGTGTGATTTGGCCATCAAAACATACTACCTAAATAAATCCCAGCAGGAAGCATGTTTTAATAGTGTGATTTGGCCATCAGAACATGCTACCTAAATAAACCCATGCAGGAAGCATGTTTTAATAGTGTGATTTGGCCATCAGAACATGCTACCTAAATATATCCATGCAGGAAGCATGTTTTAATAGTGTGATTTGGCCATCAGATCATGCTACCTAAAAAAACCCATGCAGGAAGCATGTTTTAATAGTGTGATTTGGCCATCAGAACATGCTACCTAAATAAATCCAAGCTGGAAGCATGTTTTGATAGTGTGATTTGGCCATCAGAACATGCTACCTAAATAAATCCAAGCTGGAAGCATGCTTTAATAGTGTGATTTGGCCATCAGAACATGCTACCTCAATAAATCCCAGCAGGAAGCATGTTTTAATAGTGTGATTTGGCATTCAGAGCATGCTACCTAAATAAACCCATGAGGGAAGCATGTTTTAATAGTGTGATTTGGCCATCAGAACATACTACCTAAATAAATCCCAGCAGGAAGCATGTTTTAATAGTGTGATTTGGCCATCAGAACATGCTACCTAAATAAACCCATGCAGGAAGCATGTTTTAATAGTGTGATTTGGCCATCAGAACATGCTACCTAAATATATCCATGCAGGAAGCATGTTTTAATAGTGTGATTTGGCCATCAGATCATGCTACCTAAAAAAACCCATGCAGGAAGCATGTTTCAATAGTGTGATTTGGCCATCAGAACATGCTACCTAAATAAATCCATGCAGGAAGCATGTTTTGATAGTGTTATTTGGCCATCAGAACATGCTACCTAAATAAATCCATGCAGGAAGCATGTTTTAATAGTGTGATTTGGCCATCAGAACATGCTACCTAAATAAATCCCAGCAGGAAGCATGTTTTAATAGTGTGATTTGGCCATCAGAACATGCTACCTGAATAAATCCCAGCAGGAAGCATGTTTTAATAGTGTGATTTGGCCATCAGAACATGCTACCTGAATAAATCCCAGCAGGAAGCATGTTTTAATAGTGTGATTTGGCCATCAGAACATGGTACCTGAATAAATCCCAGCAGGAAGCATGTTTTAATAGTGTGATTTGGCCATCTGAACATGCTACCTAAATAAATCCCAGCAGGAAGCATGTTTTAATAGTGTGATTTGGCCATCAGAACATGCTACCTAAATAAATCCATGCAGGAAGCATGTTTTAATAGTGTGATTTGGCCATCAGAACATGCTACCTAAATGAATCCCAGCAGGAAGCATGTTTTAATAGTGTGATTTGGCCATCTGAAGATGCTACCTAAATAAATCCCAGCAGAAAGCATGTTTTAATAGTGTGATTTGGCCATCAGAACATGCTACCTAAATAAATCCAAGCAGGAAGCATGTTTTAATAGTGTGATTTGGCCATCAGAACATGCTACCTAAATAAATCCCAGCAGGAAGCATGTTTTAATAGTGTGATTTGGCCATCAGAACATGCTACCTAAATAAATCCCAGCAGGAAGCATGTTTTAATAGTGTGATTTGGCCATCAAAACATGCTACCTGAATAAATCCCAGCAGGAAGCATGTTTTAATAGTGTGATTTGGCCATCAGAACATGCTACCTAAATAAACCCATGCAGGAAGCATGTTTTAATAGTGTGATTTGGCCATCAGAACATGCTACCTAAATAAACCCATGCAGGAAGCATGTTTTAATAGTGTGATTTGGCCATCAGAACATGCTACCTGAATAAATCCCAGCAGGAAGCATGTTTTAATAGTGTGATTTGGCCATCTGAACATGCTACCTAAATAAATCCCAGCAGGAAGCATGTTTTAATAGTGTGATTTGGCCATCAGAACATGCTACCTAAATAAATCCAAGCTGGAAGCATGTTTTAATAGTGTGATTTGGCCATCTGAACATGCTACCTAAATAAATCCCAGCAGGAAGCATGTTTTAATAGTGTGATTTGGCCATCAGAACATGCTACCTAAATAAACCCATGCAGGAAGCATGTTTTAATAGTGTGATTTGGCCATCAGAACATGCTACCTAAATAAATCAATGCAGGAAGCATGTTTTAATAGTGTGATTTGGCCATCAGAACATGCTACCTAAATAAATCCCAGCAGGAAGCATGTTTTAATAGTGTGATTTGGCCATCAGAACATGCTACCTAAATAAATCCATGCAGGGAGCATGTTTTAATAGTGTGATTTGGCCATCAGAACATGCTACCTAAATAAATCCCAGCAGGAAGCATGTTTTAATAGTGTGATTTGGCCATCTGAACATGCTACCTAAATAAATCCCAGCAGGAAGCATGTTTTAATAGTGTGATTTGGCCATCAGAACATGCTACCTAAATAAATCCCAGCAGGAAGCATGTTTTAATAGTTTGATTTGGCCATCAGAATATGCTACCTAAATAAATCCATGCAAGAAGCATGTTTTAATAGTGTGATTTGGCCATCAGAACATGCTACCTAAATAAATCCATGCAGGAAGCATGATTTGATAGTGTGATTTGGCCATCAGAACATGCTACCTAAATAGATCCCATCAGGAAGCATGTTTTGATAGTGTGATTTGGCCATCAGAACATGCTACCTAAATAAATCCCAGCAGGAAGCATGTTTTAATAGTGTTATTTGGCCATCAGAACATGCTACCTAAATAAATCCATGCAGGAAGCATGTTTTAATAGTGTGATTTGGCCATCAGAACATGCTACCTAAATAAATCCCAGCAGGAAGCATGTTTTAATAGTGTGATTTGGCCATCAGAACATGCTACCTAAATAAATCCCAGCAGGAAGCATGTTTTAATAGTTTGATTTGGCCATCAGAACATGCTACCTAAATAAATCCAAGCAGGAAGCATGTTTTAATAGTGTGATTTGGCCATCAGAACATGCTACCTAAATAAATCCCAGCAGGAAGCATGTTTTAATAGTGTGATTTGGCCATCAGAACATGCTACCTAAATAAATCCAAGCTGGAAGCATGTTTTAATAGTGTGATTTGGCCATCTGAACATGCTACCTAAATAAATCCCAGCAGGAAGCATGTTTTAATAGTGTGATTTGGCCATCAGAACATGCTACCTAAATAAACCCATGCAGGAAGCATGTTTTAATAGTGTGATTTGGCCATCAGAACATGCTACCTAAATAAATCAATGCAGGAAGCATGTTTTAATAGTGTGATTTGGCCATCAGAACATGCTACCTAAATAAATCCCAGCAGGAAGCATGTTTTAATAGTGTGATTTGGCCATCAGAACATGCTACCTAAATAAATCCATGCAGGGAGCATGTTTTAATAGTGTGATTTGGCCATCAGAACATGCTACCTAAATAAATCCCAGCAGGAAGCATGTTTTAATAGTGTGATTTGGCCATCTGAACATGCTACCTAAATAAATCCCAGCAGGAAGCATGTTTTAATAGTGTGATTTGGCCATCAGAACATGCTACCTAAATAAATCCCAGCAGGAAGCATGTTTTAATAGTTTGATTTGGCCATCAGAATATGCTACCTAAATAAATCCATGCAAGAAGCATGTTTTAATAGTGTGATTTGGCCATCAGAACATGCTACCTAAATAAATCCATGCAGGAAGCATGATTTGATAGTGTGATTTGGCCATCAGAACATGCTACCTAAATAGATCCCATCAGGAAGCATGTTTTGATAGTGTGATTTGGCCATCAGAACATGCTACCTAAATAAATCCCAGCAGGAAGCATGTTTTAATAGTGTTATTTGGCCATCAGAACATGCTACCTAAATAAATCCATGCAGGAAGCATGTTTTAATAGTGTGATTTGGCCATCAGAACATGCTACCTAAATAAATCCCAGCAGGAAGCATGTTTTAATAGTGTGATTTGGCCATCAGAACATGCTACCTAAATAAATCCCAGCAGGAAGCATGTTTTAATAGTGTGATTTGGCCATCAGAACATGCTACCTAAATAAATCCCAGCAGGAAGCATGTTTTAATAGTTTGATTTGGCCATCAGAACATGCTACCTAAATAAATCCAAGCAGGAAGCATGTTTTAATAGTGTGATTTGGCCATCAGAACATGCTACCTAAATAAATCCCAGCAGGAAGCATGTTTTAATAGTGTGATTTGGCCATCAGAACATGCTACCTAAATAAATCCCAGCAGGAAGCATGTTTTAATAGTGTGATTTGGCCATCAGAACATGCTACCTGAATAAATCCCAGCAGGAAGCATGTTTTAATAGTGTGATTTGGCCATCAGAACATGCTACCTAAATAAACCCATGCAGGAAGCATGTTTTAATAGTGTGATTTGGCCATCAGAACATGCTACCTAAATAAACCCATGCAGGAAGCATGTTTTAATAGTGTGATTTGGCCATCAGAACATGCTACCTGAATAAATCCCAGCAGGAAGCATGTTTTAATAGTGTGATTTGGCCATCTGAACATGCTACCTAAATAAATCCCAGCAGGAAGCATGTTTTAATAGTGTGATTTGGCCATCAGAACATGCTACCTAAATAAATCCAAGCTGGAAGCATGTTTTAATAGTGTGATTTGGCCATCTGAACATGCTACCTAAATAAATCCCAGCAGGAAGCATGTTTTAATAGTGTGATTTGGCCATCAGAACATGCTACCTAAATAAACCCATGCAGGAAGCATGTTTTAATAGTGTGATTTGGCCATCAGAACATGCTACCTAAATAAATCCATGCAGGAAGCATGTTTTAATAGTGTGATTTGGCCATCAGAACATGCTACCTAAATAAATCCCAGCAGGAAGCATGTTTTAATAGTGTGATTTGGCCATCAGAACATGCTACCTAAATAAATCCCAGCAGGAAGCATGTTTTAATAGTTTGATTTGGCCATCAGAACATGCTACCTAAATAAATCCAAGCAGGAAGCATGTTTTAATAGTGTGATTTGGCCATCAGAACATGCTACCTAAATAAATCCCAGCAGGAAGCATGTTTTAATAGTTTGATTTGGCCATCAGAACATGCTACCTAAATAAATCCAAGCAGGAAGCATGTTTTAATAGTGTGATTTGGCCATCAGAACATGCTACCTAAATAAATCCCAGCAGGAAGCATGTTTTAATAGTGTGATTTGGCCATCAGAACATGCTACCTAAATAAATCCCAGCAGGAAGCATGTTTTAATAGTGTGATTTGGCCATCAGAACATGCTACCTGAATAAATCCCAGCAGGAAGCATGTTTTAATAGTGTGATTTGGCCATCAGAACATGCTACCTAAATAAACCCATGCAGGAAGCATGTTTTAATAGTGTGATTTGGCCATCAGAACATGCTACCTAAATAAACCCATGCAGGAAGCATGTTTTAATAGTGTGATTTGGCCATCAGAACATGCTACCTGAATAAATCCCAGCAGGAAGCATGTTTTAATAGTGTGATTTGGCCATCTGAACATGCTACCTAAATAAATCCCAGCAGGAAGCATGTTTTAATAGTGTGATTTGGCCATCAGAACATGCTACCTAAATAAATCCAAGCTGGAAGCATGTTTTAATAGTGTGATTTGGCCATCTGAACATGCTACCGAAATAAATCCCAGCAGGAAGCATGTTTTAATAGTGTGATTTGGCCATCAGAACATGCTACCTAAATAAACCCATGCAGGAAGCATGTTTTAATAGTGTGATTTGGCCATCAGAACATGCTACCTAAATAAATCCATGCAGGAAGCATGTTTTAATAGTGTGATTTGGCCATCAGAACATGCTACCTAAATAAATCCCAGCAGGAAGCATGTTTTAATAGTGTGATTTGGCCATCAGAACATGCTACCTAAATAAATCCATGCAGGGAGCATGTTTTAATAGTGTGATTTGGCCATCAGAACATGCTACCTAAATAAATCCCAGCAGGAAGCATGTTTTAATAGTGTGATTTGGCCATCTGAACATACTACCTAAATAAATCCCAGCAGGAAGCATGTTTTAATAGTGTGATTTGGCCATCAGAACATGCTACCTAAATAAATCCCAGCAGGAAGCATGTTTTAATAGTTTGATTTGGCCATCAGAATATACTACCTAAATAAATCCATGCAAGAAGCATGTTTTAATATTGTGATTTAGCCATCAGAACATGCTACCTAAATAAATCCAAGCTGGAAGCATGTTTTAATAGTGTGATTTGGCCATCAGAACATGCTACCTAAATAAATCCATGCAGGAAGCATGATTTGATAGTGTGATTTGGCCATCAGAACATGCTACCTAAATAGATCCCATCAGGAAGCATGTTTTGATAGTGTGATTTGGCCATCAGAACATGCTACCTAAATAAATTACAGCAGGAAGCATGTTTTAATAGTGTTATTTGGCCATCAGAACATGCTACCTAAATAAATCCATGCAGGAAGCATGTTTTAATAGTGTGATTTGGCCATCAGAACATGCTACCTAAATAAATCCCAGCAGGAAGCATGTTTTAATAGTGTGATTTGGCCATCAGAACATGCTACCTAAATAAATCCCAGCAGGAAGCATGTTTTAATAGTGTGATTTGGCCATCAGAACATGCTACCTAAATAAATCCCAGCAGGAAGCATGTTTTAATAGTTTGATTTGGCCATCAGAACATGCTACCTAAATAAATCCATGCAATAAGCATGTTTTAATAGTGTGATTTGGCCATCAGAACATGCTACCTAAATAAATCCCAGCAGGAAGCATGTTTTAATAGTGTGATTTGGCCATCAGAACATGCTACCTAAATAAATCCAAGCTGGAAGCATGTTTTAATAGTGTGATTTGGCCATTAGAACATGCTACCTAAATAAATCCATGCAGGAAGCATGTTTTAATAGTGTGATTTGGCCATCAGAACATGCTACCTAAATAAATCCCAGCAGGAAGCATGTTTTAATAGTGTGATTTGGCCATCAGAACATGCTACCTAAATAAATCCATGCAGGAAGCATGTTTTAAAAGTGTGATTTGGCCATCAGAACATGCTACCTAAATAAATCCCAGCAGAAAGCATGTTTTGATAGTGTGATTTGGCCATCAGAACATGCTACCTAAATAAATCCCAGCAGGAAGCATGTTTTGATAGTGTGATTTGGCCATCAGAACATGCTACCTAAATAAATCCCAGCAGAAAGCATGTTTTGATAGTGTGATTTGGCCATCAGAACATGCTACCTGAATAAATCCCAGCAGGAAGCATGTTTTAATAGTGTGATTTGGCCATCAGAACATGCTACCTAAATAAATCCAAGCTGGAAGCATGTTTTAATAGTGTGATTTGGCCATCAGAACATGCTACCTAAATAAATCCCAGCAGGAAGCATGTTTTAATAGTGTTATTTGGCCATCAGAACATGCTACCTAAATAAATCCATGCAGGAAGCATGTTTTAATAGTGTGATTTGGCCATCAGAACATGCTACCTAAATAAATCCAAGCTGGAAGCATGTTTTAATAGTGTGATTTGGCCATTAGAACATGCTACCTAAATAAATCCATGCAGGAAGTATGTTTTAATAGTGTGATTTGGCCATCAGAACATGCTACCTAAATAAATCCCAGCAGGAAGCATGTTTTAATAGTGTGATTTGGCCATCAGAACATGCTACCTAAATAAATCCATGCAGGAAGCATGTTTTAATAGTGTGATTTGGCCATCAGAACATGCTACCTAAATAAATCCAAGCTGGAAGCATGTTTTAATAGTGTTATTTGGCCATCAGAACATGCTACCTAAATAAATCCCAGCAGGAAGCATGTTTTAATAGTGTGATTTGGCCATCAGAACATGCTACCTAAATAAATCCCAGCAGGAAGCATGTTTTAATAGTGTGATTTGGCCATCTGAACATGCTACCTAAATAAATCCATGCAGGAAGCATGTTTTAATAGTGTGATTTGGCCATCAGAACATGCTACCTAAATAAATCCCAGCAGGAAGCATGTTTTAATAGTGTGATTTGGCCATCTGAACATGCTACCTAAATAAATCCCAGCAGGAAGCATGTTTTAATAGTGTGATTTGGCCATCTGAACATGCTACCTAAATAAATCCATGCAGGAAGCATGTTTTAATAGTGTGATTTGGCCATCAGAACATGCTACCTAAATAAATCCAAGCTGGAAGCATGTTTTGATAGTGTGATTTGGCCATCAGAACATGCTAACTAAATAAATCCCAGCAGGAAGCATGTTTTAATAGTGTGATTTGGCCATCTGA
This sequence comes from Neolamprologus brichardi, assembly GCF_056152115.1. NCBI lineage: Eukaryota > Metazoa > Chordata > Actinopteri > Cichliformes > Cichlidae > Neolamprologus > Neolamprologus brichardi. The sequence continues at coordinate 10,622,445 of NC_142121.1, read as the reverse complement.
ACATGCTACCTAAATAAATCCCAGCAGGAAGCATGCTTTAATAGTGTGATTTGGCCATCAGAACATGCTACCTAAATAAATCCCAGCAGGAAGCATGTTTTAATAGTGTGATTTGGCCATCAGAACATGCTACCTAAATAAATCCCAGCAGGAAGCATGTTTTAATAGTGTGATTTGGCCATCTGAACATGCTACCTAAATAAATCCATGCAGGAAGCATGTTTTAATAGTGTGATTTGGCCATCAGAACATGCTACCTAAATAAATCCAAGCTGGAAGCATGTTTTGATAGTGTGATTTGGCCATCAGAACATGCTACCTAAATAAATCCCAGCAGGAAGCATGTTTTGATAGTGTGATTTGGCCATCAGAACATGCTAACTAAATAAATCCCAGCAGGAAGCATGTTTTAATAGTGTGATTTGGCCATCTGAACATGCTACCTAATAAATCCCAGCAGGAAGCATGTTTTAATAGTGTGATTTGGCCATCATAATATACTACCTAAATAAATCCATGCAAAAAGCATGTTTTAATAGTGTGATTTGGCCATCAGAACATGCTACCTAAATAAATCCAAGCTGGAAGCATGTTTTAATAGTGTGATTTGGCCATCAGAACATGCTACCTAAATAAATCCCAGCAGGAAGCATGTTTTAATAGTGTTATTTGGCCATCAGAACATGCTACCTAAATAAATCCATGCAGGAAGCATGTTTTAATAGTGTGATTTGGCCATCAGAACATGCTACCTAAATAAATCCATGCAGGAAGCATGTTTTAATAGTGTGATTTGGCCATCAGAACATGCTACCTAAATAAATCCATGCAGGAAGCATGTTTTAATAGTGTGATTTGGCCATCTGAACGTGTTACCTAAATAAATCCATGCAGGAAGCATGTTTTAATAGTGTGATTTGGCCATCAGAACATGCTACCTAAATAAATCCCAGCAGGAAGCATGTTTTGATAGTGTTATTTGGCCATCAGAACATGCTACCTAAATAAATCCCAGCAGGAAGCATGTTTTAATAGTGTGATTTGGCCATCAGAACATGCTACCTAAATAAATCCATGCAGGAAGCATGTTTTAATAGTGTGATTTGGCCATCAGAACATGCTACCTAAATAAATCCCAGCAGGAAGCATGTTTTGATAGTGTGATTTGGCCATCAGAACATGCTACCTAAATAAATCCCAGCAGGAAGCATGTTTTGATAGTGTGATTTGGCCATCAGAACATGCTACCTAAATAAATCCCAGCAGGAAGCATGTTTTCATAGTGTGATTTGGCCATCAGAACATGCTACCTAAATAAATCCCAGCAGGAAGCATGTTTTAATAGTGTGATTTGGCCATCTGAACATGCTACCTAAATAAATCCCAGCAGGAAGCATGTTTTAATAGTGTGATTTGGCCATCAGAACATGCTACCTAAATAAATCCAAGCTGGAAGCATGTTTTAATAGTGTGATTTGGCCATCTGAACATGCTACCTAAATAAATCCCAGCAGGAAGCATGTTTTAATAGTGTGATTTGGCCATCAGAACATGCTACCTAAATAAATCCAAGCTGGAAGCATGTTTTAATAGTGTGATTTGGCCATCAGAACATGCTACCTAAATAAATCCCAGCAGGAAGCATGTTTTAATAGTGTGATTTGGCCATCTGAACATGCTACCTAAATAAATCCATGCAGGAAGCATGTTTTAATAGTGTGATTTGGCCATCAGAACATGCTACCTAAATAAATCCATGCAGGAAGCATGTTTTAATAGTGTGATTTGGCCATCAGAACATGCTACCTAAATAAATCCCAGCAGGAAGCATGTTTTAATAGTGTGATTTGGCCATCAGAACATGCTACCTAAATAAATCCAAGCTGGAAGCATGTTTTAATAGTGTGATTTGGCCATCAGAACATGCTACCTAAATAAATCCAAGCTGGAAGCATGTTTTAATAGTGTGATTTGGCCATCAGAACATACTACCTAAATAAATCCCAGCAGGAAGCATGTTTTAATAGTGTGATTTGGCCATCAGAACATGCTACCTAAATAAATCCCAGCAGGAAGCATGTTTTAATAGTGTGATTTGGCCATCAGAACATGCTACCTAAATAAATCCCAGCAGGAAGCATGTTTTGATAGTGTGATTTGGCCATCAGAACATGCTACCTAAATAAATCCCAGCAGGAAGCATGTTTTAATAGTGTGATTTGGCCATCAGAACATGCTACCTAAATAAATCCCAGCAGGAAGCATGTTTTAATAGTGTGATTTGGCCATCAGAACGTCCGACCGATACGACGGAGCCATTAACCACGTAAGGTAGCATATTCTGATAAGGTAGCACGGATTGATAGACAAGACCATAAATTTACGCTACGGTAGGATGTTTTGACAAGGTAGGACGTTTTGTCAGAACACCGGTAGCTCTGCAACCACGTAAGCTAGCACAATAATTTTTTTTGCATATGAAACCGGAGGAGTTATGCCATCAGCTTGTCATAGGTCACGGTTTCCTTCCACATATAGCTTTGCAAAAACTGCATAAAAAGCGCTTGCAGCAACAAAAACATAATATTCCAGAAACACGCTTTGCCGATCCGATCAGCTGTTCATAACACTTCCTATGTTCCTATGACGTCAGCGCGAACTTTTGCATGTCCGCCATTACCTGCCCAAAACCGGAAGTGACGCCATTTTCGCGAAAATGTAGGTTGTTTTTTTTTTACCATATAGCCTCATGAGTCTATACTGGTGTTTTTAAAAGTTATCTTTGACTTTATGACTTTCTGTGTCGTTTCTGGGATGCTTAGAACTAAAATTGCACTGCTGGAAATAGTTTATTTTGAAGCATATGCTGCATTTTTGCAAATTTGCAGTATAATATTTATTTTCGTTTTTCCTGCAGTATATAAAAATTGGTGTATTTCAAAAATAAAACTATGAAGACACTCAAAATAAATTTGCTGTGGTGAGAAACTATTTTGTGCAACTTTTTTGTATTTACAGTTTTGAGGGATAAGCCTCTTAAATTTCTCTAACTAGAAATACATGTTAAAAAAGCAAAAACGATTTTCAATTTTTTTGTAGTTTATTGCACTTTTTTGCAATTTATGTAATAACTATGAACTTAATGCATACATATTATTAAAATCTGGGCTATAATGGTTGTATTGATGTATAGAAACTTGAAATGCTCCCAAAAATGGCACTACAGCATGTAAAAATATAATATAAGCTCTGGCGGACTTGGTTCTATGGTAGGTCTTAAAGGGTTAACAGATTAAAACCTGCAGTCAGTTTAAGACTGAAGAAGTCAGTGGATGAGTTATGAAATGTTTCACCCACTGAACAACCTCCTGTGTATCCAAATGAATGGAATACATTTTCTGGAATTTCCTTGACTTGATTAATGCGCACATTTCCACATGTGGACTGTTTCTGCGTTTCCCACCATGCAACAAGAAAACTTGTGAGTGGCAAAAGTATTAGCAGAGTGAGAATGTGAACAAGAAAAGCAGCAGAGGGAGGTTTTAAATAGCAATTTACATATTCATAAGCCCGCTCGTGTTGAATGAGACCAGTTTTATAGAATTACATTCACATACAGTGTTGAAGATCTGTGGTGTCACACTCTGGTTGCTGTTGCCTGCTTGGTGTTTTGAAACTCATTGTGGTGAACAATGAGTGGATGTGGACATCACACGATCACTGGGTAGAGACTTGTGATTGACATGTTGTAAGCCAATTAGCAAATCCTGGATAATCCTTCTTTCTGAAGTTAACAATGAGCACAATTTACAAACTGAACATTTTATTCAGCACGATGTGAAACTGGTGAATGAGCTCAAACTCATCAGGAAAGTGCTCACAGAGATCTCAATGCACAGCAAACAAAAACTGTTTTTTCTCAAAGATTTTTGTACCAAAAAGCTGTTTACAGTTAGAGAGGCTGCCCCCTGTTGGCCCTTAAAAGTAGTACAGGTTTAAGGCACTTTTCAGAACCTGAAGCTAGATCTCTTCTAGAATGGTGGTAACATTTAAGCCACTTTTAAGGCACGAAGGAATTATTTTGATAGAAAATTTTCTAAGAATGTGATTTTGATGAACCGAGACCATAACTGTTATATGCTGAGAATTTTATTTAAAATCTAGATGTTGGTGATAACATTTGATTTAGTAATACACGCGTACACCAGTCAGGCATAACATTATGACCACCTACCTAACATTGTGTTGGTTCCCTTTTGCTGCCAAATAACACTGAGTCATCAAGGCATAGACTCCATAGAGCCCTGAAGGTGTGCTGTGGTATCTGGCACCAAGATGTTAGCAACAGATCCTTGAAGTACTCTAAGCTGTAAAGGCCTCCGTGGATCGGACTTGTTTTTCCCGCACATCCCACAGTTGTTCAATTAGACTGAGATCTGGAGGTTTTGGAGGCCAAGTCAAAACCTCAAAATCATTGTTGTGCTCCTAAAACCATTCCTGAACTATTTTTTTTTTCTTTGTTGCAGGGTGTATTATTCTGCTGAAAGAGGCCACAGCCATCAGGGAATACCATTTTCATGAAAAGGTGTACATGCTCTGCAGCAGTGTTTAGGTAGGTGGTACATCTCAAAGTAACATCCACATGGACGCCCCATGCTTTTCCAGCAGGTTTTGCCCGAAAACCTCACACTGCCACCACTTGCTTGCCTTCTTCCCATCACGCATCCTGGTGCCTGGTTCCCCAGGCAAATCATGCACATGCACGCTGAGCAGGGTGCATGAAAACATAATTCATCAGACCAAGCCGCCTTCTTCCATTGCTCCATGGTCCAGTCCTGATGCTCATGTTCTCATTGTCACTTTGAGTGGTGCACAGGGTTCAGCATAGGCACCCTGTCTGGTCTGCAGCTTGCATACACAGCAAACTGACTATTCTGACATCTTTCTATAAGGACCAATTTTTTGGCAATTTGAGCTACAGTAGCTCGCTTGTTGGATTGGACCACACGGGAACACAGACAGTCTTCACTCCCCATGTGCATCATTGGGCACATGGCACTGTCGGTGGTTCAGCACTGTTCCACTGCAGACCGGAAACAGTTTTGCCAGTCATCTAGCAATCACAATCTGCCCTTTGTGAAACTTGTTTAAATCCTTTTTCTTACGTCTAACACATCAGCTTTGAGGACAAAATGTTCAGTTATTCCCATTTACTAACAGGTGCCACAATAATGAGTGTTTTTCATTTCGCTTATCAGGTTAGCTGATATTTGTCCTATTATTTCATATTAAGGATGAAGTGAGTGAAAACCTGAGCATCGGCTGATCAGTGTCTGAAAAGGTTATGGGACTTACAGACAGGGACGATGTGCCTCTGAGGATCCTGAGAAATTTTGACAAATGTCTCGATGTGTGCAGCATCGCAAACTGCAGCAGCGTGAAATGAGCTTTAATTACTGCTTGTTATTACCACTCCAACTTTGTTTGCTTCACTCCGGCAAACACAGATTTGTTTGCAGATGAGTCGAATAAGTTGTTGTCGTTGAAGGTGAACATCTGAAAGCATCTGTATTCAATGTGTGCAGATGCATCAATTACTATAAAAATTAGGTACTTGCAGTCGCTTCAGCACATGCTTGACCTTCTGAGTTTACCAGTGAATTTTAAGTACAGACATCATGAGATGAACAGAAATAACAGCTCCTTTGTCTTGACATACTGGTTTCATCAATTAAGAGCTATGTTTGCTGGAAATCAAACATTTTATAAAGGGGGGGGCAGTGATGGGATCCTATGACTTCTGATTCAAATTTATCGAACACTTAATTAAAGCTTAGTTAAATTGTCGCTACATTTTTTATTTTTTTTTACTAAAGAGAAATTTGCCAGGAATTAAGAAAATTAACAACGCCTACACGCTTTTGAAAATTAAAAAAAAATGCTAATTTAAGCTAACTGCTGCAGTATTCAAACATTTCCTGCCTTAACCTTCCTCTACCAGCTGACTGACAGCAACAATTTGTCTCTGATGCTCCGTCAATTGTGCCACACTGAATAAGACACAACAGTTGTCGTTCAATACTTACTTTAATCAGATGCTTAATAGATGGTATTGGAAGCCTGAGGAGTTTGCTAAGTCAATATCGTTATCAGCACCAAACACTCTCAGCACGTCTTGAGATTATCAGCTGACGTGTAGAGCTGCAGTCTGGCTCAAACGCATCAGCTGAACTTATGACTTTAAAGACAAACGTAAGATTAAAAATATAAAAATAAATAAAAAACATGTGCAGTCAGTTCACGTCACTATAAATTTCATCAGTCTTTCATCGCTGCCTTCAACATGTTTCTCCTGAGACGTGTGGTAACGTCTCATCTACACCTACTGCATCTCAGTTTATCCTGACAGTAAAATCAATCTTATACCTCGATGAATATTAGTAGGTACCTCCACCAGAACATACACTCACCAGCTACTTTATTAGGTATACATTTCTATTCAATTCAACTTTATTTATATAGCACCAAATCACAAGAGCAGTCCCTCCGTCTAAGGCACTTTATATTGTAAGGTAGAGCCTACAATAATACATACGGAGGAAAACCCAACAATCATATGACCCCCTATGAGCAAGTACTTTGGCGACATGGGGAAGGAAAAACTTTCTTTTAACAGGAAGAACCCTCAGGTAGAACCAGGCTCAGGGAGGGGCAGCCATCTGCCACGACCGGTTGGGGTAAAAGGAGGCACCAGGTTGGACCACTTTTTGTCTACAGAAGTGTTTTAATTCTTTAAGATGCTGAAATATTATTATAATATTTTGGTTGATGTCACGGGGTGGAAAGGGACAAGTTTCTAGGGTTTTTTACTATGCATGTTTTGCCGTGTTTTACCTTTTTTAATATTTTAATATTGTACATTGGTTTATTTTTATGAGTTTTACTGCATGTTTTTATGGTATTTATTTGGTGACTTGTCCTGGAAAGACTCCGCCCCTACCTGATTACAAACCTGATCACACCTGGGAGGTCCCACAGGCCAATAAGAGGGCCTGGCTTTCCACAGAGAAGCAGGCTTGGAAAGGAGGCTTGAGAGACGGGCAGGAGCGAGTGGTGTCAGGCGGCGGCGCCTGCAAGCCCGGAGGGCTGGTGAAGGTTGGCGTCAGCAGAGAGAGGAGGATACAGCGCCGGCAACCAGAGACGCGGAGTGAGCGGTCCGACTGCTGCAACAACAGGAGGCCAGAGTACGCGTCTGCAGGGAATTGGAGGCGACGAGACGGGCCGGTGCCGATTGGCAGTTACAAAGAAGCGGCGGGCAGCGTTAAGAGCTCTGCCCACCCGGGGTAAGTCTCTTGACTTTCCCCTTTTAATGAATGAAAGCTGCCTAAAAGAGTAGTAACTGCCGCTGCCTCCCTTCCTTTAGCGCACCGGGGCGCAGAACGTGGAGAGGAAGGCGAGGACGCCGCCGGGTTCCCCTCCTGCACCGCTCCGCTGGATTTTTAATTCTTAGTGACTCTTATACTGTGGCGGACGCCACTGGACTTTTAACGTTGTGTTTTATTGATTTTTATTGTGTTGTCCCCTGGCCAGGGTTGTTTTAATTCATTTTACATTTTTAACTATTTAAATATAATAAATTATACTTTAATTATACAGTTTAATTCGTGTGCTTTCCCTTGGCGGCTCCACTGCTCTGTCCGTTTTGGAGGAAGGTTTCCCTCCTTTAAACAAACACTGAAAAACATCACCTTCGCTCCATTACATTGATAACATCACAAAGTTGCTGCAAATTTCCTGTTCTAGCACTTCCCAGACCACAAGCTGCTCTACTAGACTGAGACTGTTGTGACTGTGGAGGAGTTTGAGTACAGTTACTTATTGTCGTGCTACAAAAAAGGACAGTTTGAGATTATTTGACATGGTGTGATTAAAAGATGAATACACTGTGGTTATAAAAGGATCAGTCATGGTCAGTGATGATACTTTGGTAGGCTGTGGTGTTTAAAAGACGCTATAGATGATTGTAGAGGAAAATTCCAGTAGATCAGCTGGTTTGTAAAATACTGCCTGTATGGCACCAACAATCATATCACTTTCAGAACTCTTTTAGAGGTCTTTCTTCTTCCTGATTGTAACCAGTGTTTTGCACCTTGTTGTAAACCCTTTGATCTTGACAATGATACACCTTCATTCTTACAATCTCAACTAGACTGGATGTTGTGAGGCTGTTTTTCCCAATCATGGAAAGAATTCTGTGATCATACACTTTAAATGTGTTCTGTGGTCTTTCAGGCTCTTTGGTGTTGCTGGTAAATTCATTCATTGTGTGGATGCCCTCAAAGGCATTTCAGTTTTCAGCCAATTTTCATCGTTCAAACTTTTAAAAATTCTGCTTTTTCTGCTAATGGGTGCTATGACTTTTGGTGCTCATAACTTCTATACTTTTTGAGATATTGAATTTTTTTTGCAATATTTATTTGCCCATTTCTTCCACATTATCAGTGGGGTCACTGATTTTCCTCGCTGGGTTGACCTGTGTTTTAGCTCAGTGAGATGAGCTGCCGTTCTCAGACTGGGAGGCCCGGGTTCAAATCCCGCTTATGGCAACATTTCTTTCAGTTAACAGTTAAACTTTTTTTTTTTTTTTTTTTTTTTAAACTCTTTTCAACACAAATTTCAGCTTTTTCACCCTTTTTCAGCGAAATTTTCAGGTGTTTTTTTTCTTCTGTTTTCAGAAAAAAACTCTTTTGAGCAGAAATTCTGCTGATTCATCTCTTTTCAGCGCAACTTTCTGCTTCTTTACCTCTTTTCAGTAGAAATTCTGCTGATTCACCTCTTTTCTGCAAAGTTTTCCGTCTTTTCACCTCTTTTTCAGCTTTTTCAGCAGGCAACTTCAGCGTTAAGGCATCCACACAGCATTTTTGCAGGAAATGCAAATTTTTCTAGTTCTTTTTATGATTGTAACAGGTTGCAGATTTAGCCACTAAACTTTTTACCAACTCTCTGATTGGTTTGGGTTTTTTGTTGTTTTTTTTCCACCCTAGTAATCGCCTCCCTCACTTGCATCTTATTGAGCCTCATATTGAGAATTACAGTGAATTGGCTCCCAAGTACAAATCCAACTCTTTAAATCAAATCCAGATCGTTTATCTGATAGTTTGTCATGGATTAATGAGGGAGCGGGCCTTACATGGCCAAGAAACTACTTGCCAATTAATTCTAAGCCTCTGAAAACGAAGGACTGTGCATGAAAATAGCAGTAATACCAAAACAATTAATAGACACTTTTGTTAAACCCCTTGAATTAAAGCTGAAAATCTGCATTTCAATCACATCTTGATTGGTGGATTTAAAATCCACTGTGGTGATGTGGAGTTTTAATGTCTTAATCAAAGCAAAACTCAAATGTCTTTAATGAAATGTTGTGGTTATAACCTCTTATTGGGATTCACTGCCGGAGCTTCACTCTTGTTTGGCTATGATCAGCCCATTGTGCTGTCAGATGCTGTTATACTCGTCTCTATTTAGGTCTTAAAGCACTGAATCCATTCAGCATTCAAACTTATGTGTTTTCTTCCAACAAAGCTCATCAGCAGAGTGGTGCATTTTATATATCTACAATAACTGCAGAAAACTGCTGTAAGACTAATTTGCACAAAAACCACCCACACTACATATTTCTAATTTCATTGTGTTGTAGTTTGCTTCGGGTAAAAGGTTCAGAGAGCACATTTTCATTACCTGGACATTACAGTAGGAATCTCCTGCTCTCTAAAAAGCAACTTCACCTCAGGCTGTAGTACTTAAACAAATGAAAAAATAACTTTCTTAATGTATTTGTCCTTTAGCACTGTTTTTAGCTGAGTGTGTTCTCCACGGTAAAGCTCTCCTGACTGTCATACAGCAGGTTATTTTTCTCTGCTTCTCCCTCTCCCATTTCCCAATCTCATCATAGATTTGTTCTGTAATTACACATAATTGGTTTCCCGCACCAAAAATCATTCACGCAGATAATTTCTCATTTGTCTCAGTGAGAAAAATGAATGTTAGACTACAAAGAGTTGCATTTTAAATGCTATGTAGAGGCGGCTGTATGCACTTCTGCAAAATGTTTTAATGTTTTCAAATGACTGAAAACTAATCGCATATCCAATCAATCACAATGAGAGTGACAACATAAGAGGAGTATTTTTTCATTCTTTTAGGAATGTCAGAGGGATCCAAGAACTCAATTGTGTGGAAAATATTATATTCAGTCACTTCAAAACTACAAAGAGAGGCTATTACAATTCACATAGAAAGATGCAGCAAAACTGAGGAGCAAATTTAATTTGAGGCTTTTTAATTCGTTAAACAAAGTTTGTTTTTGTGGGTTATTTTTTTCAAACATGATCAGATTGACAGTACATGTGTCAAATTAAATTACAGGAGAATATGGTATAAAAGTCACATGCCTGCAAAAGAAAAATGACACTTTATTTGATTTTGTTTGTCAGGATTGCTTAAAAGGTTCTGGATGGATTTTCTTTAGTTTTAGAGACTAAACAGTATATTTTACCTGTGTTTACCACCCCTGTGGATTTTAAATCAAATGATCAATATGCAAGTAAAATGCACATTTTCAGGGTTTTGACAAAAACAAATAGATCAATGGGAAGTGAATCACAAAATTGACTGGAGAAACTACCATAATAAATGTAAGGACTGTAGTTGAGAACCCATGGATAACACCAAATGCTTTCTTTGCTCCCTTGAGATGCTCAGTTTGGCCTTTACTGCAGCACCTTCAGTTGCTGCTCGTTTGTGGGTCTTTCTGCAATCGGTTTTGTCTTCGGACACTGAAAAGCATACTCTACTGGAGTCAGGTCAGGTCAGGTCAGGTGGCTGCGACTGTGCCATTTCTTTGCTTTAAGAAACTATTAGGTTGCTTTTGCAGTATGCTTTGGGTCCATTTGCGCTTTGAAGTACCGAAGTGCAGTTTTGCAGCTTTTGTATACAGTACAGCCCTGCACACCATCATCAATAAACAATAATTATCTGTACGTCTACCAGAATGTTGCCATCATCATGTCTCTCCTCCTCCATATTTTTGTCTTCAGAACTCTGTAGATCGGTTTTCTGCCAAGGTCTAATCTGACTTTCTTGTTTTTGACTAGTTTGCACCTTATTGTAAAGTAAGTAAAGCTCTTTTCGCAGACTTAGTGCCAGATTTACTAACGCACCAAGTCTGCGAAAAGAGGGTTTTGGCTTAGAAAAAAAAAAGTACTGTTGATTGAATGTCAACGCGCAAAGTATAAGCAGGAGAACATTAAGCACACAAATTTGTGACATGCATTTTAGCCTACTGCTAATTGCATCTAAATAAGTATCTGTTTGTAAAATTAATAAATTAATCCTTTTAGGAGGTTTGTCTGTGATGGTGGGTGCCTGAGGAATTCATGACGCTGTGACGACAATCACAATGACATAAAGGTTGGCGCTTGTAGTAAAATAAATACTGATACAATATTTAATTTTTAAGGTCTCAAATTTTTTGTAGTTTCAGAGTAACTAAATCCTTTAAGATTTAGTTAAATCTAAATAAATAAAATACATTACTGATACAATACGGAATACTTGTATAGAAAATTTAATTAAAACTCCCTCCACTCGTGGATGTGCTTAATCTTACCCCCCACACACAGAGTTAGAGGCGGGTACACCCCAAACAGGTCACTACTCCATCACCGGGGTAACAGAAAGAGGCACCCAACCACACACTCTCACTGATTAAACTTAAAAAACCTCTAAATCACAGGTGTCGAACTCCAGGCCTCGAGGGCTGGTGTCTTGTATGTTTTTGATTGTGTCCTTGGTTTACCAGACAAAGCTGAAAAATTATCCTACCGGTAGGATGGTTTACCAGACATCGCTGCCGCTAGGATAATTTTTCAGCGATATCTGACAAAACGTTCTGTTAAACCGTCCTTTGTTTATGCACTTTTCTGCTGTCACACAATAATTCCAGCATAAATTTAAATAGGGTAAATGCCTCTAGCTCCTCTTCATAAAGGTAGAATGGTTTGCCACTGTCTGTAGAAGCAGTCTGCATGCCAAGGTGCTTAAAGTTATACCGCTGTCACCATGGATGGTTTACCAGACAAAGCTGAAAAATTATCCTCCCTGTTACCTAAAATGTACAGTGCTTAACAAATTTATCACGCCACTAGCCATAAAAACCAAGCACAGATCTTAACTCTGTCACATTTATCAGGCAGAAAGAAAATTCCACTGTGCCAGTCTGAGGTAATCAAACCTAATATTTAACCACTGAAACCTTTCCGTTCAGAAATTCAAGTGAATGACTGACATTTGTCATTTTAACAGTATAGCTCTTTTTTTCTTATTAAAAAATTATTCTTAGGCAACAAGTGCAACTTAAAGATGTCACTGACATACAGGATGAAACTGATTACATATACTACCGGTAGGATGGTTTACCAGACAAAGCTGAAAAATTATCCTACCGGTAGAATGGTTTACCAGACATCCATCCATCCATTCGCTTCCGCTTATCCTTTTCAGGGTCGCGGGGGGCACTGGAGCCTATCCCAGCTGTCATAGGGCGAGAGGCGGGGTACACCCTGGACAGGTCGCCAGTCTGTTGCAGGGCCAACACACAGGGACAGACAACCATTCGCACTCACATTCACACCTAGTGGCAATTTGGATTATCCAATTAACCTGTCCCCACAAGCTGCATGTCTTTGGACGGTGGGAGGAAGCTGGAGTACCCGGAGGGAACCCACGAAAACACGGGGAGAACATGCAAACTCCACACAGAAAGACCTGATGGTGGAATTGATGGAATTGAACTCAGGACTTTCTTGCTGTGCAGCAACAGTGCTAACCACCGTGCCACCGTGCTGCCCGGTTTACCAGACAAAGCTGAAAAATGATCCTACAGGTAGGATGGTTTACCAGACATCCATCCATCCATTCGCTTACGCTTATCCTTTTCAGGGTCGCGGGGGGCACTGGAGCCTATCCCAGCTGAAAAATTATCCTACCGGTAGGATGGTTTACCAGACAAAGCTGAAAAATTATCCTACCGGTAGGATGGTTTACCAGACAAAGCTGAAAAATTATCCTACCGGTAGGATGGTTTACCAGACAAAGCTGAAAAATTATCCTACCGGTAGGATGGTTTACCGGTAGGATGGTTTACCAGACAAAGCTGAAAAATTATCCTACCGGTAGGATGGTTTACCAGACAAAGCTGAAAAATTATCCTACCGGTAGGATGGTTTACCGGTAGGATAGTTTACCAGACAAAGCTGAAAAATTATACTACCGGTAGGATGGTTTACCAGACAAAGCTGCCGCTAGGATAATTTTTCAGCGATATCTGACAAAACGTTCTGTTAAACCGTCCTTTGTTTATGCACTTTTCTGCTGTCACACAATAATTCCAGCATAAATTTAAATAGGGTAAATGTTTGCCACTTATCTTGACCCATCAGAGTATGCCTCTAGCTCCTCTTCATGAAGGTAGAATGGTTTGCCACTGTCTGTAGAAGCATTCTGCATGCCAAGGTGCTTAAAGTTATACCGCTGTCACCATGGATGGTTTACCAGACAAAGCTGAAAAATTACCGGTAGGATGGTTTACCAGACAAAGCTGAAAAATTATCCTACCGGTAGGATGGTTTACCGGTAGGATGGTTTACCAGACAAAGCTGAAAAATTATCCTACCGGTAGGATGGTTTACCGGTAGGATGGTTTACCAGACAAAGCTGAAAAATTATCCTACAGGTAGGATGGTTTACCGGTAGGATGGTTTACCAGACAAAGCTGAAAAATTATTCTACCGGTAGGATGGTTTACCGGTAGGATGGTTTACCAGACAAAGCTGAAAAATTATCCTACGGGTAGGATGGTTTACCAGACATCGCTGCCGCTAGGATAATTTTTCAGCGATATGTGACAAAACGTTCTGTTAAACCGTCCTTTGTTTATGCACTTTTCTGCTGTCACACAATAATTCCAGCATAAATTTAAATTGGGTAAATGCCTCTAGCTCTTCTTCATGAAGGTAGAATGGTTTGCCACTGTCTGTAGAAGCAGTCTGCATGCCAAGGTGCTTAAAGTTATAACGCTGTCACCATGGATGGTTTACCAGACAAAGCTGAAAAATTACCAGTAGGATGGTTTACCAGACAAAGCTGAAAAATTATCCTACCGGTAGGATGGTTTACCAGACAAAGCTGAAAAATTACCAGTAGGATGGTTTACCAGACAAAGCTGAAAAATTATCCTACCAGTAGGATGGTTTACCAGACAAAGCTGAAAAATTATCCTACCGGTAGGATACCAGACAAAGCTGAAAAATTACCGGTAGGATGGTTTACCAGACAAAGCTGAAAAATTATCCTACCGGTAGGATGGTTTACCGGTAGGATGGTTTACCAGACAAAGCTGATGGATGTGTGTGGTGTTCCAGTCACCATGGAAGTGACTGGAACACCTGACTATATAAACTTCGACAATGAACTCACTCCATTGGACTTACAGCATATATTTACTGAATATATTTACAGATACATATACAGTGGTCCCTCGGTATAATGCAGTTCACCTTTCGCAGCCTCACTGTTTCACAGATTTTTTTAATGCAATTTTGCATGCTTTTTTTTAACAGTGCATTGTGTTCTGCGTCCTGATTGGCTATAGACCACAGGTGTCTAACTCCAGGCCACAGCTGAATCAAGGACACAGATGTGTCCTTGATCCAACACAGCTGATTTAAATGGCTAAATTACCTCCTCAACATGTCTTGAAGTTCTGCAGAAGCCTGGTAATGATCTATTCATTTGATTTAGGTGTGTTGAAACAGGGTGATATCTAAAACCTGCAGGACACGGGCCCTCGAGGCCTGGTTAAGTCACACAATAATTCCAGCGTATCTGTAACCGGAGGGTCGCCGGTTCGATCCCTGGGCTCTCTGTCCTGGTCGTTGTGTCCTTGGGTAGGGTTCAAGGACACAACGACCAGGACAGAGAGCCCAGGGATCGAACCGGCGACCTTCCGGTTACAGATACGCTTCCCAACCCCCTGAGCCACGGTCGGTAGGATACAGTATTTAACTGTATCCTTTACTTTTCTAGTTTGTCACTTTGAAAATGTAGAAACTTTTTGAGGCGTTTGATAGATTTAAAGTTACCGTTGCTTCCTGTTGGATATTTCCCTAAATAAGTTAATCTGCCTGCGACTCAGCACCTCATTAGGTTTGTTTTTTCAAATGATGCAACAGCTGCCTTGAAGGAAAGAAACGATTAGGAAAAAAAGGGGGGGGGGTGGGAATTATTTGCTGGAGGATTTCTCAAGCAGTTACTGAAGCATGGTAAAGTCCTGCTGATGTGCAGCTTTTAAAAAAGTTGGGCAGGATATTCGTTGCTGTGCAAATGATCAAAATCTTTGTACTTTCCATCTGTCAGACTTTCTTGCGACCTTGAATAGAAAGGAAAAACATCTCTTGCGTTTTAGTGCAGCAGTGGAAATGTAAAATATATCATCAGAAAATATCTACAGGTTTTCCTTTATGGGTTTTTTTTGTGTTGCATTGTTGGAAGTGAACGAGAGGCTGATGAATTCTGCTTCCTAATCCTGTTGCACAGAAAATTGGCTGCAGTTCAGCCGGGAGAGCAGCAGTGGCGACTCTCAAGCTGTTTCTCAATGAACAGGAATGGAACTAATCGGCTAAAATAATTATAATTATTTAAATAATTATTTATACAGCCTAAGCAGAGAAGTCCACACTTCCCTCTCCCCGGACTCCACTCGACATGTTTTCCTGAGGCTTTCCCAAACCAGCCAAGAGTCTCCAGTCATCTCTCCAGTGTGCCCTACTGCCCCGGGGCCTCCTGCCTGAAACGCCTAAAACCAAGGAGACCACTCCATGAATTGCCAGAAAATCGTCCTGGAGGCCTTTGTGTGTCCTAGTTATCCCAGGAGCTATGTTGTCAGGGATCATTTTTGGGGTCTCCCAAGAGCGAACCAAAAGACGGAAGAAAATTAAAATGTGGACCAAGTTAGCTCCCCGAGACTGGGGTTACCCAGGCCCCACTTCTGAGACCTGGAAGGTACATCCATCTTTTATAGAGTCTGTGACAGGAAATTGCTGCTTGCTTCATGCCTGAAATCAAAATGTGGCCCTAAACTGGCTCACGGTGCTGTGGCATACTCACAAAAAAGTATTTTACTACAATTGAAACCCTTAAACTAATAATTGTTAAAGCTCCTCTTTTTTAAAATATAAATAAAATAACAATAAATAAAATATGAGTTTGAGATTTACAAATTGCATTTGCAGGCTGTCCTTTTTTGGAATCGGGGTTGTATTAAATAATCTGTCCTGTTCACAACTGCCTTTATTATTATTTACAGTGAGCAACAAAAGTGTTTACAAGTAGTCATAAGAGAATACAGCTCAGAGGTCCAGAGAGAAGAGGCAGTAGTTCAACACTCATACCTTAAAGAAAATGTCCTCCTCCAGATCGTGAATATGGTTATTTAAAAACAATATACTATGCCACAAATGTCATTACGGCCACTTTAAAGCAGCCGGCCATGCACAGCTGCATCAGCTCTGTAATTATGTATAATCACACTCAAGAACATCCTGTCTGCTGTTAGCATTCCTATATCAAATCCAGACACTGTCACTGAGTAATGGTGTCACTCTCTGTGTGGGTGTCTCATGCAGGGAGAAGACAGAAAGGCAAAAGTATGTGAAAAGCTGTTGAGAAAGTCGTGATGAAACTTTTGGTTTAAATTCATTGGAAAACACACAAAACCTTCAGGACACAATGTGTTTACAGAGTTGGTGATTGTTTGCCATTTATCGATCGATGCCTCGTTTGTTCACAGGAGAAACCGCACCAGTGCACCCAGCAGGGAAATGGCTCCGGGAGTACATATTACACGGGAGAGAAGCAGGAAATCCACTCGGGAGTCAAGCAGACTGAAGGTACTTTTATTCATTTTAGAGATTTTGCTTTGTTAACTCTTTTAAAACACATCTGTTGCTCAAAATGATTTAGTGAGAACTGGCGTCCTCATCATTCTCTGCGCTCCCAGATTCTCGCCCTTTCGACCGTAAAACCATTGTGTCCATTTAGACTGCAAACAACCTAAATGTTTCAGACTTTTAGAATTCTATGAAATACAATTTCTTCCAACTTAAGCATCTTTATTTGTTCTGAATAAAACTCCGGGTGGGGAGCTGTTGCTTTCCTTGCTGCCATATTTGTTTGGGTCAATGAGTCTCGTTTAAGAGATGAATAAATGTGCTTCATGAATACTTGCGAGTATTTACTTTGATCAGCAGCAGAGTTGCTCAATAAAAAGGGAAGCTTTCTTTATCGCAGTGGACACGGTTCCCTGTTTGTGCCCCACATCCCAAATAAAAAATATTTGTACTAAGAATATTTGAATTTCTGTTTAAATCAACTTTTGTCCCTAAAAAGTAAAAATCTTTTTGAGGAAAACTCTTATGCAGGATTCTTCAGACTTAAACAAGCAAAACATGAAGTCATTTAACAAATATTAGAAAAAGACAGCACGTGGTAAATAATTTTGCTTTACTTGTTATAAATAAATAATACTGGTTAAACATAGTGCAAATAATCTTACTGCTCAGGTCGATTTGACTGCATTTAATGTGTCAGAAATATGAACCTTTCATTTCTGTGAGCTGGGATAGGCTAGAGCATCGTCATGACCACGAATTCAAGAAGTGGTTTTAAAATGAATGAATAACTGTAATATAAGTGGACCTGAAAATGAGTTTCAGCTGCACGCAGCCAGACAACACATCACCTGAATGTTCCTCATGTTCATGTATGTTTTATTAAAGCAGTCAGAGGGCACGCCCCCGCGTAAAGTCATGTTTCTGACTATATTCAGGTCAACGATCAGTGTTACATGCTGAACCAGCTGCTGATATTGAAAAAACAAAAAGAACAAAAGAAGTCATTTTAAGGGAGAAAACGTTTTATTGACAGATGCTACAGGACAAAACGCAAACAGAACTGTAAACTGATAATCTGAGAACTGTCGACACTCGTGAGACACTGGCTCGCTCATCATGCTGCTGTCAACTTCTTTTTTTTAAATGCATCCTTTATTTTTACCCTTCTAGGAAACTTTTCTCTTAATTTCCTTAGTCTTCACAGCTGATATTTAGCTAAAAAACCAAGTGCGCAATTTGGCATTCCTTTATTCTTTCCTTGCTGTGAGGGGCAGCCAATCAGAAGAGTGTAAGAGGAACTAAAACGACCCGGTTCAGACAGAGGATGACTCGACAGACTGCACAATCACTGTTAACAATGTATCGAGTCCAGAGCGCACACTGTAGGAGCCACTTTTTAATCTTTTGAACTCATAGATTTGCACCAAATTCAGATGGATGTTCTTGGCAGTTCATAAGTCATTTTACTATACTGGACCTTAGTTTAAGATTTGTCGTCATCTCATAGGGAATAAAGAACTTTTTTTTTTTTCTTTAAAACAGCAACAATGTTTAGGAAATTATGAGAAAATTTTCCAAGGAATAATCCATAAATCACAACAGGATTTTGAAAAATTGACGTCACTTTGTTTAAATTCAGGACAAATTAGATTTGAACTCTGGTTTCTTGATCGTCACCATGTGGCGTTTGCAAACTGCCCCGCATATTGACTTGATGGATTTCTGTTTCAGAGGGAAAAAAGCGGCGAGTAAACACAGACACCGAGGGTGGAAAACCTAATTTCTCCTCATAGTTCTCCGAATCGATATCGGCTCCAAGCTGCGTCTCTCACAAGTTCAGACACCAAATAAAGCAAAGTTTCAGAGCGCTTTAGGTAACGAGACAGAGGAAGTTAACAGCATGTAGGCAGACTTCAGTTAGTGACTAATCGTTCAGTTTAACAGCATCAGATTAGTTATTTCTAATTATGAGAAACTGTTAGCTGGGTTAATGAGCCGTTTGGCTGCAATTTTTTACAAAAACACATCACAGCACTACTTTTTTTTAAAAGGTATATCAAATCACCACTTATGTGCTTACAGATTCAAATTTGACTGTTTTTTTAAGGGGATAAAATATAATTTTACCTTATAAAATGCATTTCATGTAAACTTTCCCTGAGCTTTTAATCTGCTTGCATATTTCAACAATGAGGATTTCTATTCAAAAGTTCTGAAGTGGAAAAAAGTGACCGTGCGAGGTCCGAGTGACTCCAACCCTAAATATAACCAATCAGAATATGTATAATTTGTTCTTATTTTAACTATATTTAGACTGAATTTAGTTTTAATAAAATAAATTGTAATCAGAAACAAAATAACTGAATCACAACCAAAACATTTCTTCCAAAAATTAAGTTTTTAGGGTTGGATTACAGCGATCGACTGTGAAACAGACGTGAGAAGCACTTCAACAGTGTTCATGTCACGAGGGATGGATGCAGAGGTGAAATGAGCTTCGACAGCACAAACCTTACAAACAGCATCACATCTGGGTTTAATCGCCTAAGAAACAAACACTGCTTTGTTGATGCCATTTGCTTTATAATTTCATGCCCAAGTTAGATCAGTTTCCCAGTTTGACTTTCACCGTGAAACACAGCACGTGTAACAGTGTGGGAAGGAAAACAAAGAAAATTACTGCCGCTGCAGAATTAAAGCTATTAACGACCGGCGTCCTCGAAACGTGCTCGTTAGAAACGGCAAATTTAAGCAGTTAAAGCTGCACAAAGATTCCTCAAACAACAGCAGCGGGATTTATTTGCATAGCTGATGGCTGACAAAGTTTGCATCATATGCACATCAGAACAAAACTACATATTCTACCTCAAACAAACACAAATGCTGGTTTATCAATCAGTTCACATGAAAAGAAAAGAACAGACAAAAAAAAGAAAATCAAGCCACCTTAGCTTATTAGCTTATTTCTAACTCAAACTCAAAGATGTGGAGGTTTGTGAGCCCCTCTGACTGTAAGAAGACGCATGACTGAAAGTTCCCCCTTCATAAGTTTTTATCAGTTCTGAGGAGAGATGCAGATTGCAGCTTTGAAACTTAAAGACAGAGCTGCTCTGCAGCAGAAATGCGTCTCGCGCTCTCATCTTTCACAGCCTCCAAACATCCTCAGATCCCATCTTCTCTCAGTTTTAAACTAACTGCCAGCTGACTAACTCGAGGGCCATTTTACGCCAAATGATAAACTGTGATTTAAGAAAATTAATAGCAATCCTGTTAATAATCCAATTCTTTGATTTAAATAGAAATTTATGTTTCACTTGCGTGAATTCTTTCAAACGATAGGCAGCTCATTTAAATCATTTCTTTAATGAGACTTTAATGGGAAAAGCTTCCAGTTAAAAAGGCTGCGCTGAATGAAATGCATAATAAAGTCATAATTTGACTAATTACTATGCTTCTTTTTTTTCCTGGCAGAGCAGGTCTGCCTCCAACAAAGCTTTAAAGCCGAATCTGCTAAATAAAGGGGGATTCAGGGTGTGTATTGTGCTAAATTCACAGTTTAGGAACAAAGGATAGTGCGAAGTTACTCCCAGCACCTCTCAGAAATCTGTTTCTCGTGGAAAAATGAACCTCAGACAGAATAATCGGGAGAAAAGACGCTGACATTTTTAGGCTTTCAGGTCCAAGTTGCAGTCATCCTCCTGAGTACGGCCTGGGAAGAAAAGGGAACGTCATAATTAATCCTCGTCTGCTGTAGAGAGAAACCAGACTTATGCGTTAAGTTTTAGCTACGATCACTAAACAATTTTCTGATTCTGTTTGTTTGACGTTTTCTGAAAACGCAGCGCTGAGGCTGCAGTGGCGTTCTGAAATGAAAAAATAAAAGCACATGATTTTTTTAATCACAGGTGAGATGACCCATGAACACGGCCTCTGAAGAGCCTGTGAAAGCACGAGCGACGCTTCTGAACGGTGACTCGGAGACGGCCGTATAGGAGTTAAGCTGAACCTCTGAAAGCAGCGTTTTAAATTCACAAATTAGTTTCAATAAAGTTAAAGTGGAAAGCTCGAGCACTCACCCAAATTTAAATCAGTTTGTCTTCTTCTTGGAAGATTTCTTCTTTTTCTGGAATAAGAAAAAAAATAATAATATTGCTTAACTGCTTCTGCATGCAAATTATTTGGAGAGGAAACTTTGAGTTTACTTTAAAATGCCTCGCAGCCAGATGAGTGCCAACACTTCTTCACAGACCTATAAAACAACTTAAGCAAAGACCGAAGATTTCTTTTTCTTGTCTCTTCAAACTGTCAGTCTCATTAACGAGGGGAAACGTAAACGGCGGCGTACTATAACTCTGAATATTTTAAAAGGAAGGATGAGAGTTTCTTACCCCAGAAACAGCGGGAGGAGTGTGTGTGTCTGCAGCAGGCTCGGCCTCTAGTTCCTCCTGTAGTCTGCTCTTCTCTGTGAATATCAGCACATTATGAAGTCATTTAAAGGAACTGCTGCACTTTGTGGTAGTGTGGTGTGTGGAACCCCTGCACCGTCATTTTTTTCACCTCTCTGGATGATTGCAAGCGTTTTCCCCTCTTAATCCACAGGCAGAGTTGTACTTAAGATAAACCGGGGTAAGCCAAAAGACATCCGGGCCACGGTTTCATTTTGGAAATATGTGTTTTTAGCTCTCCACATGGGTGCAACTAGTCACTAGAACTCTGATTACAAAGAGAAACCAAAATTAATCTTGTCTCTTCCCCTTCTGTATATGAATACACCAGTTTCTCTTCAGAGGTTATAAATATGATTCAATATCATGTAACAGACTACAGAGAGAGTGTACTCTCAGCTGTGGCTGCAACAGCACAAATGTGCAGCTCTGAGCCGAGAGAGAAAACTACAGCAGCTACGTCTTTGTTTTAGACGGTGTATGAACCGAGGGGCGACATTAATGCACAATTTGTTACAAATAAGGATCATTTTGAACCTTGAATCTACTCAAGTAGAATCCAGCAACAAAAATGTGAGGTGATGTGGAAGATTACAGAGGGTAGCAGGTTGTCCTTCTCAGACATTAATGCATCAAAAACTAAAGACGTGGTGATGTCGCTCCATCTCTCCTGTGGTGAGGTTGTGTAGCCTTGCACTGTGACTGTTAACAAGCTGACCTTTGAACTTCAGGTGGACGCGCTGTAGAGCTTTTCTCTGTCGGTAAGCTCACCAGCCCGTTTACTTTGATAGGAAGCTTTGTGGATTTTATGTAGACAGCATCTTTATGATAATGCTTTATTACAGTTTTATGGAGTCTGTCCTGACATGTCCTTTTCTCAGCCTGTGCTGAACCTCAAAATCAGGCTGTGAGATATAGTTAAAGCCTAAAGCACTGCACACTGTTGTGACGTAGTGTCCTGAAAAACTATGCACATTCTTACTGTTTGCATAGGAATTACAAGGCTAAATAGCAGCTAGGTGTTGCTAATAAAATTGACTTAACTGATCAAAAGCAGTCGGTCTGGATCATTCAACGCAATGCCACAATGTTCTCATGAGTGAACATATCCCAGCAAGTTACTTATAAGTTCCATCGGTGCAATGCTCGGAGAAACTGCAAGAGCTACAGCTCAGACTCTACAGGCCTCAGTTAGCATGTTAAAATTGATGACAGAAAGCCTCTTCACTCTAAAGAGAACATGGCAGCACGGCTCAGGTCTGCAGCGCTGCATCTGCATAAACCGCATGACTCCTGGAATAATGTCCTCTGGATAGAAAAGACCGACCATCATGTGTAACACCACGTAACACACAAACGCCTCATACCAGCTGTCAGTTACGGTGATGATTTATGCTTGCTTTGCATTCACAGGGTCTGAGCTCCTTGCACCTTCATTTGACTGAGTATACCAAAGTGTGGGCCAAAACTGCAACAATGTGAGAGACTGATAAAGTCAACAGAAGACAATTACTTCAAGTTATTGCTGCTAAAGGTGGATCTACAAGCATCGTGTTTATCCCAGCAGTGGTGTAACGATGGTTCAGTTCATATGTCACAGTCTGGGTCATGGTTTCTTCTTCCTCCAGTATAATGACGAACAATAATACTCTGATGTATAACTTGTTACCGCAGCAGTCTTTAAACATTATAGATTTCACCACGCTGGTTGCCGATGGTCGATGTTGCAGATGTTTGTGTCAAGACTTCATGAACTGTCGCACCCTTAATATAGCGCAACATGAATGCTAACTTAATAAGAAGAAAGTCTTACTTGTTTTCTTAGCAGGTACATCTTGGCTCACATTTTCGGCAGCTTCCTCGCATTTAACCGCCTTCTTTTTCTTTTTCTTCTTCCCTCCGTTTGAAAGCGCCGACGTATCGGCATCATCAAGAATCGCAGCACTCTGGTCATCTGCCACACCGCTCTGATCCTCAGCCTGCAGCTCCCTCGTCTTCTCCTTCTTTGCCTTGGGAGGTTGGTTTTCCTTTGACGAATTTTCTTCTAGGTCAGCATGTTTCTGCATCTTTTTCTTCTTCTTTGGTGTTTCGTCCTCCCGAATGGGCTCAACTTTGGGTCTTTTGCCTGGCTTTGGGTGAAGCACTTCCTCTGTTTCTTCTTGTATGTGTTTCTGTCTGAAAAATGGAAGTAATCCTTTAACTTTTACTGTGATTTTGTAAGAACCTTCTGCACATACTCTTTGTAAGAAGTACCACTGGTAGCACGAACCTCTACAGCATCAAAATTCTGCAAGGTGACATTGAAACAATGATAGCAGCGCCAAGTTCTACAATCGTTTGGCTTCGCTTTTGTTTCACTTGTAGTTTTATGAAGAAATATGCCAAAGATAAGCAGAAACTACTCACTTCTTCCTTCTCACATGGTTCTGATCTGCAGATAACTTGTTGCTCTTCATCAACCTCATCGCCATCTTCTCCTTCTTATGAAGTTTTAATCTCCTCTTCAGGCTGAGCTTCTTCCTGAGACGCTTTTTCTTTTTGGCCGAGGAGTCCAAAGAAGACTTTCCCTCTGCAGGAGCAGGCCAAAAAGAAAAAATGCACAATTAAAGTTACCTAAAAATCATACTAGATTTATCACCACTAATGGTTAAGAGTAAAGGCCACATGAAATACAAGTCCATGTCTTATTACAGGGAGCTTTCAGGAAAGGCTTTTCCTCTCTCTCTCTCTACCTGTGGCTTCCATTTTCTCCTCTGTGCCATTACTGCCCCCTGCTGGTTGTTCTTCAGATTGCACCGCCTCGTTCTCCTGACCTCCTTCCTTTCTCCTCTTTTTCTTCTTCTTCTTTTTCTCCTCCGTTGTCTCTGCCAGACTCACGGGATTCTCAGCCTTCTCCTCTACTGCTCTTCCTGCCTCACGCTCCTCCTCTTCCACATCTTTAGCCTTCTTCTTCTTCTTCTTTTTAATTTTGTTTTCAGTGACAGTGTGAGTTTCCTCTTCCTTCTCTTCTTCTTCGTCTCTTTCCCTTTTCCTCTTCTTAGCCTTCTTTTTCCTGTCTGGTGGAGCTAACTGAGACGCCTCATCCTCCTGATCTCCGCCATCCTCTGTCACCTCCTCTTCTTGTCTCTTTTTGTCTCTCTTTTTCTTTTTGGTAGATTTCCTAGGAAGAGGAGTGTCACTGAGTGGATCTGGGGTAGATGCATCAGTGCTGCTGGGTGTGTCCGTGATCGATGTGTCTGCTGTTGACGTCTCAAAATCCTGTTTGCTCTTCCTTTTCTTTTTCCTGGGAGTGCTGCGGTCTTTACAGGACTCGGCAGTCTCCTCAGGGGACAGCTGGCCGGTCTCTCGCTCAGCTGCTTCGTCATCTTTGACTGTGATGTTGATGATGATGGAGGCCTCTGGGTCCGATCGCTCTTCTGAAACCGACGTGACTTTGATACCAGTTGGAGTGGCTGAGAGGTCACTGTGGATCCCGGTGATTTTCAACATCTCCGTGTCTCCCTCCAGCTCCGAGGAAAGATCTGCGACCTCTGACGTCTGAGTGCAGAGATACATACAGGAATTAAAACATGCTGCATATACACAAAGTCATTACAGATTAGAGATGGACCGATCCGATATTACGTATCGGTCTGATACTGACCTAAATTACTGGATCGGATATCGGAGAGAAATAAAAAATGTAATCCGATCCATTAAATATCAAAAAAGCACCTTAAAAAAACTTGCGACACGGCGTAACTCGGCTCATAACCGTAGCACGTCAGAGCAGTGTGCTCACGTGATAGAGCCGCTGTGTGTATTTGTAGCCTGCTAGCAAACATTTCATCTCCGAGGAAGTTATCTCAGAGAGAAGTAAAGCAAGTGTGTAAGTTCATCTCTGAATGTTTGTAAAGCATTCCCATGTTAAGCTTAACAACCGATATATGGAGCGACTGCCTCTCTCCCCCTCTCTCTCCTGTTGCTACTTCAAACGTGAAACTGCTTAATGATCAGCTGATCGGCTTTTCTGTCAGGAGTCCGTCTCTCTTCTTTGTTTTTGGCCCACTTTGCACCAGAAAGAGGAAACCAGCGGCTGAACAACAGCAGCACTATTAAGCTTGATAAGCTGTTGTTAGAATTTATTTAATATTACTTTCTACACCAGGATCTTTTTCTACGTAGCTGACGGTTGGTAACTGTGCAGGGGCGGATCTAGCAAAGTTTAGCCAGGGGGGCAGATAGGGCATGAACAGGGAAAAGGGGGCACAAAGACATACTTTTCTTTCTTATTCTCATTTAAAATATCTAGCTTTTAATTATTTAATAATTATCTGAATCTTACACCCAAAGTTTTAATCTGATGTAAAATATATAGAAGTCCATTACTGTATATAGTAACTGTTAAGTCTAATAGACCCTAGTAAGCTATAGTACTTTTTCCTTTGGGAAGATACCATCTGTGAATTCTGCAATTCTGTTGAAGAAAGATGTTGAATCTATTTAATTATTCTTGAAAAATAATTTGTTTCTGTGAATTTTTTTCACCCTGCATCAAATTAAAGTTGATTACGTTGATTAAGCATCATGAGGAAGAGGGTGGTTCCCTATTTTCTTTTGCTGGGAGTTTGCAACCCTATTAGTTAGGTTGCTTAATATTTCTGCTAAGTACTCTTTAAAATACCAGAATAGGGAGGATGGAGTAGGTTTAAGTTTATTAGATCGATCAGTGTTGCTGATCTATGAAATATTTTGGGTGCAGTGTTTTTTTTTTTTGTTTTGTTTTGTTTTTTTTTCCTCCATACAGGTATAACAGAATAGCTTTAGTGTTGTTGTTGTTTTTTAACTTGAGTATGAACTTATACAAAAAGCAGCAAGATATTAAAAAAAAACATTTTTGTTAAAAAACACTATATCGGATTCATATCGGTATCGGCAGATATCCAAATTTATGATATCGGTATCGGTATCGGACACAAAAAAGTGGTATCGTGCCATCTCTATTACAGATAGTGCAAATGTACTCATTATTATTCCCCATCTGCTTCTGGCAAAGACTTATCTTCACCGTAAATAGTTAAGTAGTTGTATCACCTCAGATTTCCTTGTCTCCTCCACGTCATCCTCCTCCTCCTGTTTTGGATTTTGAGATTCACCGTCAGGGTCTGAAAAATATTATAAAATGCCTACATTAGATTACATTTGTAGTCTTTTATACCTGATCAGAGCTTTAAGATTTAGGTACATGACGTGAGACTCAATAAACATCTTTTTAAAATCAGTCGACAGTCTATTACAGTGGCAACTCTGGGAAAAACAGCGAGAGACATAAGTCATAAAGCAGGGGGTTTTTTTTGTTTGGTGTTTGGTCATAACACAAAAGTAAATGGCATGTATTTATAGCGCTTCACTAGTCCCTAAGGACCCCAAAGCACTTCACACAACCAGTCACACACCCATTCACACACTGGTGATGGCAAGCTACATTGTAGCCACATTGTAGCCAAAGCCACCCTGGGGCGCACTGACAGAGGCGAGGCTGCCGGACACTGGCGCCACCGGGCCCTCTAACCACCACCAGAAAAATAAGATAACGAGACATTTTAAATTGTCCTCAGGCTGGGTTCTGTCTGATGTATTGAGGATTAAAGTGGAGAGCAGAGCACACACTACGACATGTTTGTGATATCTCTAACACTTTTATTTGACGAGCATCTCCAGGTGTATTTTTTTCTTGACGGCAGCATCAGAACACTCTCCTCACACAGGAATCCAACTCTGAAGCCTTTCTGCAGCAGATGTTTGGACTTGTCATAGCAGGAAGTTCAGGTCGATAATAATATTATTAACAAAAGGCTCCTTTCCAGGAATTTGTTCAGTTCAGTGTTTGACAGGTCAGCGAAAAACCTTCGTTTCTATTCAAACGTCATCTATCATTTTCAAATTTTTGGGTGAAAGATGCGATTGTTTTCCAGATGATTGCAACTCTCAGAGTAGTCACTCCGGCTTACTTAACAAGCTGCGACAAGCTTTACAAAGTCCTCTGAGAAGTTACACAAGTGAAAAACAACTGCCGTTTCTCCGGCTTTGGCAGAAATCTGTCAAACTCTTTTACAAGTTTTGGCACCGAATCCAGCTGCCTCGGGGTAAAAATATTCAAACTTTGTCTAAAACCTCTGTGCTTAAACAGCCGGAGACGACGTGCTGTCGATAAAAGGAAAAATGAAAAAACAGTTACTCTTGTAAATAAATGGAAAAAAAGTAAATCCAGAGTACAGCGACGAAGCTGTGCTTTGTTGGAAACCGCTCCAACAACAACTCCCTTTTTGGAACTGCTTTTTAATATCAGTGAATAACTTTTAGGTCGGTTCGTCCAAATCAGCAGCCATTAAACGAAAAGAGAGCCGAGCCTCACAGCTGTACGCCTCCACCACAACAAGTCGAGATAAAGCCAACATCCACCTCCCCTTCTGTTCCCGAGGTGTGTCGTCACATCACCACAAGAAACGTGTTGAGAGGCGGCTGGATTCTCACTAGATTTGCAAGATCACAACAACCTGGTGTGCTTCATGCTAGACGAACCACAGTTGATGTAATAAAACGAGTGTCGTGCGAGGAAATGGCGAACACCAAGGTCACAGCTACAGATGGGCTTCAGGTGTGACAATATTTAGTTTTTTGCCTGGTTAATTAAACTTTCGGGGGGGAAAGAAAACTGCTCAGCAAAGCAACTGGTTGAAATGTGTCTTTCTTCTTGATGCTATGAAATATCAGTTTATACACAACTATGAGTCCTGAAATCTTTTTTATTTTTGAGTTTTTTGAGGGTGCATGGGAGTTTGCCCAACCAGTCTACATGTGTTTTGTGGACTTGGAGAAGGCATTCGACCGTGTCCCTCGGGGTGTCCCGTGGGAGGTGTTGCGGGAGTATGGGGTGTCTGGCCCATTGCTACGGGCCATTCGATCCCTATACAACCGTTGCAAGAGCTTGGTTCGCATTGCCGGCAATAAGTCGGACTCGTTCCCGGTGGGTGATGGGCTCCGCCAGGGCTGCCCTTTGTCACCGGTTCTGTTCATAATTTTTATGGACAGGATTTCTAGGCGCAGCCAAGTGGCGGAGGGCTTTCGCTTTGGTGGCCTCAGAATCTCATCTCTGATCTTTGCGGATGATGTGGTTCTGTTGGCTTCATCGGGTGAGGGCCTCCAGATCGCACTGGAGCAGTTCGCAGCCGAGTGTGAAGCAGCGGGAATGAGGATCA